>NC_059338.1:3822500-4422500 GCF_018350155.1 Leopardus geoffroyi | reverse complement strand
AACCTGCCACCTTCCAACCTGGGGTGACCCACCTCTTTCTTGGGTCTTTCCTTGCCCTCTGCGTTCGGGGGTCAGGGTCACACTGGCGGGATGGCTCCAGAAGTTGCCACCCCCCCCTTCTCATTATATGAGATTACACTGTCCGAAAATATTAGCTTTTCCCTCCTGCTAGAAGGTCTTTTCTGCTCCCTAAATAATCCATGCTGCCTCCAGAGTTACTTTTCTCCTTTCTCCTCTTAATCTTTTGCTCAGTGTTGCGGTCTTTCCCACCATACTTGAAATATGTATCATATTTAATAACAAGACTACAGAAAAAAATCCAGTGTGTGTGTGTGAGTGGGCTTTCGTGTTCAGCTGAGTTTGTGCGCTGGAGATCCTTGGCTAACACAATCTGAAGGCCCCCCCCCCCGGACCTTTGGGAACCCAGACTCTACCACCAGCTCCCTTTGTTTTATTGTGGTCAATTTCTTTACAAAAGCGCCCATCCACTGTGTATGTATTTTTGGCCTGGATGTAAGATGCATATCTACCAACCATTGTGATCGAAGAATTAGGGGAGGGGTTGGCCGGGGGTGATGCTGTTGTTTTCAGGGTTCAGTTTCCAAAGCTGGTGGTTCCCAGTCCTGGGGGCAGGCATCTAGAAGGTTTTCTGCCTCAGTGGCTGCCCCTTCCCCCCAACCCCCCTCGTCCTTCATATATTGCAGGACATGGTTTCCTTTGCCCAGCCTCAGAATTCCTCATTCGGTTTTTCCTCTTCCAGAAATGTATCGAAATATTTCACTTGCTAACAGCTTCCCTCCTGTTCTTTTCATGGTTGTGGGTTTATATCAATTTTGTTCCTCTCACATCTTTTTGATGTGGTCTTGGAAGACAGAGCAGATAAACATTTGTGCACAGTTTGCAATTTTGACTGGAAAATCCTTTGTATTTCTTTTTTCCCCCCATTTGATATTCTGAAGATTTTTCACATTAAACATCTTTTTTCTTGTGCAGGTACTACATGTATATACTACAAAATTCAAGAGGCCCAAAAAGGTTATATAGTAAATTTAGTTTCTCAGTCCTGTTTCCTAAGCACCCAATTTCTTGTGTGTCCTCCGAGAAATATTCTATGCAAACATACTCTGTTTAATTTTTTAAAAATGCAAGCACAAGTACACACATTGTTTCATACCTTCCCTTTTGCACTTACTAATGTCTTCCAGATCATTCCATACTGATACAGCATAGAGCTTTTTAAAAAATGCTTTTAATTTCTGCAAAGTGCCTTACTAATGAACACATTGTAATTTATTTAACATTTCCTTATGGGTTAACTTAAAAAAAAAGAAATGTAATCGTCATACAATATCCTATTAGTTTCAGGTTCTGAGAGGTTAATTTATGTTCTCCTATCTTTTGCTTTTGTTGGTATAAACAAAGCTACAATAAATTTCCTTTTATGTACGTTATCTCACACACACATGAGTCAATCTGGATAAATTTTTGGACGTGACATTACTGGTCAATTGCCAGCTTTCTTGGGTGGGGGGGGGGTGGTGGTGTGTGTATCAGTTAATGGTCACTGCAGTAACGTAGGGATTGTCCGTGTCTCCAAGCGTTTGGCCACCGTACCAGTTAAGATCCAATCAGAAGCCAGTCAGAAGTTATTTCAGCAGGAGTTTCATACTAAGAATTGTTGGCTAGGGATAACGTTGAGAAGAGAATTAAGGCAAGAAGGGAATAGTAAAGTATAGAGACGCAGCGACTGATTATAAGAAGGGACTGGTGAAGGAGTTGACATTGTTAACATTTAGAAGCTTTTTGTTTCAGCTGCGCTGTGAGCTCCGAGAAACCCTATGGACCAGGACTAGAATTCTCAGGAAGGAGCGCCAATTGGTTCGAGACGGTTCTCCGGGAGGGCAAAGGTCACGCCGACTCTTCAAGCAGTTGCAAAATGAGCCAGCTGCTCACCAACAGAGGCTGCAGGTGAAAAGAGTTGCAGGAGGAACGTGGCCTGGAGCAGGAGGCACGTGGCCTGGAGCAGGAGGCCTAGGGGGCGGGGCGAGTCCCTGCTCCTCCCCGCACCTCCTATTGGCTGAGCCGGGGCAGGTGACACTGGGCAGGTTCCTCGGGCAGCAACCACAGGAGCTCCGCCAAGTGTAAAAGGCTTTTGGCGGGACCACCCGGAGCTGGCGGGCCGCCTGGCAAGTCCACCAAAGTCTCGCTATTTGCTAACGTGACCGGTGAGCGCTCAGACCTTGTCGTTTTACTTAGCGGTTTTTCTTATTAGGACGGAGAATAGTTCTTAATATTTAGAATTGGTTTTCCATTTTATGGACTATGTTTTTATCTGCTTTACGTTGGTTTTCCTTGGTTGTCAGTTTTATTCTACTTGAAAGAAGTCAGGTTTTTGAATACGTTGTGGGTTGCAAATAGTCATTTATGTTTTGATATATGGTGGATTTTCCATGTATGTATGTGTTTTATTTCTATAGAGTTGAGTGGACCAATATTTGCTTTTGCGACTTCGTGGTTTTAGTTCACCTTCAGAGAGACCTTTCCAACCTTGAAATTATAAAAACATTTTGCCGTTTTTTTTCCAAGTGCTTTTATGGTTTTGACTTTAAAATTTAAGTATTTGATCGAATCAGAATTTTTCCTGTTATAGGAAGTATTAACCTAAATGTGTTTTTTCCTGCTTGACTCTCCAGATGTCCAAACACCATTTATTGAATGATCAGTATTTTCTCCATCAGTTTGAAAATTTACCTTTATTACAGTTTATATATATATATATATATGAGCTGTCTATATTTTGGCCTATTTCTGGACTTCCTAACCTGTTTCACTGATGTTCATTCATGTACTAGCTACACACTGTTTTAATTACTCTAGCTTTATAACATGTTTAAATATCTGAGTACCTCTTCCTCATTTTCCCTTTGTAGAATCTTGTTCTTGATTTTTCTTTCTCCCCTAGGAGCATAAGTTGATTGTCTAATTTTAGACCCTGTTGGTAATTTGAGGGAATCGTGTAAAAATACGGACTAAGTGCTGACATTATGAGTTTTTCTGCTTCTAGAACATGGTACGTTTGGTAGTTTTTCTTTTGCCCGTGAAGTGTATTCTAAGGTGCTTGCTCTGTGTCTCCCCCTCCCCTGATTTGCAGCCTCATGCACCTTGGTGCCTTGCCACCCCAATTTTTATCTTCAGTGCACAGAGCTGCGGCCCCACTCTGCATTGTTCAGGTAGAGACTTTGGTTTTATGGAAGATGGGGTTTGCCCTTTTCTTTTCCTTGTTGCTTTTGGGTGACTCACGAGAAAATCAGGGGGGATAGCTCTTTTGTTATTTAAAACGCTGATGCTGGGGCGCCTGGGTGGCGCAGTCGGTTAAGCGTCCGACTTCAGCCAGGTCACGATCTCGCGGTCCGTGAGTTCAAGCCCCGCGTCAGGCTCTGGGCTGATGGCTCAGAGCCTGGAGCCTGTTTCCGATTCTGTGTCTCCCTCTCTCTCTGCCCCTCCCCCGTTCATGCTCTGTCTCTCTCTGTCCCAAAAATAAACGTTGAAAAAAAAAATTTAAAAAACAAAAACAAAACAAAACAAAAAAAAAAAAACGCTGATGCTGCTTCCCGTACATGCTCAGACACTCCGGGATCCCATTTCATTGACTGCCAGAGATCCAGTTTCTAGAGCAGTATTTCCGGGAATCTGTGGAATGAGAAATCGTGCCTTAGATAACACTCTGAGTGTCCTTGTGGCCTCTGCGAGGGCCTCCCTGGGGCTTTTCCCAACCACTCTGCAGACCAGTTTCTCTTGTGTTAGTGCCTTCACCGATCCCACCTGTTCTCAAAGTGGGGTGACTGTTTCCCTGGGGTACAGGAAGGCATCCCACGGAATGACAGGAACAATGATTGCAGAGTCTCCCTTTATGTCTGCTTTCCTAAAATGGTGCCTGAGAATATGCCAAGCGTCTGGAAGTTCTCTCCCTATTTTCCCTTCCACTTTCCCCCTTCTGTGTATCAAGGAAAGGCACGTCTGTCGCCCTTTCTTGATCTTTGATCTTCAGTGCATTGGCCTGGGGCAGAAGAGCATCTCCAGGGCAACTCAAAGTGCCTGTGATGAGCCCAGTGGATGGTGGCAGTGATCGGTAGCAGCTGGGGGGTGGGGAGTTCCAAGTCTCCAGCTGGGGGGCTGGGGCGGCGGTGGTGGTTCCAGTTAGCTTTCATTAAAGCTGAAGACTTGAAGGGGTTGTCAGTGGACAGATGACTTAAACTCTTTTTTTGTCGACTGGTGATACTGTGTACAGCTTGTAAAGGAATAAAGAAAAGGAAGGACTCCACTGTTGTAAAGCTCCTCATTTGTGCATCTACTTACGTATATGAGAAATTGTCTCAGGTGCTTACATCAAAGATAATAAAATTTGTAAACTTGGTCTCTAGGAATGAAAAATGTTCATCCATGTATGTCTATTTAAAAAAAACACATCTCGGGGAGCCTGGGTGGCTCAGTCGGTTAAACATCCAACTTTGGCTCAGGTCACGATCTCGCGGTCCGTGAGTTCGAGCCCCGCGTCGGGCTCTGGGCTGACAGCTCAGAGCCTGGAGCCTGTTTCGGATTCTGTGTCTCCCTCTCTCTCTGACCCTCCCCTGCTCATCATGCTCCGTCTCTCTGTCTCAAAAATAAATAAATGTTAAAAAAAATTAAAAAAACACATCTCATTAGGAAATGCATTTCCTTCCAAACGATACCTTCTAAGATGATCAAAGCCACATACAAATAAAAATTAGAACGATCTACAAAAATGTCTAGTCTTTAGATCCTTCTGGCCACTGGAAATGAAAATACCTATTTTTCATTAATTTTTGTTGCAGAGACTTACAGGGTGATCGATAAAATACTTTTGGGCATAAAATTTACATTGTGACAGTTCTCTGGGGGAAGAGGAATGGAAATGAGTTCTAGGAGGGAAAGGAATGCTGTAAAAATATTGGCTGCAAAAACTTGTTTATATATTTAAATGGAGTACATGAAATGTCAATATTCTGTGGAAGGCTTTTAACAAATGATATAACAGTTTTGTTTTAAAAGGTTAATATTTATAATATGCCAGAGTTATGGTCTGTGTGATTGTTTAAACTTACGACGAGAAACCTTAATTGCCAAATCAAAAACCTGTGAGGGCACATGATTTTTTCCCCCTAAATTTTTAGAGGGCTCTCAAGCAAAAAAAAAAAAAATCTAAACTCTAAAATCCGGAAAAACCAAACTGAAGGCTATTGCCCTAAACCTTTACTGCAAGTGAATGCCCAATTTTAACTTCAAACTTTGAGCATAAGAATGAATGAATGAATGTACAGGGAAGACCAGTTGATCCCAGACCTAGTTGGGGAGTTTTGGAGCACCGACTACTACTACGTATGAGGGCCCTAGGGGACCCATCCTTGCCCTCCTCTGGGCTCTTTCTCCATATAGAGGCTTTTGAGCCCATGCTAAAGGGGGAACTGCTACCCCTGCCTCAGGGAGTCCCTTTGAACCTAAACCATCCTTTTAATCTAGGACCGAACTTCTAGAAGCACAGGGATATGGAATGGTTTCTCACCTCTGGTGAAGCTCATTTGCATATGTGCAAGCGCGCCCAGCTGCTAGGCTACTAGCTTGACTACCCATTTCCTTTGGGAAGCTGAAATCCACCCCAATTCCTACAGGGGTGGTTCCCCCCCCCCCCCCACCTTAGGCTTCCTAAAGGCTACAGAACATAGTAGACCTTTATCTTCGATATCCTCTAGATAATACATTAACAGTGAGGGGTACCAATCTGGCCAAGGGTTGTCTTGTGATGAAATGTTATTTTTGAACATCTTTTCCTAGCCATCTTCCTAGTTTCCATTCTCTTCTGTGTAAGGACTTGAATGATAGAACAGGCCTTCCCAGAATCCTCAGCAAG
This sequence comes from Leopardus geoffroyi, assembly GCF_018350155.1. Classification (NCBI taxonomy): domain Eukaryota; kingdom Metazoa; phylum Chordata; class Mammalia; order Carnivora; family Felidae; genus Leopardus; species Leopardus geoffroyi. The sequence continues at coordinate 4,416,574 of NC_059338.1, read as the reverse complement.
AGACCCTCGCACAGGGAAGATAAATTTACCTATTAGAGTACAATCTGCAGAGATAAAGCTACATGAAATGGCATGTGCAATTTATATCCTTTAACAACACGACCTGCTCAGCTGAAACCTTTCACATTTGATTATTTCAGTCTGTTCTCCAAGTTCAATAGGAGGGCTTAAAATACATCAGGAAATTAAAAGGACCTTCACATGACCTTCTATCCTCCCCACCCCCACTCCCCCACTCCCATCTAGAACCAAGGGTGGCCTGTCCCAAGAAGTTGGTTTCTTTTGGTAACTCTTGTAAGGGGACTACATCCCAGACTAACCAGAGATGACCTTGTGTCTGTTACCAAGCTGGAGAACGCAAGGACTCCCCGGTTAGTTTCTCATAGGGTCCCTGCAGATTTTTATCCTGCAAACGTAGGGTCCCGTAAATAACTCAGAAGAAGAGGCTTGCTGTGGGGCTGGGTGTATGTCCTTTTAAACATTTTGCAAAGGTTGTACGAAGTGATACATGGATAGGTTTTAAGTGTCAGTGAACTTAAAACCAAAGAACCACAAAAACCCATAACCATCCCCACTAATCCCATTTACCGTTCCAGAGGTATTTTATTACTTTCTTACATATACCCTTCTAGAATTCCTCCTCCCTAACCCTTCCTTAAACACAGGAGTGCAGGTTTTTTCAGCAGCTTTCCTAAGTTCCACATGTTTTGGAGATCATCTCCCTGTGAATGTAAGGATGGCTAACTTTTTTTTTTTTTTTTTAACTTATTGTGAAACTCATTCTTCTATATGGTTGACTTTCCTTCAAGGCTAATAGCACAGTCTGATCTTTGGGGACATCCCATATTGGCTAGCTCACTTCTTAAAAATTGCCTTGTAGTATAGGTATCCCATAACATAAAAGCTTATTTTGAAGTTGCCCTCTTGATAGACCTTCGTTCCAATTTCCTTATAATCTTACAACTCACACACGAGCCTTTATACATACATATAAAGGCTTTTCTTTTTCTTTGTTTGCCTTTATTCCTGATTAAGGAATATCTTTAATTTCAAACTGTTCAGACAGATTCATTACCTGTGATACACTGCAAATATTTTCTCCTGTATCTATGGTTCTAATGATGGTGTCTTCAGTCTTCAGAAGTTAAAACTCCGGTGGCCAAATATATCCGTTTTTAGCATTTCTGTTTTGTTTTGGCTGTTTATACCCTAAGAGTCTATTAAAGTTTGTTACGTTTATATGGATAATTTATCTTTGAGCACATTGGGAGGTTGGACACTGATTGGGTCAGTGCTGCTTTTTTCCCTACAAATCTGAATGCCACCTTTATGCTGTATTTGTTCTGGATCTCTGTGGTGTTCTATCGATCTACTTTAGCCTCAAAAATCTAGGCTTGATAAAACTAATATGTATTGATACTTGGTAAGAAGAGTGTCTACACTTTTATTACTTTTCATAGAATTTCTTAACTTTTTGTTAAAGATCTTATTCAAGGAGTTATGAACAGGGTTTTTTTTTTTTTTTTTTTTGGTGTGTTTTGGCCACATTAACTGTTTTGAATTATTTTTGCAAATAATAATTTCAGGTTTTCCCATTTTTATTGTAGTAGTGACGATTGCTAATACCTCTAGACAGTTTAAACAGGAGGGAGGAGAGAAGGCCTCTGTTTTATCCCTCACTTGCAAATATACTTCATGCTGAAATCTTTTAAGCATTACACGTTCACTGTCAAAAATGCTTCTCAAATGATGATCTTGTATTTTGCTAACCTGCTAATTTAATAGTACTTAAGTTGTATTCTCAGCATTGCTACTTAATGTTTCTTTTCCTTAGTTGATGAGGTATTCTGATTTTTTTTTTCCCCCCTATGAAACCATTCTTCCGCTCTTGAGATGAATACTGCTTGGTTATAAGGTGTATGTTTCTAATTCAGTATACTGATGAATTTGATTTAATATTTATATAAACTTTTATACACGCTTTAAGGTCCATGTTCAGTTTTCTTAGACTCCTCTTGTCTGCAATTTGTGTTGTTACAGTAACATTATAAAGTGAGTTAGCTTTTATCTTCTGTATTCTGAGACCGTGTATGCTGGGAATGATCTATTCACAATCTAGAAATTGCCTGTAAACCGTCTGGGACCAGTGTATTTTAAGGGCAATGGATCTTTGTAGGCTTCTTAATTTCTTCTATGGTATTGGTCTTCTAACACTTTATTCCAGTATTTTCCCCACCTCTGAAAATTCCTACTCCTAGAAATTGTCTAATTCTTCCAGATTCATTTTGCTGGTATACACTTATATATAGTAGTCTCTGTAGTTTTTTTCTTTTCTCATTTCTATTATGATTTATTCATGCTTTTTTCTCTGGCCTATTTCATCGGTCTTTTCCAGTAACACAAACCTTTGCTTCTAATACCTGAATTTGCTAGTTTTACTTACATTTTAATAGTTGCTTTTATTTTCATTAGTAGTTTTATGCCATTGTCTTTAAACTGAGCTTTTAATTCAAAAACTTTAATGGCTTTTAAATAAATGTGTTTATAACTAAAATTTTTCCGTGTTTACACATTTCAAGCTGCTGTGTGTAACTGTTCGAAGTCTAAATTATAATTTTGATTTTAAAGAGCTCTCTTGGGAGGCAATGGAAACTGTAATTTGATTTCCAGTTCAATTGTATTATAATCTATGAATAGGACACAATGGCAGCTGTCTGGGATTGGCTGAAATACTCTTTGTGGCCAATACATGGTCAAATATGTCTGTTCCTGTCAACAGTTACCAATTCTTGGTTTGTATACAAGTTTGGGCATGTGTATATGTATGTATATATGTTCTTAATTTTAGATATTTTTTCTAAAATCTGTTTTCCGAAAAGATAACTGCATTATATACTTCAGATTGCTGAGACTAGATCTTAAATGTTACCTCAAAAATGATGATTTATGATGTGATAGAGGTGTTAGCTAACACCCTGGTAGTAATCACATTGTAATACACACATCAAATCAACATGTATACCTTAAACATAATGCCAATTATCTCTCCATTAAAAAATTTAAAAGGTCTGGGGTGCCTGGGTGGCTCAGTCGGTTAAGTGTTTGACTTTGGCTCAGGTCATGATCTCACGGTTTGTGGGTTTGAGCCCCGCATCGGGCTCTGTGCTGACAGCTCAGAGCCTGGAGCCTACTCCAGATTCTGTGTCTCCCTCTCTTTCTCTGCCCCTCCCCTGCTTTCACTTTGTCTCTTTTTCAAAAATAAACATTAAAAAAATTTAAAAATATAAAAACTTCAAAGGTCAATTGATTACATAGCTAGTAATATACTTTTTGCTAATTTCAGAACTGTTTCTGAATAAATATCAATATAAAATATTAATGTTAATACAAAATGTTACTTTATTAAAAAAAATTTTTTTTTTTTTAAGAACGACTTTATTTATGAGAGTGAGACAGCGTGTGAGCAGGGGAGGGGCAGAGAGAGAGGGAGACACAGAATCCCAAGCAGGCTCCAGGCTCTGAGTTGTCAGCACAGAGCCTGATGTGGGGCTCAAACTCCCGGACTGTGAGATCATGACCTGAGCCGAAGTCGGATGCTTAACCGACTGAGCCACCTAGGCGCCCCGTGTCACTTTCTTAATTGTATCATGACATAGCATCTTTTAAAAGCTTTTGGTCTTGAACTCTGATCTCACATTGTTGTACTAATTTTCTTATTTGGTGTTTATTTTTTTCCTGTTCTTGTCATTCAGTCTTCAGCTTCTCTCTAAAGGGCATGCAGTCTTATTAACATAATCAAATCCTTAAGTTTTAACAGATTTTTATCTAATCACATGTAATGTGATTATGGATACTGAGTTTGCTATTTAGAATTCTGTATACACCTCCACACCCCTTGCCTTTGGGTTGACAAGATTTTATCTTCCTATTTACCTTTAAATCTAGGAGCTTCTATTCCTGAACTGATAAATGTTTAAATATGTTTAAATATGTAAAAACACCTTGAATTAAGCAAATCAGCCAGTTTTTCGTTCACCAGATCCTCCAACCACTTCTGCTATTTGGACTTGGAGCGCTGGGTTACAATTTAAAGTTTTACAATCCAAATAGCTGAGATTCTAGATCTCCAGTCTCCATTATAGAGCGAGGAGGTGCGAAGTCCTCTCTCTTAAAAAGCAACTGTGGATCCGGAAGAGAATCGTCCAAAACCACCATTTGAAACACTCTGAAAATTCACTGAAAGCCTACAAGGCGCGTAGACGCTTTTACTCGGGAACGCTTGAGCCTGGAGTCCAAGAGCAGCGGGCGTCTGTGGTGCTGTCCGGGGATCCCCATCCCCTCCCAGGTCCCCAGGCCGCCCCTGCCCCCGAGACTTGCTGTCCCCACCGGAAGAGGCTGCTTTGATGGGCAGCGCGATCCTTAGGTGGAGGTCCCAGTGGTGAGCTGATGGGGAGGACGGGGGTCTCTCACAGCCTGAGACTGTGCTCCTGCAGGGAGCCGGCGGTCTAGACAGGAATGGGAACAGGAATCCGGAATGTGAGCATGCCACAGCGGGGTTGATCAGGTCTCCATACACCTTGCTCTGCTGGCAGGCTGTGTGAACAAGCAGCGGAGGCTGGGGGAGGCCCGGAGTCCCCAGCACGTCTGCCCAGCGGGGCCAGGGAGCCCGGGGGAAGGTGAGCGCAGGGGGATCTCCAACCTTCTGCTTGTGTGTGCGCCCAGCCCACGTGTGGGTCCGGCAGCAAGCTGGGGTGGCGCTCGGTGTTCAATGGCAACCCCGCAGTTCTCTGTCTGAATAAACTGTCCAGACACAGGGGTCACCCCTAGGGAGTCAGCCTTAAACATGAAAACCGGGGAAAATACACGAAAGCAGCAAAAACTATAACCACAGATATTAATGTTGGTACATAGCGCAGTAGACTTCAGATCTAGTTCAGATGAGTTACTGAAACCGCACCCCCCCGGGGGGAGGGGCGGGACACGTCAGATCAGGTGTTTGTACATTCCGTGTAAGTTCCCTAAGCCAGGCAGCCTGCAGAGAAACACAGGTGACTTCTAGGAGAACGGTGGGCAATAGATTGTACCTGTGTCCCCAGAAGCTGGATTTAGCAAAGATGTCAAAGCAGCTTTAATAAACATTAAAAAAAAAAAAAAACCCACAAAACTCCATGTTTTTAGCATTAAAGGAAAGCATGATAAAGTGACTCGATGAATAGACCATCTCAGAGATGGAAATTGCATTCAGTTTCTGTTCTAGAGTTGGGGTACAACAATTGAAAGGTTGTCCTCCTTAGCACACTCGTGATGGAAGGACAAGAATCCGTGAACTCCAAGTAGGCGAATTAATCTGAAGAACAAAGATTGAAGAACCCCCCCACCCCCACCCCACCCCGAAAATCCTGTGAGCCTCCAAGCACACGGATGTTACTCTGTTGGGGGGCCTCAGGAGAGGAGAGAAAGGAAGAGAAAAATGGGTAGAAACCATTAAACTATGGCTTCGAAAACCTACAGATCCAAGAAATGCAAACGCCGGTAGCAAAACACAAGAATATCCCCGTCTAGGACACCATAGTTAGTTGGACGCAAAGACAAACGAAAGCAGGAGAGAGAAGGAGCCCATCACCTACAGGGGAACAGCACGGTTAATAGCTGACTTCTCCCCCTGGAGGGGTATGGCATGCAGTGTTCCCAGAAAATGCCGTCAATCAGAAATTCTACATGCAATAAACGTGAAGGTGATAGACATTCCTAGATGGAGCACGCCGAGAAACTTCTAAATTCACCGGTAAGGGCATTCCCCCCTCACCCGCCTTCTGTTGTGAATCACAGACCAATAACCTACTTAACTTACTGCAACTTCACAGTATATTTGCATGTTTGACAGGCCGACTAGTCCATTCATTTTCCCCTTCCCACGTGCTCACAGTGGTTCTTGTGCATTTAGTTTTTCAGGTGAATTTTAGAGCCAGCTTGTTATATTTCCTACAACTCTGCACTATTGAAAACTTGACCGGAATTTTGACTGCACTAATCTATTAGCAGGGAATAAAATCCACATCTCTTCTTCAAGCCCGTCTAAAGCATAAATGACCTAACCATGGGCATTTAGCAAAAGGAAATTGGAGTCACTCAGAAAAGTGGAAAAGCGGATTAAAGTGAGGGAGGTTCGTGGCTGTGACTGTTCTGTGTTCCTTAGCAGCAGAGTCTGTGGACCTGCCCCGGGGGTCTTTGCCATGAATGTGACTCAGAAATCTGCCTCTGTGTTCCCCTCTCTATTTCAGATTCCTGGGGAGAATGTTCTGGTCTCCCCCTTGGATCCTGTGTGCCCCTTCATCAGCTGTGACCAGGTGGCAGGGTGTGGTTGTTGAGGTATCACCACTGGGCCCGCTCGTTGGAGATCCCAGCCAAAGTCTTAGGCTTTTCCTGTATCTCTCTCTTTTTTTTTTTTTTTTTTTTTTTTTTTTTTTTTTTATAACGTTTATTTCTGAGACAGAGAGAGACCGAGCACGAGCGGGGGAGGGTCAGAGAGGAGACACAGAATCTGAAACAGGCTCCAGGCTTTGAGCTGTCAGCACAGAGCCTGACGCGGGACTCGAACTCACAGACCGCGAGATCATGACCTGAGTCCAAGTCGGACGCTTAACCAACCGAGGCACCCAGGCGCCCTATGCTTCTCCTGTATCTGGAGGCAATGTCACCTGCCACGATGTCCCTGGATCTTTGGGTTCTGCCATTATTTCTCTAGTTTGTTGTGGGCCTTATGGGTGGGTGTTGGGGCTTCTGCACCATATCTCTAACCCTTCCTTCTTTCCAACCTTTTAAAAAAATTTTTTTTTTTTTTTTTTTTTTTTTTTTTTTTTTTTTGGGATAGATTTTAAGGGTTGGTGTTGCAGCCCACTGTGTAATTTCGTGGTTGGGTCCAGTTTACTCAGCCTATATACTTTGGGATATTACATTTCAATCAAGTTTAGCCTTGCGTTATCTCAGTTGACTTTTTTGTGGGTGCTATAATCTAGCACCCCTCGAAGATACGAGTTTTAGGTTAAATCCCTGTTCTTCCTGTTAGCTCGGTCTCCTTGGGTAGAAATGTGGTCTATGGAGTTTGGAGTCTGTCTGTCACGTGCTGATCTTCTGCACATATCTTAGGATTATTGGCTCTTTGCTCCTCGTGGGATCAAGGTGCCTTTCTGGTCTGCTATATTTATTTTGCTATGATTATGGAGAGAGTTGTCATGTGCTGCTCTGTGGGAAGAGGGGAAGCATGTGCCATTAAGTGCTGGCACCCTGCTGAGTATTCCAGGAGCTGACCGTCCCCATCTTTACAAAGTGTCAGACACCTGGGATACCTTCCTTGTCTCTGCTGCAAGCCCGACTACTGGGTGCTTCCTGCTGTCCTGCGGGGAGGGGTGTGTGTGTGTGTGTGTGTGTCTGTCTGTCTGTGTGTCTGTCTTATCACTCCTGTTGGTACTTCAACAAATGACCCTCTGAGCTGACCTCGAGCGTCCTCCCCTTGTCCAGTCATGGCTCATTCTTGGTGTTCTCCAGAGTTGTGGAGCGGTGCTGTTTTGGCCCATGGTTTGCTTTTATGTCCAGTTTTCTACTTTCAACTGTTCTTAAACAGGGATATGAAAAAATTCTAGAACATCGGAGTGGTTCTTTTTTTTGTGTGTGTGTTCCCACAGTATGGGAGAAGAGGGCTATAAAGTCAACCATCCTGAAAAACTGTTTTGGGACTATTTCTAAAGGTCTAAAAACCAAGCAAAATCGTTTAATCATCTATTTTTTTTTCAAATGCTTATTTCTGAGACAGAGACAGAGCATGAGTGGGGGAGGGGCAGAGAGAGAGGGAGACACAGAATCCGAAGCAGGCTCCAGGCTCCGAGCTGTCAGCACAGAGCCCGACACGGGGCTCCAACTCACAAACTGTGAGATCGTGACCTGAGCCGAAGTCGGTCGCTCAACCGACTGAGCCACCCAGGTGCCCCTAATCATCTATTTCTTAATGTAAATTTTAATAGACTTGTAAAATATCCTAAAAACATGAGTATTTGGAGTAAAAAGTAGAATTTCCTCTCTTTCTTCCTCTAAATTCCTTTTACTGTGCTCCAAATACCTTGGGGGTGCATTTATCTAGCATTTATTTCTGCATTCACCAAAGTATGCACACACGTATACATGGGGCATCCTATTCTGTGACTTTTTTTTTTTTTTTTAAAGTTTATTCATTGTGTTTTTTTTTGTTGTTGTTGTTATCTCTACACCCAACGCAGGGCTTGAACTCACGACCCTGAGATCAGGAGTCCCCTGCTCTTCTGACTGAGCCAGCCAGGCACCACCCACCCACTTTTTTTTTTTTAAGTGTTTTTGTTTTGTTTTAACTATTCTGTGACTTCTTTCACTTCCTATATCATTTCTTCCCATGTCCCTATATGTAGATCTTCTCCTTTTCAAAGGCTAGATAATATTCCGTAATATAAGTAAACTGCGGTTTTATTTTTCCTATATTTATGGGCAGTTAGGTTTGTTTATTTACAGTTCAACAGCTGTCCGCTGAACATCCACATTCCAGCTCTGCTGTGTAACTGTGAGCACCTTGCTTCTCCTGTTCACAGCATCTGTAGGATAAGGATGACCACTAAATCAGATGTTTAGAGGAGTGAAGGGTTTGTACAATAAAATGCTCCGCCAGTGGCACGTTGTAAATTCTCCAGTCCTAAACCATTATAACAGGAACTGTTGAGGTGTACGTGGTAGAGAATTTGAGTCCCATAGCCCGTCTAGTGGGGTGGGGAAACCGCAAGACCCCCCCAGTCTTATGGCCAGAGACGTTGTGGTAAGTGACGTGGAGAATGCTCTGTAAACTAAGAGATCTGAGAAAGTAACCAAGGAGCCCGATGTAGGTTGGGGTTACGTGCTTTGAGAAAGCTGTCCCTGAGGAAATTGGATCTAAGAGTCCCGTAGGATGACTGAGTTAGCAAGGAAAGCGTCCCTTCCAGGGAGAAGATCCAGAAGTGGGAAGAGCTGGCCACGGGCTGAATCGTATCCCTCCCCAAACTTCTATATTGAAGCCCTAACCCTCGTTATCTCAGAATGTGACTGTATTTGGAGATGGGGCCTTGAAGGAAAATGAGGTCCTACGGGTGGGCCTCCCCCAATATGGCAGGTGTCCGGGCAAGCGACGAAGGCACAGATGCACGCGGGGAAGACCGTGCGGAGACTCGGGGAGAAGCCAGCCATCTGTAAGCCAAGGACAGCAGCCTCTGAAGGAACCCGCTTGACCCCTTGACTTGGGACTTCCAGCTTCCAGAACTGTGAGGAAATCCATTTCTGTAGTTAATCCATGTAGCCTAGGGTCCTTGTTATGGCAGCTCAGTTGAACTCCTACAGAGGTCAAGTTCATCCCTCTAGCTGCTTTCTGCATTTGAGTGGCTCGGTGGTAACTTTCCATTTTCTTCTGTTCTTGATCTGCCACCTAAAGTAACCATTTCTTTCTCGTGGTCCTAACAATTTTGCTGGGCTGATGGACCTTCCATCTAAACTTTAAGGTAATTTTCTTTCGTAGGTTTATTTGGTTTCCTACAAACTTTATTGTGCCCAAATTACTGCTCCCACAGTCAACATTGTGCTACCAGGCATCCTCCAGCTTCGAGCAACACCACTTTCAGGCCTGCCATTTTCCCATATGCTTCTTCTAGTAGCTTCTCTTGCGGCCCTGGGTTTTGCTATCCACAGAGATCTGGCAGAATTCATTAGCCGGAATGGACACTGGGATTCTGAGCAGCCCTTTACAGCCCTCCCTGTCCTTCCCAGCCTTTGAGACTTGTCACTCTTGGTATCCGAGGTGGCTTTAACTTCATCCAATAGATGTGATAGCAAACAAAACGAGGAGACCTAATACAATACCAAATGTTCTTGAGCGTGTATGTTCATATATCTTCGTCTATCGCGTATATTTATCACAAACACCTAGAAGTTGAATTGCTAGATTAAGGGCTATAAGCTTAACGTTTTACTAGATGTTGCTTAATTGCCCTCTGTAAAAGCTGTAAAAAACTGACATCCCTGCCAAATGGGCATATAAGTACCTCTTTTCTCTCATTTCCAGTATTTCCCATCTGATCCTTTCAAACTTCAAAGGTTTTGCCAACACGATGGGTAAAATATTCCATCTAACTGGTGTTTTTATTTCACACTTCCCCAATTTCCAACAAAGCTGGGCATCTTTCCTTGTGTTAGTGGCCGCTTGGATTTCTAGTGTGAGTAGCCTTTACAAATTCTTTGCCCGTTTTCCTACCTCATTTGTCCCTCAGTTTCTAGCTTTTTATATGTTAAAGCAACTTTTGTTATATCTGCACAAAATATTCTTCCAAGTATATCAGCTGGGCTTTAAGCTCTGGTGGGGTTTTTAACTGCATAAAAAATTCAGATTCTTCGAGTATAATCTTCATAGGTTTTGTTTTTGTTTCTAAGTTTATTTATTTTGAGAGAGAAAACACTAGTGGCAGAGGGACAGAGAGAGAAGGGAGGGAGAGAGAATCCCAAGCAGGCTGCACGCTGTCAGTGCAGAGCCCGATGTGGGGCTCAATCCCATGACCATGAGATCATGACCTGAGCCTAAATCAAGAGTTGGATGCTCAACCACCCAGGTGTCCCTGTGTTTTAAGATTCTACTTGGATTATATTTTTGCTTTCTTTTTTTTTTTTTTTTTTTTTAAGCTTAACTCCTTTTGGATTCAATTTTATGTATGTTGTGAAAGGAGGGTCTAGGTGTAGTCTTTTTCCTTTCATGGATAGAAAATTGCTTTAGTATTTAATACTTTAAATTTCTACGGTATTCATATATAGGTGGATCTGTTTCTGGGACTTTCAGCTATTGGTGAACACTTAGAGCAAGAAGATAAGTTACTGTGGCTTCATAATTTGATATTGACCAGGCTCATTCTCCATTTTCTCTTTCCCACATTTCATTTTGGGTCTTGTGCATTTAGTTTTCCAGGTGAAATTTAGGATTTTGGAGGGGGGGGGGGAGTATAATAAGCTGTTGAAAATTTGATTGGAATTTTATAACTGTACTAATCACTTTATTTGTAGGAAATAAACAGCTCTTCTTCAAGCCCCCTCTAAAGCACAAATGACCTAACAACATGGGAGTTTGGGGAAAAGAAATTTCCAGAAAAGTGGAAAAGCGGATTAAAGTGAGGGAGGTTCATGGCTGTGACTGTTCTGTGTTCCTTAGCAGCAGAGTCTGTGGACCTGCCCCGGGGGTCTTTGCCATGAATGTGACTCAGAAATCTGCCTCTGTGTTCCCCTCTCTCAGTTTCAGATTCCTGGGGAGAATGTTCTGGTCTCCCCCTTGGATCCTGTGTGCCCCTTCATCAGCTGTGATCAGGTGGCAGAGGGTGTGGTTGTTGAGGTCTCACTGCCGGCCCACTTGTTGGAGACCCCAGCCAAAGTCCTATGCTTCTCCTGTGTCTGGAGGTAATGTCACCTGCCACGATGTCCCTGGATCTTTGGGTTCTGCCATTATTTCTCTAGTTTGTTGTGATCCCATTTCAAAATTCTGCAATCTGTAGACAAAACTGTGATGTAAATGCCACCACATCTTCTATCCGATGGTGAATGGAAGGAGGAAAAAGACCCCTTTTTTAGAAAGATAAGGAAGAGGAGATAACTACATTCAGGTGATCAACGGGAAGTGGAAGGAAGCCTCAATCATGTTTTTTGGTCACAAACGTTCTTGAATTTGAACTTCCCACTTGGCTGTTCCCTGTTCTCCTGGTCTTAGGACCTCATCTGGATTTCTCCCCCCACCTCCCGAGTGGATTGACTTTCACTATGTCTAAGCCATCAGTTTTCTCCAAGGATTTGGGTTATCTTCTCAGTCTGTAACATTGGACATAGTAGAACAGGGCATTTTCTGTCAGTACTGGTGCTGTGGCAGCTTAAGTCACAGGTCATTCAATCAGAATGTGTGCTTTGGTGTTGAGTGTTTAATACGGCCCAGCTCGGTTCATCAGTCTCAACACGAGGGACTGCGTGGGGGGAGGAATGGTCCTAGGATGTTCAGTCTTCAGAACACCCCCTGAAATGTGACTCCTATTTCCTATAAAGTTAGCCCATCACACCCGCCAACTTCCTTCTTTGACTCTTGGTGGCTTGAAGCTTCCAAAGTGGCTTAGTGGCTATGTCTGTACCAAATCAGGACAGTCTTTTTATTCTCCAGCTTTACGGAGTTAATCGACTTTTACTGTGGTTTTTCTAGTAGAAAATCTTAGGTATTAAAATTTCCAGAATGTCCAATTATTTACTCTTATTTTCTTGTATCTCAATTGCCTCTTTACTTTGGAACTATTAGGGTGTGTGTGTGTGTGTGTGTGTGTGTATGTGTCCGTCCTGCAAGCAGTTTGAAATCCTTGAGATTAGTCCAGGTGACCAGAAACATAAGGAGGTGCCACTCCCACCTCCATGATTGGCTGCCAGATGTGAGATCGTGCAGCTGTGAGTCATCACTTGGTTGCGGGTAAGAGCTTCATGACCTTCATAAGAGCAGCCCAGCTTTGTCTCCGCTGGCACTGTGGTGGAGTCTCCAGAGATCAAGTACACTAGAATGGCTCATCTGGTGGCTCCCAGGGTTCACAGATCTATCCAAGGAGGTTTGTATTAAAGATAGTAATGGGATTTGGTTAGGTATCAAAATATTTCTCCCTTTCTAGTTTTCCTTTTGGAAATAGAACAGTTTTGGCACCCGGGAGCATAATCTGTCGTTAATGGCAATTCGACTGATGTGCTCAGCGACCCTCCTTCAGGGCCGCCTGGGTGGCTTAGTCAGTTAAGCGTCTGACTTTGGCTCAGGTCATGATCTCACGGTTCGTGGGATCAGGCCCTGCATCGGGCTCTGTGCTGATGGCTCAGAGCCTGGAGCCTGCTTCTGATTCTGTGTCTCCCTCTCTCTCTGCCCCTTCCCCGCTCATGTGCTCGCTTGCTCGCTCTCTCTGAAAAAAAAAAAAAACATTAAAAAAAAAAACCTTCATAGTTCTGGCCACGATATTGGTTTAAATAACATGAAGCTATGAATTACTGAATTCATACACATGATGCACTATCTAAAAAACATAAGAGCTATAATGAAGCTTGATGTTGAAATAGAAGTTGATGACAATTCAGCAAATTCACCTCAATATGATCTTACCAAATCCTTGAGTGGCATTCGGCTAATTAAAACTCTTAGAAGCATATTAAGCCTTCTCTGTATTAAGAGAAATTTGTCATGAGTAATTCCAACGTGATGTTTATAGAAAGCTATGTTTGGGTTCCAGATCAAACATCATCTATCAAATTGTAAAATGGATAATGCGGTTAGGTATTCATATGTACCTAAAGCAAATTAAATAGCATGTCACTTGACTATGAAAATGTCTTTTTACATTACAAATTAAGGATAATCTAAAAATGAATCAACTGTAATATTTAATGATATTTTAAAACTTACAATCATTTATCATATTTTACCCCCAAATGAAAAGAATTGTAACAGTTCCTGCAGGAGCCACAGGAGATCTAGATCATTGTGAGAGCCTTTCATAAATCAAACTTTAGAAGATTTGGCTGGTTGCTTCCGTGGGCATCAGATTATTGCCTCACTTTCATTGTGAAATGTGTCCCTCAATCAGAGGCATTAAGTAGGATGCCATAATAAGAGATGTCCAGCAAAGATATCTAGCAAAGAGAGATATCTGCACAAGAGATATCTAGCAAAGATGATGTTTGCAGTTATATGATCGGGAAACAAGTCTGAATTCCTAGTGTGCCTGTTTCTTGAAGACCGATTGCTAATCCCATTCGTGATCAAGGACAATGGCAGTTTCCACTTGAGAGTTGGGCATTCAGCCTTGGAATGCCCCCAAGTTAGACTTGGTGAGCGAAGTCCATGCCGTTGAGCCCATGCCTATCCGGTCTTGGTCATAATGGGCTTCTTCTACTTTATTAGTCCCGTTAGCGAGGAATGGCCTGTCCAGAGAAGGGGGGTGATTGACAACAACAGGAAGTTCTCCTGACTTTGATTAAGAAATGCATCCGTGGGTGGGGGTGGAGAGCTGCTATGACAACTTCCATGTGGCACAGATAACTTACTAGGCTCTTTCCAAAAGGTCCCCTCTGAAATGACCGATCCTTTTTTTGTATGTGGAATTCACCATGTTGGCTTTACTGAAACGCAGAAGGTACTTGCTACTTTCAGGGATCAATCCGCGTGACCTTGCCGATGTAGTAGGCTAGTGAGGTCCTGAGGATTAAGGAGATGGTCGAGTCCCTGTAGATTAGATGGTATCAGATGGGTTTGCGAAAGGGGAAAGTTCTATCTTTCGCGAAGGAACAAATGACACATTGTTTTCAGTTTTGGTCCCTAGAGAACACAAAGATGCACTGGCTGCTCATAGTGTCGGGATATGTACATTAGCAGCCATGATGATCTGTGGCTATTAACGTGGAATACTCCAGCATTTTCCCCTCCCCCCAACTTTGTTGGATATAATTAACAAAACTGAGTGTACTTGAAGTGTATGATGTGATTTGTTGTATACATTGTGGAAGGGTTACCACGGGTGGATTAACACTTCCATCTCCTCAGATGGTTACCTTGATCTGTGAGAATGCTAAGATCAACACTCATGGCAAATCTCAAGTATGGAACACGGCATCATCAGCCCTAGTGACCACGCTGTGCGTTGCATCCCCAGGACTTAGAACTGGAAGTGTGTGCCCTTCAGTCAGTGTCTTCCCATTTCTCCTGCCCTTAAGCCCTGGGAACTGCCGTTCTGCTTCTGTGGGTTTGGCTATTTCAAGATTCCACATTTAAGTGAGATGATACAGTGTTAGTCTTTGGCTTAAACTTTGCGTAAGGTCCCCCAGTTTCATCCATGTTACAAATGACTGGATTTCCTTGTTTCTTATGGTTCGGTAATGTTCCGCTGTGTGTATATACCACATCTTTGTCCAGGTCATCCATTGATGGGCACCTCGGCTGTGTCTGTATCTTTGCAATTGTGAATACTCCAGTGGACACAGGAGTGTCCTGACTTGTCCTGACTTCAGTGTCCTGAAGTCCTGACTTGTTTCCTTTGGATATCTACCCAGAAGTGGGATTGCTGGACCATATGCCAGTTCTATTCGTAACTTTTTGAGGAACCTCCACACTGTTCTGAGGGACTGCACCAATTTGTATTCCCACCAACAGTGCACGAGGGTTTCCTTCATATCCTCGCCAACACTTGCCTTTTCTTTTTGATAAAAGCCATCCCAACAGGTGTGAGGTGATATTTCCTTGTAGTTGACTTGCCTTTCCCTCATCAGTGAGATTGAACACCTTTGCGTGAGCTTATTGGCCATGCAATATATCTCTTACGGAAAAAGTATTGAAGCTCTTTGTCCCTTTTTTAATTGGATTTTTTTTTTTTTTTTACTATTAAAAATCCCTTATCTTTTAGATCTTATCAGTTCTGTGGATTAACCCCTTATTAGATCTATGGTTTGCACATATTTTCTCCCACTCCATATGTTGTCTTTAATTTCGTGGATGGCTTCCTTTGTGCAGAAGGTTTACTTTGATATAGGCCTGGTTGTTTTTGCTTATTGTCGACCCTGCTTTTGTTGTCCTAGCCAAAAAAAAAAAATCCTTGCCAAGACCAATGTCAAAGAACTTTTCCCCTTTGTTTCATGGTTTCAGATCTCCCATTTTAAGTCTTTATTCCTAGTTACTTTTGAGAGTCCCATGAGTTTTCTTTAAAACCCATTAGACTTAGTAGGCCTACCAGCAATCTGAGTAGCAATTCATAGGAATCCACCCACTTTCATCTTGGAAATTTTAGCGGTGATCCTAATACCTTGAACGCTACCTGGAAAGCAGCTTGCTGTTGACAGAGCAGACAGGGTAGGATCCACTGGCTTTTGCGGGGGCGGGGGGGGGGTCACTTGGGTCACAGTATCCTTGCGGGGACTTCCTTTCATGCCAGGGTCTCAGGAGTTGTGGTTCTCCGTGTCCTGACACTCCCGTGTGCTGCTTAGGGTCTGTCTGCTCTTCGTTGGTCCTAGAGTCGGTCTTTCTTTTGAGATTCTGCAAATACAATGAAATCTTCTAGACTGGTTTCTGAGAACTTCATGGAGGAGAATGAGTAAAGTCTGTATGTCGAAAGAATTTCGAAGAACCCTGATGCCTGCACATACCTAAGCCCAATGTGCCCCAAGTGGTCCTGTGCTGCAAGGTAGTTTAACAAATCTTCTAAGTGTACATTTTGTGCGTGTCAAGAAATTACCTCTCTGTGTCCTCTTGTGCATCTAAGCAAGTTTTAAAGCAGGCTTTTACTTCAACATTCATTTTTTTAAACATATTTTTCTGCATTTATCTTAAACTTGTACGTTTCAGTGGAATCCTTTATTGCATTAATAGTTCACAGCTACATGAATTATATAAACCTGCCTATGGGTTTCATAGCTTTTTAAAAAAATCACTACTTCTTAAAACTCTTGAAAAATTATGAAACATAGCATACATTCAGAAAAACGCATAAAACTCACAATATGGTTTAATCCAGTGAAAACCATTACCCAGGTCAACAGAGAGGCAGATTTTTGGGGTGCTGGAAATATTGTGACCTCTGACCTCACAACAGTGTTCCTTCCCTGTAAGGAAGGAAAAGTCCTCCTGATTTGTATGGTAATCACTTGCTTTGCTTTAGGTTTACGATCTCTGTGTGTATCACAAACAACAGTTAATTTAGTTTTGTCTGTTTTTGAATTTCTATGAAAGACACATATATTCTGTACCTGGCTTGTTTTGTCCCACAGCACATCTTCAATAGTCAACCCTTTCACGTGTGGTAGGTAGATGCAACTCCTACACATTCCGCAATTTACCCATTATTCTGTTGACGGATGAGTCACTTCCGGGTTGGGGACCCCTCTTAGCAGTGCTGTGAGCACTTTCACGTACAGTAAAACCTTGATTTTCGAGCACCGTTTGTTCCGGAAACACGCTTGTAATCTAAAGCACTTGCAGATCAATGTGAATTTCTCCATGAGAAATAACGGAAACTCAGGTGATTCATTCCACAATCTGAAAATATTTCAGATGATTACAATAGTGCAACGATACAAAATAATAAAGAAGATACAAAATATAAAGAAAAAGAAATTAACCTGAGCTTCCTTTTGAAAGCCTTCATGGCTGGTGTGAGGGAGATGAGCCAGGAGGGTTATTGTGTAGGATGACTTCCGCGATCACTGACGGAGTCACTGTTTTCGTGACTCGATGAATCTGTTTTTCTTTTTGTGCAACTTTAACAAGGAACCTATCCAGTGACCTAGAATGAAGCAGAGCATTTGTAAGCTTACTCTTGGATGGAAAAGCAAAGGACTGTCCATAAGTGCTTTGAAGTGTCAAAAAAAAAAAAAAAATACACCAGTGCCAGTTGTGGGCACCTTACAGTGTTCTGAAAAATCCCTGATTTCTGCTGAACACCGTGTGAAATCTGAGACTGTGCATCTGAGCATGGGGGACGATCACCTCACCATCTTGCAGCGAGAGGCGGGGGAGAGAGGGAGAACAAACTATTAGCTCCGTTGTGATCACGTGACACTCGGTATCACCTACTACTTGTATTGCAAGACCTCGCTCGTTTACCAAGTTAAAATGTATTGGAAACGTCTGCTCGTCTTGCAGAACACCCGCAGAACAAGTTACTCGCAATCCAAGGTCTTACTGTATTTTCTCGAACGCAGGTATGTTCTCATGCCCATTCCCTGGACCCCACTAGATGTCCTGCAATTAAACTTGATGTGGACACTATCGAGAGTGGCGCGGGCCCCACGGGTGAAAGGCGGAGTCCTACATAAGCCTGCCCTCACTTCCCGTGCCAGCTGCACATCTTCAAGGACAACCCACCCACCGCCCAGCCAGCTAGAAATTTGAGTTGTGATGCCGAGCCCCTGGAGCTCGTCTCTGATCCCCCAAGGAGCTCAGTCCTTCACAAACTGGCCCCACTCCAGATGCCGTTTGCGAGTCCTGGGGCCACTCGCGCTTCTGACTGGCTGTAAACTTGGGAGTTTTCGCCCCCCTCTCGGATTCGATCACCTGCTAGGACTCTCAGAACTCCCCGAAAGCACTATACTTAGGATCGGTTTTAGTATAAAGAATCCAGAAGCGGTCTGAAGAGAAGCATGGGGAGAGCTTCCCAGCCTTCTCGTGGAGTCAGGGTCCGGCAGGCTTCCAGCATATCCGTGTGGTCACTTAACCAGAAGGCTCCCCTGTGCCTCCGTCTGCAGGGTTTTTCTTGGGGTTTCATTACCTAAACTCCATCTCCAGCCCACTTCTGCCTAGAGGTCACGAGGCTTGAAAATTCCACCTCTGTACCGGTGTGCTTGTCTTTCAGGTGATGGGCCCCCTTCTAGAAACTCTCTAGGGGTTTCCCTCATTAGCATAGCAAAGATCCTAGTACCCAGGGAATTCAAGGACTTCTGAGACTTTGTTCCTGGAAGGAAGGACGAAGACCAGATTTCTTACACAAGGGGCAAAGAAGTTTTTGGTGGCAAATACCTGCGTCTGACTTCGGCTCGGGTCATGATCTCCTGGTTCGTGAGTTCGAGCCTGGCACTGGGCTAGCTGCTGTCTGTGTGGAGTCTCTTTCAGATCCTCTGTCCCCCTGTCTCTCTCTGCCCCTTCCCTGCTGGTGTGCACATGCACGCGTGATCTCTCTCTCAAAACTAAACATTAAAAAAAACTAAAGTATTTGAAAGACTTTATTTTTTGGTTTTGTGGGCAAGGGGGTCTGGCTTTTAAGATTTCTTTTCCGTTGTCCTTTGTTTTCTACAGAGACACAATAGCGTATCTAGATGTGGGTTTCTTATTCTAGAGGGATTTCGTCTTAAATGGATTGGTGTTTTTTTGGTTCTAGAATGATGTTGGGGCACCTGACTGGCTCATTCCCTGGAGCTTGTGGCTCTTGATCTCGGGGTTATAAGCTCGAGCCCCCATTGGGTGTAGAGATGACTTTAAGAAAAATCTTTAAAAAAAATCTCTAGAAAGTTCTCAGCCATTTTACCACCAAACACTGCTCGGTTGCCTCTCTCCATATCTGATTAAGTGTAGGTTATGTAGCCTTCGTGTATTCTCAGGTTTTCTGTTTTGACTTACTCCACGGCATTCCTGTTGTCTTGGCTTACAGATTTGTCTATTTCTTAAAGCCTCCATTGTACTCATTTTAATTTCAATTTTAGAATTTCTATCTGGTTCTTTTTCAAAAATTGGAAATTTCAAATGTGACTTGTGAATTTCCGCTTCCTGTTCTCAGGGCACTTACTTTCAAGTTCTCTTTCTCTTAATGTCCGCAAGCATAGGAGCTATATAATCTGTCTGATCATGTCCACAGGAGGCTGTGGAGATAACTTTCTGATGTTCTTTCTGGCTCTTACAGACTGTTTTTCCATGTGCCTTATTGGACAGCATTCTCATTGTAAATAAGAGTCCCGGGAATGATTTCATATATAGAATGGATCTCTTCCTCCAGGAAAAATTTGTGTTGGCTAGGTGCCAGCAGTGAGGGGGTGGGGACTGCTGATTTAGGGACATCGTAATCCAAGTTTGGGGCCTGAGGTTCCCTGGGCTGCAGTGATGCACACCCCCTACGGCAAGACTGTTTGAGGGTTGGTCTACTTCTGGTTCACCCTTCTCCTAAGGGTGTAAGCCATTAGGATCCTCATTGTGGAGAGATGCTTCTATTAGATTCTCTGTCGTGTACAGGCCCTTGGTGTTGGCTCTGCTTCTCTTGCCCTTGGAGACGCTAAAAAAAGTTCAAATTGGCTAAACTTGGAACACACCCTTCAGGCCGAAGCAGGTCCCCTGCTCCCTTGTCTCCTTGGTTTTCCATTTTACCTTCCGTTTGGCTTTGTATTTACCTTGATGCGGCTTTCATTTTCCTTTTGATAAGACTTTTTTTTTTTTCAACGTTTTTTTTATTTATGTTTGGGACAGAGAGAGACAGAGCATGAACGGGGGAGGGGCAGAGAGAGAGGGAGACACAGAATCGGAAACCGGCTCCAGGCTCTGAGCCATCAGCCCAGAGCCTGACGCGGGGCTCGAACTCACGGACCGCGAGATCGTGACCTGGCTGAAGTCGGACGCTTAACCGACTGCGCCACCCAGGCGCCCCTGATAAGACTTTTTAAAAATTCTTTTTTACCTAGGATTTTTCTGAATTTTGCCTGCCAGTATTAGAAATGGGAAGTATATTGTTTCTTGAATCCTTTTTTGTTTGGCTGAACATTCTAGAGTAAGTTTTGTTATCTATTTAGAGAGTGTGTGGGAGCATGAGTGGGGGGGAGGGAGGGAGAGAGAGAGAGAGAGAGAGAGAGAGAGAGAGAGAATCCCAAGCAGGCTCTATGCTGTTGGTACAAAGCCCAACTCAGGGCTTGATCTCACATACCATGAGATCATGGCCTGAGCTGAAATCAAGAGTTGGGCACTTAACTGAATGAGCCACCTAGGTGCCCCCTGGAATGTTTTTTGTTTTTTGTTGTTGTTGTTTTTTTTTTTTTTTTTTAATTTTTTTTTCAACGTTTATTCATTTTTTTGGGGACAGAGAGAGACAGAGCATGAACGGGGGAGGGGCAGAGAGAGAGGGAGACACAGAATCGGAAACAGGCTCCAGGCTCTGAGCCATCAGCCCAGAGCCCGACGCAGGGCTCGAACTCACGGACCGTGAGATCGTGACCTGGCTGAAGTCGGACGCTTAACCGACTGAGCCACCCAGGCGCCCCAGTTTTTTGTTGTTTTTTATTCTGTTTTTTAGTACCTGAGCCGCAAATGTTCTACATCTTTGCACATTCAAAAGTCTTTGTTTTGTCCTTTGAATCTGAGAGTCTCAAACCTGGAATACTCTAGCCAACCAAGGTACTTCTCCTCCGCACCTGAGGGGCTGGCAGGATTTTCTGCCTTGAGTTCTCTCTATGTTGCCTTTCTCTAAGGTGCACCCCCATGTCACATGCGTGGTCTTTACTGTGGCGGGGAGGGGGTGGATATGCGGGCAGGGGTGAGACCACGCAGGATGCACACTGCTGACTGAACAAGGAAGGCTTTACACTGGTGTAGAAAACCATCCTTTTCACGCCTGGATGCAGCTGGTTTGTGGAGTTTAGGCAACTTTTTAATAGTGGAGACCTGGAGTTCTACCAGTTCTCTGTGCAGGCTCCTCACTCAGTTGGAAGGCAGGGCTGGAGTTTTGTGCTAAAGCACCAGCAGTGCATAATTAGGGGACGTCCTTACTGTGAGCTGCTCTATGGGAGGTGCTTTGGTTGGTTAACCTGGGTGACTTTGATTTCTTAATTGTGCTATGTATGATCAGAAATCCTTGCCTATTTCTCGACCCTAAGGTAGTGAAAGCTTAGGTTGGGTTCTCCCATCCATATATGTAAAGGAAAATGTTTTGGGAGGTGAAGAGGTAAGACTGAAGCTTTCTGCATAAAGCTAGGACCCTCGGTAGACTCATTACCGAAACGAGGAAATAACAAGGAAGTATACACACATAAGCTCCAGGTGGGGAAAAATGCTCCCCTAAAAACAGACACCCTGAGCCTGCACACTAATAATCTGCAGTCTGAATTTACACAATCCATATGCTCTGATAACTCCCAAAGAGAGATAATAACATGTAAAAAGATTGCCTTCCTATGACACTTTGGTGTCTGGGAAGTGTTTTTTTCCTAAATTCTTTGGGTGCTGAGCCAGTGTATTTGAAATCATTAAAGAGCTTTTCAGTTTGAAGTTGGTAGCAGAATGTTGACTTTTCTCTTGGAAGTGCTGTAAAAGCAGAGAAGCGAAGGAGAGTCAAAATATAAATTATATATTTGGAAAGTTAGGAAACGTTAAAGACATTGGATCACAAAGTAAGTGCAGAGAAAATTAAGCAGGGGCGTGCACAGGAGGAAGCAGGGAGAACTTGTCAGCAGAGGACATCTCTTTTTCTTTTTTTTTTTTTTTTAAGTTTATTTCTGAGCACAGCGGGGAAGGGTCAGAGAGAGGGGGACAGAGGATCAGAAGTGGCTCTGTGCTGACACCCACGAACCCACTAACCATGAGATCTCAACCTACCGAGCCATCCAGGCGCCCGAGGGCATCGCCTAAAGAGTCCCCACTCAGGAAAATTCCTTCCTTTTCAGTAATGGTAAATACAGCCTATAGACTGTAGGACAAGCTTTTGTTCTAAAGCTTTTGTTCTCCTGGGCCAGGTTTGTTTCCAGAACCTGAGGAAGTGGGGGTAAGTGAGATATTATGTAGCAAGTCTCCTGTGGAAATGACCTGTCTTGGTGATGTGAGTCACAAAGGGTGGGGGGGGGGGGAGCGCTGGGGGGAGGGGGTAATGACTCACTGAATTCTACAGCAGCTTGTCCCCATGCTGAATGGCATAGCACAAGACGAAGGCTTGGATCGTAAAGAAGTCCAGGGATCCTGGAACACCGTCCAGGTTCAGGGAAAATGCCCCAAAGCTGAGTAGGTGGAAGAGGAACCCTCCCAGGGTGGGTACCACGATACAACCAGAAAGTAGGAAAGGAATAGCCTAAACCAACTGGCATATGAAGAAGAGATCCCAGCAAAGCACGTCTATGGAGGAAATGAACGTTCCCAATTTTAAAATGCAGTGAAATTGTTTCTCTGACACCAAAGATCCAGGAGCTTAGGGAAAAGGCAAAACCTAAGCCTATGAGGAGCAAGGAATGAAGTAGAAGGAAACGAGTACCCTTATCCCATCAACAAAAGTAAAAGATAAAGGAGAGAAAAGGAGAGTAGACAGATGATGAAGATTTGGAGAAGGATACCAAGAATAGAAATAAGAAAGTAATGGGCGCCTGGGTGGCTCAGTCCATTAAGCGTCTGACTTCGGCTCAGGTCATGATCTCACAGTCCATGAGTTCGATCCCTGTGTCGGGCTCTGTGCTGACAGCTCTCAGCCTGGATCCTGCTTCGGATTCCGGGACTCCCTCTCTCTCTGCCCCTCCCCTGTTCATGCTCTGTCTCTTTTCTGTCTCAAAAATAAATAAACTTTTGGGGCGCCTGGGTGGCGCAGTCGGTTAAGCGTCCGACTTCAGCCAGGTCACGATCTCGCGGTCCGTGAGTTCGAGCCCCGCGTTGGGCTCTGTGCTGACAGCTCTCAGCCTGGATCCTGCTTCAGATTCCGGGACTCCCTCTCTCTCTGCCCCTCCCCTGTTCATGCTCTGTCTCTTTTCTGTCTCAAAAATAAATAAACTTTAAAAAAAGAATTAAAAAAAAAAAAAGTATCCTTTTCTCTCTCCCTAACGGTTCTATTTGGAATTAAGCAAAGGAGATCCAAAATAATTGGGATCTCTGAAGAAAAACTAATAGATCTGGGAATGCAAGCAGAGATGCTGAATCACTTATGACAAAGGAGGCCAACATTCGGATTTCTCCCGAGCCATGTACAGTTAGAGACGGCAGAGTAGTGCCTTCCAAACTTGAAATCTGATCCAAAACATGGCCTCCATACAAACGGTTTACGAAGGCCACAAGATTTTTGTCTTGTGCTCTTGAGTCTTTACAGGTTAAAAAAAAAAAAAAAAAAGCCTAAGTGTTCTCATGAGTCCTTCAAACATCTGGTGGGTGAACCTCTCGCCAATTAGGACAACAAGCAAGTGTATAGCAAGGAGAAGGGAATTGAACTGCACACTTGGAATTTACCTGACAATTAAGGAGCCAAAAGATTGTAAACATTCTGCGACCTGACAATATAAAAGTGCTGTCATTACAACAGGGAGGACAGGGTCGAGCCTGGGAGGGTTGTATGGGTCTACTGATTTTAATTTTTGTAGCTGGAGATCAAAGGACGTGATATAAAACAAATGCCAGGTATGTATAAGTATATTCAGGAACATAAATAGGGGCGCCTGGGTGGCGGTTAAGCATCTGACTTTGGGTCAGGGCACGATCTCGCGGTTCGTTGATTCAAGCCCCGAGTCAGGCTCCATGCTGACAGCTTGGAGCCTGGAGCCTGCTTCAGATTGTGTCCCCTCCTCTCTCTGCCCCTCCCCAGCTCATTCTCTGTCTCTCTCTCTCTCAGAAATAAATATACTTAAAATAATAAAAGGAACATAAATATAATACAATAAACCAAAACAAGATAATGGAGGAGAGGGGAATAAAAGGGACCAAGAGGAAATACACTATTCTGTCGCTAGTCCTAAGTTAGATCATCTAATAATTAAGGACACTGTATAAAAGAACAGTTATAAAGGGGATCACTAAAAAAAAAATGCCAGCATTGAAAATCCTAAAAAACACACCCCAAACAAAACCCGAGTCCAGGTAGAAGAAATCCCACAGAATTTAACATAGATGGCTTGCTTCAGGAGCACCTACTGATCAACAGAATAAAAACTCAAATTATGTCAAGTATAAATAAGCCAAACTTCGTTACTTAAAAGGGTCGGATTAAATCACAAGACTCCGTTCTAAAAGTGATTCAGAAAGCTTGAAAATGCAAGTAAGGGCAGTCACATCAGGCAAATTCAAACAGAATGTCTGCTACGGTTGAATTCTGAGCCAAAAGCATTAAACAAGAACAAAAGTGCCCTTCCTAATACTCCAGGATGTGAATCATAATGAACACTCATAGATGAGAAATTGTAGAAAATAGATACACGTTACTGGCCTTTAAATCTTACTTTAGCTCATGATGAAGTGGACAAAAGGTAAGTACTTACAAGCTTTTGATCTCAAAAATAAAATTGATCTATACCAAACTTCGTAGCCTGAAAACGGAATGCATGTTTCATTCAAGTTCCCATGGGCTAGTCACAAAATTTGAGCATACATTAATCCATGAAGAATCCATAAGCAAAGCAAAGCATTCTAGAAAAGGGAGCTGAAATATTTTCTGATAAGTCAATAACAGATAATGAAAAAAGGAAATAGGAACCCTCCCCACAAAATTGGTTCTCTTAAAACCTACTCCAACCACATTAGACAACTCAAAAAAAAAAAAAAAAAAAAAAAAAATCCGGGTCTCAATGGCAGCAGAATACCCACCTGGGAAATAATGGAAAAAAACCTGGAAATAATGTTAGAACTCCAGTGTGGTTTGTGGACTACTGAGGCAGTGCCCAGGGAAGTATTGATCTCAATTTATAGTCAATGAGAATAAATGTATTAATCTTCAGTTAAAAAAAAATCCTGTGGAAACACTGAATAAAGGAGTTTAGAAAAAAAGCAAGAATGATCTGGGAAACAGGAAAATAAGACTAAAAAACAAATGAAGGCAGGCCCTTTGGAAAAAATAAAACAGAAAAACCAACAAGGAATCCAGAGGTCAGGATTTTAATAGACCTGGTGGCTTCCTTGACTGGGGGTCCATGTGGCGACCCCCAGAAGGGTGGGCTGGGACTCTAGGTCAGCCGGTTTTGCAGTGTGAGCAGATTTTCTTCTGAGAAGCCTCTCTGCTTGCTCTTGAGGCCTTTTGGCTGACTGCATCCCGTTCGTTCAGGTTCTGCTGGAAAGTCTTCCTTAAAGTACACCGTTGAAAGACTTCGATCCCATCTATAAAATACCTTTAGGTTAGTGTTCGATTGAACGACTGGGGGCTATTGTCGACTATCCCCTAATCTAACCAGACGGGCGGGCAGGTAGCAGTGTTCCTCATAAAAGGTGATTGTTAGAGTTCCCTTGACCTGCAGTTCTTAAACTTTTCCTACTGAAACCTCCACATTGAGCCAGGGAACTTTCTAGAAATAATGATCCCAACTAATTCTGGAAGATGTAGAAAATCTGAACACCAGTTCCCAAAGACATGTCTTTAGGAGCTCTTCCTTGAAAGCCTATCATGCCCTAATGTTCATGTAGAAAAATTAAAGAATAGCCAGGAATCGGGGTGCCTGGGGGCTCAGTCGGTTAAACTTCTGACTTCGGCTTAGGTCATGATCTCATGGTTCATGAGTTCGAGCCCCATGTCGGGCTCTGTGCTGACAGCTCAGAGTCTGGAGCCTGCTTCTGATTCTGTCTTTCTCTCTGCCCCTCCCTTGCTCATGCTCTCTCTCTCTCAAAAATACGACAAAAAAAAAAAAAAGTAGCCAGGAAAATTTCTACCACTGAACATAAAATTATACAGGTTAAAATAGTTTTATACCAGCACGTAAATAGGCCATTGATTAGAAGGTCTAAGTATTGACCCAAATGCATGTGGGAATGTAAGCTCTCATAAAGGTATTTCAAAACCCTGAAAAGGAAGAGTATTCAGTACATATCCAGTACATGGCATTGAGCCATCTAGAAGACGGTTGCATTGTGCACACCTAACATACTAGACAAAATGGATTAATGTTTTAATTGCAAAAAAGGCTATACATGAGGAGAAAAACCAAGAGAGTCTTTAAAAATACTTCTGGTTAGGAGAAAGCCTATCTAAGCATGCCACAAATATAGCAGTTAAAAAAAAATCTTAAAAATTCTTTGACAAAAGCAAAGTCAAAAGACAAATTACAAAGGAGAAATACTTAGTATGGAACTCAGTCCTTTGTGAGAGGACACTATCTATAAGTGGCCTTTATAGATTATTTGGGAACAGACCAATAACCCGCTAGAAAACCCAGCAAAGGCTTGGATGCATAGCTCAGAGGAGAGAGCAGACAAGCAACTCCTAAACCCATGAAAAGATGGGCGCTCTCCTTTATAATTAGGAAAATGCAAATTAAAACTTCACGGATATGCTAATTTTCATCAGTCAGATGGACAAAGATGAAAAAGTTTGGAAACGCTGTGTGTTGGCAAGCGTGTGGGAAAGCGGCACTCTTTTATTGCTGTGGGAGAGCTAATTGCTACACTCTGTGTGGCCGTTGGGCTTGTGTTTCGCCAGATTTTGTGACTACATTTGCAGGGGAATGGTTGGAGAGGAGTCCAGCTTTCCGGATATAAAGGACATCGGGTTCCGCAACTGTGCCTCGTAGCTTAGTCCTTCTCTGCCGTTGGTGTGCCGTGATCGTAACGTGCAGTGGGGTGTAGAGTCCCCACCACACAACTGCAGTCTGAAATTGCCTGCTGGGACTTGTGCCCTAGGCTTTCAATTCTTTCCCGTGAAAGCCCTGATTCTCTCCGTGCTAAGTATTCACTGTGCTGAATCCTGGGAGCTCTTCTACTCTGCTCCCGTGCTTCTAATTCTTGCTTGAGGTGCAGCTCGTCTGGACCTACACAGCACAGGCACAGGCTTGCTCTCACTCTCCAGTGTCGACCTGACTATTCTCCCTCCGGTCTGGTGCACCAGGGCGCTGGGTCTTTGTACTTGACCTCCGGCCCGGTGAGCCAGGGCGCTGGGTCTTTGTACTTGCTCAGCCTGTTGTCCATCCTGCCTCCGGTAAGGTGACACTGTGCAGCGACATTATGCCCAAGACCTCTTCTGTCCCGACCTCAGAGTGTTAATTCAAAAGCAAACGCGAATTGGTTGCTGGCTAAGGTGCAGAACCAGAGACGCAGCCGTTGACGAGGGAGGGCTTTGCTGTTGGATGGAGTGGGGGTGATGGTATTAAGCCGGGAGAGTACTGCCCAGGGAGGGTGGCCCCTGTTGCCTGGCAGGAGGCTTTCATTTAGGGCTGAGAGGTGGCTCAAGCGCGCCCCTGAGTAAGGAACGTGTTTGGTGAAGCGAAGCAGGTGTGCCAGCTGCTGGCCCAGGAAGTCTCGACACGTAAGGGAGGAAGGGTGACCAGGGAGGCAAACCTGGGTTCATTGCCCAAGGAGAAGCTGTAAGGAGAGGCCGGCTGTGGATCCCGGATCAGCTGCGAGGGAAGAGTTGTATCACAGGGGATTCTCCCCTGAGTTCTGCAGACTGACTGCAGACAACCCCAAAGGTGAGCTCAGGTGAGGGCGTGATCTCAGGAATCCTAAAATTAAAGGAGACGCAGAACTTCCTGCGTAGCAGGTTCTGTAGAGCGTGTGGGAATCCTCTTTGTCAAAAAGAGGCATGTTCACGGGGAGCAGGACTCCTTTTAACATTTATAATTAAGTGGGTCTTAATTATGCATAGGGTGGTAAGTGTTAATTGACGTGAAGTGGAGAAAAGAAAGAGGTCTATTTAGAAGGGTATGTGTGTCCCAAAGGGCTTGGTATTAACCATCCAAGGCACGATTCCCCCTCTACATCCGATGAGGAAGTGACAGAAGTGCCCCTACAGCCTCGGGGACAGAGGTAATGGGAATGGGGACTTACCCTGCTGTTCCAAGTCACATGTTTGCTAGAACAGACTTTCCTCTGGATCTCTCCCACTATACGTTTTCTCTAGTCTGGACTTGGCCCCAGGGTATTAATAGGGGAATTAACAGATGCTTTGAAATCCGACAAATGCATATTGTTCAGCTTCCATCATTTTGTTACGGCTGATATTAAGTGCCTAACACATGCCAGCCACTATGTCTAGTGCTTTGCATGTGTTAAGGTTTCAAAATGGAAGCATTATGTCCATATTATATATGTACACAGGGGAGTATGTTATGCATGAGCATAAACACACTTGTGGAATTACCACTTAGATCAAGGGAGAATATTCCTTAGCACCCCAGAAGCATTCCCTGTACTCCTCCCAGGGACTACACTTTCTTCTCTCTGAAAGTCCTTACCTCTAACACCCGAACTTTATGTGAAATGGAATCTAGCAGTTTGCATTGTGTCTGGCTCCGTTTCCTCCACCTTATTTGTGGGATTCATTCTCGTTGTTCCATGTAGTAGCAAGTTATTCATCCTTGTTGTAGCATTTTAATGTGTGAATCGAGCTCTGTTTATCCCCAGTACTCCTAATAGGCATGCACAAAGTTTCTGCCACTGGTCTATCATGAGTATTGTTTTCATGAACAGTATTGTATGTATTTTTTGGTGAAAATATATATTTTGGGTATATGCTGAAAATAAAATTGCTAGGTCCCAGGGTACATAGGTCCCAGGGAAGTGGGGCCTTCGGAAGGTGCTTAGATCATGGGGACAGAGTCCTCACCAATGGGATTACTGCTTTTATAAAAGAGACCCCAGAGAGCTCCCTCGCTCCTTCCACCATGTGAGAAAGTCTGTGATCTGGAAGAGGACCCTCTCCTGACTGTGCTGGCACCCTGAGCTTGGACTTCCAGTCTCTTGAACTGTGAGAAATGCTATAATCCACCTGGTCTGTGGCATTTTGTTATAAGCAGCCTGAAAGACTAAGATGTTGTGGTCTTCAGTCTGATTTCCCTGATTGCTAATAAGGTTGATATATCTTGTTTTACTTGTTTGCAATTTGGATATTACCTTTGGCGAAGTGTCCCCTCGAGCCTCCTGACCACTTTTCTTTTGGATTCTTTGACATTTTCTTAAGGAAGTTCTTTACACACATTGGATATAAAGCTTTTATCACCTTTTCCCAAATTAATAGGTTCAATGAAATACGAATAAAAGTTCCAATAGTTTGTGTAAATTGAGAAACTCTACAATTTACATGGAAATGCAAAAGGCCAGGAATAGCTAAGAACACTCTAAACGAGGAAGTTGGAGGATTACTTTACCGGATTTCAAGATACATTAATGTGAAAGTGGTTAAGACCTGTGGCATTGGCACAAAGACAAATAGATCGATGAAATGGCATACCGGAAACAGACTCACGCTCAGACGCTTCTGACAATATGGCATTGAAAAACAGTGGAAAAGACTTTTTTCCCTACTGATTCCGGATCAGCTGAATATACAAACAGAAAAGATTAAAAACCTGATCCCCGCCTCACACCTTACTCAAAGATAAAATCCAGGCAAATTATAGATGTAAACACGTAAGATAAAATGTTAAAGCTTCTAAAAGATCACATAAGAGCATCTTTATGGCCTTGGGAAGGGAAGAGTTTCTTAAGTAGGACATTCAAAGCACTAACCATAAAGGGAAAGGCTGCTACATTGGACTGCATTAAAATAATGTCTTTATATCAAAAAATGCCATTAGGGGGTAAGGCCAGCCCTTGCAGAGGGGGAGAACGTATATTCTGGGGGTGGTTGCCAGATCGCTGTGTCAGCTGACTTCTGGCTAGTGTTGGCCGATGGGAGGTTAGAAGGCAGAAGGAAGGGAGAAGCAAGGATCTCTCCACCCCCGCCCCACCTCACCCCCAGCTGTGGGTAGCCTTTCTGGCAGCAGCTGTATCTTCTCCATGGTTCCCACTTGAATTCCTGCTTTTACTAGTTGGTGACAACCCCTGGGTTCTGAGAACCCTTCCTGTATTAGGTCCCACTAGTGCCCTAATTCCCCTCCTTTCAGCCCCACCTGATTTCAGCACTGCTGAGCCGGACAGCTCCGGGCAGTTTCACTTCCTTCAAGCCCTCCTACGTCATTCACCTTCTGGCCTGGGGTTTCTAGTCCACTGCAGAGATTTCCAAAAGCCCCCTTGGCAAGCAAGCATGTACAGCCAGGAAATGTAGGATATCAGCCTCCTGAGGGTTACCCTCAATATATGAGAGATGGAAACTGATGAACAAATGCTTCTCCCACTCAGTCCTCAGGTGGAAAAATCTGTGTGTTCTATATGTTCCTTGGAAGATCCTGGGTGGGATTGGGCTTCCATTGCCCACAGCATGTGACCTCACCAATGCACCCTTATGCTGGAGTTTTTTTCCTCCCTTATTTTAACACCTCACTCTAGCTTCTTGGAACCACCTCCTAAGTTATAGTTAACCCTTGAACAACATGCATTTCAAAGGCATGGATCCACTTACATGTGGATTTTTAAAAATCTAGTACTGTAGATGTATCTTCTGTTAGGTTTTTCTTAACATTGTCTTTAGCTTTATTGGAAGGATAACAGTATATAACACATGAAACATACAAAGTGTGCGTTAATCAACTCTCTGTTATTGGTGAGGCTTTTGGCCAACAGTAGGCTATGAGTGGTTAAGTTTCTAGGGAATCAGGTTATACATGGATTTTTGACCGCATGGGGTAGATGTCTGTGCCCCTAACCCTTTCATTGTTGGTATCCGTAAGCTGTATTTGCCCATAAGCTCTGGTCTCAGGCTCTGATTTTCAGTGGGAGGCAGGGAATACAAGCCAAGACACTGCTTTCTCTTAGCCCTTCCAGTGTAGGGATGCTACCAGATTTTTGATGTGGTTAATCCCTGGTCTGTCTCATTGTATCCTGCTGGAGTTCCTGTATTACCTTCCTCGTGTCTTCCATATGTTGAGTGGACTCTCTTCTCAGTTACTCTGACTGATAAGCCATTCTGGCCTCTACTCCTCCACTCTACGACCTTGTAGCTTTTCTAAATCCTGGCCCTATTCCTGCCTCATAGTCATGAATCTGCAGGGGCTCTTGACCGTTTTCTGCATTCTTGCTATAAAGTCATCTGATCGTAGACATTTGTCGTTTCTGTGTTGCGAGAACAGGAAAGCGTAACTCGGTAGGTAGTTTGTTGAACTTTGGAGACCAAGGTCCAAATCCTGACTCTGTCATGAGTGATGGTGGCAGCAAGGTCTTCTTCCTCGTTTCAGGTTCCTCACGTGCAAGGTGGAAACACGAGTATTTGTTAGGTTTAAGTGAGTTCGTTCACTTAGGACAATCGTGATAGGTAAAAAGCATTAAATAAATGTTTTCATGGTGACTCCAGAATCTACACTTGTTTTGTTTTCAGTCCTGATGCATCATGGATATTTCCCCTCAACACTTTGATAAACTAATCTTATTCATTCGCCTAAGAATACTTGCTGAGTGTCTATCCCACATTTGCATTCGTAAGCCTCCTTGTCACTTGTAGCTTAGCATTCCAGAAACCAAATTCTCCGTCTGTTTCTACCAGAGACTCTCACATCCCCCAAGATAAGCTGTCATCTCTAACATTCTTGAGAGTATCATTTCACTTTTTCTAGTCATCACAGCTGTAATTACCATAACTTCTACAGTGGCTTATCTACGTGAAAATGCTTTTTAAAACATAATGCTAAACTACAAACATCCCGAGGACAGGGTTAGTGCCTTGATTGCATATCCCCAGCATTATTTTATAGTAAATGACCAAGAAGTGTTCGTTAAAGGGGTTATTTTAGATCTTAACAAACCTTGCTATATCTCAGAGTGATCCTAGTTTCCACATGAAAAAATGGCCCCAGGGAGATGGGTCACCGATTCTGTGCTCTGCATCTTGACCCAGAAATTCACACAATGTTTAAGTGGCTGAGACAGAACTTCCGTTAGTTTGGAACATGTGTGGTTTTTACTCATTCTTTCCTTCATTATCCTTGTTCGGGATTGTTCCTTTGCATTCTATCTGCTCGGACTCTGCTACACCGTCTTCACCCTGGACTCGCCATCCCCACTGGGGCCCCCCCCCTGGCTGCTTGTGGTTCTCTCGCCCCCTGTTGGAGCTGAGCCGGGTCAGCCTGAGGACAGACTCGTCCAAGTATCGAGGAGCCAGTGTGGAGCTTGCTACTAACAGCAAGCTTCCAGATTCCGACCATCCTGGGTCTGTTTCCTTACATGTAGAACAAAACGAGTATCAAGTTACTGGATCTGAATGATCCTTTGAAGCGGTGACATCCTGGTGACACCCGTGTGCTCCTGTCACTGTCTTTCTGCCTCATCTTCAAGCCCCTCCTTGTCTGGCTCTGCCTCCCACTTGCTCGTATTGTTCCTAGCTCCCTCTCTGCCCAGCAGCAGGTCCCCTGCCCGTGTGTTTAGACGTGGAAGGCTCCTTCCCTCTGGCTCTTCCTAAGGTTCCGGGGAAGAGGGAGGGGAAGGGCCGCATGCAGTGATGGGGGTTCCTCTCCTACCAGTGCGTTAGCTTTGTGCTTTGCTGCCTTCCCTGTGTTCGTTTCCTGGGGCCGGGCGTTGTGCGCGTGTATTTCCATTCCCGTGAACTCCCATCACCGTGTACCCTTCACAACGTGAAGGCCAACCTTCCAAAGAAAAAGAGCAGATCCGATCAAAGCCTAACGTGTCATGGAAGGGTGAAAAGCCACTCACCATCTTTCCTTTAGTCTGGGCTGGGGGGAGCTGGGAGGGAACTCTGTGTGTAGGCTTCTCGGGCTCATGCCATCCCTTACGCCAGTCCTGTCCTCCTCCTGACCTGACAGCAGCACTCTGAACGTTCGGCTCCTCTCTCTCTCAGGTCGACAGGTAGTGCAAGGATGCCATCGGGGAACTTTCTCCCTGTTAGAGTCTCAGAAATAAAAAAAACAGCGTGGCGTGGTGCAAACTTAAAATGCCACGAGGAAGAAAGCTCGGTAGGAGTGAGAGACCAAGGAGATGTTTGTCAGAATGAGGACAGCAAGTGGCGTGTATGTTGATAACGATGCACTTACGGCACGGGGGCAACTCCAGAGCGGGGCGGGTGGGGCGGCGCTGCCAGTCTGAGCTGCCAGAAACTCCATGCCTGGCGAGAATCTTGTTTTGCTCTAGAAAGAAACTGGAATAGGTGATCTAGGATGATCCTCTGTAAATATGATCTATGTGTAAGTGACTCTGCAGTGAAAATAACCTGCGGCCACTTCTCTTGAGGTCTTTGAAAACAAGGAAGTTCTAGGGTGCTGGCAATGGATGAAGTGATCTCCTAAGTAATGTATGATAATCGGGCACAAAGAAAAAAAAAAGTATGCAGCTAGAAAGAAAAACCCCACAGCTTTGCCTACACGCCAGCCAGAGGTTCCAGGGGAAGAATGTGCAGCCTTTGTTTTTATTTGGTGAGGTACTTCGGTGCTGTTTCGGGCACCAGAGCTCCGGCTGCTGGCTCAGGCTGGGTTCAAGGTACGGCCCATCCTGGCCTGCTTGGGTGACATCTCATGTGGCTGTCAGTCTCTGGGTCACCGCCCAGCCCACCCTCCTTGTTCAGATTCATTGCACCGTTGACATCTGATTCCCCATCTAGACTGTTGGCTTGAGGATGGGTTCCCAGAGAATCTGGGAATTTGATGGTGGGCTCCAGGCAAGAAGCTGAGTAGGATTTCTTTGCCAGTCTTTCTCCACATTCCGTTTCCCTGGGGCTGGCCGCCCATACGATACCCCTAATCCGGTAAGCGTTTTCACGGAGCCCGCGGTTTGGCGACAGGGCCTCCGTCCTCGATGTCTCGCCTGAAATACCCTTCGCAGTACCCAGCCTCCCCTTGCTGCCCTAATACAACCATCCTCTTTCACTTTCTATTGTGCTTCCTCATCTGCCTGCCTTCCCTCTCTCGCTCCTTCCTTTAGGAAATCCTGCCCTCTCTCTCCACCCTGTTTTCTTTCCTCTTAGGTTTCTACGCTGCTCCCTTGGTGTCCTAGACGTGACTCTTTCGGAACACTTACCAATATCTGCTCACTTGTTTGAGTGGCCCCCTGGATTGTGAGCTCCTTGGAGCAGGGCTTTGTATCAGAAAACCTCGGGGAATGATGGTTGATCAATTCATTAAGGAATTCCTTTTCTTTGATCTCCCTTTCTGTTCCAGGGACTTGATTTGTCTGTTCCAGGCATTAGAACTAGGATCCTGTCTTGCCCTTGCCAGCTGGTATCCCTCTTTAAACCAAAGCTCGTGCTCCTCAACCTTGGTCCAGGGTCTCCTGCCTGTCAAATTATGCACGTTCTTGTCTTTTAGGGTATAATCTGATGCCTTCATCTCATGTCAGTATGAATTAAGACCGAAAGGTGTTCTACAGTTACCTTTTTTTTTTCCTCCAAGTCAGCTAAACTTGGTTTTTGTCATCAGCAGGTGCACTGCTAACCTGGTCCTTATGGGTGGGTCCTGGGAAGTTCCCGTAGTTTGTTTTAAAGACACCTGAGGTTCTTACCAGTGAGAAGTCCCAGGTTCTTCATGCTCGGAGTTGAATGATAGAACCCAAACGTCCATGCAGGGATGGCTACATGGGTGCATGGCCTTGGCATGGACGCTTTCTCTGAATGTGGGTTAAAGCTCTTCTGGTGTTGCCTTGAGATTTTGGTAGCCTTTGAACAAAGGATCCTAGAGTTTGATTTCGTGCCAGCACTTGATTATGTGGCCGACCTGGGTGTGTGTGTTTGAGGGAAAGGCCTAAATAACAGTTTTGAAGACACAAACATTCCCTGACTTTCTTCAAAAACCTACTGTGTGTAGGGGCACCTGGGTGGCTCAGTTGGTTAAAGTGGCCAACTTCAGCTTAGGTCATGATCTCACAGTTTGTGAGTTTGAGCCCCGGGTCGGGCTCTGTGCTGACAGCTCAGAGCCTGGAGCTGCTTCCGATTCTGTGTCTCCCTCTCTCTCTCTCTGCCCCTCCCCTGCTCGCACTCTGTGTGTGTTTCTCTCTCTGTCTCAAAAATAAATAAACGTTAAAAAAAAAAAAACTACCATGCAGACTTTTTAAAAAGTTAATTGCTAATATTTGTGAGGATATGAGGAAAAGAGCAGTCTCCTTTATTACTGGGGTAATGTAATTTTCCTAGAGGGAAGTATGATTTTGTATATAGTTAAACCTTCAAAAAGTTCCCTTTGTCTTGAAATTCAGAATCTTAATACATCATCCTCCATATCTTTACCCTCAAGGCTATTTTTTTTTGTTTTGACTTTTATTTTCAAATTTTATTCTTAAACTATGGGCATGCATTACCTTAAGAATCAAACAGTACTAAAAAAGCTTCTAATGAAAAAAAAAACATTTCCTGCTGTATCCTTCCTCCCGCCTAAGTCCTAATTCCCAGAAGCAATTCGTTTAGTGATGTCTTCTGGTATTTACCTCTCTGTTCCTATACTATTCCGTGATTTATCAAATTTAAGAAATCTATTAACTTCCCGTTCTAGTACAGATAATTTAAGTCTTCTACCTCCCCACGATCATGCTGATGTCTTTTTTTTTTTTAATTTTTTTTAACGTTTATTTATTTTTGAGACAGAGACAGAGCATGAACGGGGGAGGGTCAGAGAGAGAGGGAGACACAGATTCCGAAACAGGTTCCAGGCTCTGAGCGGTCAGCACAGAGCCCGACGCGGGGCTCGAACTCACGGACCGTGAGATCATGACCTGAGCTGAAGTCGGCCGCTTAACTGACTGAGCCACCCAGGCGCCCCATGCTGATGTCTTTAATGCAGATCTTTCTGCGTACATTCTTAGACATTTGTTGGCTCTCTGTGCATAAGTTTTAGGGTTATGGGATTATTATCTATTTTTCCACCAAGCTGTGTGGGCCACGTGCATTTCTCGTTCTCGTGGTGGGTGACCAGGTGGTGACTCCTAGGGGGTCTCTGGGCACCTGGGTGCTCCAGCGATGCTCTGCCCCCTCTGTGCTCCCTCTCTGGGCCAGCCTGGCCATCACATTGTGGACAGTGCTTCTTCTCCAGTGTCTCTTTTATTCTGGACCCCAGTCTTTGGAATGCTCCACTTTGCCCTTTTTTATTCCGCGGGGAGGAATTCCAACAGCCTATGAAAACAGAGCCCAAGTCGTTTAAAAAAAACAAACAAACAAAAAAACCGTTTTCATTCTTTACAGGTTAATCCTATTATGGAAAACAAAGGACTGAATATTCAAATATGCGATATGTAATCAGATTTCCTACTGTCCTATTGTTCATCTGGTTTTTTTCCTTCTCCTTCCTTTTCTCTTCCCCACGGGGAGAAGGCTGGGGAAGGTAGGATTAGAGATCCAGGATCCAGGAGGGCAAACCCGCCCATAAGCCAGGGACAGCGTAGCTCTCCGGATGAAGCTTGTCAAGAAGTCACTTGGAACCGACTGAAGTTGCTACTGTCCCTGGTCTGAGGCCTTCTGTTGGAAGCTAGCGACTTCAGCTTCAGCATGAGCCCACTGTGGGCCACGTGCATTTCTCGTTCTCGTGGCGGGTGACCAGGTGGGTGACTCCTAGGGGGTCTCTGGCACCTGGGTGCTCCAGCGATGCTCTGTCCCCTCTGTGCTCCTTCCCTGGGCCAGCCTGTCCTGTGATGCTTACAGATTAAATTGAGAAGTCAAGTTTGTTTTCGGTTATGCATGTTAATTAACCCCATAGGACGCCCTCGAACTACACACTTGTCAAGTCTTTAAAGAGGCCCCGCAGGAGCAGCCTGATGGAGGGGCTGAGGGCAGGAAGCTGTGCGCCTCCGTGAGGGCTGGGGCAGGGAGGGCTGGGAAGCTACTTCCATCTGGGGCGGGGCAGGTTCGAGGATTCCATCAGGCCCTGTGCCTCCGTGGAAGCGTCATCCTTCACCCTTTGGCTCTTGGCACTGAGCTTGCAAACCTTTCTCAGAGATAAAGGGGTTGGAGAACGTTCCCAGATGTTTCAAGGTGTCTTAAATAAGGGGGACAATATTGGGTTGGGGATGGGAGAGAGGTGCCATGAAAGGAATAGGAAGCCTCGTTCAGTGGTTTATTCTCCTGATCATACAGGTGCCTGAGAAGGAACACATCTGAATAAGCAAAGAAATTTAGTATCTTGTCTCTGCCCCCTCTTTCTTAGACGTGGCCGGGGAAGTCTTGTCTTACCTAAGCGAGAGCAAGGAATTCTCGCCTCCAGAGGCAAAGCTTTGTCTGCGGCCAGTTGAGACCCTGGCCTCATTTCAGAGTTTGCCTCTGTTCTTTGCAGCCAAGGCCAACCTCATCCGCACATTTGTTCTCCTTCAACAAAGGCTTATTGAGCTCCTATAAAATGGCAGGTACAGTCCCCTGCATACCTGCATAATACAATTTTGAAAATGTGTACAAAGTTCTCACTTCTGAAGGTTGAGCAAAATCCCGTTACTAGATGG
Source organism: Leopardus geoffroyi (assembly GCF_018350155.1). Taxonomy (NCBI): domain Eukaryota; kingdom Metazoa; phylum Chordata; class Mammalia; order Carnivora; family Felidae; genus Leopardus; species Leopardus geoffroyi. Next base: position 4,378,863 of record NC_059338.1, on the reverse strand, counting down.
ATTCCACTGAGGGCTAAACACTTTTACAAAATTCTATTTATGTGTAATCAGTTTATTGATCACTTTGAACACAGTTGGATGGGTATAAACAGTTTGATTTTTTTTTTTTTCCTCTCCAGCTTCTGTTTCCAACCAGGCTCTGCAGAATTTCTATTTCCTGTCTTTTAATGCTATTTTGGGCAGAGTCTATGTTTCCTCCTCTTTCAATTATTAAGAGTTGAGATCCCCTCCCCTAACTCTGCTGGCCCTGTCCATGGGCAGACGTGTGGTTCAGAAGGCAGAGAGATCTGTAGGGTCAGTGGTTTGTTCTTTTGATTGGCCTCTTCCTCCAGCTGTTCGTGTTGGGGATCGAGGGTTAGAAAAGGCAGGGTTTGCAGTTTCAGTGACTTTCTCTTCTACTTTAGCAGCCTCGGAAATTGTGGTTGGGGGAATTACCAACCGGGTTCTGAAATTTCTCCACCGCTTCAAGGCCTCTTCAAGGCATCAAGGTGGGTAAGGAGAGAGACAGAGAGCTGTGGCTGTGAATTCTGTTGACAGCCTTGTTGGCATCCCCCGTGAGTGGTTATCATGGTTTCTGTGGCTGCTGCTGACGGATTTTGGGGTGTAGTAGACCTCTGAGCGCTCTGGCATAGGCAGGAGCTCTTTGGGGGGGGGGGCTATAGAACTTTCCGGATGCAGGAATGCAGAGTCCCTTCCCTCTGAGAGCCCACCTGCAGGGCACTCCTGCTGCCCTCACATGGGGACCCGCCAGTTACCTCCAGCCTCGCCCACTCAGTGGAGTCCATTTGATGTTAAGAAACTTGTACATTTTTGTCATGCCCTGTCCTGTCTGATCACCCATTTACCCTGTGGGGGGAAAGAGGGATTCCCTGCTGCAGATGGCACAAGGTGGCCAAACGCATGACAGCTGATGTTCGAGGAGACTGGCAGTGGTTGACGAGTCCCATGCAGGTCTGGGGGAGTCCCATGCAGAGCTGTGGGGGCTGTACTAGGGAGCAGAGTGAACCGGAAGGGCTGTAGGAGGCAGGCTTGCTCTGCAGTGACCAGATGCGGTGGCCCTGGCTTTCCACGGGAAAATAATCGGCCGGTCTGAAAAATTCCACCGGTTGGTGGGTAGGTGAAATCGGTCAGGTTGAGGACCGAGTGGGATGTAGCCGGTCCAGCTAATAGGGAAACTAGCCGGGCAAGGAGCCTTTCTCACTGGATGGGGGGATGGGGGGGTGGGGGGGTGGGAGGAACCCATGGTTATGTCTCTAGGGCTCTGAATGGCTCAAAGACATCAGGGCAGGGTGTGGAGGTTCAGGCCTTAGAATGAGTATATCCTGCCCTCCGATTCCCTTTCTGCTCGCCTTCTGGATCCAGGCACAGATCATTGAGTTCGCTGTCCATGAAGACATCCAGTGAGGGAATGAGATGTCAGTAAGCCCTTCTGGAAGCATTGCCCTGTTTCTGAGGGATTCTGGGTCCCAGGAGGATGAGAAGGGATAGGATAGGTGGGAATCCCCGATCCCCACATTCCCCGGGGTGATCCTTTGTTGGACTCAGTGGAGGGGGGAGGTGCTGAAGGAAGACAGGGCTGTGGTTCTGATTGGGGGGGGGGGGTAAGGCTGGATCTAGAGTCCCTTGAGGAGCCCCAAATATTAGTGACCATTAGTGACCATCTTTAACATGTATCTTCCCTTCAGATAGGGTTTTAAATCTGGGAGAGTAAAACACTCCTACACCTGTTCCTTGAAGGGTTGGCTGCCTTCTGGCAAGACTCCTCCAAAGGCAGCTGGGCCTGGGGAGGGGAGAGGCCTCCCATGTCACTTGGAGGGGAAGGGTAGTGTGACCCCTTCCTCTGCACTCTTCAAGCCGTGTTCTCAGCCTCTCCACAGGGCTGGGACAGTTCAGAGAGCTCCGTTTCAGTTTCTGTGCTGAGACCCCTCATGGGCCCTCGTGCGGGTCCTTCTGTGGTCCACCCGCTTTTTCTAACCTACCGCAGTTTGGAAACCGAGTACAAGAAAGGGTTGCCGCCATAGTCCAGGACACTGACAGCTCAGAAATGTGACCCCTCCCATCCTAACCAGGTCACAAAAGGGAAACACGACATTTCTGAAGCAGGGAGACTAGAACGGAGGCAAAAACTGCCCTCCTGAAGACCTGGGCGTGCGGGACACACGCTGTCCGTACATCTGGCCATCGAGACGCAGTTTCAGATGCGTTCGCTGCATGTTCCAATTTTATACGATGGTCATTGAGATCCTTACGGCGAGAACCTTGCTGGGCAGTGAGGATCCAGAAGCAGTTCTCATGCCCAGAGGTTTGCTGTGAGGTGTGGGAGGCAGGCGAGGAGACGGGGATGTTTTAACACACAGCAAACAAAGAGACTCGCATCGAGGGGCGCCTGGGGGGGCTCAGTCGTTAAGCGTCCGACTTCAGCTCAGGTCATGATCTCACAGCTCATGAGTTCAGGCCCCGCATCAGGCTCTGTGTGGATGGCTTGGAGCCTGGAGCCTGCTTTGGATTCTTTGTCTCCCTCTCTCTCTGCCCCTCCCCTGCTTGTGCTCTGTCTCTCAAAAATAAATAAATATCAAAAAAAAATTTTATTAAAAAAAGTATAGGGGCACCTGGGTGGCTCAGCCCGTTAAGCATCCGACTTTGGCTCAGGTCATGATCTCAGGGTTCATGGGTTTGAGCCCCGCGTTGGGCTCTGCGCTGAGAGCTCAGAGCCTGGAGCCTGTTTCTGATTCTGTGTCTCCCTCTCTCTCTGCCCCTCCCCTGCTCACACTCTGTCTCTATCTCTGAAAAATGAACAAACCTTAAAAAAAAAAAATTAAAAAATAAAAAGGGGCTCACGGGGAACATCTCCGAGGTTGTTTCGGGAAGGCTTCCTGGTAGAAGTGACGTTCAGGCCGAGACCAGAGGGACTCCGTGAATATACCACCTCTCAGAGAGGAGGGTCTAAGGTCTTCCAGAAAGATTAAAGGTACGAAATGGCGAAGACAGAGCGGCAAAGACCTACTTTGACGTTAGCTGGCTCGTGTTGGCATCAGCTCTGTTCCTTACCAACGGGCATGACCGGAAGCCAGTCGGTTCCTACTGCTTCCGCTAACCTAAAAAGCGGCATAACAACTCCCACTTCATAAGGTTATTATAAGGATCAAAGAAGGTACCTGAAGGTTGTCATGACATGCAAAGCACTACAAAGCTTCGAAGTTCGGTCTTCAAAGAAATAATGGAGACGACTGATGGCGCGGGGCCTGCTGTGCAATAAACCCTCAGCGAATGGAAGCTGCTTCGCCATAGACCGTGCTGCTTTCCTGGGTTTGCAATTGCGGTTCCCCTCGGAGATGAGTTGCTAAAGGGATCCACGAGGCGTGCCCTACTTAGCCCTTAGTGACCTCTGCCTCCTCCCTCTCTGCACTTAATTCCCAGAGCGAGTTGCTTCCCACAACCGAGCTTTGTGTTGCCGACGGCTGGTATTTCTGTGTCGGCTTTCTCCCCGGTTGATCCCTCTTAAGGGAGGAGAGAGAGGGGGGTAGGAAAATTAGGTGGGGAGAAACTGAGGGCTCTGGTCCCAGGAACAAAGGGGCCTGAGCTTTTGTCCAGGAGGAGTCAAGATCTAGAATTATAGGGGGATTTTTTTTTTTGGCCTCATGATGGATTTGTAATTTTGTCAAGAGTATTAGGATAGGTCATGATTATTTTTCTCCAGTTCTATTGATAGGATTGATATCGAATATCATATAAGTTTAAGGTATACAGTATAATCTGGTGTGTGCGTGTGTGTGTGTATACACAGATATATACATACATACAGTGAAATGATTACCACAATAAGTTAACATCCATCACCACACGTAGTTACACATTATTTTTTCCTTGAGAACTGTTTTTTTTTTAATTTTTTAAATTTGTTTCTTTTGAGAGTGAGTTGGGGGGGGGGAGAGGCAGAGAGAAGGGGGGGGACAGAGGATCCAAAGCGAGCTCCACTGCCACTGTGGAACCCGATATGAACCGTTAGATTACAACCTGAGCTGAAGTTGGATGCTTAACTGACTGGGCCACCCAGGCGCCCCTTTTCCTTGAGAACTTTTAAGATCTACTCTTAGCAAGTTTCAGATACACGATATAGTGTTGTTACCTCAAGTCCTCATGCTGTCCAACTTCAGAATCTATTTATAACTAGAGGTTTGTACCTTTTTAACAAAAATTTGTTTTATTTTGAGAGAGAGACAGTGTGAGCAAGGAGGGAGGGAGGGAGGGAGAGAGAGAGAAGCCTAAGCAGGTTCCACACTGTCGGCGCAGAGCGCCTCGCGGGGCTCTCACAAAACCATGAGATCATGGCCTGAGGGGAATCTGAGTCAGACCCTTAAGCAACTGAACCCCCCCCCCCCAGGTGCCCCTGGAGGTTTGTACCTTTTGATACTCTTCACTCGGTTTCCCCTACCCCTTTCTCCTCACCTCTGCCGGCCACAAATCTGATCTGAGTTTTTGTTAGATTCCACATGTAGGTGAGCTCGTACAGTATGTATCTATTTTTCACTTAGGACATCATGCTGAGTGTCCTAATCTTTAATTTTATATGACGCGTCACTTTATTTAAAAACTTCCTTCCCTTTAAGTTTTGAAGATTATATCCTAGTATGGGTAGGCATGGTTTTTAATGAAAAAGTCAGCTGGTTCTCTGTTGCTAAGGGGTCAGTGCAACGACGAAATTAGAGAGGAGGGGTCCTGAAGCAACTGGGAAGCGGGCTTGCAGGAAGTCCGGGGAGGCAGAGGACCCTGCCACTGTGGCCCAGCGTATTATTGTTCTGGAGGTGAGGGCCGGCTGCAGCAGCCACGTGTCTAGCCGCCGAACACTTGCCAGGAAGTCCAAGTGTGGTGCGATACTTGAGCGGGTACTCCTTCTACCCAGCACTGCTCTGGGAGGGGTCATAAGCATGAGATAAACCATTCCCGGTCCCGGTCCGCTTGTCATCCAGCAAGAGAAACATACCCGCGGTCAAACAACGAAAGCACCATGAGAAAACCGCACTACTGGAATTTCATGCCAAGAACTTGAGGGACGTGTAGAAAGGACGGTTGCCTGCGTTGGAGTGAAGGGCATCGAGCTGCAGGAGACCATGTGAGGCAGCCTTTGTGACCAGATGAGTCGGCACGGAATAAATAGGTAAGGGGACTAAAACCATACCTGTTTTTATATATAGTTTTTGTATGAGATATCTACATATATGGAAGGAGGCCAACCAGGAAACAGCCTCTCGACTCTAGACAACACAGTGATGGTTACCAGAAGGGAGGCTGGGGGGGAAGACAGGTGATATAGGGATGGGGAGCAAGGAGGGCACCTGTGATGAGCACCAGGTGTTGTAGGGAAGTGTTGAATCACGGTATTGTACACCTGAAACTATTACACGGTACATTAATGTATTACAATAAAAACTTAGAATATTTTCCTCTGTGGTCAGCAAGGCAGAATTAAACATCGTATTTATAACAGGCGCTGTTGAGCATAGAGCGAGGAAGCACATCCAGGCTTCTGATTTCAGGTCTCTTCCCTTTCCCATCTTATGATGTGGCAGCTTATCTAAACCGTTTAGGAACTCCTATATTTATTTATTTATTATTAAAAAAATTTTTTGTAACGATTATTTTTATTTTTGAGAGAGAGAGTATGAACGGAGGAGGGGCAGAGAGAGAGGGAGACACAGAATCGGAAGCAGGCTCCAGGCTCTGAGCCATCAGCCCAGAGCCCGGCGCGGGGCTCGAACCCACGGACCGCGAGATCGTGACCTGAGCCGAAGTCGGACCCTCAACCGACTGAGCCACCCAGGCGCCCCAGGAACTCCTGTATTTAAAAACCTGGACACATAGTCGAATGATTGTAGGCAACAGCCTGGAGGAGAGGTTTCAGCTTCAGGGTTTAGGTCTCTTCTGGCAGCTGCTCTTGGGCCCGGCTCTGACGTTTAACTCCTGAGTGCACAGGTGGCTTGTGGTGTGTCGGCTGTTGTGGGCGTGTGGATGGAGGGAGAATACGGGGGAAACCTCCCGCTTTGGTCCTCGGACTCAGGAAGAGTGGCCTCGGGGAGAAGTTGTAAGGCAGCAAGGGGCTGGGTGAGGCAATGCTGCGTCTGGGGAGGGTTAGGACAGGTTTGGTCCCCGCCCCACTTTCCTGCTCAGAACAGCCCTCCCTGGCCCGCCGCCTCCCTTCTGCACACAAAAGGACAGATCTGAGGACCTGGGTGGCTTCTAGTCCAGAGGGAATTGAGGTAATAAGTAAGAGTTGGCACTGTGGGTGGTCTTGGTGGCGGCGGGGGGGGGGGGGGGTCCTGTCATGCTGTCGGAGAGACTCTTTCCTTCTGGAGGAAAGATTCCTTACTTCTCAGGGGTGCCAACTTTGGATGTGGGGGAGGGTTTCATGGTGGGCTGAACCTGAGAGCACTGTCGGGGAGGACCTTATGGCAGATAAGGGCGCTCGGGCCCAGTTTTGACCTGTCAAAAGCTTCTGTAGGAAGCCTTGCTTCTAGGATGCAGAAATCTCAAAGACCTAGGGCAGAAACTACAAAGAGATGACCAGACCTTGGAAGAACTCTGGCTTTCCCCCTTAGAATCTCAGCCGCTTGTATGGCCAGACCTTACTTGGGGTGAATTCCTGGGATGGCCCCATCCCTTTCTCAGGAGAAGGGAAAGGAAATCCCTCCTCTAAGAAGACAAATGTCATTAAGCAACGGGCAGATAAGCCTTCCGAACACAATACCGAGGAGAAAGAGGCATGTGCCTGAAGTGTCGAACTCTCCCTACCATCACTGGAGGTAAGAGTGTAAGAGGTTCTGTGCAGGCGGGAAACCAGAAAAGCTCCCAGAAGCTCTGGGGGAAAGGACAGTTTCCTTAAAAGGCCTGGTAGGAGTAGAGATTTTGGTTCAGCCTTTTTTTTTGGTGAATTGAGCAACTGCTCCTGACTGCTGGTGGTTTATCTCGTATTACCCAAGAAGTGCCATGGTGTGTGTGCAAATAAAGCATACTTTCATGGTTCTTACTCCCAACAGAGCACAGCTCTGTTTGACCAACTTCTTTTTCTCCAGAATGGCGAGAGGGAAGCTGGCTCCATGGAGAGAACTGGCAGCCAGAGAAACTGAGGAGCACGGTCAGACGTGATGTGAGAGTTGAGTGGCTCCCAGCCGTGGCCACCCCTCTGGGGACCACACAGAATGGAAGCAAAGCCATTGGTATCAATCAAATAATAGAGGCTACACTTTCAAGAACGAAACTGGTGTCTTCCGAATTTCTTAATCTTTTTTTTTTTTAATACACGTCTCCCCTTTCCCAAAGGTTCTGATACAATTTCACTATTGACTATTCTTACCTTGCTGAGATTTTGCCCAGTTTCATTTTCCGTAGGTTATATTATGAAAGTTCTAGAAGTTTTTATTTTCAACCGTAAAAGAGCCACATTTAATAATGCTTTTAAGACGTCCCCTGCCCCACTCTAGAAATGCAGACACATTCTTAAACATAATGCCCATCCTCCCTGACCTTTCAAATACCCAGATGGAAACACCTGGACCAAACTGGGGCATCTATGGAACCAAAAGATTTTATAGTAGGGGTGGTGAAGGAAGATGGGCACATCCCATTCCCGAAAGGACTGCACAGGGCAGACTTGGAAGTTTGGAGGCAGTGAAGACACGTGTCGCTCAGGGATAGAGGTCTCTTACGGGCAGGGTCAACGTATTAAATGTTTCTTCTCACAGCTCTGCGTAGAGCATCCCTGACCTCCCTGGTCCTCGGACTGTAAACAACAGGGCTCAACAAAGGAGTGATGATGGTATAAGTCACTGAGAGAAGGTCTCTTTCTATTGAGTTCTCTGACTTGGGCTTGAGGTAGACGATGGAGGCGCAGCCGTAGTGGACGATGACCGTCGTGAGGTGGGAGGTGCAGGTGGCAAAGGCCTTCTTCCGGCCCCGGGCGGAGGGGATCTTGAGGCTGGTGGAGAGGATGAGGACGTAGGTGATGAAGATCAAGCCCACGGGGACCAGGATCACAGAGGAACTGACACCATAATTGTCGGTCTCAATGACAGTGGTGTCATTACAGGAGAGTTTTTAGAACAGGGAGGATGTCACAGAAGAAATGTCCGACCACTCTGACAGGAGGGTAAGGTAAACATACATGGATGTCACCTGGACGGCCACCACGGCCAGGCCAAGGCCGAAGGCTCCGCACATCAGCTGGACACACACCCTCGTGCTCATGATGACTGTGTACCTCAGGGTTGCAGATGGCCACACGGCGGTCATAGCCCATGACCGTGAGCAGAAATCAGTGGCTGCTGGCTAAGGCAACAAAGAACAGCCATCTGGGTGGCACAGCCTGCCGAGGAGATGGGCTGATTCTGGGCTAGGAGACCAGCCAGCATCCGTGGCCTGGTGACCAGTGTGTATGCGGCCTCTGAACTCAACCAGCGTGCTCAGGAAGAAGTACACGGGTGTTATGGAGGTGACGGCTAATGCAGACGACCGTCACGATGATGGCATTGCCAGCTGGGGTTAATGTGTACAGGATGAGAAAGACCACGAACCGAGTGGGCTGATGCTCCTGGAATCTGGAGAATCCCAGGAAAATGAACTCGGTCACTTCTGCGACGTTCTTTCTCTGCATTCTTCAGTTCCAGCGTCCGAAAACCATGTGGCGGGGGGGTGGGGAGTCAGCACAGAGCAGGGATCAGAAAGGGTTGTAAGACCCACACACACATGCACACGGTCTAATTTTTCGTCTATAATCAGGGTGCTGGCATAGGTCTTATGGCTGGTTTATCCCCTCCTTCCTTTTCAGTTCGTGATGTCTGATCTTCCCTTAAGCCTCCGGCCAAGGACTCAGCATTTGGTGAGACCACCACATGGACCTTTTCAAAGTATCCTCGGGCATGCTATTTTTGTAGGGCACGGATGGGGGGCTTTTTCCTCCCCACCCCCTTTAATGTTTTATTTTTGAGAGAGAGCCTGAGTGGGGGAAGGGCGGGGGGGGGGGACAGAGAATCTAAAGCAGGCTCTGTGCTGACGACAGCGAGCCTGATGCGGGGCTCGAACTCAGCCGAAGTTGGACGCTCAACTGACTGAGCCACCCAGGCGCCCGGCTTTTTCCTTTAATAACAGCCCACAGGGGCCCTGAGTCCGCGCTGCCCCAGCTTTGCCTGTGTGTCATCCAGGGAGAGTATAAGCAGCCGGGACAAGAAAATGAGTGTCAGGGAGTCAGGCTCTTACTGAGATAGAGCCACTGCTGGGTAGCTGTCACTTAGGAAGAACGTGGGACAGGGTACAGGTTGCAGAATTAATCTCAGGGACAGGATCTTCAGGAGCACTTGAGCGGGTGTGAAGATGAGGTCTTCTGGGCTCAGCCCAAGGTGTTCGGTCAAACCATTGGCAGATCGCTTTGTTGTAAAAGTGCTAACAGGGACTTGAGGGTTTAGGGGCAAGTAAACTAAAGGGAAAAGGGGAAGTTACTGGAAAAGCGAAGGACCAGCAATAGGATAAAAGAAATAACTGATTTTGGGGGCGGGAAGGGCAGAGGGAATTTTCGGGGTGAAGAATATAATATTTGAGTTTAATTTGCTAAACTGAGCCGTGACGTACAGTTCCTCAAGAGCCCCAGACCTTCAGTGTGAGCTGCTGTGTGTTCAGTCTTGCGTTAGGGGTGTCGGGAAACGGAGAGAGGCGGCTGATAGCACAGTGTGGGAGGGGAGATGGAGTGAGGAAGACAGGCTTGCTGGGAATGAGTGGAAGCAGTACCAACCTCTCTGGTCTTGCCTCTCCCCCTTGTAAGCACACGTGGGCTTTCCTAGGAGTTTGCTGAGGGACTCTGGGACAGCCACCGTATGTCAAATGGTTTGAGGCGTTTTACCTAAAGACCAAGATCACCGTGGCCAGCAGCAGGCTGGAGAGTTGGGGCACGTTGAGGAAACTTCCCAGGAATCTAGGAAACACAACCTAGGAAATGTTGCAAACTTTCCGGAAAGGACTCCATCACGGAAAATAAGGAGGCAAATGTTTAAAGTAGAAACGGGTGGGGCGCCTGGGTGGCTCAGTTGGGTAAGCACCCGACCCTTACATTTTGGCTCAGGTCATGATCTGATGGTTTGTGAGATCAAGCCCCGTGTGAGGCTCTGCCCTGACAGTGTGGAGCTTGTTTGGGATTCTCTCTCTCTGCCCCCCTCCCTGCTCATGCGCTCTCTCTCTCTCTCTCAAAAATAAGCATTTGAGGAAAAAAAAAAAAAAAGAAATGGGTGTGCCACAAAACAATTCAAAAGACCAACTGGAAAGAAAGGTAGATTCCAGAGCGACCGTGCAACTCGCTAGGCAGCTTTTTAGAAAGCATGAGGTAGAGCTATAATTTAAAAGTAGGGGCGCCTGGGTGGCTCAGTTGGCTGAGTGTCCGACTTTGGCTCAGGTCATGATCTTGCGGTTCATGAGTTCAAGCCCCGCGTCGGGCTCTGTGCTGACGGCTCAGAGCCCGGAGCCTGCTTCGGATTCTGTGCCTCCCTCTCTCTCTGCCCCTCCCCAGCTCGTGCTGTGTCTCTCTCTCTCAAAAATAAATAAAAACATAAAAAAAAAAGTTAAAAGTAAACATTTGATTCCTGAGTCTCGCCAGCTACGTTTCAGGGCCAAAAAGCCCCATGTGACACGGGGCAACTAGATGGGGCAGCCGACCTCAAGCCTTCCTTCCCTCGGAGAAAGGTCTGTTGGAGGGTGCTGCTGTCGTCACCGTGGATGGATGTAGGGACCACACCAAACGACAAAACCACATAAAGAACAATAGTAGGGTTAAAATCTGTGGATGTACATGTGAAGGTGTGTAAATTATTTTTCCAAGAAAAAGCCTGAAAGAAGATCTCCCTGACATTCTTAACTGTTATGTGGGGGCAGGGGCAGTGAGATTACAGGACATCTGACCAAGTATTCACAGCGAGGACGGTGACCCTTGGTTTTAAGTACTTGGGAGCAGGGGCGCCTGGGTGGCTCAGTCGGTTAAGTGGCCGACTTCGGTTCAGGTCATGATCTCGCAGTCCGTGAGTTCGAGCCCTGCGTCGGGCTCTGTGCTGACAGCTCGGAGCCTGGAGCCTGCTTCCGATTCTGTGTCTCCTTCTCTCTGACCCTCCCCCCGTTCATGCTCTGTCTCTCTCTGTCTCAAAAATAAATGTTAAAAAAAAAATTAAAAAAAAAAAATAAAGTACTTGGGAGCATAAAAGTATGGCTCCTAAAGAGTTAGGAGAAGTCCGGGAGGAGACCGGAGAGCGGACATCGGATTGAGCTAGGACGTCATGGGTGATTCTTGGTTAGTTTCCGTAGAGATTCTTGGTTAGTTTCTTGGGCTGGAAGCCTGGTTACAGGGAGTAAACAAAGAACTGCAATACGTCCTGGACGAGAAGCACAGACCGTATCTGCCTTTTCTGTTTCCCGATGAGCCTGTTGTAACGAGTGCCAACAAGTGGTTAGGGAGACACTGAGCCAGGAAAGTGGTGCCCCACATTTGTCGTAGGGGAGAGGAGAAAATACCGAACTGAATGGAACCAGGAGGGGGAAAGAAAAAATCCCTGGTATTTTATTTAAATTCCGGTCTGAAAAGTGCCGCTTTCATCCCAAACCCGCCACAGATTTGGTGTAAGTATGCTTCCTGTAAATACGAATTTACTTTCTTGGAATAGATTATAAAGGTATAGGCTGGATGGCTGACTTCTGGGGGAAAGAAGTAACTTTTTTTTTTTGCCTGTGGGGCACAGCGGGGTTGGATTGAACAGACCACGAAAGGCGATCTTAAGACCTTCTTAAAACGTGGAAGGAAATGCAGATGTTCAGGTGCGCACGAAGACCTGTGCGAGCTCACAACAGCGCCGCGTTCTTTCCGTGTTAGGATCCGCTTAGGGGAGAGGTGTGCGGGGGTGTGAGGGAATGGCGAAGCGCCGCCGCTAGGGGGAGCTACCGCCTCTCCCACCTGCGTTGCACAGTGTGGGGGCCGGGGCGCTGTGCTAACTGGGATTCACCCTCCACGTGGTCCATCCTCTCCGGTGGTGGCCCGCTACGCTTCCTACAGCCCGTGTCATCTGCTCACCCTGACTTTTCCTGGAATTCTTCCCAACCATATTCCACATCCGAAGCCCTGTTTTACCGCATCTTGTTACGTTTCCAGTGATATTTGGGCGGCGAGTGCAGATGAAGGGTAATTGCCTGCTTAGGTCCCTTGGTAGCCTGTCTTTGGAGTGTAGGAGCAATCCCAAATTATTACTGAAGAGCGACGCGTGGCTCAAATGACCACGCAGGGCTGTGGCTGTCCCTGGAGGGGAGGGTGGCCCCGGAGGGCGAGATGGGAGGTTCGGGACATGGGACCGAATGCCCGTGTTCATCCTCCTTGGTCTTCTGTTCTTACAGAGAAGACCTCGCGGGGCAAGAGACGCCAGTTACCCTCCTTGGGAAGGGAGAAGAGGTCATGGGGAGCATCACGGAGCCAACAGTGTGGAGGGAGTGGGTGGGTTCAGCCAGTGCCCATTGCCTGGGATGAGCTCTGGGCAGTTAGAACGTGTGTCGTGACCATCAGGACGATTTTGGCACCAGATGGCCCCTCCTCCCCTCCCTCCCTCCCTCCCTCCCCCCACTGGTCTGCGCAGCCAGAAGTGACGGCAGCCGTGGAAGCAGCCCTTCTCCCACCCAAATTTGAGCCCTCCTGTGGCTGAGCCCTGAGGGTGTTTCTGTGTAGGGGACACACCGGTAGATGATCTCGGAAGCGTGGTACCGCGCAGAAAGCTTTCAAAATGATTTATACATTCCAGAAGGATAAAAAACCCTCTGGGAGAATAAGAATACAGAAATGTGCTCAGGCATCAAAATTGTAGTCGTGAAGCCAGGGTTTCTAGTAGAGGAGGAAGAAAAATAGAGGGAGGAAAACACTGAGGGTGTAAAAGAAACACCATTTGCAAGGGGAAGAAATGAGGACAAAACCCGTAGGTGCTTGCCAATGCCTAAATCTTCCTAAGCAGAATAATGTGCCTAGAAACAGAGTCTAGGTTTAAAAAAAATCTGAAGCATGCAAGGTGGACTGAGCCCCGTGACATTTTGTGTGTAATTACACAAACGTGTGCATGAAGAGAATTGCGAGTTTAAAAAAAAAAAAAAAATGACCGTGCCTTTTTGCCAGACTTTGTGCCCTGTCCTTTACTTTTCATTGCAAATAAGATAGACCCAGGGAGCCAGCCAGGGAGGAATTAAGAATCTGATTCTGTGAACTGTTTGAATAGAGGAGACTTTTCTTTGGGACAGGAGTGTCCTCCTACCCGGGAGACCGCCTACCTTCTTGTGTCTGGGATCCGCCCGTGTTCTTTGCACACTAGGCAGCCATGACTTATTTGCAAAAACTCATGGCGGGTGGCAACTCGGGTAGGTAAGGATGAGGTTTGGGGGCAGGGACGGAAGGGGAGCGTGGCGAGTCCTTTTTGTAGCAACATGCCAGAAAGTCACGGCAGGCGATTTAAGGTTCTGGAGTCCTTCTCCTCCTCTGTAGCACCCCTGATGACAGTGAGCACCTGTACTATGCAAGGACATGTGCTGAGCGGGTCCTCTGTACGCGTCCTCACGTAGACCCCCACGAGGCAGCCACGAGAAGTGGCTGACATGCCGCCTGTCTGCCTTTGCCTTCCCCAGATGCAGCTGGATTCGCCCCCCGGGGACCGTGGGTCCCAGCGCAATTTCTCTGCGACGTTGGTGCCGTCGCTTCCGGCTGCGGTGGCCGTGTGCCACACGTGACTTTGCCACCGCTCCACCTGCGCGGTGGGACCTCCAGGCGTCTCCTGTGTCGGACCCTCAAAAGAGTGGCCACAGCCAGACAAAACCTAGACGGCAGCTTCTGGAACACAGGTGGAGTGGAGTTGAGAAGTTAGCTACTCGGCCCCGTCAAGATGAGGAGTAAAGGTGACTCGGGTGGGGCTTCACTTTCCTTCTGTTCCTGAGCGTTCTTGGACCCCCGTTTACCGTCAAGCACAGGAGGCGTGAGGCACACCTAGAACGTCTCGGCATTGTTCTCCGGATGTGACTGCATGCCGGGGCCCTAGAGGGAAGGTAAGAGGAAGGCTTTTTCACCCAAGAAAAGTCCTTTGTAGACTTCTCCGGAGCCGTGAGGCTAAGTGCTCTGACCTGTTTTCCTGTAGCTTCACAAATGAGAACCAGACCCTTGTACAAGACAGAGGTTCAAACACTGCTTTTCTTCCTAGAAACGTCTGCAGGTTTAGGCCTCTCTCTGCACACCTTTGCACACTCTCCAGTCCTGCTCCTGGGCCATCCTACCTTCCGGGTCCTTCCATTTTCCTTGTGAGTTCTCAAGGACTGAAGTGGTTTCCTGTTATTTTCCTTGTTGTGACCACCATTATACCTGAGAAGAGAATGCCGCAAGCAAGCATCCAGAGATCCCATCTCTATTTTATTGTATTTAAAAAAAAAAATTTAATGTTTACTTATTGTTGAGAGACAGAAACAAAGCATGAGTATGGGAGGGGCAGAGAGAGAGGGAGAGAGGGAGACACAAAATCCGAAGCAGGTTCCAGGCTCTGAGCTGTCAGCACAGAGCCCGACACGGGGCTCGAACTCACAAATGGCGAGATCATGACCTGAGCCGAAGTCGGACGCTTAAGTGACTGAGCTACCCAGGCGCCCCTGCCATCTCTACTTTAAATGGTGTTACAATGGAACTCTTCCTTCTTCAGTTTGGAAGGAACCATCGGTGTGATGCTAGAGAATTACAAGAACGTGACGCGGATCCACTTACATGAATGTGCCAAGGAAATGATTCAGGACAAGTTCAGTGGCTCTTGTATCATTGGGCAAGAACAAGGTGTACAGAGAGATGGACGTGGGCTGGGAGCTGTGCTGGGGAGAGCCGTGGCTTCACTGCTGTTGCTTCGAGAAAAGAGCAGGTCATGTTCCTGGTACCTCGACAGGATGGTTGCTGGGATTTCTACAGTCTTCACCTCAAGTCTGGTAGTGGTGGCGGGGGGTTGCTTCCACAGCGTCCCTCAAAGCTTAAAACGTGCTCCAAGCTATTGGGAGACTTCAAAGACTTGAGCAAGCTATGGCCATCATAGAAGCAGAGAAGAAGTGTTGTCTGTGTTCCCTTCATCCTAGCCTCCTAGAGTTTACGGGGACAAGGGATCCAGTTGCTTTGGGAGGAGGTGGGGGTCGTCTAGAAGGAAGAGCTGGCTGGCTTGGAGTTGTGTTGTGTTCTGTCCACAAGAGCCATCTCAGGAGGTAGAAGGTCTCCAAAGGCAAGAAACCGGACAGGCATTAGATCTGGCCATGGGAGAAGTGGCAAATGATCCCTGAGAGTAAAATAATCCGTGTAAGTCAGAGTTGAGAGGGGGAGTTAGGATATCAACCTGAGATCGAGGAAAGCCTGACGATGGTGAGGTATGGATTACAGCATAGAAAGTATCAGATGACCCAGACTTATTAGAATATAAACTCCAAAGCCAGTCCCATGATGGTTTCACTCCGTGCTGTGTTTTCACCTGGCATAGTGTCTGGGACAGAGTAGGTGCTCAAGAAAGAAACAGATGATGCTACTGGAAAGTACGCCGGCTTTGTTTCTTGAAACTTGTTTTAGGTTCCTTGACAGAGGGGGCTGTTAAGCTAAAAGTGTCTACTATTAAGAACCGGCAGGGGGCACCTGGGGGGGGGGCGCTGAGTCAGTTAAGCGTCTGACTTTTGGTTTCAGCTCAGGTCATGATCTCACGGTTTGTGGGTTCAAGCCCCACATCGGGCTCCGTGCTGATAGTGTGGAGTTAGCTTGGGATTGTCTCTGCCCTCCGTGTCTGTCTGTCTCTCAAAGAACTAGCAATGGCGGACAACACAACATCTAGGCAAACGTGTGTCTGTGCTCCTGGTGGAGATACGTACTCTACAGGAAGAGACCCGTCTTGCTAGGACACGGAGTCCAGGTAGAGCTCACAGGACAGGAAGGGTGGTCGACCTTCAACTCTACAGCAAGCCTGGAGTTAACGGCTGGTGAATGGAAACTAATGTTTCCATGTTGCATTTCCTTCTCACCAGAGAGCAGGTTGAAATGTGCTTGTGAAGTCCCCGTGACTCCACGCAAGCACCCCAACAAACTGTGGATTCTACCCGCTTCTGTCTGCCCGACCCTCTTGCCCCGTGAATGGGGCTCACAGGTTGCGTCTTCCTTCCTCGGATCTGGCGCCTGCCTCGTTGTGGATCCTGGGTGAGTGAGTTTGAAGTCATCACTGCTGTCATTCGGAAGCTCACCTGGATGTGGTCTTTTCTGATTTCCCTCAGCCTGACGCCCCGTTATCCGTGGGCAAAGCCTGCCTTATTTTTCACACACAGCCGCATTCTCTTCTCTAAGAAGGCCCCTCGTTTCTGCTGGGGATGTGTGCCTGGTGGCTTCTGTAATGACGGTAACTGCTAATAAAATCCGACAAATGTTCTGTAGTATTGTAGTTAGAACGCTAGGTGCTGAGAGCGGTGTCTGAGGGGATCAAGTGATGGAGGGCAATGTCACGTCAAAGGGTTTAAGATGGAGATCCGTAGGACTTTGAACTGGGAGGTCCCAAGCAGTATCCTTGGTGACTTGAGGACCGGAGGAAAAATCCAGCATGATCCGCTGGTAGTGTATGGGCTTTGTTGTTTTTGTTTTTGTTTTTGTTTTTGTTTTTGTTTTTTTAGAAAAAAAGTCGCGTTTATCTTCTTGCGCAAGGAATGCCAGACTTTCCTATGTTTTTTTTTTTTTTTTTTAATTTTTTTAATGTTTATTTCCGAGGCAGAGAGAGACAGAGCATGAGTGGGGGTGGGTCAGAGAGAGAGGGAGACACAGAATCAGAAGCAGGCTCCAGGCTCTGAGCTGGCAGCACAGAGCCCAATGCGGGGCTCGAACTCACAAACCGTGAGATCGTGACCTGAGCCGAAGTCGGTCGCTCAACCGACTGAGCCACCCAGGCGCCCCCAGACTTTCCTACGTTTTGAGTTTTCGTGCCTGCCTGCCAGTCTTCCTCGTTACTTGAGGTCAGGTTCCGCATTGCTTTTACTTCCTCGAGTTGTTTCTCTGATGTGACCTCCGACCTCGTTTGCATCTCTGATCTCTCTTGCATTTGCTGGAAAACCAAACTGGGTTCCTGGCGGAATTTTGCACACATCTGGAGCTAACAGAATGACTTGGAGCTGGTGAGGATCGCCCCTGCGCGCTCCCTGAGCCTCGGGTGGGCGTGGTGACGCATCCTTTTAGTCACAGCTGCCCCTCCCCCCACTCCGCACCCTGCTTGTGCTCCAGAAGAACGCACTGACTTCCAAACAAGCGGATCAGAGAGTGCCGAAGATTGCAACAAGTACCTCCCGGAAGCAGGCGGCACAATGCAACATACTTGCTTTACTCGGCAGCGTGCAGACGGGGAAATTGAAAAAAGCAAGAGCCACAGGCAGTGGGATCTCGTGGGCGGCGGCCTTGAGCGGGTTCCTCGCGCCTGGGTCGTGTTCCAGTGCTCTTGTTGAGTCGGGCTCAGCTCCACACCAGGGGCTTGATGACGACGTGCCCTTTCAGCTCATCGGTCGGCACACACCAGCCCAGGACGTTGGGATTCAGGTGGGAGCCCTGTTGCACCAGTAGGATCTGCTCTGGGGACAGCACAGAGTCCCACGTGTACGAGTCCCCGATCTCCCCCACCAAGGACTGGGCCTTCTGAAACCCCCCCCCCCCCCCCGTAGGCATCCAGGACCATCTTGGGGTGTAACCCTGCTTCAGACCCTTTTTCACCAGCGGCTTCCCATTGACCCAAAACTCGGTGATGCCAGTGGAGGACTCCCAGCTGGTACAGATGTGCATGGGGCTGGGGGCCATCTTGGTCACTTTGAAGGTGGCTTTGGTTCTTCCGATGTACAGGGAGTAACTCCCAACTTTGTCCTTGAAGACCAGGAGCCCACTGTCCTTGCCCGGGGCGTTGTAGGAGAGGCTGTGGGTACGGAGCAGGTCACCTTAGGCTCAGAAGCACAAGGTGGAGTTCTTCAGAGGGTCCTCCAGCTTTGGGGTCAAGGTCACAAAGGCAATAGAAGATTCTCGAGGGAACACAAACACCTTCCCACTGAGGTCCGTGGGGTAGAGGAAGATGACCTTCACCACACATGCAGGGCGAAAATGACCTACCCACCCCCCTGTCTCATCTCGTGCTCTCTGCCCCCCCCCCCCCCACCCGACCACTGTACCTGTCTGAGCAAAGACTCCCAGGAGGTTGGCCAGGGCAGAGACCCAAAGCAGCAGCTTATCCATGCTCGGCCTGGGGCTGTGCCAGCGGCAGAGTGACTGGGCTGAGGGTACAGAAGGCACCGTGCTTGTACCCCACCCCCCAGCTTCTGAGGCTCACCTCTTAGGCCTGAGGCTCCCCGGGGTTTATATGCGGCCGTAGGATGGGGCTTGGGGGATTTTCCATCCTGTCCCCAGGGTCAACAGTCAGAGCCCCTGATGGAAGGAGGGTTGGGAAATCACTGGGGCTATTTATTAGGTACAGGGGCTGCCGGGGAGCCCCGCCCCCTGTGACCTGGTTCCTGGCAGGGAGGGGCGGGAGGTGGAGCCGGGAGCGGGAGGAGGGGCCCAGTCAGCCCATGGAGGTGGGGGGCTCACCCCTGTTCTCTTTAGGAGCCTCTGCTGACACCTCCTGAGCTCTGGCCTCCCCGGCTTTGCGTGCGAGGCCTCTGTCCATACGTCTGTAAAGTGGACTTCTGTTTACCTGATATCCCGAGATCCTACTTTCTGCAGATCCAGAAGGGTCCCTTCACCTTTGGTCAGTTCAATACTGAGCAACATGGTCCGTGCCCTCGGTCAGGGACAAGAAGTCTGGAGGGTGCACTTTGTCTCCCCGAAGCTGACATTTTCACTATTACTTTCCTCTTAGTGTGGTGGTTGTTTTCTTCTGTTGGATTTTCCCATTGCTCATGAGGACTGACTTTCCTGGCAATCTGTCCACTGTCTGCAGAGATGTTTGCACAGCCCTCTGTTTTCTTCTTCGAGTCCCTGGCGTGGAGAGTGTATTTACGTTAAGTTTTGGTGAGAGCCTGATTCGTGAGTTACTTGCATTTATTCATTAATTCCCACGCACGACACTAGGTGCTGGGGATTCAATGGTGACCTACGGTGGCACAACGTCAGTGTGACCTCTGTCTCCATTCCCTCTGCTATTACTAAAAATGCCAAGAATTCTCTTAACCATCATTCAGGTTATCTTTCTATGTCTCGGCATTTCCCACTCTCTGACTTTTCCTAGGCTAGATCCCAGGTTGTAAAGCCTTACCTGGCTTGTTGCATAGTAAGGGCCCCTGAGGGAGTTGGGATTATACACCTTATTGCTTTCTTTTTTCTTTAATGTTTGCTTATTTTAGACGGGGAGGGAGGGAGGGAGAGCGCGCGCACAGGTGGGGGACAGAGGATCTGAAGCGGTCTCCATGGTGACAGCACAGAGCCTGATGTGGGGCTTGAACTCATGAACTGTGAGATCATGAGCTGAGCCGCCATCGGCCACTTAACCGGCTGAGCCACACCCAGGTGCCCCCACCTTGTGGCCTCTGAATTAACTGACTTAACAGGTCCTTCAGCTCGGAAGCCAGTGCCATCCGCGTTCTGCTCCAACCTCCCCGTCAAATCCTCCCCTCCTCCCCTTGCTGTTTCTTGTGCTCGGCTCCCCTGACTGCATTCTTCCTGGTCCTTGCCTCCGTTCTGCCTTATCTGTCTGTTTTACACGATTCTGACATTCTTCACAATCTCAAAAGGCTGTCCTGATGTCTCAATTAGGCGTTATTTTCACCTTTGACTCCCATGAGGTGGAGATCGAAGACGTGAATAGAATCTACTAGTGGTTGACTATTGGGACTCACTAGGGCTCTGTGAACCTTGGTTTCCTTTTCTGAAAGACACCTCCGTGTTTTTGTGAGGCTAAACGAGATAAAATAATATGCACAGAGTGCACAGCGGCGTCTGGAGGCTCTTATTTCCAGTCCTTTAATGGGCATTACCGTTGTCTGTCTCCTATTACGGATAAAGAGTGTATTTACCTGTCATCCTGTCCTCGTTGAAGCCGAGCACGAGGGCTTACTCATTTTTAGGGGACTCATTTGATTTAATTACTCTTGCACATGAAAAGAGCCTGGTGTATATTTGTGGCTTCAAAGGATTCAAACAGGGCGAGGGCTCTTTACATGAAACAGCAGCGATAAAAAGGAGAATCCGGTTGAGTGGTGGGAGCAGGTGATGCCAGAAGTAACCTCCACCAGGAACCCCGGTGCCGTGTGGTTCCCCTTCCCCGATGCTCATGAGTCCCATAGAAGTTGAGAAGAATACAGGGCTCACCGACCTCTCCTCGTGTCTGTCATGCACGATCATTCCATTCATCACAAGTGGCTTGGAGATCAACGTGGGAGAGAATCTTCTCTCTGGGGCATGACGGTGTGGAGCTGGCCTGGGGGGTGAGTGGTCCTGGGGAGGTCAGAGGTAATGGAGTTTATACTGCCGTTAGGGCCGAGTGCCGAGGTTATACACCGTGTTCAGACACAGGCTGGCCCGGCTGGGAAAGGAGGTCTCCCAGTAAATGGGAAAAGGTGGGGGCGGGTCTCTTTTTTAGTTTCCTTCTCTGGAATATGTTTCTTAGCCCTTGGCAGAGAAAAGTCGGAGCTTCAGGAGTCCTCAAATTGGACGTGGGATCCTTCCAGGTGCAGAGAGGAAGCCTCTGATGTCAGAATAGAGGAAAACCGAATCCTGGGTCTTCAGAACTGGGTGGAGTTCTCCAAGTGAATCATCCCCGTGGTGGCCGAGAGGCTCCTGGTGCCTCCCTGCCAGTGGATGTTCAGGGCCGAGGTGGCGGTTCCCGTCTGGGTGGCTCTGGAAGGGTTGAGGGTCGGGGAGGCAAGATGGCTCTATGTGGATGTTGAGTAGGAGTGGGGCCACCGATGTGCCTCAGGTCGACTTGTTCTGGTTACATCAGTTGGCAGGCAGTAAAGTTTGCCTAAGGGGGCATGGGGGGAAGAGGGCAGTGCCAGGAAAGGGTGTGGCATGAACTCAGAACTAGAGAAAGGCAGAGGTGTGAGAATGGAACATTGCCTGAATGCTTGAGACCCTTTCCAAGGCTTTGGGTGTTAATGGAAGACCTTAGGTCACGGTAACCATTGGGACAGACTGGATAGGGAGAGACTGAAGCAGAACATGAGCTAGACCAGCATTTTGGGGCTAATAAAGGATTATTTGCTATGTGTTCTGTTGGCTGTGAGGAAACCTAAAAGCATTTATTTGTAAGCAACGGAAAGACCATGGAGACATTTAGACGGAGCATTAGTCTCATAGGCGGTTGTGGAAGTCAAAGGCACGTAATCTTAGACTGATGGCAGCGTCTTATGGTAAGAGGAGAAGGACAAGGATTTTTTTTTAAAGATTTTAATTTTTTAAGGAATCTCTATACCCAACGTGGGGTCCGAACTCACAACCCAGGAGATCAAGAGTCGTACACTCCGCTGACCGTGCCAGCCAGGCACAGATGAGGTTTTTTTTGTTTTTTTTTTTGACAGATACACAGGACGTGGAATCAGATTTTTCTCCAAAGTTAACGATTGTGTGTGGTTTGGGAAACTGTGGTGCTTATGCTGCAGAGTTGAGAGGAAGGAAGGAGCTTCTTCGGAGGAGGTGGGGGGAAGTCTAGTCACCCCGATGCTGACTTTGAGATGATAATAGGATTTACACCTAGGAAAGGCCAGCGGCACATCTGTGATATATGTATGCCACTTGGGATTAAAAATACAAGCTTCGCAGATGAACATAGGGGAAGGGAAGGAGAAAGATAAAAACAGGGAGGCAAACCAGGAGTACAGGGAAGAAACTGAGGGTTTCTGGAGGGGAGGTGGGTGGGGGCATGGGCTAGATGGGTGATGGGCATTAAGGAGGGCGCTTGGGGGGATGAGCACTGGGGGATCTATGTAGGTGACGAATCACGGGGGTCTACTCCTGACACTGATAATACATGGTAGGTTCGCTAACTTGAATTAAAAAAAAATAAATAAAAATACAAAAAAAAAAAAACCTTGCAAGTTTCAGAGGAGTCGACTTCTAATACATGGAAACAAATGGATTCTCTCCTCCGGTGGGGAGGAAATGAAATGTCGGGGGGCCCAGCCCCGTCTCGAGGGAACATTCGCATTCATGGGGTTGGAGGCAAGGGAAGACGAGGGAGGCGACCGTGCTTGGCAGAGAGAAGGGTAGCGTGTATACTGTCATGGAAACCGAGTTAGCGTGTTTGGGGGAGGAACTGGCAGGCGGTGTCCTGTGGCAGTGAGAGCATCAGCGAGATCGGAGTGGAAAGGACGCTGGATTTAGCAATAAAACCTTCCTCGGTGACCTTTGGAAGAGCAGTTTCCTTAAAGGGAGCGTGGCAGAAACCGAGTCGCGGGGGACGATGGGGAAGAAGGAAGGAGGTGTCCCTCCCGAGGATCCGTCATTCTGGCAAGTAACGGAAGGAAAGAAGCAGGATTGCTGTAGGGACTCAGGAGCCAGCGTGTTTTTCTCTACAGGTTTTAGATTCTCTTCTTGACAGAAGCCTTTGTTTCTCTGCTTCCCACCCTGTAACATTTTCCCCCAACGACAGAGAAAAATCCGTGTCCACCTGAGATCACGACTGACCTTTCTACCCAGCAGCTATTTCAGACTCTAAATGCCACACTGCAGGCTGCCGGCTGGCGCCTCGTCCCCTTCCCCACGCTGGCAGGGTCCCAAGTGCACCTCTGTCCAGGAGCCTGGGCACCACGGCGTCTGTCCTTGATCTCACTCTGTTCCCAGTTTCCGGGTTCGTCTGTAAAAGACGATCCCTGACAACTGTGTCACCTTTCGGGTTCAGTCCTCTACCTGGACCCCACGACCTCCGTGAAATCTCACCTTGGAATTCAGAGTTGCACCCGAAAGCCGCCTCCTCCAGGATGTCACCGGATTTACTGAAGTGGCATCCGGGGGGGGGGAGGTGGAAACAGAAGAGCAAATACGGCGGCGGGGACGCGGGGTAAGGGTGCTGAGCATTGAGAGGAGGTTCCTCCTCTGTGCTGGAACGTGCTCCCCGTCTTCGGAGGCCGAGCGCTCACGGGGACGAAGCCCGGGAGGCTCCTCGCTCGGGCGGTGGGAAGAGGCCTTGGCTGGGGCCGCTGTGTCTCGCTCTTGCCCTCTCGTCTGCCCCGACCCCGTTTCTGCCCACCACCCAGATCCAGGTCAGAGCAAGAATTTTCTCACTCGAACCATCTCATTCCTATCCCTCAAACCACAGAACCTAGGGGAGAGGCCTTAGGGAAGTTGGCGGCTCGTCCTGCGGGGCATCGCCAGCGTGGCGAGCGGCCGTCCGTCTCCGGCGGGTGCTGCTGACTTCGGCTCCCCCTGCGTTGGCCGCGGGCCGCTTCCAGAGCGTGCTGGCCGGTGTAGACACTGTACATGCTGGTCATCATTCCACAGGGCCCTCTGGTCTTGTGTCTTAGAACCAACCGGTCGTCTTGTTCTTTGCTTTCTTGACCCCCCATTTTCATCTGAAAATCCCTAGGTACGGTCTTTCCCCCCACCCCACTCCCGACCTCAAAAAGGCAATTTGCTTTGTTCTCTTGATGCCGAATGGGGGCCGGGGCTGGGCGGCCTGTCTGCCTCCAATCTGAAGCTATCTGAGCCCGAGATGCCTTGGGGTCTGGGCCTGGTCCACACTTCTCCCCAGTCAGCCCAGCTGGCTGGGCCTGTCTCTCTCGAGTCTAGGCTGCTCCCTCGGCTTGGCGTGGGGCCTGGGGACAGTCTTGATGAATAGGAAGGTGGGTGCCCAGCTGGCTGGTGAGGCCTTCTGTATTGGCCCGGTCACAGCTTTGTGTCCAGATGGCATCCCTGTGCCACTTGTCCTTTGGTGGCCCTGTGGTGGCCCATTTCTTCTGTAATCTCCTTCTGGCCATGTGATGTTCCTGCACGGACACTGCTGGGCATGAAGTCAAAGATTTTTTATTCCCCGCGCGTGTGCTAAGGCACGCTCGGGCTTGGTTTACGTTTCTTGCACCAGTGTGCTCCTGGCCTCCCCCATGTTGAGGATTACCACCTCTGTAGGCCACCTGTGCCTGTTACCTCACTCGGGTCACGTCCGGGATGGCGTGTCTCTTGCCGACCACAAGCCCAAGCTGGTGAATTCAATAGAAAATACACCATCTCCCAGAGACCGACATCAACACCGCTCTCCTGTTGGCCCCTGTTTACAGTCAGAGGTTCCTGGAGGTCAAGGGTACCATGTAGAGAGCTGTGGACAAAAGCATTTCTTTATGGACGGACTCCTTTAGTCCTGGCCGTTTTTCCCTCCGTGCTTACAAACATTTTACATCTCACGAGCAGACCAGATAAAAAAACTATGCCACAAACTACTTTTGGCATGAATCCTGCTTTCATGCCTTAGGAAGAAGGCAGAAGCTAGGACTTCGGCTCAGGATGCATGTTCCTCCAGGGAGGGCAGCCCTCCCCCCTCCCCCGGACACATAGATGGCCTGTTCTCATGCACGAGTGTTGGCAGTGACATCCTGGCTCCCACTTCCCCTGGCCACTTGGTGCTGGGCTTTGGTCAGAGGGTGAGTCAGCCCTAGTGACAAGGACAGCGTGACTTCAGTTGAAGAATCCCGGGGCCCACCTGAGACTTCTCCGCTTGTGTGATTTAGTTACAGGATCCTTAATACAAGTGTTTTAAAAAGACTCTCCTTACCATTTGTTGGTTGAAAAATAAATAGTTGCCCCAAAGAGAGACCCTTGTTTGCATGAATTTATCCCTGCTGGCCACTTAAGTAGTGTGTATTCAAGAAGAGTAGCCTTTGCTTTTGTACGAGAAAACCAAGATCTTTTTTTAAGTTTATTTTGAGAGTGAGTGCAAGTGGGGAAGGAGGAGAGAGAGAGAGAATGAATCCCAAGCAGGCTCCGTGCCCTCAGTGCAGAGCCCAACGCGGGGCTCGAACTCATGAACCATGAGATCGTGGCCTGAGCGGAAGTCGAGAGTCCGATGCTTAACCGACTGACCCACCCAGGCGCCCCCAAAACCAAAGTCTTTTTAAACTATGTTCTGGTTGCAGGCCTGGAAACGGAGCAGAGGGGGAACAGACAGGGGTCTCTTCTGTAGGAGCGGTGCCTTCCTTGGAGGACTCTTCTGAAAAATGTATCTTGTTTCTCGAAAGCCTTTGAGAATTAATCCCGTAGTGGCGGCTAAGTCTGGGTACGTGGCTTTGCTTCCTCTTTGAGGGCAAGCTGCAGGTTTCCATACAGCAAGGCCCACAGTGCCCGCTTTCCCGGGTGGGGGGTGGGTGCTGAGGGGTTAGTTGTCTCCCATGTCTTTTCCTATCAGAGTTCTTGTGACCAGCTCTTCTCTGCTCACATCTCCCCCTTTTTCCTTGGTTGGACAGTTGCGTGTTTAATGAAGGAATTCTCTTGCATCTCCCGTTCGAGGTTGCAAATACATTGGAAGAGCCTCAGTGGAATAACACCTACCTGATATGCTCCTGTGGTTTGGAAATAAGTGACTCATTACTGTCTCAGCGCCAAGGTCAGTCTTTCCACGTTCCACCTTCTTTTTGTCATGTTTTTAACCATAAAATTAGTATTGGTCACCTGCGATCGCCTCTCCCTTCAACAGATCGCCGAAGGTCAAGGGGCCCGAGCCTGTTGGGTGCCTTCTCCTGGAATCTCTTGTCTCCCATGGGAGACTGGGTGAGTCCACAGGTGATGCCAATGTCTTTGTGAGGCTCAGCACCTGACTGACGGTCGGGCAGTTCTGAAGGCGAGGTCCGTGGGTCTTGATTGGGTTTCAGCAGATTTGCGAACTGTCTGAAATTGCGCGCAGAGTTGTGTGAGTGTGGGCACATGTGCATTTTTAAATCAGATCTTCAAAGACGTCTGATCTGCCAAAGATAAAAAGCTATTCATGTAGACTAGGATTTTGTAAGACTGTTTCAACTGAAACCCACAGTGAGAAATACATTTTCTCCTGCAATGCCGTACGCACGCATATGCAGCGTTTATATATATATCAAAATTACCCTCACTACGAAGGCTTAAGTCAGAAAAATCGCAGAATGTTTGAGAAATGACAAGTCCTGTGTGGCAGACAGGAGTGAGAGAAGGTCTATTGTAGGGGCCTCCTCCCTCCTCTTGGGCCTCCTCCTGGGCCTCCTCCCCCCTCATGGGCCTCCTCCCCAACAGCTCCTCCTGCCTCCTCCTTCACCCAGGTAACATTAGTTATCACGGAGCAACCCCAGCACATTACACCTGTATCATGGTGTATTTCCTTTTTCAAAAAAGGTGCATCTTGTAAGAGAAAACCATCACGCTTTCAGAGTATGTGTTCTGAGTATAACGTACCCTTCCTGTCCTAAGCCGGGTGAAGCCTGTAGCCTTAAGGAGCTCAGGATCTTGAGCAGGAGCTGGATAAGTGCACACCCTGAGCGGGGCGGTGGGAGGGGCCGTCGGGCCTTTTGGTCACAGAGGAACGGGCACTGCGTTCTCCTTGGGGTGTTCCAGAACGAGGATGAAGCCAGAGTGGAAGATCAGGGTATCTGATGGGGTGAATTTGGGCAGGGAGGGAAGGTGTGGCCAGCTGTGGAGGGGCCTGGCTGTCAGAACCTAAACCTGTCTGTGTTGCCGGCGCCCGGCACAGGGCCCGACACGTTGCAGACACTTCTTACGATTTGGCACGGATGAGATGGCGAGCGCTTCCAAAGACCGAGGCCTGTGATGCGCTTTCTGGCATTGTGTAGCTGATAGAAGCATCTGGCAACATTACCCTTGGCGCCTTATCGTCTCCCTTTCGCCTGGGGTGAGGAGAAAGGAAGTCACCTGCTAGGAAAGTAGACGTCCATGGGGGCTTTGCCTTCCATCCGATCTTCTGTGTCTTCGGCCGGGTCCTCCCCTCTCTTCCCCGCCTTCCCTTTTCTCAGCCTGTTAGAAACTGGCTGGAGGAGAAAATAGCACAGTGAGCCCGGTGACAAGTCAAGTCTTGGTGAAGGGCGCTGAGCCTTCAGCAGAAAAGAAGGTGGCGGGAGAGAGGAGTCTCCGCGAAGGACCAGAGGATGAGCCTGGCACACAGGCCAGATTCTTAGAAAACCAGATCCAGAAAGTGCCAGACACCCACCCAGTTTGCCACTGCCTGTGTGTGTGTGTGTGTGTGTGTGTGTGTGTGTGTGTGTGTTGGGTTGGGGGAAGGGAACCGATATTTGAAGGTCGAGGATGTGACCAGCTCTATAGCAGGAAATCACATCACTTAATTCCCCAAGATTACACAGCAATTTACAAAGAACCCTTCGTTTTTTCTCATTTGAGATTTGTAACACTTCTGCAGGCACGGTTTTTCCCACGTTACCACCACTGCCGCCCCACGTCTGTTGTCGCTGGTGGTAGAACTAATTTACGAGCCACACTGTCCTAGGCTGATTGATTGCCAGGCTCCATTCTTCTAGCCCTCAAGGCAAACACGAGGTGGTCGTATACTTTGCATTTCAGGTTCTCTGTGACTTGCCCTAGATCCCACAGTGGGGGGAGGGGGCCTGGGGACCGGAACTCAGGCTGTCTGACCACATGGCCCACACGCCTGACCATAGATGGAGAGGGTCCCCACAGCTCATAGTATGTGACACGATGGGGCCTTGGACCCGTAGGACGGACCCTGAGTTCCACATACAGACTTATCACCACCCCTCATCTATCCGTCCTCATAGGGTAAGGACACGATGCGCGGCTTCAGTTAACTGGGCACATCCTTTTGGGCCCAAACCTATCTCCATTCAAGCACTGCTTAGAGATTTCTCGAAGGTCTTCTCTTTGTCTTTGTCAACAAAGGATGCACACTTCCCAGCTTCCTCAAATGTTTACTGTGTCTTGAGCTCAGGAATTTGAGATGCATGGGAGGTGTTGCCTCTGTGTTAAATTATCAACAGATTGCAGGGCATTTTTGCGATTTTTTTTTTGGAAAAAGAACGTTGAGATCTAACTTATCCATAAAATTTACCGTTTGAGTACGTAACTCTTTAGTTTACTTGTGGGGTTGTACTTCCACCGCCATAATCTAACCTTGTGGCCTCATCCTCACCCTGAAAAAGAAACTTGTACATAGTAGCTCTCATTCCTCGCAGCCCTGGGCAACCACTCTTCCATGGATTCGTCTTGATAGATTTGCCCTTTCTTGACATTTCACGTGAGCAGAATCATCCAATGGGTGGTCTTCTGTGTGGCTTCTCTCATTCAGCATTTTCAAAGCTCATCCAGTGCTGCGGCTGGTGTCAGGATTCCATTCCCTTTGACGGCTACAGAATACTCTGTTGTGTGAATACACCGCAATAATTGATTTTTGATTAAGTCGACCTTACATTCGTGGGATAATTCCCACTTGGCTGTAGTGTATAATTCTTTTTATATTGCGCTGGACTCCATGTGCTGGTGTTTGGTGGAGGTTTGCATCTCTGTTCATAGGATACGGGTCTGAGTTGGTAAAGATGGGTGCATGTTGCAGATGGTGCAAGAAATCCTGTGTGCCTTTCACCCAGTTTCCCCCAGTGTTTACATCTTACGTGATTATCGTGCAGTATCAGAATCAGGGACTTGATGTGTAGGTACTGTGTGTGTGTGCGCGCGCACGATTCTGTCATTTTATTGCCTGCATGGATTCGTGGACCCGTGCTGTGTGGGGAAAGAAATAGGTTCTACTTACATAAATGGGCTAGAAAAAAGCTTAGGGCAGAAAGCCGCCACCGTGGGGCGAAAGTGCCCGAGGTTAGCTAGTGAGATATTGTAATGGGATCACTAGTAAATTGTTGTATCACCTGCAGGAAATTACTTTATATCTGATGCCGATCTACTAATGGACTTTGATCACAGACTCCACTTGCCCCCCACATCCTTTACTTCTTAGGCACACGACTTAATGATTCTTGTCTGATTGTTTTCTCCACGTTCACGTGGGTAAGATCTTGTTTTCTTCACGTTCACCACGGGGATAATATCTTGTGAGCTCAATAAGTACGGAGACGAAACCTCTGTTTGGGGCTCTTGTCTCCTCCTGGGCACTAGCCTGTCTTGTATTCAATTCAACATCCGCTCTCTTGCCGGACAAGAGAGAACTCCAGACTCCTAGTATGCCACAGTGCTGGAGAGCCCTCTACCCTTCCATTCATAATATAGGCCTTAAACATCTGCATACACAAAGAATCCTATTAGACAGGATTATAATTTTTGCTTCAGTGATCAAACATAATTTGGAAAACTCCAGAGGAGAAGGGGAATGAATTACACTCATCTGTATTTTTGCCTACCGTGGTCATCCTTCCTTCCTAATGTTCCAATGATTCTTATCTCCTTTCAATTTAGAGGACTTCTTTAAGCCAATCTTTTAGGGTAGATCTGCTGGTGACAGTTCGTTCCTTTCCCTTCTCGGAGTATGTCTTGATGCCTCTCTCATTCCTGAAGAACTATTTTCCCCGATACAGAAGTCTGGCTTGGCCGCTGGTTTCTTTCAGCCCTAGAAACACCTCGCACCCCTTCCTCCTTGTCCTCCACAGTGTGTGTGGAGAAACGTTCTCTCTGGCTTCTTCCAAATGTATTTCTTTCCCTTTTGGTTTCAAAAGTCCATGCCGGGTCTCAGGGTGGATATGTTTTGCTTTATTCTGTTTGGGGTTCCCCCCCAGATTGAGTCTGCACGTTTAAGTCTTTTGACAAACGTGGGAAACTTTCAGTCCTGGGTTTTGCAGGCATTTTGAGTCCTGCCCTTTCTCCTCCTTCCCCAGCTCTCTGACGTGAGCCATAGATCTTTTATTACAGTCTTGTTCCTCAGACTCTGTCTTCGGTTGATGTTCTCTTGGTTCAGATCGGAGACCTTCTCTCTGTTTTTCCAGTTCACCGGTTCTTCTCCGTTCTTTCCATTCTTCTGTTGAGCGTATCCTTTGCGTGTATTTTGGTTATTTATTTCTAAATTTGTTTGGCAGTGGTTGCTTTTTTTCTTTCCCTAGTACTTTGCTGCTGAAACTTGTTCACATGTTTTGAGCATGTTCATAATTGCCCGTGGAAACATTTTTACGGTAGCTCCTTTAAAAAATTTGCGTCTGATAATTCTAACCCGTGTTGTGTTGGATTAGCATCTGTTGATTCTCTCTGCGCACTCTCTCTCACTCTTTTTTTTTTTTTTTCTTTTCATTCAGCTGGAAGTCTTCCTGTGTCTTTATATGATGAATTTTGGATTGAAACTTAGGTATTTTGGGTATTACATTGTAAGACTCTGGATCTGATTTAAAACCTGTTTTCGTGGGTCTCCCGTGAGGCTCCTCTGAAGGAAAGGAGGCCCCACCTGTTCACTGCTGGGTGGGGGTAGGAGCCCAGGTCCCCTGTGCAGCCTCTGTTGACAAAGCAGTGATGGGTCATTGTCACTGCTGGGGGGTGGGGTGGCGGTGAGAGCTCAGGCTCCACACTAGACCTGAGCTGTTATCACCTTGTGGGGAGAGAGAGGGGGCACGTCTCCACTGCCTTCCAGGGGCTTCCACTGACATGATAGCACGTGGCCTTGTTCCTGCAGAATGTGGTACAACTGGGGACCTTCTGTTAGGGCTCCTTGGATCCCAGCCCTGTAGGGAGGGGTGCAGGCACCTTACCAGCACTGCATGAGGCAGAAGCACAAGCTCCCCGCCTGGTCCCCCGAGGCCACTAGCAGGCTCTTGTCTGTCACTCACTGCCTGGCAGAGAGGAAGCTCCCGCTCACGCATTCGGTCTTTGACACCATTCGGGTGGGGGGTTGAGCGTCTCATTACTCGTGAGGGTGAAACGCAGGCTCTCCACGTGGCCTTTGGCAGGAACGCGTTTGGGGAGGCGGTTTTTTTCTGTGGTATTTTGTTGGAATAGGGTCGTTGTTACTGCAACGTTTTCTGTCCTGTTAGGATACCCTCTCCTGGTCTCTTGTCTAGAGGTAACAAACTTCTCGCGGGGACTTCTCGTCTGCACCCAGGGACTTTTCCAGCTTCTGGTTGGGGACCTAGGAGCCAAAAGAGAGCCGAATGGACTCCCTGCCGTGCTGTTCCTCAGGTCCTGTGGCCTCTGTCTGGTCTCTCTCCTCCTCTCCCCCTGGTGTTCGTGTATATGAAACATCAGTCCGTTTGCATTTCATATACGGCATCCAGGGTTTTTCACTGCACCTCGAAAATAGGAAAAGGTACTTCATCTTCCTGGAGGCGGAAATCTTGGGCATTCTGTGCAACTTCTCCTTTACTAAATACGGAGAAGGGGAAGTACCATGTAATTATGCTGTCCTTTAATAGGTCCCC
The DNA here is from genome assembly GCF_018350155.1 of Leopardus geoffroyi. NCBI lineage: Eukaryota > Metazoa > Chordata > Mammalia > Carnivora > Felidae > Leopardus > Leopardus geoffroyi. The sequence continues at coordinate 4,347,531 of NC_059338.1, read as the reverse complement.
ATCTAATTACCTTTATGGAGCTATTTTTGACCTTATGTACATAAATTCTATGTGGTGGTACTGCCTTTCAGCCTGAGTAACTTCCTTTTCTATTTGTTCTATGGCAGGTCTTCCAGCAACACGTTCTGTGTCTGCTTACCCAGGTGTGTGTTTATTTTGCATTCAGCTTGAAAGGTAGTCTTGATGCAAGTAGGAATCCGGGGTGACATTTGCCCCTTCGGGACTTTGGATATGCTGTGCCCACTGCCTCTGGCCTCTGTTATTTCGCACGAGAAGTCAGTAGTTAATCTCCTTGGGATTCTCTTGGATGTAAGCGCACCGTTTTTCTCCTGCTGCTTTCAAGACTTTATTTGCCATCTCTGGCTTTCGACCTCTAGGCAGCGATGAATCTAAGCGCGAATATCCTTGTCTTTGCCTTGGAGTTTGTTGAGCCTCTTGACTGCAGACGAATGGTTTTCCTCAAATTCGGGAAATATTCATGTGCCTTTACGATTTTTTCCACTCCTCTGATCATACCATCACGCATACTGGCGTGCTACATTTCACAGAGGCACTCTTCATTTTTATGTTTTATTTATTTTATTTTTCAGATTGAATGATGTGTGTTGATCTGTCACAAGGTTTGTAACTTGTTGTACAAGCTCAGAGCTGTGACTGAGCCCCCGCGGTAAGTTTGTCATTCGGTAATAGAGTTGCTCAACTCTAGAAACCTCAGCTGCTTTTTAGCATTTCTAAGTTTGTTGCCATTTTTAATTTGTTGAGCCATTACACCTTGTAATTCTTTAAACATGGTTTCTTTGGTTCTTTTAGCATATTAATAACAGCTGCTTTGAAGTCTTTAAGTCCAACCCGTGGGACTCTTAACAGCGGCTCTGCATTTTTTTTTTTCCTGTTTGTGTCACACTTATTTCTTTCGGTCTCACAATTCTATGTTGAAATATTTTAGAAATTCTTTTTTAAGTGTTTATTTATTTACTTTAAAAGAGAGAGAGAGAGAGTGAGATGGAGAGGGGCAGAGAGACAGAATCCTAAGGCGGCTCCACACTGTCAGGGCAGAGCCCCATGCAGCGCCCGAACTTGCAAACCGTGAGGTCATGAACTGAGCAGAAATCCAGAGTGGGATGCTCAACCGACTGAGCCACCCAGGTGCTGCCTGTGTTGAAATATTTTGGAAATCGTATTGTAGCAACCCTGGCTACTGATCCCTCCTTTCAGAACTTGTCGCTCTCACCAGGTTGCTTATTTGTTTAGTGACTTGGCTGGACTAATACTGTGACATCCACCCCACCCCTACCCAGTGTGAAGCCTCCAGATTCTCTGCTCAGGTTTTTTCCATTTATTTAAGGCTGGTTACCTTTTGATCCGTATGGTTCAGTGCTGAGCCACCGATCGGTTAGAATTGAAGCTCTGTGGGATGGGATGGGATGGGGCTGGGGGGCGGTGGGCATGGCTAGCTTGCCCTTGGCTGACCCAATGGGGCAGGGGTGGGTGTGGCTAGCTGTCCTTGGCTGACCCGATGGGGCGGGGGTGGGCGTGGCTAGCTGTCCTTGGCTGACCCAATGGGGTGGGGGTGGGCGTGGCCAGCCTGTCCCTGGCTGACCCAATGGGGCGGGGATGGGCGTGGCCAGCTTTCCTTGGCTGACCCAATGGGGCAGGGGTGGGCGTGGCCAGCTTGTCCCTGGCGGACCCAATGGGGCGGGGGTGGGCGTGGCTAGCTTTCCTTGGCTGACCCAATGGGGCGGGGGTGGGCGTGGCTTGCTGGTTTCTGGCTGACCCACCCAGAACTTCCCAGGAAGGAGCTGGGGACTCGGAGAGGGCGCAGCGGCTGCTAGGCAGTGCAGATCCTCTGCGGCAGTGAGCTGGAGGAGATGGACTCTGCTCATGTTCCCCAGCTGCCCAATTCACCTGCAGTAGCTCTTCCACAGCACTGCTGGCAGGGTGGGTTGGGGGTGGGGAGGCGGGTGGGGGAGTGATGGTATAGGCACAATCACCTGCCAGTCTCCCCCTGTTTGTACCAAGTCCATTCTTGCCAAGTTTCTGTAGATGGTGCCCAGTGAATGCTTCAGTGTGTTGTACTCCGGAGACTTAAAAATGATTCTTTGATGATTTTGACCAGTTGAATAGGTATGTCTGCAAGTGAGTGGTTTTGTTGAGCTGCTCATGTTTCTATTCCCTGAGTCTTGATGCTTACGTTTTGCTTTTTGCTTTTTTTTTTTTTTTTTTTTTTTTTTTTACCATAATGATATCAATTAACACGTATTTAAGTGTCAGACACTGGGTGTGGCAGTAGGGACGCAGAGATGAGTCCCCAGCACCGGTCCTTGGAAAGGTAACAATCGAATCACTCTCCCTTACGTGACGGTTCCATAGGGACAGGAAAGGGTGCATCACAGAGTACTGCAAACACAGTGGAGGAAGGGCCTGGATTCTCCCCGGAGGTGAGCTTTGTACAAAGAGGCAGCATTTGAATTGGGTCTGGAAAGATGAATGAAAGTCTGCTTTTTGACAGGAAAAAGAAGGTTTTATAGACAGTTGGTGGGTACAGAAAGTCAGTTGCTGGGTTCAGGACCATGCAGATGATATAGAAATTATAGAATATTTTAAGCCATGGGAAGCACTTTGGATTTAAAAAATATTTCATTGAAAACATTTGCCATAGGCCGTTGTAATAGATTTAAGGTGTACAGTGTATTATTTTGATACATTTAGATACTGTAATGTGACTGCTAAGGTAGCAATATTACGCTAGGTAATTACAGTACCGTATTGTCTGTATTCAGTATGCTGTGCATTTGATCTTTGTGGTTCGTTTACTACTCATGCCAAGTCCGTACCCTTAAACACCATCAATCTTATGCCTGCCCCTCCCCGCACTTTGGATTTTATCCTTGTTGGTGTAGGAATATTTGTGAAGGGTTTTAGAGGAGGGAGATGAGAGGTTCACATCAAATAGCTGTCAGGCGTGAGACCAATCAAGGACACTCACTTAGGAGGCTGTGTCAACGTACAAGGCTTCATTGCTCAACAAAGTCTCTCCTACATTCTCTGCTCGAGTGCTGCTTTGTTTCTAGTACATGCCACGACTCCTCTCACCTTTTAGCTTTTAATATTCCATTTTCTCTGTAAAAATCTGGGTGAGAGACAGAGAAGGTGATCTTAGGTTAATGTTTTGGGCAACCAAGTAGCCAGTGGGCGGTAAAAAACCCGTCTCTCCGAGGAAGTGGCATTTAAATGGAGATCTTTACTCACGGAAGCAAGCTAGAGATTTCAGGCAATTTTAGAAGCAGAAGTTTCCTTGGGATCTTACCACCATGACTTTCCCGAAGACCGTGTCTCATGGCTGAATAGCTGCAGCAGGAGATCTGGCAGCGTGGGGAAAGAAAGGGAGGAAAAAGAGCAGTGTTTTTCAGAGTTCCTACCATTTTTTTTGTGCGAGCAGTCCTCATAGGTTTTCCAGAAAGTTCTGTATGTGCCAGCTGAATGTATCTTTCCATTTAAAAAGTTGCCGAAGGGGCATCTGGGTGGCTGAGTCGGTTGAGGGTCCAACTTTGGCTCCAGTCATGATCTCACGGTTCGTGGGTTCGAGTCCTGCATCGGGCTCTGTGCTGACAGCTCGGAGCCTGGAGCCTGCTTCGGAGTCTGTCTGTCTGTCTCTCTCTGCCTCTCCCCCGCTGGCACTCTGTGTCTCTCTGTTTCTCAAAAATAAGCATAAAAAAAAAAGTTGCTAAAGAAGAAATAGGTTTCTGAACTTGAGGACATTTGTGTAGCACTTACTAATCACCTGTCTTGCGGGAACACTCTCTTCTAGTCATCTTTGAGTTTTGCTTTCCAAGAAGCAGAGGAGACCTAAACGCTTGAGGATTAGAAAGCACCAGTCCTAGTAAAGGACAACCCTGTGCTGGAACAGACTTGCGACAAAACCCCGTGGCGTACTATTGTGGCAATTAGTTTTGGGCGCATGTAAAGTCAGAAGTGCACGTTCTTGATTGGCAAAACAGGCTCTCCTCCAGCTCCTGGTTTGAGGGCCCTGCCTGGCACGACTCTGACATCCACAGGGTGTCTCCGTCCTGTGCTCCGTTTTCTGCCTCCGGGTGAAGGTGAAGACGAGGCAATGAAACAGAATCTCCCCCTGCTTCTTAACTCTGCTTGGAAAGTGGTACCTGTCATTTCTACGCGCTTTCCGTTGGCGTGAGTCATTCTCGTGGCCACGCTTAGAAGCGAGGAGGCCGGGAAATGTAGTTGTGAGCTGGGCAACTGGGGAGGGGACACTGATCCTTGGTGGACAGCTAGATGGAGGTTTCTGCCGTAGGGTCCTACTGTCTTTAGAGCAATACTGAGTTTCCTGCACTTAGATCCAAGAACTTATCAGAATTGGTGTTTAGGTAAGTTTCATTAAACATATCTTCCAGCATATGAAATAAACGTAGCTCGTCTAGTTTCATGGTATTAAATTCTTTTTAAAAAAAAAAGTTTTTTTTTTTTTTTAACATTTATTTATTTTTGAGAGACCGAGAGAGACAGAGTGTGAGCAGGGGACAGGCAGAGAGAGAGGGAGACACAGAATCCGAAGCGGGCTCCAGGCTCTGAGCTGTTAGCACAGAGCCCGACGCGGGGCTCGAACCCACAAACTGTGAGGTCATGACCTGAGCCGAAGTCAGAGGCTTAACCGACTGAGCCACCCAGTGCCCCGGTGTTAAGTTCTTTTAACGCGTTGTTGATTTTGCTATGATTTTGAGGATTTTTGAATCTGCGTGAGAGCTACTTTTCTGATGCTTGCCTTTTTTGTAACATTTTTATATAATTTTGGTATTAGTTTAATGCCATTCCCAGAGAACGACTTAGGGAGTATTTCTTTTTCTATTCTCTGGACGACCTTGTAGATGATTGGTATCTTTTCTTCCTTAAACGTTTTGTATAATTCACCAGTGAAACCTTCTAGGCCTCCTGCTTTCTTTTCTGGGAGGCTGTTGTTTAATTTAAAAGGTTTAGGCTTATTTTTTTTCTTCCTTTGTTTTGAGAGCAGGCATGCAAGTTGGGAAAGGGCAGAGGGAGAGGGAGAGAGAGAAGCTGAAGCAGGCTCCATGCTAAGCTCGAGCCAGACACAGAGCTCAATCCCACTACCCTGAGATCACGACCTGAGCCAAAATCGGGTCAGATGCTCAGCTGATTGAACCACCCAGGCGGCCCTACAATCATCACTTGAAACTCTTGCTCTGTGTTTGAAACTATTTCTTTTCATGCAACTTTAACAAGGAACCTATCCAATGACCTAGAATGAAGCAAAGCATTCCTAGACTTACCGTTATATAGAAAAGGAAAGGACCGTCCATAGGTGCTTTGAAATGACAAAGAATACATGAGTGCCAGTTGGGGGGCTCTTTCCAAAATTCTGGAAATTCACTGATTTCTACCAAACACTGTGGCCTGAGACCCAGCATCTGGGCATGGGAGACTATCACTCACAATCCTGCAGAGAGAGAGAGAGACAGAGAAGAACCACTGGCTCAGTTGGGATCACATGACATTCGGTTTCACGTACTACTTACATTGCAAGACATTGCTCATTTATCAACTTAAAATGTATAGAAATTAGAAATTTGCTCGTCTTGTGGAACACTCGCAGAACAAGTTACTTGCAATCCAAGGTTTCACTGTATTGGTAATTTTTGACTTTTTTTTTTGGTTAGCTTGGATAGAGATTTATCACTTTTATTGATCAAAGAACTAGCTTTTGCGTTTTATGGACTTTCTCTGTTTCACTGTTTTCAATCTTATTGATTTCTTCTCTAACTTTTATTCTATCTGCTGTAGGTTATTATTGGTATCCTTACTCGTTTCCTGACGTGGAAGCTTGGTTTACGGATTCTGGATCATCTTTTTTAATACATGCATCGAATGCTACAAATTTCCCCCGAAGTATAGCTTTTACCTTATCTTACCAAATTGGATAACTTGAGTTTTTATTAAAAAAAAAATTCCCCTTGAGCATTCTTTGACTCAGTTTTGTTTTGTTTTTTTTTTAGAAGTGTATATCTGGGAACTTTCCAGCTATCTTACTTCTAGTTTCATTCTGTTGTGGTCTGAGAGCGTGCTTTGTATGACTTTTATTATTTTACATGTGTTTTTTATGGCCCAAAATGTATTCAGTCCGTTGAGTGTGAAAAGGCTGTATATTCTGCTCTTGGATGAACCAGGCTATAAATGCCAGTTACTTCCAGTTGATTGATGGTGCTGGTCGGTTCAGCTATGTCCTGACTGATTTTCTGCCTGCTGGATCTATGGGTTTACTGATGGGGGGGGGGGGTGGTTAATCCTGGATTTGTCTCTTTATCCTTTTAGTTCTAACGGATTTGGCCTCCTTTAGTTTGATGCTCTGTCGTTAGGCATATGCACATTAATGGTTGTTGTATCTTCTTGGAGAATCAGCCCTTTTATCATCGCGTAATGCTCTTCCTCATCCTAGTTAATTTTCTTTGCTTTGAAGGTCTACATGTATCCAGTTAATCAAGCGACTCCAGCCTTCTTTGGATTATTGTCAGCCTGGCATATTTTTCTACATCCCTTTCCTTTTAATCTATTTATAGTTGGTTTCTGGTAGACAACTTACAGTTGATCTCTTGTTTGTTTTTTTTTTTTTTTTTTTTTTTTGATCAACTGTTTCTTTAGTTGGTGTATTTGACCATTCACATTTGAAATGATTATTGGTATAGTCGGATTACTGTCTGCCATACTGGTAAGGATTTTTTATCCATTGCATTAATTCTTTGAACAGTTTCCTCTTTTTGTTCTCCATTGGTTTTGTTTTTTAAGTTTAGATGTAAATTCCAGTTAACGTACAGCGTAATGCTAGTTTCAGGTGGACAGTTCAGTGATGCGACATTTCTGTACGTTGCTCGGTGCTCGTCAAAGCACATGCACCCCTTCATCCTTATCACGCATCACACCCATCCACCTCCCCACCTCCCCTCTGCTAACCATCCTTCATTGGTTTTAACTGAGCATTTTATATGACGACATTTCTGTTCCATCAGCCTGTCGATTGTACTTCTTTTTTTAAAAATTATTTTTTAATTTTATTTTTGAGAGCGAGCGAGCCGGTAGGGGCAGAGAGAGACTCACAGAATCGGAAGCAGGCTCCAGGCTCCGAGCTGTCAGCACAGAGCCCCATGTGGGGCTCGACCCCACAAACTGTGGGATCTTGACCTGAGCTGAAGTCAGACACCTAGCCGACTGAGCCACCCAGACGCCCCTCAGTTGTACTTATAAAAAGTTTTTGTTAGTGGTTATCGAACAGTGTGCGGTATCTATTTACAAATAACTTAGGTCCACTTTCAAATAATGCTGTACGACTTCATGAGCAGTTCAGGTACTTTATAGCCATGTTCCCATTTTCTCAAGTCCCTTGTCACATTGCTGCCGTTCACATCACCCATCCATAAGCTCTGGTCACGTAATGTGTGGTTATCATTATATTGAAGAAAGTTATCTATTTAAAAAAAATTTAAGTTATTTATTTTGAGAGAGACAAAGACCATGCAAGTGGGGGAGGGGCAGAGAAAGAGGGAGAGAAAAAGTTCCAAGCAGGCTCCACGTTGTCAACACAGAGCCCCATGCCGGGCTCTATCTCATGACCACAAGATCATCACCAGGGCCAAAATCAAGTCAGACACTTAACCGACAGCCACTCAGGCACCCCGGAAGTTATCTGTTAAATCAATAAAGAATAAGAAAAATATTTTATTCAACCTTCATTTATTCCTTCTCCTTTTTTTATGTAGATGGGGGTTTCTGACCTCTATCATTTTCCTTTTTGAAGAAAGTTAGCATAATCTTGGAAGATAGGTCTGATGACAAATTCAGTTTTTCTTTGTCTAAGAAAGTATTTCTCCTTCGCTTTTGTAGGATAATTTCACTGGATGCAGAATTCTAGGTTGGTGGTGTTTTTTCCCCTAATACTATATGACTAGTTTCTTGCATGGCTTCTGAAGTCAAGTCCGATGTGAGTCTTCTCCTTGTTTCTCTGTAAGAAAGGAATTTTTCTTCCCTTTGGCTTCTTTGAAGATTTTTCTCTTTGCCTCTGATATTCTGCAGTTTTAATATAATAGCCTGGGTGTAGATTTTTTTTTAATGTTTATTTATTTTTGAGAGAGACAGAGACAGAATGTGAGTGGGTTAGGGGCAGAGAGAGAGGGAGACACAGAACCAAAGCAAGCTCCAGGCTCCGAGCTGTGAGCACAGAGCCTGACGCGGGGCTCGAACCTACAAGCTGTGAGATCATGACCTGAGCCGAGGTCAGACACTCAACCGATTGAGCCACCCAGGCGCCCCTGACTGGGTGTAGTTTTTTTGGTATTATTATTTTTTTGTGTGTGTTCTCTGCATCTCCCAGATCTGTGGTTTTGTGTCTGTCATAAGTTTTGGAAAACTCTGTCATTATTCAAATATTTCTCCTTTCACTTGTCTCCTTCTGGTCCCCCCTTATATGTATTATGCCCTTTGTGATTGTCCCACGGTACTCGGATGTTCTCTTTTACTTAGTTTATGTATTTTTTTGGATTTCACTTTTGGAAGTTTCTGTGATGCCTCTTCAAGCTGGTTGATTCTTTCCTTGACCATGTTCGGTCTACTGAGGAGTTTGCCAAAGGCATTCTTCATTTCTGTGAAAATGCTTCTCATCTTTAGCCTTTCCCTTTGGTTTTTTATTTCCACCTCTCAGCTTCTGTTACTCATCTATTCTTGCATGTTTTCCACTTTGTCATTAGTACTGACATATTAATCAGTTATTTAAAATTGTTTTTTAAAAACGTTTATTTATTATTGAGAGACAGAGCATGAGCAGGGGAGGGGCAGAGAGAGAGGGAGACACAGAATCCGAAGCAGGCTCCAGGCGCCTAGCTGTCCGCACAGAGCCTGACGCGGGGCTTGAACCCACGAACCGTGAGATCATGACCTGAGCTGAAGTCGGGCGCTCAGCTGACTGAGCCACCCAGGTGCCCCTCTTCTTCTTTTTCTTCTTTATTGTATTGTATTTTATTTTATTTACTTTTGAGACAGAGAGACAGAGCATGAGCAGGGGAGGGGCAGAGAGAGGAGGAGACACAGAATCGCAAGCAGGCTCCAGGCTCTGAGCCATCAGCACAGAGCCCGGTGCGGGGCTTGGACTCACAAACCACGAGATCATGACCTGAGCCGAAGTCAGACACTTTACTGACTGAGCCACCCAGGCGCCCCTAATCAGTTATTTTAGATTCCCAGTCTGAGAATGTAGCAAAATCTCTGCCATGTCCTTGTGGTTCTGAGGCCTATGTTGTCTCTTCAGACTTATTTCCTCTTTTATCACGCTTTGTTTTTTTTCTTCTTGTAAGCTGGACATAACGTATGAGGTAAGAGGAACCGAAGTATATTCAGTGTGAGGTTTCAGATATGTTTATCTGGCTGAAGTTACGCTGTGTTTCCTGGTAGCTGTAGCTGTGTGTCTCCTCTAATGTCCTTGTTTTCATCTGCGTTGTCTTTGGATTTCTCTAGAAACTCCTTCCTGAACCAAGGCATGTCTTGGGGTTTTCTTACAAGCCAGGGTGATGCTGGGTCTCGGATGTGGGGGCAATGTTTTGGAGAGGAGAGTTGTTCTGTCATCCTATGATCAACCTTCTGTTTTGTTTTGTGGACTCTGACCTTCAGAAAAAAAAAAAATAATTTTTTTCTCCCCTAAGGCGAGAAAGGACCACCAGAGGGGGTTGAATTGTGTAATCGCCTTCTCTTCTAATCTTTGAGTGCTTTCTTTCACAAGCTAGGGAGCATTCTTGAAGGAGTCCTCACTCGTTTGTGTAAAGGAAAATTGAGGCACATTTGGGGAGGGATGGGGGGAATTTTTCAGTCCTCTGAGCATTTCACCCCTGGCCCTAAAATTTCACGCTAAATTTAGGAGACCACCCCCTCCCCTCCACCACCTCCTGCTCCCCATAGCTAACCAGATCAACCTCCCTTAGAAGGCACTTCTAAAATGTCCACAACTTCTTGGGTTCTTCTGGAGGGCGGGACTTCCTGCGCTGCCCTGGAGTGTGGACCCACCAAAGCCAACCGGGCCTCCCGAGGCAGCGGTGCTGGGTGATGCCTTGTTGGGAACCTCGTGACACCCTGGACCAGAACCAGCCGGTCAAGCTGCTCTCGGGTTCTTGACTTCAGATACGATGCGAGATAATCAATGTTTGTGTGTTAAACTGGCGACTAATGCAGCTATTCAGAGAATATCTATTATTCCTTAAGCATGTTCCTTAGCAGCCGTGCCCGCCCGCTCATCGCGCACACGTGGGCTGGGGCACACGTGTTCCTCCGCTGGCTTCCAGAATATGTCTTCCTATCTACTTGCTTAAATGTTATAATTCTGCCCATCTCATCACATGTTAGTGCTATTTAAGTGCCATTTCGAGCTGGCAGTCTGGAAAATTGCCTGGGTAATCCAGGCCTTGATCTGCCTCCCTTTGGCGGTGGCGGTGGGGGAAAGCAGTCCTAGGCAAATCTTCATAATGGGGTTCAGGGCTCTGTTTGCTGAGGCCAGAGACAGACTCTGGGAAGCAGCGGATGCGGGGGCCCCTGTGGGTCCTGGGCTCAGCCACGGCCTTTGCTTTCTTTACGGTCGGATCATCTCGTCCAGAGCAAAGCACGTCCACCAGGTAAGGGGAGGCAGGGCAGCATGGAGACCTACGTGAGCGAGGGTGGCATTTCTGGTGACTTTGCTCTGGTGTCTGGTGCTGGAGACAGGATGGGGAGTGCGTTCCGGGCTGTCAGCGCACACTCAGTAACTCAGCGCTTATCGACCCCACAACGTGCCTGCCCCCGCTGAAGGTGCTAAGCACAGTGGTAAACACAGACTCCCGTACCTCTGGGAGCTCATGCTCTGGAGGCCCTGAGTTCAGGTCGGTCCTTGTGTCCTGGTCGGAGTCAACACACCCTTGCGGCGGAAAATCGTTAGGCATCTGTCTTTCCCTGTAATCTCTCTTCTAACTCTGTGGAAGGAGAAATCCGTGAAGTCCTCGTAAGTTGTGTTTTGTAGAGACAGAACTTCTGAAACTCCGTATAAATTACAGGGGCGGAATACCCTGTGTTGTAGCTATGCCTCGGAGTACTAGTCCCGAAGTCATTTCGTAACAAAGACAAAAATAGAGAAACCCCAAACCGAAGGGTGTCCACGAAGTATCATTTGTTCATGGGAAAAAAACACCACCACACGGGTATTTAGATTCGGATGTTGGTGATTAAAGCTGGGCTGCAGAGGTAAGGAGTTCTTGTGGAAGGTGGGGTAGCCGAGGGGAGTGGGCTCCCATGGGTCATCTTGACAGGCCTGGGCCCGGGCTGCGGCCCCACGGAGCTGGCTCCCCACGTCCCCGGCTTCCCGCGTCCCCACCTGTGGCAGGACAGCAGACTCGTGTGTCCGTTAGGGCCCCGTTGCAAGAAGCGGAAACCAAAAACCTACTTAAAAAGGTGGTGGTTGAGGGAGCAGGCCACTCGGATGGCAGTGAGGACTCGGAAGCCGTTGATGCAACCGGGCAAGGACTCTTGAGCAGCGGCGTGGCTACTGGCCGGACTCTAGAATACCTTTTCCTCCCTGCCAGCTGCCACCACAGTGGTCTCCTGAAACCCAGGAAGCTGGTCCCTGGAGACTAGGCCTTGCTCCAACCCGGCTCACCACCAAACATCTGCGGGTCCAGCATCCTTTTGGTGTAGGCGTCCACGGGGCAGTTCTGGCCAAGGAGGCGCGGTTGATGTCTGCATGGCCAGGGTGGCATGCAGGGACGCCAGGGAAACTTGCTTTTTTGAAGAATGCGATAGGCCTTTGGGGGGCTGGCTCTTTCCCCTTCTCCCTACCTTGAGCATGAACGTGGTGGTTGGAGCCGCAGAAGCCATTTTTTACCTGTGAGGTTACAGCCAACAGGCTTTGGAAGAATCCTTAAAACTACTTCTTCCTGGACTGTCTACTCTGAACTTTTTGGAAGGAGAGACGTTAGAAATAATATCTGTTATCTTAAGCCACTGTTGGTCCAGAAAGGAGTTCTGGTCTGGGCAGCTGAAAGCACTCTAAATTTGCATAACATCTTTCCCCTCCCAAACCCATTTTTTTTCTCTCCCTCTCTCCTCTTTGTTTAGGAATGCCTTCTTCTGTCCGAGCTTGTGGGGTGGGGTGGATGGTACCCAAAAGGCCACACCGACAGAAGACAGTGCTGAGGCATATTGGAGGACGTTAATCTAGCCGATTAATGTTGGACATAGCCGAATGGGCCTTTTTTGGGTTTGTTTTGTTAAAAACGTTTTAAACTTCTTCAAATTTGGAGCTATAACTGACCTATAACCTCGATTCCCGGTGTACAACATAATGATTCAATATTTGTACACACTGCCAGGTGATCACCCATCCATCCCTATGGAAAGTTAGCTTTCAGGATTTACTGTGAACAACTCTCAAGCATGCTCTACAATATTCTTGTGGTCCCCCTTCCATAGATGACATCCACGTGACTTCTAACTAGAAGTTTTTACCCTGTTGACCACTATCACCGGCTTTGTGCCCCGGCAACCACCATTCTGTTTCCTGTATCTGAGTTTTGTTTTGTTGGTTTGTCTCTTAGATTCTACATCTAAGTGGAAGTGAAAGCATACAGTGTTTGTTTTCTGGCTGACTTCTCTCTCTTCCTGCCATTCCCTCCAGGCCCTTCATGTTGTTGCAGATGGCAAGATCTCATTCCTTATGGCTGAGGAATATTCCATTGTGTGTATACACCGCATCTTTTCCCATTCATCCACTGACGGACACTTGGGTTGTGTCCACACCTTGGGTATTGTGAATAAAGCCGCTGTGAACTTAGGGATGTGTGCATCTTTTCAAATTAGCGGTTTTGTGTTCTTCAGATAAATACTCAGAATTGCTGGGTCTCATTCAGAAGGTTGCCTTTTCATGTTTTTGGTGGTTTCCTTTGCTGTGCAGGAGTTTTTAGTTTCACGTTAACAGTACCGTTTGTTTTTGTTTCTGTTGCCTTTGAGTTTGGAGTTGGACCGAAGTCAAGTGGCTCACCACCTATGTTTTCTTTCAGGCAGTTTTATGGCTTCAGGTACTCAAGTCTTTAATCCATTTTGAGTTAATTTCTGTGTATGATGTAAGGTAGGGTCTAGTTGCATTCTTTTGCACGTGGCTGTCCAGTTTTCCCAGCACCATTTGTTGGAGAGACCATCCTTTCCCAAATGTGCATTTTGACTTCTTTTTTCATAAATGGACTATGCATGGGTTCATTTTGGGGGCACTATTCTGTTCCATTGACTGTGAGTCTGTTTTTTTTTTATTTAAAAAAAAAATTTTTTTCCAACGTTTATTTATTTTTGGGACAGAGAGAGACAGAGCATGAACGGGGAAGGGCAGAGAGAGAGGGAGACACAGAATCGGAAACAGGCTCCAGGCTCCGAGCCATCAGCCCAGAGCCCGACGTGGGGCTCGAACGACTGTGAGTCTGTTTTTATGCCAGTACCAAATTGGTTTGATTACTATAGCTTTGTACTACAGTTTGAAATCAGGGAGCACGATGTCTACAAATTTGTTCTTAAGATTGCTTTGGCTATTTGGGAGGTCTTTTGTGGTTCCATACCAGTTTTAGGATGTTTTTTCTATTGCTGTGAAAAATGCCATTAGAATTTTGATAGGGATTGCATTGAATTTATATGTTGCTTTGGGCAAGAGGGACATTTTAACAATATTCTTCCAATCCACGAGCATGGATTATCTTTTCATTTGTCATCACTTTCTTTCATTAGTGTCTTAAAGTTTTCAGTGTATAGCTCTTTGGTCTTATTAAATTAATCCTTAAGTACGTTCTTTTTCTTTTTGATAAAATTATAAATGGGATTTTTTTTTCTTAATTTCTCTTCCCCACAGTTTGCCAGTATATAGAAACACAAGCAAATTTTGTATATTGATTTGTACTCTGTACCTTGACTGGATTTGTTTATTTGAAGTGTTTTGGTAGAGTCTTTAGGGTTTTCTGTGTATGAAATCGTTTCCTTAAATAGTGACAGTTTTATTTCTTCCTTTCCACTTTGGATGTCTTTTATTTCTTTCTCTTGCCTAATTACTCTGGCTTAGACTTCCAACACTATGTTGAATAAAAGTGGTCAGAGTGGGCATCCTTATCGCGTTTCTAATCTTAGAGGGAAAACTTTTAAGTTTTTCACAACTGAGTAATGATGTTGGCTGTGGACTTAACATATATGGTCTTTGTTATGTTGAGGTGCGTTTCCTCTCTACCCACTTTGTTGAAAGCTTTTATCATGAGTGGATGTTGTTTTGTCAAATGCTTTTCCTGCATCTGTTGAAATAATAGGACTTTTATCCTTATTTTGTGGACATGGTATATCATGTTGATTTTTGTATATGTCGAACCATCCTTGCATATCTGGAATAAATCCCATAGGATCGTGGTATATGATCCTTCTAATGTACTGTTAGGTTTGTTGTGCTAACATTTTGTTGAGATTTTTGTACCTACATTCATCAGGGATCCTGGCCTGTAATTTTCTTGGGGCGAGGGGTTGATGTCCTTGTCTGGTTTTGGTATGAGGGTAATGCCGCCTCCTAAAATGAGTTTGGAAGCAACCTTTCCTTTTCAGTTTTTGGAAGAGCTAGAGAAGGATAGGTATTAAATCTTTTTTGAACGTTTGGGAGAATTCACCAACGAAGCCATCTGATCCTGGACGTGTGTGTTGGGAGTTGATGATTACTATCGATTGATCTATTCAGATTTCTAACTACTTCATGCTTCAGTCTTAGAAGACTGTATGTTTCTGTGAATTTATCCATTTCTTCTAGGTTGTTCAGTTTATTGGCATATAATTATTCACAATAGTCTGTTAGGATCCTTTGTATTTCTGTGGTGTTGGTTGTAACTTCTTTCATTTCTGATTTTGAGTGCTCTTTTTTTCTTGGTGAGTCTAGCTAAAGATTTGTCAATTTTGTTTATCTTTTCAAAGAACCAGCTCTTAGTTTTGCTGTTCTTTTCTTTCTAGTCTCTATTTCATTTATTTCTGCTCTCATTTCCTTCCTTCTAGCTTTGGGCTTTGTTCTTCTTTTCATAATTTCTCTAGATATAAAGCTAGATGGAGATTTTTCTTGTTTCTTGAGGTAGGCCTGCATCACTCTGAACTTCCCTCTTTTAGAACCACTTCTGCTGTATCCCATAGATTCTGGAATGTTGTATATCCCTTTTCATTTGTCTCAAGGGTTTTTTTTGTTTTGTTTTGTTTTAAATTTCCCCTTTGATTTATTTGTTGACCCAGTAGCATGTTGTTTGATTTCCACGTATTTGTGATTTTTACACTTTTCTTCTTGTAACTGATTGCTGGTTTCATACCAACATGGCTGAAAAATATATTTGATACAATTTCAATCTTAAATTTACTGAGACTCGTTTGATGACCTTACATGCAATCCATCCTGGAAGATGTTCCATGTACACTTGAACAATGTATATTCTGCTTTTGGATGGACCATTCTGTATATATCTATTAAATCCATCTGGTCTGGGGCGCCTGGGTGGCGCAGTCGGTTAAGCGTCCGACTTCAGCCAGGTCACGATCTCGCGGTCCATGAGTTCGAGCCCCGCGTCGGGCTCTGGGCTGATGGCTCAGAGCCTGGAGCCTGTTTCCGATTCTGTGTCTCCCTCTCTCTCTGCCCCTCCCCCGTTCATGCTCTGTCTCTCTCTGTCCCAAAAATAAATAAAAACGTTGAAAAAAAAATTAAAAAAAAAATCCATCTGGTCTAATGTCATTTGAGGCTGATGTTTCTCTACTGATGTTATGTCTGGATGATGTTATCTGTTGACACAAAGAGGGTATTAAGGTCCCTGCTATTACTGTATTGCTGTCAATTTCCCTCTTCAGGTCTGTTAACATTTCCTTTACATATTTTGGTGCTCCTGTTAGGTGTATATATATTTACAAATGTTATGTCTTCTTGTTTGACCCCTTTCTCACTCTGTAATGCTGGATGCGCCTTTTGTAGCCCACAGGCTCCATGCAATGTATCAGTCAACCCTAATGCTACAGGGTTGTAGCATTTCTGCTACAGGGAATTAGCATTTCCTAATTTATATTTTCTGAATACAAATACCATCCCAACTGTGACACTGTTTCTCTGGGCCTCTGGGTGGAACCACATGAAGCAGCTAATACTTGGGCGTGTTAACTGCAAAGAGTAAGTTCACGTGGTGCCACCTCGGATGCGTAGCCTTGGAGGCTATTAGAATATTCTGAACCTCAATGAAGTGGGCCGTTACCTTTACCAAGTTGATGGTTAAAAGCGATCCTGGTCTGTTTTCTCTTTTGAGGCCATCTTTGGCTATCCCTTTGGGCCGTGTGAAAGGTTCAGGCTCACACTCCAAAGGAACTAACCGTTAGCCCTTCCAGGCCACATCTTTCCCATGCTTTCACCCCAACTCAATCTGAAGCTAAGTTTTACAGGAGGCTGAAGTAAATTACTTCGTGCTCAGGGATTTATGCTGAATATACCTAAGTAAACTGTGGATACAGTGGTAGGGGGTGGAGTAGTGTTGCATGGGATTTTATCTTGGAACATTCCTCAGTGGGTTCCACAGAAGGAGTTTATACAGGAAGTAGATCCCTCTGTGAATGCAGCAGATGACCAAAAAAAAAAAAAAAAAAAAAAAAAAAAAAAGACTTTGATGTTAGTAATCGCAACTCTGTCCACCGGACATTTATCATGCAACATGAGTATATCTGTTCTCTAGGTCTTTTTCTTTTATTATTAAAAAAAAATTTTTTTAATGTTCATTTTTGAGAGAGAGCACGAGTGGGGGAGGGGCAGAGAGAGAGAGGGAGACACAGACTCCAAAGCAGGCTCCGGGCTCTGAGCTTTCAGAACAGAGCCCAGCGCGGGGCTCAAACTTGCCAACCACAAGATCACAGCCTGAGCCGAATGCTCAACAGACTGAGCCACCCAGGCGCCCCTGTTCTCTAGGTCTTTATTGGCCCCAGGTCAATGGGAAGAGTGAGAAATTAGCATGATCCTTAACCTAGATCTTTCTCCAGTTGTGTTTCTGGGCCTCTGTGCCGTCCGGATCCTTCTGTCTTTCTGGCAGATCGTTAATGGCGCAAGTGTTCCCTCCAGTTGAGATTTTCTTCCTTTGCTCGTGCTGCCCGTGTATCTGACCATTAGAAAAGGCACCCACGGAAGATTACCAGATGTTTCATTTCAATTAACACCGCCAGGTTGGCTGAGAAAAAAATGTTACTATTTTCACTTATAGACATTCCCAGTGGGAATTAACACTGTCGAAAAAGGTTAATCTCTCCAGCTAGAGGGGTTGGGAGGAAAGGCGCAGCATTAGCTGGAAGTTGGAGACAAGTAAAAACTCGGAAGCCATTATTTAGCTTCTTCGGTAATTGCTGACCCAGAGGAGTCTGTTCCAGTGACCAGACTCCTTGGGGTAGGTTGTCGTCTGTGTTGCTCAGCATTGTATCCCCTGTGCCCGGCACGGAGCCTGCCACATAGGAGATAGGAAGTTGATTAGATGAACGAATGAATGAATGAAACGATTATGGGATCTCAAAATTCTATGACCCACCCTGAGAACGTCCCTGTGTTTTGCAGAGACGGCTCTGTTAAACAAAAAACAGCCTTTCCTATTCTCAAAAAAATCCTTGTCCACACACATTTCTGTAAGTTCCCAGTAGGCTTTTGGGATAATCAGTCAGTGGCTGGCTCCATCCTCTTCCCTGGGCTTGCCAAGGATAGTGCCAGGTGTGAAAAGGGAACGTTAGTAGGTTCCTCAGTTCCTCGTGGTGTCGTCCCTCCTCCCTCCAGGAAGGTCCCATAGAAGCTTACTGATGAGTGCACCTGCCTTCTGAACTTGTCTTAGGCTCCAGGCTGGCAAAGACTCTCCCTGACCAGACTTGAGTCAGGTTCCTCTAAGCCCTCTGCTGCAGTAGGCTTTGACCTTGGGCTTCATTGTCTGTCCTTGTCAGACCTGCATCACCCAGTTTTGACAAGAATCCTACTAAGTCCAGGGGCACCTGGGTGGCTCAGTCGGCTGAGTGTCCGACTTTGGCTCAGGTCATGATCTCGCGTTCGAGTCCTGCGTCGGGCTCTGTGCTGACAGCTCAGAGTCTGGACCTGCTTCGGATGCTGTGTCTCCCCCCCTCTCTCTGCCCTTCCCCTGCTCATGCTCTGTCTCTCCCTCTCTCTCTCAAAAATAAACATTAAAAAAAATTAAAAAAAAAAAAGGATCCTATTAAGTCCATCTGAGAAGAATTCCCCACCCTTGATATCTGCTCATTCTGGGATGCCTTCATCAAGAATCCTGTCAAGTCCGTCTAGCCAGAATCTCCCCTGGTGTTTCCTGAATTTTCCACCCTCTGATTCCCACCCTGCTCCTTGGTTATAAATCCCCCCATCCTGTCCATGCTGTATTAGGAACTGAGCCAGTTCTGTACTGAGATCTCTTTCTCCTATTCCACTAGTTCTAAATAAGGTGCTTTGAGAACAGTCTGACACTGTTTTTTTTTCTTCCTTTCTTTTCTTTTCTTTTCTTTTCTTTTTTTTTTTTTTTTGTTGTTGTTGTTGTTGACATTCATGGTGCTGTGACTTGAATAGGCTTGGATTCATTATTGGACCCCAGGACCTCTCACTCGAGCCCTACCTGCATACCTTTGAAGCATCGCCTTTATTCCTGTCTGATTGATCAGCGGTTCGTTGGTGAGTCTAGCTTCTGAGCCAGTGCTCCAGATGACAGCCCATTGACAAATTTCGATTCTTCGGATTCGGAGTGTAGTCAAGAAGCTGTGTTAAAGGGCCTAGTCTCCTTTGTCTGCAAGGCACCTACCAGGATGTCTTTCTTACTGACTCTCTATTTTGAATAGAGATTCACTCCCTGACGCCTGAGCTTTGTTCTTTGCTTTGAATGGGAAATTCACTTTCTGACTCCTTGGGCTGGAGAATTCTTCCTGGCTCTTTGTTTTGAGTGGAAACTTACTTTCTGACTTCCTGGGTTAGGAAATTCCTCCTGGATCTTTGTCAAGTGAGAATTTATTCTGTGACTCCTGTGGACATCCCCCCACCCCCCGCCCCGCCTTGGATCTCCGTGAGCTCTGTTTTCTCTTTTTGATCCTGCTTTTCCTGTGAGAGCCTCTCAGTTGACTGAAGCTCTCTTCTCGCACCTGCTGACTCTATGTTCTGCTAACTCTGCTTGCTTTCTTGCCGGCATGATTTTACTGAGGATAGTATGGTGCTGCAGTGTGGTGCTTCCTTGAGAAACTTACGATTCCCCCCAAGCTGGTTCCCCTAAGACCTCTCCCTTCCCATTGTGTCCGCTCCTTTCTCCTTCATTTCCTTCAGCTCCTCTGAACCCTTCGATCTGTCCCCTTTCAAGCCCCTACCTCCTGCCTCCTCTGTCCAACCCTACTTGGACCTTTGCTCACATCACTCCGCAGGCGCTTGAACTTTGTGCTCCCTGTCCCCACGAGGACTCTCCAGGGATTCTGGGGCCCCCTAAAAGCAATTGCATGAAGTAGAAAAGAAAAGGCCAACTGGAAACAGACTGGATATTTTATCCACTCAGACTTTGGAAACATCCAGACGGTTGCTTGGGGTCCCCTCGGTCTCTCTCCTAAACTGTAGCCCAGAGCCTCTGGAAGATGACTTATCAGGGCAAAAGAAAATTTTAATCTCCTCTGCAAATATTGGTAGAAATAGTTAGGCCTCACGTTGAGTAGGTAATCTTAAGTTATTCCATCTGTCAGACCATTTGGATAAAAACAAAGAGCAGAGCTATAAGCCAGTGAGGTTTCTGTATTACTGTATTTACCTGACTCATGGCTAAAATTTTAGAGTGAAAGGTAGAAGTTTGTTTGCATCTGGCTGTGTGTTCATACCTATGTGTACATATGTTACGCGTATGTGGTATTTTTCTACTTCTGGATGGTATTACCAAGTTAGTTTATAAAATCCTGTAAAGGAGCTCTACTCAAATCAGCTTAGCAATAAACGAGTATTTGTATGGATCTTTCCAAAACTTCCAGAAATACAAAAACTACCCTGGATGCTTCTCAAGTACATGAGATTTGAGCAAATCTTTGGCGACCAGTTTCATCACTGATTCCATAAAAGCAGCTATGTCTGAGTTATCAGCAGTGAGTATCAAATGGGCATACATTTTTATTCTGCGTGGATATACTAATAAAATAAGGTAGTATTTACTGGATGTTTAAGATTATAAAAATTATAAATTCAATTTAAAAACAAATGTACGGGTCGTAAAGCTGCAGTCAAAGCACCCTGCTTGTTATTCATTACTTTATCAACCGCAGCAACAAAACAAGTGTTTGGCTTTTTTCAGTGTTTTGTTTTATTTCGCTTTTGTGAGGCTTCCCTAACATGCGTGTTCTGTACAGATACTTAAGAGGGAAATCACTTGAGACCATGGCTCCTTTCGTTTACCGGTACGTCTTCCTAAACACCGTTCCTAAAATCTTTTGGTAACTTACAACCTTAAAATTACGCTAAGTTAAGTAATAGTCATTAAATACTTCCATCATTTCTAAGACGAACAGCTGAGACATTTATTACTGAACATAAACTTAAATTTAGATACTGTCGGCTCCTTAATTTTGCATGGTCTAGAGAAGCAAAACGTGAGGCTGTTAAACACTGAAAAATGAGGAAGCATGTGCCTACAGACTTGAGATGGTATATCCATAAGACATGCTATAATGCTGATATGTGACGATTCACAATGGTCTACTTCCTAGTTTTCTCTAAAATTTACTAATCGTTGGGGCGCCTGGGTGGCTCAGTCGGTTGAGTGTTCAACTTTGGCCTTTGGCTCAGGTCGTGATCTCACAGTTCGTGAGTTTGAGCCCCACGTCGGGCTCTGTGTGGACAGCTCAGAGCCTGGAGCCTGCTTCGGATTCTGTGTCTCCCTCTCTCTCTGCCTCACCCCTGCTTGCAGTCTGTCTCTCTCTCTCTCTCTCTCTCTCCCTCCCTCCCTCAAAAATAAACATTAAAAACACAGTTAATGGCTAAAGAATTATAATCAATATATGAAAACAAAACTACCAAAAATAAGGGAAACAACCTTTTGGGCAAAATGCATAAGAAAAATGGGATATGGGAAATAATCTCTTTGCAAAGGGAAATTGGCAAGGTGTAAAGGACGTGTTTTCATTAAAGGAAAACGAGACTAATTTTGTCTCAAGGTTAAGCGACTGGTTCAGAATGAGAAAGAAGAAAAATACAGGGAGAACCCTCTCACTGGATATAGCAAGTTGTAGAAGGTTTTGAGGAAAAGTAATTTGATATGGGGTTAAGCTGGTGGAGATTGGATGGATTTATTTATAAGGTTATAAAAAGAGTTCAAACATAACTGATCCCAAACTAGAATTTGACTGTCTCTCTGTTAAAATAACAAAATGTTCTTGCATTATTGGCCTGTTCTTAGTAGATTATAAGAGGTTTTTCTTTACTTCTTAAGTAATTCACCTTGGAAACAAAGATTCTAGGTCTTATCAGACCAACTTCTGTGCTGACATTAACCTTATGGTGCATGTTCTTGATTATGTAGGAACACCAAGTCTTATCACTTCTTAGAGCTAAGGTTTTTTTACACTTTGGACAATTTTGCTTTCCTCAAATCAAATCCTAAGTGAAATCTTCTTGGCTTCAAACTGGCTTTGAGATTTCCCAGAGGTACATTTGAAAATCACAATGGATTTGTTCTCATACCTTGTAAAAAGAGCTGTTCATCTCATTTGGTTTTCTTGATATGTTGGATGGCCTGGAAAGACGTTGTCAAATAAGAAAGAGATTAACTTTCCATAGGTTATATTTGTATGTGGAAATATTAATGTTTCAGACATTGTACAAAGTTGCTAGAAATTGGTCAGTACTCTATCCATGATATGTCCAACAGAATGTTATCAGCCATATTCTAGTAATTATTTTAAAATGTGTGTCACAGAAACAACCAGATATTCTTATCCATGGCTATTTCAAGTCCGTGTTATTCACAGATGTCTTTTATTTCACTCTGATTCTTCCCTGAAAGCATTTGCAGTTAGCTGCAGGTCAGAATGCTTGGTCTTCTCAGACCCATGGAAAGGACTGTGGCAGACGTTCTGGGCTTCCAGGCTTCTGATGGCATTGCTTAGAGAACATTGAGACCACGCTACTGGACTGCGTAAAGATTTCCAGAACTCTGAGAAGCTGACGGGTTCATAAAACTGGCAGGATAAAGCAGAACAAGAATTCATTACCTAGGACTGAATGGACGAATGGAAGACAATGGTGCGTTCAGTTTGGAACATGAGCAGGGAGGGTCAGAGAGAGAGGGAGACAACAGAATCTGAAGCAGGCTCCAGGCTCCCAGCCATCAGCACGGAGCCCAGCGCAGGGCTCGAACTCACAAACCCAAGGTCACGACCTCAGCTGAAGTTGGACACTTCACCAACTGAGCCACCCAGGCACCCCTGGAGCCTTGCTAGATTTTTAATTGGAAACATCTATTTCCAAGATGTTGGAACCCCCTTTCTCTTTTTCTGAAGTTACCTAGACCTCTAACAATCAGACTATAATTTTGTAAACAAAAATGAAACCTTTGTCTCATGTCTCTACCTGTTCCCTCCAGACCTTGGAAAACCTTCCTGAGTATTCTTATTTTCGTGGCCACGTTTTCTGCAAAAATTCACAAAGAATATGTTCTAACAGGATGTGATTGGCGACACTGGTTATGTGAAGGCTTGGGCTAGAATGTCATATTTGAAAATGGCACATAGAATCCGATATGACCACATAGTATGAAGGGACTAAGGTTGACGTGATGGAACCAGTGCCCACAGAGGCCTCTTGGAAAGATCAGCTTGGTATCTGGCTTATAGGCTTTCCAGCCTCACCACCTGAGTAAGGAAGGTCACTTCCTGTTAAGCTCAACAAGCTTAGGATATTTTGAGGATCTTGAAGAGAGGAATTTATCCGTATCTATAGGTACTGAAAATGAATTCAGGTGGTGAGTTGTTGGCTCAGGTACCTAGACCTGAGGCTTTTGAAAGTCTGAGAGTCCTTATGGAAAGTTCTAGCAAAGCAACTCGCACAACCTTATATGAGGTCAGTGTCAGTTGCTGCATTTATGTAAATAAGAGACCAGACCTAATGAACCCAGACTTATTTTATAAGCAGGAAATCAAAAAGGGAGGAGGTAACTATAGAGAAATTTTCTGTTTTAATAGAAAACTGTAATCTACTTGCATGGATTATTAGGTTCTAGCCCTGTTCGTTGTCTTTGGGGCTTTATCTGTGAAATGGACTGGAGCCAGTTTCCACATTTTTCCAGCCCTCACCAAGTTCTCAGTTCTTCGAGTTTTCTCCAATATCTGCCTCCAACTCTCCAAACCAACGTTGCCATGTTTTCTCCCACTCTCCTGACCTGGATCCACTGAGAGCCAGAACCTGACCCCTGGGGGATGCTTCCTGGGGCTAAGGAAGGGTCTACAAGCTGATGCTGGATGTATCATTCAGCAGATATTTTCTACCAAGTCCCCGCAGAGCGTTCAGCTGGCCCCCAATGAGCAAAAGGCAACTGAACAAGAATGGCCTTACGTTGTTCACAGGAAGAGTCTCTGGTCTTCTCGAATAACAGGAGGGACTGACAGTCTCCTTGAGCAGACTTGAGTCAGGCTTCTCTAAGTCCTCTTCTCCCCTAGGCTTTGGCTTTGGGCTTCAGGGTCAGTCCTTGTAGAGCCTGCAATCCACCCAATTCTGGAAGGAATCTTGTCAAGTCAGTTCAGAGAGGCTCCCTTAGCCTTAATGTCTGACCGGAATCCTCCTCCTCTACCCTTGGTATGTATGCGATCACCCTGGCCTGCCTTCAGCAAGATTCCTGTCAGGTCGGTTGCACCAGAATCCCTCCTACTTCTGGTGTTTCTGCTCGGTAATTTTCCACCCCCTCACTGCTACCCTGCCCCTTGGCTGTAAATCTCCCTCATTCGTGCTGCGTTCAGAATTGAGCCCGCTTCTGGACCGAGCTCTCTTTCCCCTATTCCAATAATTCTGAATAAGGTCTATTTTCTGCTTTAATGACTGTCAGGGTCTGCTTTCTCCTTGACAGGGGGGAACTTCTGTGTCTTGTCTTTCTCATTTGGAAACAAAGATCACAAGTTAAGCTAAATTTCTAGGTCCGTCTTCCTAACCAGATCAAGCCACCAGATTCACTTTGCTGGGACAATTCCAGCGATGAGGTAGGCAGCTCGGAGTGAATGACCAGGATACACATCCGACGCGTTCTTCTTTGTCTTCAGTTGGTCTTTATCATAGTACCAGGAGTCTCTGAGGTTCTACATAATGTAGTACATATTCAATACAAACTGGGAGACGGAGGACTCATTGTCATCACTTAGGGATCCAGGCTGATGGTGGTGCCACCTTGTAGCTGCACCAGAATGGATCTGGTAGACTTTCCCATGGGAGTGGGAGAGAATTCCTGGAGATCTCACACCTCCTCTTGAATATGCCTGCAAAAAGGTGACACGAGACCCTTCTCATGGTCACTGAACCAGTAACAGGGTCCTGACTTCTGGCAAGAGGACTCAGAAGTCTGCTCTTCCAACAGGAGTGCAAGATCTAGCTAGGTGAGCATCGTATTATCTACGATAGTCTTCTTAGAGGAAACGGTTTATCTTCCCACTAAAACTCATCTTCCTAGAGCACGCTTGCCCTGGAATCATCTATCATGTGGCTTAGCGGGAGGGAGGCTGCACAGGGGAGATGCTTTAGAGGAGAAACTAAAATGCATTAAGGTTTGCAAAATTACATCTGTTTAAATAGACTGAACCAATTACGTTTGTTTAAATAGAATAGGTAGGGTCGTACCTGTTTTTCTTCTTCGTATTCAAAATATAAAATTATGGAGCTGTAGCGTGAATGGAAAGTATGTGGTTAAGTCAGGAGATAAGGGACGTGTTTGGCCTCCCTTTGCTATCAACAAACCACCTGCCTGGCTGTCTTGGTCCATCGACCCACTCTCTTCCCACTCGCTGGGGAGGCTCGTGGGACCTGGCCCAGAAGAAAACCAGGCAGCAGCTCTTTCTGAGCCCCTGGGAAATCTTTGTGGGCTCCAGTGGCCGCTCTCTATGTCACCTGATCTAGTTTCTGGAGTCTTCTGTTTTCATTACATCGTGCTATGCTTTTCACCTGTACTTCTAAGTGGCCTCCTTGGCATGGTTTCAGCAGGTTTCTTGTTCAAACCCTGGATTTATCCAGAATTCTTCCTTTACCGACTCCATTCTCTGGAAACTGGGACCAACGTGCCTGTGCTGTTCTTAGCTGGGACTCCACCCCCCCACCCCCGCCCATTCCAGCATCGTTTGCTCTTTTCTCTTGGGAGAGGAGTTGCACGTTGAAATCCACTCCCACTAAGCACCAGCTAACAGCATGACAGTGTGCCGGCTGCTCTACGGAAAAACAGCAGCAACAATAATATACTAATAACTTAGCATAATACATATTTGCTGCGTACTAGTCAGCGGGCGAACACCCTATATGCACAGCCTTCAGACAAGCAGTCAGATGCTGCAGGATCCTGTATTCCATGCTGAGATGTCTGGCTTTTATCATCAGTGCCCGGCGATCGTATACGGACTTGAAGCAAAGGTAACAGGAGGATTCGGC
Organism: Leopardus geoffroyi; assembly: GCF_018350155.1. Classification (NCBI taxonomy): domain Eukaryota; kingdom Metazoa; phylum Chordata; class Mammalia; order Carnivora; family Felidae; genus Leopardus; species Leopardus geoffroyi. The sequence continues at coordinate 4,321,823 of NC_059338.1, read as the reverse complement.
GTGTGTGCTATGTTTTTGATGACACGGGAGCACTGTTCTGATCAACAGCTGTCCGACAGTGTTCCAGGGGCTACTGGACATGAAGAATATTTTCCTTGGACTTTGTGCCCCAGACAGCCCGGCTCCCCTACTTGTCAGGTTTGTAATTTTTTTTTTTAAGTTTATTTATTTTGAGGAAGAGATCATGCAGGCTCGGGGCAGAGAGAGAAGGAGAGAGAGAAACCTGGGCAGGCTGTGCACTGTCAGTGCGGAGCCCTATGCAGGGCTCGAACTCCCAAGCTGTGAGATCGTGACCTGAGCTGAAACCAAGGGTCAGACTGAACCACCCAGGCGCCCTGCAGGCTTGCATTTTATTAGAGCAGATCTGGGGCTGTGCTCTTATGGAGTAGAGCAACCCCAGACCTGTTCTACCTTTCTGTTTCTATTACTTGTGACCTGGAAATGCAACTTAGCAGGACTTCAGTGAAACTCCATCGAAATCGTTGAGTAAAAGAAGAATAAATTCCATCAAGTGGGACATAGAAAAGCTTCTACTGATCGAGTTCTACTTTTTTCCCCCTACAACAAAGTTTTATTACATCCTGGTTGTTCCCTATTTTTTTTTGAACAATAGAAAAACTCAACATGACCCCTGAATAAGAGATACTGGGGCCACGAAAAATACTGAGCGAATGCTAGGAGGCATTGTACTGCCGTTATACATTAAGCAGCTCAACAGATAGGAAAGGAAATTCAAAGGAAACAGCACTAGCCCGCGGGCACGAAGCGTAACTGACTTCAGAGCTGCTCCTTCCGGCTGTGACTTCATGACTTTGCTTCCCAGTGACTGTCCTGCGGGAGCCGACCTTTGGCTCCACTTCTGGGGCTTCGTCAGCCCGCCATCCCACAGCCCCTAGTTGGGCCAGTGTTGGCCTCGGTGTGGACCCCCCAGTACACGAACCCGATCTTATTTGAGGAACCAGGCAAAGTCCCGCACGAACAGATTCCAGTGTCTCTCACAAAGGGCTGTCTCTCCTCACACCTGCCTCCATGGGAATCCTGCTGTGTCCCCAGGACAGTCTCGGGGTGAGCTGCCCCCGAGTAACCCGGCCTCAGCCGCTTTCTCACCAAGGCTGTAGTTGACCCAGAGCTCGGCAATGTTCTTGGAGGAATCCCAACCTGCACAGGTGTGTGTTGGGCGGGGGATCCCCCCTGACCTTGGAGAAGACCTTGGAGAAAACCTTGTCACCTGCCCCCCCCCCCCATAATGTCGTTCATCCCCTCCTTGCTCTGGATGCTGCAGGAGAGGAGGCCCCTTGGGCATGGGGAGCACAGAGGTGTGGGGGCTGTTCTGTAGAAGCTTCTCCAACGCTGTGATCAAGATCAACGAGGGGCGCCTGGGTGGCGCAGTCGGTTAAGCGTCCGACTTCAGCCAGGTCACGATCTCGCGGTCCGTGAGTTCGAGCCCCGCATCGGCCTCTGGGCTGATGGCTCGGAGCCTGGAGCCTGTTTCCGATTCTGTGTCTCCCTCTCTCTCTGCACCTCCCCCATTCATGCTCTGTCTCTCTCTGTCCCAAAAATAAATAAACGTTGAAAAAAAAAATTAAAAAAAAAAAAAAAAAAAGATCAACGAGCATTATTGCCTTAGGAAAACAAACACGTTCCCACTCGTGTCTGTTAGAGAAGGAAAGGGATAAAATAACCTTCGCCTGAAATGTGAACAGGAAAAAAAAACCTGAGAAATTCAGTCTCGTTTTCCGCAATTTCTTGCCTCTCCCCCCCCTGCGGCCTGTCCCTCCCGTCCCCGCGTCCCCTGCCGCACTTGCCCCTATACATCCCTCCTCTTCCAACCTGTCTGAGCAAAGGCTCCCACGCCCAAAGCAGTGGCTGGTCCCTGCTCTGGGCCTGGGGCCGTGCTGGCAGCAGAGTGAGAGGGTGGGGTACAGAAGGCACCGTGCTTGTGCCCCTCTCCCCGCACTTGCAGCCGAGGCTCACCTCTTAGACCTGAGGCTCTCTGAGACTCCCCAGGGTTTTATTTGCACGGTAGTTTCCAGCCTGCCCCCAGGGCCAACAGACAGAGCCCCTGGTGGAAGGCAGGTGGGGCCTGGCCAGGAAGGAAAGCACTGGGGTTATTTATTAGGTACGGAGGCTGCCAGGGAGTCACCCCCGTGACCTGGTTGCCGGCAGGGAGGGGCCCAGTCATCCCTTGGAGGTGGGGGGCTCCCCCCTGTTCTCTCTAGGGGCCTCTGCCAACGCCTTCTGAGCTCCGGCCTCCCGGGCTGTGTGTGCAAGGCCTCTCCCTTTCGTCTTTGTGCGAAGTAGACTTCTGTTCGTAGGACTTGCTCTCCGATGAAGACCCCACAGACCCTCCCCTTTTCGCATCAATTCAAAACATGCCCGCACTTGGCTGTGGAGACGCAGGCAAGTGGCAGACGCCGCCTCTGGGTTCCCGGGGAAGCGCCCTGACCTCTCTCAGGTGCCTCTCCTCCTTCCCCCTTTCTTCTTATGGCCTGACCTCCCAGAGCCTCCTCCGGGCCCTCGGATGTCAGCACGTGGCCGACGGTGGTATGTTCCCTGCCACCTTCAGCCGCTCGGGGTGAGCCCCGCCGTCCGTCCGTGGCGATGCTGCCTCAGCGTTCACTCGGGGGGTGTGCTCCCCGCGTGCAGTTCTCACGCACCTCTCCCCTGCCGGGCGGTGTGGAGGTTTGGCAGATGAGAGGGTGGCTTTTCCGCGGGGCTGTGGATGTCCAGGGACTGCCCCTCTCCCTGGAGCTGAACGTCACGTATTGGGGTTGCGACGACGGGCTTAGTTACCGTATGTGTCTTCGATGAAATGCAGACTCGCTGTCCTGGGATCCAGGGCCAGCCACGAGGCTTTCCCGGTCCACTGCCATTGTCCTCTTCCCTCCACAAACGTCCTTCATGTCCTGATCCGGGCTCTGTAAACCGAAGGAGCTTTCAGACCCAGCCCTGCTTCTCGAAAGCCCCTTGGTTGAGTTCATCTCTTAGGCCATGTGCCTCGTGAAGCCTCTCCTGACCTCCTGATGGGAGAGGCCACTCCCGTCTTCTAGACACCACGGAGTCGTGAAGGGCGAAGATTATGGAATCGGACAAACGGGGAGTCCAGGTCCTGGGCTGTCGTTTTCCAAATGTGAACACGTAAGCACGCAGACTTTGTGAATCTCTTTGTCACTCGCGCGTGAAACGGCGATACAACCACGCACCTTGCTGGGGGTTTTAGTGGCCTAGTCCTTGGCGTGGTGCTTTGCCCAGAATGAGCATTTGACAACCAGTGGCATTGTGACGTTTTATGGAATCCCAGGATTCCGTCTCATGGTACAGATATTTGTGTATTCCTCTAAACACAGGCACGGAACCTTATCAAAGATTCTATTTTATCTTTCTCTGGATCCTGTCCACCGCTCACCGCTTTGCTTCACGTATACTGGTGACTCGGTGGGTATTTGTTGAATTAAACAAGCAGGGATGCAAATTTGTGTGGGGTTTTTAAAAAGTGAAGAGACGCGGGAAAAGAAGGAAAATGCCCACTTTGATCAAGCACTTGGCCATGCCTCTTCCCATGGAATTAAAGATTCTTTCCAGAGAATCTAGCAAATGCCTGGTACTTAGAATTCCTTATTGTGAATGAAATTGCCATGTAGTTTGTGAAAAGCACCCCCAAAGAAATAAGGTTCTTCTCCTCTTCCCTTACTTGGAAGATTTAGAATTATGTCACTAGATGGGACCGAGCAAGGCACACACACTCAGGGGAGGGAATACTTAGGGAAGTGGGGGGCGGCCCAGAGCGATGCAGGGGGCAGCGAAGGGGGATGGGGGTAGGGCAGGGAGTAGGAGCCAGTTCCGGGTCTGGGAGGTGGAGCAGGGCGAGGAGACCACCTTGCAGGGGAGGAGGCAGTGGGGGAGGAAGGCTGCTTGCTTGCAAGGGAACTGATCTAATAAAACAATAAGGATGATGGGCATCTGGTTTCTTGCTGTCGAAAAGGAGAGTTCAATGTAGAAGTGGAGACGCCCTGAATTACCCCGTGGTGTCCGATGAGAATTCACGGTAATGCGGTGAATTTGTGGTCTTTGGTGCGTGCGTCCAACAGGTTTCCAGTAAGAGTGCCTGGAACCAGATCCCGCCTTGCCTCCTAGATGCTGTTTGTCACTAAGAGGAACTGCTGATCCTTGGAGGAATATTCTGGGTCTCAGGCAGGGAAAGCGTAAGAGGAACCTGAACTGGTATCTTGTGCCAGAAAGGAAGGAAATGACCCAAGGATGATGGAGACGTGTCAAACGGACCCCAGAGCCAGATCGAAGGGGGTCCCACTGACCACGTCGGGAGGAATTGGAGGGTCCGTGTAAATAACGGAAGTAATTACAGCTCATTAGATAAGAGTAAACAAGGAATCTAAAATGATATAGATGAAGAAATATGTTTGAGGAGCAGGATATTGATAGTTTCAAACCACATCCTTGTAAAATATTAATTTAAAAGAGAGAGTGATTTTAAAGTAGAGAACCATGATTTATACCGATCGAGTGTCCTCAGATACCGCATCATTCAGAATCCCATGCTGGTCGATAGCATTCAGTGAAGGAACGTAGCATTACCCTGTCCTGCCAGAGACGTGACCTGAGTCTACTCACTAGAAGACATTAAACTTTCAGGATATTCAACAAAGTAACTGGCCTGTAACCTTTGGGAGCGTCCAGGTTATGAAAGACAAAGACGGACCAAAGAACTGTTCTAGAAAAAAGGAGGCTAACGAGCCATTCCCGTAATTGCGAAGCTTGACTCTGCGGTGGGTTGTTTTTGAGAACATGACTGGAACTCTTGGCAAAACATTGAATGGGATCTGAGAATTAGATGATGGTGAATCAGTGTTAATCTCCTTATTGGGATGATGGTTTTGTGGGCGAGTGTCCTTGTTTCTGGGGAGTACTGGAGTATTTGAAGGCGATGAGCTGTGTATCAACAACCTCACGAGTTCTGGTTCTTCGTGCTGCACTTGGAACTTCTCTGTAAATTTGCGGAGATAAAAGTGTTAAAAATTTGAGAAGGTGGTACTCAGTCTTGCCTGGGCCAATGATTGAGCCATAGTCAATGGGAAAGTATGATGGATGATTTGGGTCATGGGAAGCAGGGACTATTTACACATTTTCTAGATGACCCTGTATATCGGGTGATCGGTCACTCTGCAGAGACCAGCCTTTTGTGGAAAGTAATGTTCTTGATCAGGTGGAAGGAACGGTAAGGGGAGAGGTAAGGCAAGGGAGGGGTTTGATTCTCCTATTCTTTGATATAGTAGTCTTTCTTGTGGTCTTGGGGGAAAGCATTTGAGGATGGGGAAGACCCGAGAAGGAATAGGGGTATTCTCCAGTCTAAGAAGAGGAAGCATTGGAATTGTGGAAGACTGAGCTCTGGGTCCCAATTTCGCTTTTTGCTGGTACAGTGTTGAGGTGAGACGCCATAGTTCCTGATTCAGTGTCCCTAATTTTGTTATGTAAGGCAATGCTCACTGAAGTATTTAAGAATAAAGAGGCATGATGTCTCCAACTTACTTTCAACTAATTGAGAGTTAGAGATGACGATGAGGAAAACGGGGCAAAACCTAAACAGTTGCTGAATCTGGGGAAGGGTACGCAGGAGTTGCTTATATTAGACTTGTGACTTTTTTTTGTGGGCTTGAAAGCTTGTTAAGAATGTCCAAAGAATGTCGGGGGAATAGGAGTCAGTGAAGGCACTGCCTGTGTCGGGGCCAAGGGAAGCCCAGAGGAGGGGAGGGGCAAAGATGTTGGGGGTAACTGAGGATGAAAGTATTTATGAGTGTGCTTCAAGTAACTTCCAAAGTCAGGGGGTATGCAAGACAGCAAGGTCACCATAAAGTTAGGTCCAGACCGGATCAAGAGGTTGCTGAGTTTGACTCTAGTAGAACAGGCTTTGGGAGCTACTAATTCCTTACTGAGACTTCCATTGGGATACTTGGGAAGTTTAAGGACATTTAACTGCAGGGGATGGAAACAGGCACTGTAGTTGATGTGACTGCTTGATCCTGATCCTGGTGTGGTGTGGTGTGTGTGTGTGTGTGTGTGTTAAATGTACCATCCTAGGCTGCTGGAATGGTCTTGTAAAGGATGAGGTAAAAGTACATTAAAATCTATGCCATTTCATAACTTCTGTGCAGGTAAGAGATAAATAACCACAGATCAAATGGAAAAATTAAACATTTACTGCAGTCTCAGAAGGTTCTTGAGAGATGGGGGAGAGGGGCTTGCATGCTTCAAGATGAGTGGGCACTGGGCAAAGATCAGGAACTCTGGATACCAGGAACATGACTGGCTCATCAGAAAGTCTCCCACAAGGAATCCAACTATGATACTCACACTATGATTTACTAAGGTAAGCTATCCTACTGAAATGGAACCTATTAACAAATGAGTGTTGTTGGGAAATAATGAATTTTACTTAAGCGCCCAATGTCTTAGAAATATTCCACAGACTAATCCCCCATCTTCTAAAGGCAAAAGTTCCTGCACACTACACACACACACACACACACACACACACACACACACACCCATGACATCCCCTCAATAAAGTCAAAGATAAGGGAAAGAAACCACTTGAGAAAATGGCTCTGGAATTACAAAGCACCAACCACTTGGAAAAATACGGGAGTCCCATTTTTTTTTTTATTAACGTTTATTTATTTTTGAGACAGAGAGAGACAGAGCATGAACAGGGGAGGGTCAGAGAGAGAGGAAGACATAGAATCCGAAACAGGCTCCAGGCTCCGAGCTGTCAGCACGGAGCCCGATGTGGGGCTCGAACTCACAGACTATGAGATCATGACCTGAGCCGAAGTCGGACGCTCAACCGACTGAGCCACTCAGGCGCCCCGGGAGTCCCATTTTTAATAAGATCCCTTAATACCTGTCTGGAGTCTAACTCTCCTGGCTCCCTCGAGATACTTAGGAAGTTCGGAGGAAGAGATTGAGGAAAGCAACAAGTCCACAAGGCTTTTCCTTGGAGATTCCTCTCACGATGGCTGAGTTTATAGGTCTTCTCTTATAGACAGCTATCCGAGCCAGGGGGACCAGAGTGCATGTCACCTGCCCTTTCTCTGAACTATAGTCCGATCTGGAGAGATGTAGATGGTTGTAAGATTGCACACTCTTGAAACAGGCACCGGGTTTTATGGGTTTTGCTATAGATGATTTTAGAATAGATTTGGGAGGTGTTGGGGGTGCCCGTATGTTCTCCTGGGGCGGGCTCTAGTCCCACCTGCTTCTGCATCCATCTTGGGCTGGGATCTGGAGTTCTAGGATGGGAAACCACAAAGATCTGCCCATTGAGCTCCTGTCCTAAAATCCCAGCCTTGCAAATTCTCTTCCACCCATCCTGCGATCAAGTGTTTTTCTTCCACTGCCTTCAGATAGTTCTAATAATGAGAGAGCTTTAAAGCGGTCACTTCATCCATCGCTGGCATCTCAGAATTTTTGTGTCGGGCTCTCTGGAGGCGAGACCACAGGGTTTTGTTTATTTTCTGCAAGAGTAGTTTACATGTAATACCAATTTTCAGGAGGTTGGCCTAAATGGCAGATCTAAAATTCTTCCCCTGCTAGGGAGCAGGTTCACTTGGATTTAAATAACAGATGTGATTTGTTGTATGAAATTCTGTAGTAGTTTCTTTCCTTAAAAATGCATTTCCTTTGCAACTTTGAACTTTTTTCCCTCTTTTATTTGGAATATAATCTTCATGACTAAAACATTGGCTGCACTAACTCTTCATTATGTGAGGCTGTTTGGGTGTTTTTATTTTCCCAAAAGGATAATCTGCAAATACGTTTTCTGTCTCTCTCGTCTTTCATTGTCTCAGTGTTTTTCTTCATTTTGTTCATTTTTTAAAAAAATTCTTGGATGGCTGCTGCTTATCACAGAGCTGATACCAAGGATAATTTTAAGTGACTTGCCCAAAACTACATGTTTTGATGTCGAGGGATTCCAGATCAGTTTCCAGATCTCCCAAGCCCTGGACAATTCCCGTGTTTCGCACATTCTAATGAGCCCCTAAAGAATTGTGGGTGACAGATTTGCAGGGATAGAGTCTAATTTGTGGCTGAGAGTCTTTTTAAAAATCAACTTTGAGGTATAAAACATTACAATGTATGACGGAATAATATGATGGAATACCATGCAATGCAATATAAATAATGTAACAAAAGACATTTAATTTTAGGTATACGTTTTGTTGAGTTTTGATGAATTTATACACCTGTGTAACTACCACCATAATCAACAGTTCTTTCGTCCCAGAAAGTTCCCTTGTGTTCTTTTGCAGTCAATTCCCTAACAATTCTGGCAACCACTGATCTGTTTTCTTGCACTACAGATTAAATTAGCATTTTCTAGAGTTTCACATAAATAGAATTCTACTGTATGTACTCTTTTGTGTCTGACTTCTGTGATTCAGTATGTTAAGATTCAGGCGTCTTTCGTCTGTAATTCATTCCTTTTATTGCTGAGTGTTTCATTAAATGGATATACCATAATGGATTTACCATAAACATTCGAGTTTCCAGTTTCTGGCTTCCGGGAATGAAGTTGCTAAGGACATTCCATGTACACATCTGTACAGAGATGTGGACACTGTGTGGATGCGTGTTGTAATTGCTCCTGTGTAAATACTTAGGAACGATGCGGAGTAATGAGATCAGTATATATGTTTACTTCTCTGAAAACTTGCCAAACGGTTGTACAAATTGGTTGTACCATTTTACATCGCCACGATCAGTGCTTAAAGGTTACGATTCCTTTACCTCCCTGCCCAAATTAGGTGTTCAACTGTTAATTTTCGCCATGTGAGTGGGTGTGTACCTCATGGTTCTATTTGACATTTGTCTGATGCCTAATTGGACATCTCTTATGTGCTCCTGAGCCATTTGTATATCTTTTGTGAAATGTCCAAATATTTTTTCCTATGTAAGACGCGTCTTAGTATTGAGTTAAGAATTCTTTATACATTCCGAATACAAGTTTAGACGTATGTATTGTGAATAGCTTCTCCCAATCAGTGGCTCTCCTCCTCATTTTTCTAAGCATCTTTTTGAAGAATAAAAGATTTCGTTTTGACGAGATTCAGTTTGTGATTGTTTTTTGATGGTGTATGCTTTTTGTTTAGTATCTAAGAACTCTTGCTTATTCCACAGTTGTGAACATTTTATCACCATTTTGTCTAGACTTTTTGGTTTCAGCTTTTATATGTGTATGTCTTTGAATCATTTTGAGTTATTTTCTGTGTATGGTAAGAGGTAAGGTTTGGGGTTTACTTTTTTTTCCCATACGGATCTCCAGTTCCAGCAACATTTATTGAAAATACTATCATTGAGGTATCTCAGAACTTTATCAAAAATCGATTGACCCTACATATGTGGATCATTTTTAGACTCTGGTTTTGTTCCATTGAGCTGTGTCTACTCTTTTTTTTCACTTTTTTTTAATGTTTATTTTTGAGAGAGAGAGAGAGAGAGAGAGAGACAGAGTACGAGCAGGAGAGGGGTAGAGAGAGAGGAAGACACAGAAACTGAAGCAGGGTCCATGCTCCGAGCTGTCAGCACAGAGCCCGACACGGGGCTCAACCCTGTGAACTATGAGATCATGAGCTGAGCTGAAGTCTGATGCTTAACTGTCTGAGACACCCAGGGGCCCCTGTGGCTACTCTTATGCCAGTTCTGTGCCTCTTTGATTACTGGAGTCTTCAGATGAAGTAGCACAAATATTTTGTTCTATTTGAAATCGTTTTGACATTCTTGGTTCTTTGTATTTCCATGTACATTTTGTAATGGGAATGTTGTTTATTATCCTGGATAGAGGACTTGGGTAGCCTAGCCTTACATGGAATTGTTGCGAATCCAGAAATTGGGACAGACTTGTGACCTTGTGTAAGGAGAAAATTTCACCAAATGTGATCTTCAAATACATGTGGACCTGACGTGCCGACCGTGATCGGCTGGGATGATGGTGGGGTCGCAGAGGAAGTTGGAAAAGTAGAGACGGAGAGCTTTTTTTCTGTGTATCAGAGGGGGAGATATTTTATTTGCTTTGGAAATTACAAAATTACATTCACAAGGCCCACAAGTAGGTAAGTCCAGAGGAAGTTGTAGACTTGGAAGAAAAGATTGACGGAAATAGAGATTTGGGAGCAATCAACGTAGAAATAATAACTGGAGGAAGAACATTGTGGGGGAGTGGAGAGCGAAAACGCAAGACCAAGGATTAAGCAGAAAACAGCATTTACGATTGCAATGTAGGTGGAGTGAGCAGATTCATGGAAGACGATGACACGAGCCCTGAGAACAGGGAGAAATAGCATAGCGTCATGGAAACCAAGGTCAGACCAGGTTTCTAGGCGGCAGAGTTTTGAGAAGTGTCAAATGAATAAGAAGGACGGAAACAGAGGCAAAAGCAGGCTGACAGTTTTAGCAGTGGGGACTCTGGTGACATTTGAGGGAACAGTTTGATGGAAGTGAACATGATGAAGCCAACTTATGAGGCCTTCAGGGTGGTGGGGGAGGAAGTCTGTCTTGGTAACTGAAAATGAAGAGACAGAGGACAGTAGAATGGTCACTGTAGAGACCCACTGCATCAGCTGTGGGCTCTCTGCGTAGGATGTGGATTCTTGTTGATTAAAGAGGACTAGGGAACGGTTTCTCATCATTATATCCAATCCTGTGTGCACCAGATTTTTATTTTTTTATTAAAAAAAATTTTTTTTAACGTTTATTTATTTTTGAGACAGAGAGAGAGCATGAACAGGGGAGGGTCAGAGAAAGAGGGAGACACAGAATCTGAAACAGGCTCCAGGCTCTGAGCTGTCAACACAGAGCCTGACACGGGGCTCGAACTCACAGACCGCGAGATCATGACCTGAGCCAAAGTCGGACGCTTAACCGACTGAGCCACTCAGGTGCCCTTTGCCAGATTTTTAAAAACGAGCAAGCCAGTTTAGCCCGAAGCAATTAGGAGACTTGTTCTCTCCTCCTCAACTCTGGTGGGTACGTCCCCTCATCCATGCCTTGAATCGTTCTAACCCTCTCCTGTTGCACTGCAGGAGAAGCAATGTCTTACACCATCCTCTCTTCCTGATTTCACCTCTTAAAAGGGTGACCGGAGTCAGCAAAAGAGGTTTCTTCAGTGCCAACTGAGTAAAGAGTGGAGTGATCACGGCAGTCCCAGGACCTATTTGCACCACATTAGCTCTCTGAAAGGAGGTTTCTAGACTCAGAGCTCAACTGAAGCACCGTGTAAAAGTCCATGGTAACCCTGTCACCAGATCCAGCGACCACCTCCCAAAGGTCCTCTTTCTCAACCCTTCCGTCCTGCTGTCGCGTTCGCACCGAAACACTCAACTCTGTGGTTTCCTGGACACGCGCCTGGCTGGTGTTCCGCCCTGTTGAGTTTGTTCTGAGCGGTGGATGTCGTTACTGACTGGGACACAGAGCAGGACTTCTCCTTGCTGGTCACCTCCCCTTGTGTCAGAATGAGGTGTGTGAGGTGTTTATTCAGAAGTCTTCTCCATGCGCAGGAGACGGTTTGCTCCGCGGTGATGACCGACCTGTGGGTGAGACCCAACGTGGCTCTGGTAGTCCTTCCTCTTCATGTTCAAGGGCCCTGAGCCTGAGCTTGCTGGTCATAAAGGAAGGAATTGGGCTCACTCCCTCAGGGCAGCTATCATTGCCCCTTCTTGTGAAGTCCAGTTGCCAATGGGAATTTTCTCCTTGATGACTTCCTTTATTGCTTTCAGACACCGGTCTGGCAGATGCAGAGAAAGAACATCACAGAAGTGTCAGAATTCATCTTCCTGGGATTCTCTATCTTTGGAAAGCACCAGATAACCCTCTTTGTGGTTTTCCTAACCATCTACATTTTAACTCTAGCTGGTGACATCGTCATTGTGACCATCATCCGTGTTGACCATCATCTCCGCACTCCCATGTACTTCTTCCTGAGCATGCTGGCGAGTCCTGAGGCTGCGTACACACTGGTCATTGTCCCACGAATGCTTTTCAGTCTCATTCTTCATAACCAGCCTATCTCCTTGGAAGGCTGTGCAACTCCAATGTTCTTTTTTGTCACCCTGGCCGTAAATAGTGGCATCTTGCTCACGGCAATGGGCTATGACCGCTGTGTGGCTATCTGCAACCCTCTGAGGTACACTGTTGTCATGAGTAAAGGAATGCGTGCCGGGTTGGTATGTGGGTCCTTTGGCACTGGTCTGGTAATGGCAGTTCTCTATGTAGCAGCCATGTTCCACTTGCCCTTCTGTGGCACAGTGGTGGACCATTTCTTCTGTGACATTTACCCTGTCATGAAGCTTTCTTGCACTGGTTCCACTATCAATGAGATGATCAATTATGGTGTCAGTTCCTTTGTGATCCTGGTCCCCGTGGGCTTGATCTTCATCACCTACGTCCTCATCCTCTCCACCAGCCTCAAGATCCCCTCCGCTGGGGGCCGGAAGAAGGCCTTTGCCACCTGCACCTCCCACCTCACGACGGTCATCGTCCACTACGGCTGCACCTCCATCGTCTACCTCAAGCCCAGGTCAGAGAACTCAATAGAAAAAGACCTTCTCTCAGTGACTTATACCATCATCACTCCTTTGTTGAGCCCTGTTGTTGAACCCTGTTGTTTACAGTCTGAGGAACAGGGAGGTCAGGGATGCTCTATGCAGAGCCGTGGGCAAAAACACTTCTTAACAGATCGAATCATTTTGTCAGGAGACCTTTAGCCCAGTGTAATGTGTGTCTGCTCACAAACACGCCACAATACACAAGTTCATCAAGTACAGTGCTTCCGAGAAGAATGCCAAAGAGTAGAAATGCTTTTCTTTTTCATGCTCTAGGGACAAGGCAGAAAGTAGGGTTATGCTCTAGTGAATTTGGTTCCTTCGACACAGGAATCCTGGCAAGCCGGATGAGAACTACTTGTTTCTGTGACTCAGGATTTGGGTTTTCAAACCTCTTCTGGCCCCCACTTTGCCTGGCTCCTCTTAGACCGTCAAATCCTTGGTCTCGTCTGCAGATGTGGAGAGAGGCAGTTGGAACAGATGTGGACAGGGTCTTAGGAAAACGAGCAGCAGACACAGCCCGGCGATGGCTTTTATCCTCAGGAGTTAAATCACTTGCCCTGTGACAGTCATTTCAGAAAGGGTTTCCTAATTCTTGCTGATTGAAAAATGAACAGCTTGGGGCGCCCGGGTGGCTCAGTCGGTTGAGCGTCCGACTTTGGCTCAGGTCATGATCTCACAGTTCGTGGGTTCGAGCCCTGCGTCGGGTGGAGCCCGGAGCCTGCTTCAGGTTCTGTGTCTCCTTCTCTCTCTCTGCCCCTCCCCAGCTTGCACCCTGTCTCTCCCTCTCAAAAATAAATAAACATTAAAAAAATTAAAAAAAAGAAAACAAGAAAAATGAACGGCTTTTGCAAAATCCCTTCTTTTGTTATCCAGCCATGTGAGCGCCTGCGAAAGTATTCATTCGTTTCTACGTGTGTTATTCCTCTTGTGCAATCAAGGCAAAAACTCTTGTCCCCTAGAGGCTAAGCGGGGAGAGAAGGTATTGGTGGCTTTTGTCTGTAATTGCACTTTGATCCAGATGCATTTTTTTTTTTTTTCATAGAGACTGTTTTCAACCAGTAGAGGCTTTTGGGATTTTTTTATTTCTATGTAGCAGCTACGGTGGATGGATAGTTGTCAGGTATTGGCTGTGCTGATTCTAGAGCCTGAAGCAGATGCCATTAAATCCCCTTCTGTCAGTAAACAGTAAGAACTTCCTGCCTGTCCTGTGTTTTTATCAGAAGAGGCATAGCCATGCTACATGATGTTATACCCTCAACGAGGAAGGTTGTTGGAATATTTTTATAGACCTTCCTTCCCATCAGTTTGTCTCCACCCCAAGACGGAGCTGGAAGGCACTAAGAGACACAGATCCGGAAGCATTTGTTCCCATACGGTCCTGGTCCTTCCTCAGTGTCACTCTGTCCCTAAGTCGGCTCCTGTCCCTTACTTTCTTTCCACTTGTATTTTTCGGTTCTGCACCGTGGAAGTAGCACTGAGGTCTCTTGTAGGTGACCTGTCGTTTTCTCCTGCTCTGTAGATCCTTCTGTGAGGAGGTCAGTAGCTGGAGGCTGAGAGGTCTCTGTCCAGCGTCCCCTGCGACAGGTTGTCACAGTCGGCCGCTCTTCAGAGCAGTCGTTGGCTAATTACGAGCACCTGCTGTCCTTCTAGAAGAGGTATCCCAGTCATGTAAGGAGTGCTTGGAGGGGCCTCACAGGGCTTTGGAACTTTCTGAAATCACCCAATTGTGAGTACGAAGGTGAACGTGCCTCTCCCTTCAGCTTCTTCAAGAATTTTCCCTGGTGTAACTGTCTCTTCCCTGACGTCCTAGCAGAGATGTGACAACACCCAGCTTCCCTCTTCTACAGATCCGTTGCTTCCACAGTTGCCCTAAACTCTCCCAAAGAAGCACTCTTTGATCCCGTCCACGTTTGCCGCTGTGGGTCCTGCTGCCTGGCCATTGAGTTGGGGGAAAAGGAGGAGGGGGTGGGTGCTGCTTAGCTGGGAGGCTGAGGGAAGGGGGTAGGGGTGGGTCTCCCAGGGCACATGTGGTCGTCTATGCTGGGTTTTCTTGCCTTCTCCCATCCCTTCCCCCCGCCCGGTCCCTAAGTATTTGAGCATCAGTCCTGCCACTCCTGTCTTGCCTCGCGGACAGGTGAGCACTTGCCTGGCCTCACCTGCACCGCATACTCAGCATGGCTTCAGGTTCGCGGGAGGAAGCCGCCTCTACCAGGGCTCGGCAGCAAACGGTTCGAGTGCAGGCAGGGCTGTGCGGCCACGGGGCCTCCCCGTGGGATGCATCGAGAACAGGGATTCATTTTGCTGCAGTCTGCTGTAATTGTAATCTTTGGGCGCCGTGTGAGCCCATCACCTGCCTTCACTGTCTTTATCATCCTCGTCCTGCAGAATCTCTCCACTCCTGCTCCTTTGTCTTCTCTTCCATGCTGCAAATACCTCTCTTCTCTTAGCACTTCTTTTGTTCGGCTCTTTTGTGCATCAGACCAATAACTCACGACCGTTTAGTCAATCTCTGTACATTTTCCAAACACTGTCGAGCAGTTAACCAGTTCCGGGTTCAGGATAGTGAGTCCTGATGCAGGGACTCTGTTTCCTGTTATTCACAGTTCAGTGAAGACAAGATAGCACCAGGGCAGCTGGGTGGCTCCGTCGGTTAATCTGACTTCGGCTCAGGTCACGATCTCGCAGTCCGTGAGTTCGAGCCCCGCGTCGGGCTCTGTGCTGACAGCTCAGAGCCTGGAGCCTGCTTCGGGTTTGGTGTCTCCCTCTCTCTCTGCTCCTCCCCTGCTCATGCTCTGTCTCTCTCTGTCTCAAAAATAAATAAAAACGTTAAAAAAAAGTTAAAAAAAAAAAAAGATAAGATAGCACCGAGATCAAAAACTTGCGACGGGCAGGTGCACGGGATTCTTGTCTGGGGTCAGGGGTGTGGTACAGAAAGAAGTGGTCCAATCTGTTTAGCAGGCCAGGAGAGAATTCATGGAGAGATGCTCCATTAACATCGCGGCATTGCGTCCGGTGAAGTCCAGCATTGCGGTGAAGTCCGGAGGCAGTTGAGGCAAAGAGAGGAACCTAAGCAGAGAGGTGCAGCCTATAAAAGCTGGAGGGTAGATGTCTTACTCATCTCTGTGGGCCTCCCTCCATGACACATGCTAGCCAGGCAAATAGTAGATGCTTAATGTATCTTCGGATATATGAATGTGGACGCCTATTAAGTGTAACGTCTTGTGCTGGGATTTGCAGGTTTTTTGGGTAGATCTGGCATAATGCCTCTGTCTGCCTGACGGACTTTCCTCGCCTAACGTAAACCAACAGAAAACAACAGTAAAGCACACCTGAAATTCTTTTTCCCCGTTGCGGGATTGCCTACCAGCAGTTCGTACTTGCTCTGTAAACCATTGACATTCATATGTTTTGCCAGTCGCTTAAAATGGGGCTAGAGGAAAATCCTCCTTTTGAAGGAAACTGGATTAACACCGAGTTAGTGTGTTTTAGCCATCACGAAGTCAAGGACAAACCTAAAAAATGATTGTTTGATAGCTTGACCTATAAAACCAAGAGTTAAAGTGCTTTGAAACTGACCTTTTAGAAAAAATTACAAAACCCAACTATTATGGATGTTAAGGCTTCTGAAATACAGCGTTCACGGCGTTGAGTTTGTAGCTTCTCTAGAGAAATACTAGTTTCACCTGGTCTCCTTCCACATTCCCTACTTACAATGCATGATGGAGTAGAGGCGAAAATGGTTGGAGCTCTCCCAACAGTAAATAGAACATTCTCCTAATGAGTACAAATGTTTCAGGAAGAAGAGAGAGGCGGGAGGTGAGCAGGAGAGACCAGCCAAAAGGCAGACCCAGACTGTGCGGTGCCAGAGCTTAACTTTTACACAGGCATGTTTGTTTGTTTATTTATTTATTTATTTATTTATTTATTTATTTATTTATTTATTTATTAACGTTTATTTATTTTTGAGACGGAGAGAGACAGAGCATGAACAGGGGAGGGTCAGAGAGAGAGGGAGACACAGAATCGGAAACAGGCTCCAGGCTCCGAGCGGTCAGCACAGAGCCCGACGCGGGGCTCGAACTCACGGACCGTGAGATCATGACCTGAGCCGACTGAGCCACCCACGCGCCCCTACACAGGCATGTTTAAAAAGCGTAAGGCTCCAAGTCGGTTTTGTTACTCTGGAAGTGTGTACACGTGTGAGTGCACGTGCGCAATCGTGTGTGTGCATGCACGTGTGTGTGTTTTGTGGGAAGAGATCACAGTTGGGAGCTGTAGCTGAGATGAGTGCCATGGGTAAGCAGTGATGTCTTATTTATATTATTTCACTGAATGACGATCCCTAACATTTATGGAGCTCTTTATGGTTCACAAAGGTCTATCACATTCATGACCTCATTTGATCGTCCCAGCGCTCCTGTTAGGTACATAGTACTGTACCACTTCTCAGATACATACAATGAGGATAGATAAAGTGCCTCTCCCGAGGTTGCATACACCATTAGAGATCGGACTAACCCAGAAGTCAGCCTCACAGAGCTGTTATTTCTGAATGCCATGCTCTATTATGCTGTGTCTACATACACACTTCATTCTTACCAGGGGATAAGGTATGAGGAGTACATTTTGTTTAAATGCTAAAGCTTCATTTCAATCAGTAGCGATAGGATCTTTCTGAAATGTCCCATTTCCTTCTCTGCCTTTGTAAACAAAACCTATTGCACATCGGGAATATATTTCCTGAAACGTTGACTAGGAGGCACTTAAATTTATCTTGTGGCCCATTGATGTCTTCACTTGGAGCAGAGCTTATCACAGAGCGTTGGCTTCTGAATCAAATGACCCACATAGTCCAGTATTTCGCGTTTTGTATTAGCATTGCATGTTTTCCAAATTTTAAATGATTCGGTTTGTCACATCGACAGATACGCGTGTCTACTCTGAGTATCAGGCACTGGGGTAGGCACGAGGGATGCAGATATAAGACCTGAACCTTGCTCTTGAGTAGCTAATAATTCACTTGCAAGCCATTTCAATAAAGAATGATTAGTGCTGGGGCGCCTGGGTGGCGCAGTCGGCTAAGCGTCCGACTTCAGCCAGGTCACGATCTCGCGGTCCGTGAGTTCGAGCCCCGCGTCGGGCTCTGGGCTGATGGCTCAGAGCCTGGAGCCTGTTTCCGATTCTGTGTCTCCCTCTCTCTCTGCCCCTCCCCCGTTCATGCTCTGTCTCTCTCTGTCCCAAAAATAAATAAACGTTGAAAAAAAAATTAAAAAAAAAAAAAGAATGATTAGTGCTATACACAGAGTACCCATGGAGCCACAGAGAAGACCCAGGTGATGACATTCATCTTTGCAGATACTGGTAGGAACAGGTCACAGCGAATGAGTTCGCTAAGTCCACACACTGTGCTCCAGGGAAGCTTCCCGACGTTGTTTCTACTCAGAGATAGCAAGTGCATCAGGATTAATGAATCCAGAATTTCTGTAATGTGTCATCCACCATATCTAGTATACAATTACAAGATGCTCAACATGGGAACAAAAAGAAACATACGGCCCCTAGTCAAGAGAAAAGCATTCTCTAGAAATTTATATGCAGA
Source organism: Leopardus geoffroyi (assembly GCF_018350155.1). Classification (NCBI taxonomy): domain Eukaryota; kingdom Metazoa; phylum Chordata; class Mammalia; order Carnivora; family Felidae; genus Leopardus; species Leopardus geoffroyi. The sequence goes on along the minus strand of NC_059338.1, from coordinate 4,303,610 downwards.
TGGCCCAAATTAGTGGTCAGGGACCTAAAAACAGCTAGTGTATATAGGCTCAAAGACTTGCAGGAAAATATGTTTGTAATGAACAAACCTATGTGGAATGTTAGTCAAGAAGTTGTAATAAGGGAGAGATTGAATTTATAGCTGTGAAAAGTATTTGAAGTGAACTATTTACTAATCTGTACAACAGATTGGAGTTGGTAGAAGGGCCAATGAACTCGAAGCGTGTCGATAGGAATTATTCAATATGAAGAAGACAATGAAAAAAAAAAATGAAGTCTCAGTGATTCATGCAACAATATCCGTAGTCTAATTTCCATGTAATTGGAGCCTCAAAAAGACAACCGGATATGTTAAACATTTGAAGACCTGTTGGTCAGAGATTTCCCAAATTAGGAATATAAACTTTTGTGGATCCAAGGATCTCCGTGAATCCGAAGCAGCGTAAATGAAAAGAATATCAAATCTATGTGTTTCAGAGCCAAATCTTTAAAGCCAAAGAGAAAGGAAAAAGTTTGAAAGTTACCAATTAACAGGTTACATTTCAGGGAAGAGCGATAACTTGACTTCTGATCGGAAACAATGGAGACCAGTAAACAATTAGATGACATTTTTAGTGTTTAGCCAGAGTTCTGTAACCAGTAAAAATATCATTCAAAGACAAAGGTGAAGTGGATATTTTCAGATAAGGGAACTTCGAGATGATTTATTTGCTACTAGGATGCTGAAAGGAGTTCTTCAGGTTGAAGGGATAGGACACCAGATGCAAGCTATAGATTTCCAAAGAGGAATGAAGATAACAAGGGAAATGGTCAATAGTGAGTAAACACAAAATGATCCCTTGTTCTTCTGTATATGTATATTTTAAGGAATATATTTAAAGAAAACTATCATGAGGCTTATAATGTCTGTATATGTCATACAGAGGACAACTGTAGCTCAAAGGCAAGTAAATGTGACTATACTGTTGAGATGCTTTTAACAAGAATTGGTACAATTTTGACTCTAAGAAAGATTGTGCAAAATTAAGAATGTATGGGTTAAGGGGCGCCTGGGTGGCTCAGTCGGTTGGGCGTCTGACTTCAGCTCAGGTCATGATCTCCCGGCTCATGGGTTCATTGGGCTCTGTGCTGACGGTTCGGAGTCTGGAGCCTGCTTCTGATTCTGTGTCTCCCTCTCTCTCTGCCCTTCCCCTGCTCTGCGCTCTCTCTCTCTCTCTCTCTCTCTCTCTCACTCTCAAAAATAAAATGAACATTAAAAAATTTAAAAAGAATGCATGGGTTAAAAAAGCAATGAGGTATAGCTGGGAAGGCGATAGAGAAAACAGAACACAACATAGTTAATACAGAAGAAGGAATAAAGGGAGGGACAGAGGAATAGACAACAAATGGGCCAAATAAAAAGATAGCTAAAAAATAAAAAAATAACACAGCAAAAGAGTAAATTTAAACACAGCAATATTAATAATTATGCTCAACCTAAATAGACAAACCATATCAATAAAAAGGCAGACACTGTCAGAACGGATAAAAACAAGCAAGACAACTCTATGCTATTTATAAGAGAGACTTTTGAAATAGAAATACATAAATTGGAAAAAAAAGGGGGAAAGATACACCATGCAAATTCTAATTATACTGCAGTGGTGACCTTCCAGAACTTTCGTTAGCATTTCTGGTAGTCTAGGAATTATTTCATTTTTATCTAAAAGTGTCCGTATTTCACTTTTATGTTGAAATTAATATCCAATAAAGTAGGTATCAAAAAAGGAAATATTACCATAAAGGAGACTGCATTAAAATAAAGGGCAGCCTTAAGATCTTAGAGTCTTAAATGTGCATGTTCCTGCTACTCGAGCTCCAAAATAAATAAAAACTAAGTTAAATAGAGAAGTAGATCTATAGTATTGGTTGGAGGTCTCAATATTTCTCTCTCAGCCATTGAGTACTTGGAAAATAAGCATAAAAAAAGCTGCTGCAGTTTCAGGCAACTGAACCTGTTGATATTTTTAGAACATTCCAACTAATGGCAGGATACTTTCAAGTGCACGTGGAACTAACAGCACACGATGAATTGTAAAGCAAGACTCAGTAAATTTTTCAACGTTTATTTATTTTTGGGACAGAGAGAGACAGAGCATGAACGGGGGAGGGGCAGAGAGAGAGGGAGACACAGAATCGGAAACAGGCTCCTGGCTCTGAGCCATCAGCCCAGAGCCTGACGCGGGGCTCGAACTCACGGACCGCGAGATCGTGACCTGGCTGAAGTCGGACGCTTAACCGACTGCGCCACCCAGGCGCCCCAAGACTCAGTAAATTTTTAAGGACTGATATCCTACAAGCTGTGTTCTCTGTCCATAATGGAATTCAGTTATAAGTAAAAAAAAAAAAAAAAAAGTACCTAAACATTCGGAAGTTAAACAACACAGCCTGATAACTGATGGGTTAAAGAATAATAGAAATCGGGAAATATTTTGAGATGCATAGACATGAAAATGTAAGATATTAAAACCCACGAGGTGTACCAGTGCTTAGAAAGTTACAGACGGAATAGCGTAGAGAAGCAGTGTATCAGTTGTGGTCCATTCAAGAGACAGAAATCAGAGCAATTTGAACAGTGCCAGTTTAATGTAAAGAATTATCCCGAGATTGCCTATTGATGCAGGCGACACGGGGCCGCAAGTGCCCAGGTGACCGTCTCCTCTTCAAATTATGTGGAAGTCTTTTTATTTCCTCGTGGAAATAGTTTCCCCATGAGGATGAAGACCAGTGGAGCTCAGGGATGCTGGGACAGGAAGAAGAATTCTGCAGGTGAGTTACTAGGTATAATAGGAGCAAGAGAAGCCACTCCTGCTTTCGCCTCTTCTGAACGCGCAAGTTGCGGCCACACAGTTGTCTGGTTCACCTTGTACGCTGCTTGCTTTAAAACGGAACCCTAGTATTTCAAGATCTCTCTCACCTGGTGATATAACCAAGTCATCAGTGAGCTATTCATTTTTCCGGTACAGCAGCTCTTTCTGAGCGATGGACTCGGTGGTAAGACTAGTTTCATGAACATGAGTCCATTGCTGTGCTTCCTTTACTGTGAAATGAGTCTCTAGATCAGCTGCGATGCTGGGGAACACTGTGATGGTGGTTAAGGCCTTCTGAGTGTCCACCAACAGTGTCCTGGCCGAAGCATTATGGGCAGGGAAAGCAAATCCGTTTCCAGAATATGTGCCTATCCCAGCAGAGATGAATTTCTGCCCCTTCCATGGTGGAAGAGATCCAATATAATTGCTGCTAAGCTGGTTTAATATATATATATATATATATATATATATATATATATATATATATATATATATGTATGTATATATATATATATGTATGTATATATGGGTATGTATATGTATATGTGTGTATATGGGTATGTATATGTATATGTGTGTATATGGGTATGTATATGTATATGTGTATATATGGGGCTATGTATATGTGTATATATGGGTGTGGGTGTATGTATATGTGTATATATGCGTGTGTGTATATGTATATGTGTATATATGGGTGTATGTATATGTATATGTACGTATACATATGTGGGTGTGTGTATATATGTGTATGTATGTATAAGGAATAGTGCCACGTTTGAGGCTGCTAATGGGCCTAATCTTGGGAGATTAGACGCTCAACAATAGTATTAGGTCAGCCTTGGTAAGGGGAAGTCCATATCACTGAGGCCATCCCTGACAATGTGGCCACTTTGTTCATGAGGCCTTTGAACAAATACCTAGGTATCTAGGGAGAGAAGCTGAGTGCCATCCATAGAGCATCCTATGTTGTCCACGTGACCTCCGTAAGCCCTCATTTTGATCGGTGGACCGTGGTGAGATCTTGGATCCTGCGATATTGGCACCAATTCAGGGTCCCCATCCAGTCATCCTTAAAATGTCTGGGTATTTTCTCTTCCTCAGTGTGGTCACTCTAGTATATGGGCACTTTCCCCTTTGGGGGAAGGTTTGGCAGAAGATTTACGGTGTAGGTTTACATGAATGATGCAGGATACGTCCTCAAGGAGATTCGGCCTCCCTTTCAATCCAGAGGCTCCGGGCCTGCGGCTTGTGTAGGTTTGGAAACCGGTGGAGAGACTGGATCGGTCGATTCCACTGTGTTGCCTCAAGTCAGGTGGCGGATGGTAGTGTTAGTTCAGGTCTGAGCAGCAGTGGGTCGTTTGGTTCCAGGTCTCTCACGCTGTGGTTCTTTCCTCAATTCTTGAATGTAAAATGACGGTAGACACACTTAGACACAGTTGGCAAAGTTTCCACAGTGACTCCCTGGCATGCGCTTTTAGTAGGCAATATTCTTTTCCCTGCCAAGATAATAAACAAGAAACAATATCATATTCTATGGTAATTGTAGAGATTAATGGCACTATAAAAGACTTGAAAGAAACAGGGATGGTGATACCCATCCCAGCTCTATCTAGTTCCTCTTGTTCGGCCTATGAAGAAGTCAGGTGTATGTTACAGAATGACTGTGGCTATTATAAACTCAATCACCTGGCGACATCAATTGCAGTTCTGGCCCCCAGATGTCATATTTTTGCTGGACAAATTGACATGTCATTTGGTATGTAACTATTCACCTGAATAAAGAATTTTTCTCCACTCGAAACATGCAAACTACCAAAACTGAAACAGGAAGAAATAGGAATAGGAACAGACCCATGACCAGCAAAGAAATTGAATCAGTCATCAAAAATCTCCCAACAAAAGTCCAGGGCCAGATGGCTTCCCAGGAGAATCCTATCAGATGTTTAAAGAAGAGCTAATATCTATTCTTCTCAAATTGTTCCAAAAATAGAAATAGAAGGAAAACTTCCAAACTCATTCTACAAGGTCAGCATTACCTTGATTCTAAAACCAGACAAAAATCCCACTAAAAAGGAGAATTAGAGGCCAATATCCCTGATGAACATGGATGCAAAAATTCTCATCAAGATACTAGCAAATCACATCCAACAGTACATTAAAAGGATCCTTCACCATGATCAAGTGGGAATTATTCCTGGGTTGCAAGGGTGGTTTAATATTGACAGATCAATCAACATGATACACCACACAAATAAAAGAAAGGATAAGAACCATCTGATCCCGTCGATAGATGCAGAAAAAGCGTTTGACAAAATACAGCCCATCCTGGATAAAAACTCTCAGCAGAGTAGGGATAGCTGGAGCATACCTTAACATCATAAAGGTCCACAGTTAATATAATCATCAGTGTGGAAAAACTGGGAGCTCTTCCTCTATTGTCAGGAACAAGACAGGATGTCTACTCTCCCCATTGTTATTAAACATAGTACTGGAAGTCCTAGCCTTAGCAATCAGACAACAACAACAACAACAAAGATAAAAGGCATCCAAATCAGCAAGGAAGAAGTCAAACTTTCACTATTTGCAGAGGACATAATAGATTCTATGTAGAAAACCCAAAAGACTCCACCAAAAAATTGCTTGAACTGATACGAATTCATCAGTCACAGGATATAAAATCAATGTACAGAAATCAGTTTCATTTCTATACACCAGTAATGAAGCAGAAAGCGAAATCAAGGACTAGATCTCATTAACAATTGCACCAAAAACCGTAAGATACCAAGGAATAAACCTGACCAAAAAGGTAAAAGTTCTATACTCTGAAAACTCTAGAACACTTCTGAAAGAACTTGAAGAGGACACAAAGAAATGGAAAAACCTTCCAGGCTCACGGATTAGAAGAGCAAATCTTGTTAACATGCCTACACTACTTAGAGCAATCTACACATTTAACGTGATCCCTATCAAAATACCACCAGCATACTTAGCAGCTAGAAGAAACAATTCTAAAATTTGTATGGAGCCATAAAAGACCCCGAATAGCCAAAGCAATCTTGAAAAAGAGAAAGCTGGAGACATCACGATTCTGGACTTGAAGCTATATTACAAAGCTGTAGTCATCAAGACAGTATGGTGCCAGGGCAAAAATAGACACATAGATCAATAGAACAGAATAGAAAGCCTAGAAATGGACGCACAACTATGTGGTCAACTAATCTTCAACAAAGCAGGAAAGAGTATCCAATGGAAAAAAGACAGTTTCTTCAACAAATGGTGTCGGGAAAATTGGACAGCAGCATGCAGAAGAATGAAGCTGGACCACTTTCTTACACCAGACACAAAAATAAATTCAAAATGGATGAAAGATCTAAATGTGAGACAGGGAACCATCAAAATCCCAGAGGAAAACACAGGCAGCAACCTCTTTGACCTTGGCCGGAGCAACTTCTTACTAGACACGTCACCAGAGGCATGGAAACAAAGGCAAACATGAACTATTAGGACTATATCAAGATAAAAAGCTTAAGCACAGGGGGACCTGAGTGGCTTAGTTGGTTGAGCGTCCAACTCTTGGTTTTGGCTCGGGTCATGATCTCACAGTTTTCTGAGTTCAAGCCCTGTGTTGGGCTCTGTGCTGAAAGTGTGGAGCCTGCTTGAGATTCTCCCTCTGTCCCTCCCCCACTCACAGTCTCTCTCAAAATAAGTAAACTTAAAAAAAAAAGTTTCTGTACAGTAAAGGATACAATCAACAAAACTAAAAGGCAACTTATGGAATGGGAGAAGATATTTGCAAACGACCTACCTGATAAAGGGTTACTATCCAAAATCTATAAAGAACTTATCAAACTCCACACCCCCAAAAACAATCCAGTGAAGAAATGGGCAGAAGACGTGAATAGACACTTTTCCAGAGAAGACATCCAGATGGCCAACAGACATGTGAAAAGATGCTCAACATCACTCATCAGGGAAATACAAATCAAAATCACAATGAGGTCATAATGATATCACAATGAGGTATCACCTGACGCCGGTCAGAATGGCTAAATTAACAACACAAACGACAGGTATTCAGGAGGATGTGGACAAAGGGGAGCCCTCTTGGACTCTCGGTGGGAATGCAATCTGGTGCAGCCACTCGGGAAAACAGTGTGGAAGTTCCTCAGAGTTAAAAATAGGACCACCCTACTACTCAGCAATTACACTACTAGGTGTTTACCCAGAGGATACAAAAATACAGATTCAAAGGGGCACAGGCACCCTGATGTTTATAGCAGCATTATTGACAATAGCCAAAGATGGAAAGAGCCCAAATGCCCGCCAGTAGATGAATGGATAAAAAAGATGTGGTATATGTATACAATCAAATATTAGTCATCAGAGAATGAAATCTTGCCGGATACAACAACGTGGATGGAACTAGAGGGTATTATGCTAAGTGAAATAAGTCCATCAGAGAAAGACAAATACCAGATGATTTCACTCATATGTGGAATTTGAGAACCAAAACAGATGAACATAGGGGAAGGGGAAAAAAAGAGGGAAGCTACCGATAAGAGACTCTTAACGATAGAGAAGGAGGTGGGTGGGAGGTGAGCTGGATGGGTGATGGGCAGTAAGGGAAGGTACCTGTGTTGAGCACTGGTTGCTATATGTAAGTGATGAATCACTGAATTCTACTCTTGAAACCAGTATTATCCTATACGTTAACTAACTAGAATTTAATAAAAATTGAAAAAAAAAATGTCAGCGTATATATACAAAAATTTTTTTTCTTTCCCTCCATACCAATTTTAAAGATAACCAGAAGCAGTTGCTTTTATTTGGGAGGGCCAACGGTATATTTTCGTCGTCTTGCTGTAAGGCCATGACCTTCCTGCTCCCGGTCATTGGATAGACCACAGAAATCTTGCTTGTCATGACGTTTCATAAGACCTCACACTTATCAACTATACTGATGAGATTGTACAAATTGGGTCTGTTGGACAGAAAGTGGCAATTACGGTAGGCGTTTATCAAGACATGAATGAGAGGGTAAGTTCAAACACTCTATCAGTCAGCGTCTAATTAGAAGAAGTGTCACACTGGGGTGCCTGGGTGGCTTAGTCGGTTAAGCGTCTGACTCTTTGATGTTGGCTCAGGTCGTGTGACCTTATGGTCGTGAGATCGAGCCCCACATTGGGCTCTGAGCATGGAGTCTGTTTGTGATTCTCTCTCTCCCCCTCTTTTTCTGCCCCTCCCCTGCTTGCGCTCGCGCTTTCAAAATAAATAAGCATTAAAAAAAAAAGTGTCATGCAGTAATTTGAATAGGGAGTTTAATATAAAGAATTATTACCTTTAATGAACTGGAGCCATGAGAGATTGGTAGCAATTAGTGAAGATCATGGTAAAGAATCTAGGACTAGCAGATAAAAGGACCTGACACTCTCCCCGGGGCTAAGATGGGGTGGTGTGGAAAGACCAACGTTCTGGGGGAATTTTTAGTGTTCCCGAGTCACGGAAGTGTATATGCTGTAAGAATAGGGGGCTTGCTTTCATTTCCCGGAGACATTCTACTTTTTATGTACAATGAGGATTAGATGTGCAGCCATTTGTTTCTTCAATGGTGGAGCTAATTGCTTCGGTATGATAAAGCTGCTCTTCTCTTCGCTAAAGCCAAGGGTTACAGTTTTTGCTTAGGCACCAGAGTTAGAGTATTGTCTCCCTGCTTGTTTCCATTTCTGAAGGGGTGGAGCCGGGAGCCCTGAAGAAATTTCTAGGTTGTCAGAGTCGTAGACACTGGGTTTATCTTCCTCCTGGAGAGATTTCCGTAACAGAGGATTAAGGAGTCTTTGCATCTGTCTCCAAGGAGACTCTCAGGGCAGAAAGAATAGTCTTCCCCACCCCCACCCCGGGTACAAATGGAGGACCCTCCTGTTTCTTCACCTCTTGAATCCAGAGTAAGTGTGCCACTTATGTAGGATATATTTTCTGGGTGGTTCTTATCACATCACTCTGCAGGACTGCAGACGTGGGGAGACGAATGCTCCCGTGTCACTCTGACTGTTGATTGTGCAGTGAGCATAATAAGAAATCTGTGATTCAGAAACCTCGTGTGCATTTAGGAAAATTTAATAAAGATGAATATTAAAAACCCAGCAAGCACCCAGGGAAGAAGCAACCCTTCCTGCATGAAGGTTAAGGCCCAGAACTTATTGGAGAGGTGCCCAGCATTGACTTTGACTCACTTTGGAATTAGCCCCCAAATTGCCCTCTGGGGTGCTGGGGGAAAGCTGTTCCAAGGATGGGGCGTTGCCGGAAGCAGTCCATCATGGAAAAGAGGCAGGCTGAGGGAAACTGCCGATCTCTGGGTGCTGTTGATGTGCCGTTACAGGAGCCGGGTACTGGAGAAGCCACCCGTGTTCCAAGAACGTGGTGCTGGAGAAGCCACCCAGGGTGAAGAAACTTGCCAGGTGGAGCCCAGTGGAACCAGGGAGGGAACTCCCTTCCTCCTGCAGTAGGTCTACAGCACCCCGTCCCGACCAAGCTTAACATGCCAGTTGTCAAGGGCCCGGCTCAGTTTCCACAGAGCAAGCAATGAAGGGAAATTTGAAATTCAAGGGCAATACATTCATAAATGGCACGCAAAGATGTAAAGTCAATTGCATGCTGCGGCGTGCAGTCAGGAGGGAAGCACTGCTTGCTACTTGATTAATCCTTGCAGCGTAAAAAATTATAAAGTAGAAGAAGACACGAATCTCTTTTCAGGTTTTGGACAATGGACAGCACAAGACTGATTCTGGAGGGAAGATAAATACAAAAGTTAAGCCCTGCGGTCGCCCTGGCCTTTTGCCGAAAGGTACTTTGTGAGAGACGGCAGAGGGGAGTGGCGTCTAAGCAGAAGACCGGGTCTTCCTGAGCTGAGATAAATATTGAAATTGAGAGCGGGCAGTGTGGTTGAGAATTGTGGGGCAGGGTGTGGGAGAAGAGGAAGCTGCACAATACGGGAGCCCTAGAAAGGTGCACGAAGCACCTCGGTGCTTCGCGTATATGGGGTCAGGCTCTGTAGGGCTGGCTGTGGGGAAATGAAGTTTGCCCTTGACCGTGAGACATCGGTGTCTGCCCGAGTAGGGAAGCTTAGCACTCTGGGCCCTCGGCTGAGAGTCCAGTAGGATTATATCTCAGGAATAGGGCTACTCTAACCCTAAAGTGAAGGCTAAGGACACCTGCCTGTCAGAGCTGAATAGGGTCCACAGGTAACCTATTTATATAACAGAACAAAATTCAGTGCTCTTTAAAGGTAAACAAGAAAAAATGTAGCATTCTACCCATAAAATTCAAAATCTCTGGCCTTCACTAAAACAATACTAGATACCTGAAGTGGAAACATGTCACTTGTACTCAGAAAAAAAATCAAAAGGTATGAAAAATAGGATGGAATGAGCAGACAAGGATTGTTGAAGCAATCACAAATACTGTGGGTACGTCCAAGGATTCAAAGAACATACAGAAGAAATGAGAGGAATGGAGGGGCGAAAAGAACGAAATGTACCTTCTAGATGTAAAAGAGATACATTATCTCCAATGAATTTCACCAGTAAGGTTAATAGATGGGGAACCATGGAAGCAAAGATCCCTGACCGTGAAGAAAAAGCAATAGAAATTACCTAAGAGAGAGCTACAAATGGAAGAATGGAAACAGGGCTCCAGGAACCTGTGGGAAAAGTGCAGCACCCCAGTGTAAACACCGTTAGAATCCCAGAAGGAGGGGCGCCTGGTGGCTCAGTTGGTTAAATGTCCCACTCATGATCTCTGCTCAGGTCACGATCTCACGGTTCTTGGGTCTGAGCCCCGGGTCCGGCTCTGCCTCACAGCCTGGAGCCTGCTTGTGATTCTCTGCTCCTCCCCTGCTTGCATTTGTTCTCTCTCTCCCTCTCTCTCTCCCCCACCCCAAAACATTAAAAAAAAAAATCCCAGAAGGAAAGAATAAACAAGAGCGCAGGAAAGGTATTTGGAAAAATAACAATATCACTTCTAAATTTAAAAGTGAAGATTATGAACCCACGTAACAAGAAGTTCTGGCAAATAGGAGTAAGGAATACACTTACACCCCACCCGCCCCAGAGCACATCCAGATCGCATCACTGAAACCGGTGATGAAGAAAACATTAGAAGACAGAAAAAGAGAAGTTATATACATGAGAATGTAGGAAAAAAAGAAAACTCTCAGATTTCTCGTCAAAAGCAAGGTGAGTCAGAAGACAATGGAACAAGATGTTTGAAGTGCTAAATGACAAAGTCTGTAAGCTTGATTTTATATTCGGAGAAAATAGGACCATAAAAGGGGGCTGAATAATTTTTCAGACAAACCAAAGTTAGGAATTTATTACCAACGGACCTGCCCCACAAGAAATGTTGAATTCCTTAGACAGAAGGGAAATTGTCCCAAATGGAAATGGGGAGGTATACAAAAAGCGAAGAAAAGTGTTTTCGCCCCGACAAAGTGAAAACAGAGTTAATAAGTCAATATTGCCAATAAGATGGAATCCTAAAACATACTTGATTAACTCAAAGAAGTCAGCATAAGGGGGAAAAGTGGGAGGAGGAGGAGATGGGTCCAATATAACAAATCATAAAACGGTAGTCCAACTGTATCGACAATTACGTCAAGTCTGATTGATGCGGGAACACTCCCAGTTACAGTGGAGAGTTCGTCAGGAGAAAAAAGACTTAGCTATGTGCTTTCTATGTGAAGTACACTTCAAATACAAAGAAAGGTTAAAATGATGCAATATCACATACCATCCAAACACTAGGCATCAGCTCTGATATTCATCACCAGACAGGAGAGGTATTTCACGATAATGGGACACTCCATCAGGAAGATGTAACAGTCTTTTTTTTTTAAATTTTTTTTTAACGTTTATTTTTGAGACAGAGACAGAGCGTGAACGGGGAGGGTCAGAGAGAGGGAGACACAGAATCTGAAAGAGGCTCCGGGCTCTGAGCTGTCAGCACAGAGCCCGACGCGGGGCTTGAACTCACGGACCGCGAGATCATGACCCGAGCCGAAGTCGCCACTTAACCGACTGAGCCACCCAGGCGCCCCAGGAAGATGTAACAGTCTTACACGTGTACATTTCTAATAGAGCTTCGAAACCCATGATAGAAAAACTGACAGCACTGACAATAGAATAGATCCACAATTATCCTTGGAGATTTCAACAGTTCTCCCTCAAGAACCATTAACGAGTAGGTACAAAAATCAGTAAAAATAAATAAATAAATAAATAAATAAATGTATATGTATATAATGTATATATGTGTATATATGTATATATGTGTATATGAGACTACAGTTTCAACCAATTTGACCTAATTGCTGCTTATAGAACACTTCATCTGAGAACAGAATACATGTTCAAGTTCATGAAACATTCACCAAGACAGAACATTTTCTGGGCTTTAAAACAAGTCTTATATCTAAAAGAATTAAAATCGTAGTTTCTTCTGTGACCATAATGGAATTACATTAGACATAAACACCAGAAATGTGTATGAAAACATATATAAAATGTAGATCACAGAATCCACAAAGCACACACCACCACGCTTTGGAATATTTCATAGGTCAGAGAAGAAATCCCAGGGATAACTGGGGCATATTTTGAACTGCATGATGATGAAAACGCAAGATCTCAAACCTTGTGTGATAGAACTAAAGCAGTGCTTAGAATTATAGCTTGAATGCTTATGTCGGTAAGGAAAAGTCCAAATTCAGTGACCTAAACTTCCACTTTAAGAAGATAAAAAGGAAATTAAAGCCAAATTGAATAAAAGAAAATAAGACGAAACAGGAAACCAAATCAACAAAACCCAAAGCTTTAAAAAAATTGATGAGCTTCTAGTCAGACTAAGCAAGAAAGAAAGGATAGAGCGGGAACATCACTACAGACTGGATAAATAAGATTAAGGAAGGAGTGTTATGAGAAACTGTGTCAACCAATTTAATCACTTACATGAAGTTGATAAAAAACAAACAACAAAACCTAGGATGTCCGATGATCAAATTTGGCCCAAGGGGGAAAAAAAAATGGAATATCTGAATGGCTCATTATATCTATTAACATTAGATTTTCCCCACAAAGAATACTACAGGGCTCTCAGTGGCATCGTTGGTAAATTCTATCAAGCAGTTAAGAAATAACTTGTACAAATTATTCACAAACTTCTAGCTTAGGAGATGAATATTTTCCACTCTGAGACCAGCTTTATTCAAATCCAAAATCAGACGAAGTCTTTCTGCATAACCCACAAAAGAGAAAAGGAAAGAAAACGAACCCTTGTAAACATACGTACAAAACTCATTAAGAAAAGGCTAGGAATGAAAATACACAAAATGGATCCTGCACAATGAAACTCACCATATATGCCATATGTTTAATAAAGGAGAAAAGTCCTGTGATTAACTCGATTGACTCAGAAAAAGGACATTTAGCCTCTGCTCACAAAAAAAAACAAAACAAAAAAAAAAAAACTTGGCAATGGATCATAAAAGGGAGTTTTTTTCTTTTTTTTTTTTTTTTCAACGTTTATTTATTTTTGGGACAGAGAGAGACAGAGCATGAACGGGGGAGGGGCAGAGAGAGAGGGAGACACAGAATCGGAAACAGGCTCCAGGCTCTGAGCCGTCAGCCCAGAGCCTGACGCGGGGCTCGAACTCACGGACCGCGAGATCGTGACCTGGCTGAAGTCAGATGCTTAACCGACTGCGCCACCCAGGCGCCCCAAGGGAGTTTTTTTCAACTGACAGGTATCACTGTAATTAATGGTGAAACACTGAATGTTTTGTCTCTCAAAACAAGGAGAAGGCAAAGCACCTTCTTTGGTCACCTCTATCCAACATTGTCCTGCAACAAGGAAGAGACATTAAGGGCACTGAGATGGTAAAGGAGTACACGTAACTTGTATTTATTCAGGTATGATCTGCTTTGTGTGTGGACTAAAGTCTAAGAAATCAATAGAAAATGTACTAGAATTCAAAGTAAGTGCAGCCAGTTTTCAGGATGCGAGACCATTATGCACAAACTTCTCATACTCGGACATTAGCAAGCAATTAGAAATGGAAATAATTTATAATTAAGTTTTATCCAAATAATATAATAACTTCTACAAGTATGTAAAGACCTCTGCACAAAAAACTATAAAATATTGCTGAAAGGAAGTGAAGGCCTAAATAGGATACGTGCAATGCATACGGAGTGGAAAATAATTGTTGTCAGTTCTCCCTAAGTTAGTGTATAAATTTAAATAATCTCCACCAAAATTCCAGCAGGCTTTTAAAAATAGAAATTGACAAGTCAATTTAAAATTTATATGTAAATGCAAAAGACTTAGAACTAGCAAAACAGTATTTTAAAAGGAGACTATCAAGGCTTACCATAAATCTACATTAATCTAGTTACCACAGCTACAGGATAATAACATACATGTAAATCAGAGTGGGGATTGCAGGAATAGATCCTATGCACACACAGGAAAATATTTTTCAACAACAAGGCTACTGTTTTTTTTAGTCTAAAAATACTTCCAAACGTTTTTGAGTTATTTGTCTTTATGGTTGAGTTGTGAGAGTTCTCTATATATTCTGGATACTAGACCTTTACGTGATTTGGAAATACTTTGTCCTTTCTGGGGGTTGTATTTTCTTTACTAAGACTTTATTTTTAGAATGGTTTTAGGTGTGCAGCAAAATTGAGGAGAAGGTGACCAAAATTTCCCATATATCCCCTGCCCCTACACATGGCCTCCCCCATTACCAACCTCTCTCAATAGAATGTACACTTTTACAGTCGATGAACCTATATTGACCACCTGGGCCTGTGCTTTCTGTTTAGGTTATCAGCGATTGATTCAATTACTTTTTTATTTTTTATTTTTTATGTTTTGTTTAAATCCAAGTTAGCTAACATATAGTGTAATGGTTATGGGAGTCGAATTTAGTGATTCATCACTTATATATAACCCCCAGTGCTCATCCCAACAAGTGCCCTCCTTAATGCCCATCACCCATCTAGCCCATCCCCCCCCCCACCTGCCCCCCAACAACCCTGTTTGTTCTCTGTATGGAAGAGTCTCTCATGGTTTGCCTCCCTCTCTGTTTTTATCTTATTTTTCTTTCCCTCCCCCTGTGTTCCTCTACTTTGTTTCTTAAATTCCCCATATGAGTGAAATCGTAGGTTTGTCTTTCTCTGACTTATTTCATTTAGCATAATACATTCTAGCTCCATCCACGTTGCTGCAAATGGCAAGATTTCATTCTTTTTGATCACGAAGTAACAGATTTGATTACTTTTCTATTCAGCTTGTCTATTTCATCTTGTGTGAATTTTGGCAGCTGTGTTTTTCCAGAAATTGGTCTCTTTCATGAATTCAGTTCACAACGAATTGTGAATTTGTTGCCCAAAAGGTATATAGGTTTATTTTTGGACCCTCAATTCTACTCCATTGATCTATGCACGTGCCTTTATTCCAGTAGTACACAGTCCTAGTTATTCTAGTTTTATAGTAAGTTATTGAAATTGGGAAGTGTGTGTGTGTGTGTGTGTGTGTGTGTGTGTGTGTAATGGAATATTACTCAGCCATCCAAAAGAATGAAATCTTGCCATTTGCAATGATGTGGATAGAGCTAGAGTGTATTATGCTAAGAGAAGTAAGTTCATCAGAGAAAGACAAATACCATATGATTTCACTCATATGTGGAATTTAAGAACCAAAACAGATGAACATAGGGGATGGGGGGAAATAAGAGAGAGAAACCACAAGAGACTCTTAATGATAGAGAACAAACTGAGGGTTGATGGAGGGAGGTGGGTAGGAGACAGGCTAGCTGGGTGATGGGTCCTAAGGAGGGCGCATGTTGTGGTGAGTCCTGGGTGTTGTATGTAAGTGACGAATCACTGAATTCTCCTGAAACTGATATTGCAATGTATATTAACTACCTAAAATTTACATTAAAAAAATAAAACCACATTGTCAACATGGGTAAAAAAGCAGGACCTGTTACGTGTTTACATGCAACGCATATTAAATATAATAGCCATGTTAAAAGTCAACTAAGGGAAAAGACACGCCATACAAACACTAGGCATGATGGGCCTCAGAGGAAAAATGCTCTCAGGATAAGTAATATTACCATCAATAAACAGGGACCATTCAAAATGATAAAAGGGTCAATTTCTCAAGAAGACCTAAGTCTTAAATGTCTATGCATTAAATATCGGTGTTCAAAACGAAACAAACTGATAGAACTGAAAGAAAAAAATTGATGAATCTGCTTGGTTGGAGTCTCAATAATTGATGTAACAGACATAATGTCAGTACACACTTAGAAGGAAAGATCTAGAAGAATATAGATGAAAAAGAAAAATGTACTGAAGAATAAAGACCTACAATTTCAACTAATTTGACCTAATTTCTCTTCATTGAGCATTTGTTTTAAAACAATACACATTCTTTTTGGGTGTTCATAGGACGTTCACCGGGACAGATCATTTGCTCGGATTTAGAACAAGTATGACTACATTTTAAAAGGATTAAGATGACGGAGTATACTCTAATACCGTAATGAAATTCAATCAGAAATTTCTAACAAATATATGTGGAAGATACCTGAATACTTGGAAGTTAAGCACCACACTCCTAAATAATCGATAAGTTGATGGAGAAATCACAAGAAAAATTGAGACACATTTTGAATTGAATGCAAATGAGAGCAAACCCCATAACGTTTGTGTGCGATGCAGCTAAAGCCATCTTTTGGGAGAAATCATAGCATTAAATTTTCATATAAGGTTAGAAGAATGACCTAAAGTCTGATCTATCCCTCTTAAAAGCTAAAGGATCATTAAACCCAATGTAAGTCGCTCCAACCAAGTTGTTCTGTGCATCGGTAGCTGCTTCTTTTGTATTGCTGAGTAGTAGTCCATGACGTGGGTGTGGTTTTGTTTTTTTTTTCTTTGCCTATTTTCAATTGAATTGTTTCTGTTACTGTTGAATTTTGAGTTTTAACATTTCTTAGGAATCCACTGCCATTATCTTCCAAGTCTCCACCAAAATTAGATTGTCGTGGCACTACCGGATGGAACTCTGATGTGGTAGAAAGAGAGAGAAGCGACGGTCTCTAAGAACCATGGCAAACGAAGTCCTATGATTACAATCGTGACTCTCGGTTTAATTTTTAAACGTCAAAGTTTTTATTAGAAAAGAAGCAGAACGTGGCTGCACTTGGGAAATGGGTTGGCCCAGAAATGTATTGAGTGTCTATTTGTACTAGGTGCCCATGAGTCTTTATTGGCTTACGACTAGCAAAACTTTAAGCTTGAACTGAAATTTCTTAAAAGTTTAAGGTGATAGGGAATACTACATGCCGAACTAGCAACTTGAGTGCAGTTTTTCTCTGACATGCTGACTCCACAGTCTCATTTATGGACCATCAGCAGTTTCCACGTCTTCCTCAAACTATACATTGTGAAGCAGACATTATTTGCAGGGCTGTCTGTTCTTCGGTCTGGGTTTGGAGCAGCAGTAGGGATACGTTTTCTCCAAAGAAGACGAGGCCAGAGAGGGAGGGCTTAAAGTATGGGGGTTGGTGTTCCTTAGTGGAAAGACCCATTAAATCTTGCCTGTAAAGTAGCTTGATACAATCTGAGTGTGAGGGTGCTGAGTGAGGTTGGGAGCTTGAACAGGAGAGACTGGGAGACCCCTCTGTGGATGGTGCTGTGGGGGCTGGTATGCAAGCAAGAAATGAACCAAAGTATGATGTCCCACACACCAAGGACAGGGCTGTCCCGGTCTCTCCCCTGGGACCAGTGACCTGTGAACAAGAGACGTTAGCCATTTCTTTTTTTTTCTTTTTTCTTTTTTAAATTTTGTTAACGTTTATTTATTTTTGAGAGAGAGAGAGAGAGAGAATGAATGAATGAATGAATGGGGGAGGAGCAGAGAGAGAGGGAGGCACAGAATCCAAAGCAGGCTCCAGGCTCCGAGCTGTCAGCACAGAGTCCAACACGGGGCTCAAACCCATGAACCGTGAGATGACCTGAGCCGAAGTGAGACACTCAACTGCCTGAGCCACCCAGGTGCCCCTGGACATTAGCCATTTCTACTCTGAGTGTCCAGTGTATCCCAAGTCCTCAGCACTGCAGTTTATCTGTGGGTGAAGCAGAATTCACAGCCAGTGATGCCCAGTGAGCTTGGCAAAGAGCAAAAAGGCCCTGAATCCAATGTTTTAACTCTTAGAAAAAGAGGGAGAGGTTCTTGCATGTGTGTAAAGACTAACGAGATGGGACTGAGGGCAATGAAGGGCATGACAGGAGCTTTAAAAGGGACTTTTTTAACTTAGGGTGACTGGGGTACTGTAAGCTTCTGGAATTGTATGTTTCTTTGTGTCTACCTCTCCCTAGCAATGCTTAGATATGCAGTGGGTACTCAGCACCCGGAAGGAAGGCAGGCAGGGAGGTGGGGAGAGAGGAAGGCAGGAAGGAAGGAAAGGAGGGAGGGAGGGAAGAGGGAAGGGAGGGAGAAAGGAGGAGGACATTGTCCTGGAGAATGACTGTTCTAAGCAGGATAAGAGAAGTAAACATCCATGCTCTAGAAGTCTGGTCCACAGACCAGAGTTCAAGGAAGAATTTCCCATGGCTAAAGAGAACCTGGCAGTGACCATAGAAGGTTGGACAGAGCTTTCCTTTGAGAGTCAAACAAGGACCTCCAGGCTCGGGCTCCTGGGACACTGAGCGGTTAGCTGTATCCATCCCTCCTCTATTGTGGCAATTCCTGGCCTTAAATGCTCTCAGTTGATTCTGAGTCCTCTCGTTACTGAGATCTGGGCCACGGAGGTTGGAATGCATGTGGTAACTGGTCTTTAATTATTAACTACCATTGATTTCTCGGCCAAGGGTCATTCCTCTCCTTCCTTTCTGAGGTTCAGACTTCTGGCACCCGTGTACAGAAATGAAAAGTCATTCACTGATTGGTAATTCTGCAGCCCCTCTCCCTCCCATTCCGTGTATGTAAACCCTGGAAGGCCTGAGCGCTGGGACCGAAGCTCCTACGGGCTGGTGAGAAACTTCACACTTTGTGTTGTGCTGTGTGTGCGCACGCTGCTGTTGGCCATAGGCTTTGCTGAGTCAGGAGAGGCAGTGGGGTGGGCAGGAGGACACTCCGTAAAAGGAGGGAAAGGTGATTGCCTGAAAAAAAAAAAAAAGTTCCATCTGGTCTTTTCCTGCCTGATAAGTTCTTGGGTAAATATTTTTCTGCTTTTTCACGGACAACCATGAGGAGAGGTTTTTGCCCTCTAGAGAATCTACTACCTGCCATGTGAGCTTGGTTGTATAGCTGGAGAAGCTTCTGCAGAATTGTATTCTTTGCTGTGGAGCCTTCATGGGCTCCTCCCTTAATGGCAGCCCCCTTTTCTCTAGTACTTAGAGCGAGAACAGTGAATTGGTTCTCGCTAGGCCTGTGATTGGAGCATGCGATTTATAGAATGGGGCTACAGTTTGGCCTCCAAAGTCAGCAGAGACTCAACCACTCAGTGCTCACAAGTGCTGGTGTTGAGGGCCCTCCTGGGGCATCGGTGGGCTCTGGGTTGGTGGGAAGGCCTTGGTGAGGAAGGGTCTGTGGAAGAGACACTTAGGAAGGGCTCATCCCCAGACTGTCCTGGGACAGGAGTAGGATTCCTCTGAGAATGGGTTCTAGAACGGCTGTTCTGGGTGGAAGTGATTAGATTTGACTCTCTGAGATTCTGTATCTGTTGCATGTGAGAGCTACTTTTCCAGTCCTGATATTTGAGGGCAGTAGAAAAGAGTCTATCTTTGAACTCAGGGTCATGTATTTTGTGTCACCGAGCCCCACGCACAAACTGGGAAACAGCTATGAGTGGCATTTGAATGGCATTGTTGCTAGGATCTCGTCCTTATATTTCTTTTTTTTTTTTTTTTTTCCAACGTTTATTTATTTTTGGGACAGGGAGAGACAGAGCATGAACGGGGGAGGGGCAGAGAGAGAGGGAGACACAGAATCGGAAACAGGCTCCAGGCTCTGAGCCATCAGCCCAGAGCCCGACGCGGGGCTCGAACTCACGGACCGCGAGATCGTGACCTGGCTGAAGTCGGACGCTTAACCGACTGCGCCACCCAGGCGCCCCACGTCCTTATATTTCTAATATGACTTTCGCATTGCTTGTGTTTTCAGTTGCCCATTGAACTGTTAATTTCCTAAATGCCTTGTTGAGATTATGAAATGCTTTTTTTTTCTAAACAGAGGGCTTTCATGTATAGTTATTAAGCTCTTCCTTAATCAGATCTTTATTGCCCCAAGCAAAAGAGAATTGAGGAGTAAACCAGCATATATTTGGAACAGCCAGAATGATGTCACATAATCTGTGCTCTACAGTAGGTTTTCAGTATTCTTACGTGATTTCAGGATTGGGTGCTAAATTTCATGAATGGCTTTCTCTGAGTCCACTGAGATGATAGTTTTCCTTCTCCTTTCTACAATTGTGAAATAAATTGATTTTGATGTGTCAACCCCATCTTGCATTCCTGGAATAAATCCAACATGATTTTGAGATTACCAGTTTTAAATATTGCTGCTGTCCCTTTCAGATTTTGGTATCCGGTCACACTTGTACAAAATTTGTTGGGGAGGGGGTGCCTGGGTGGTGCATTCAGTGGAGCCTCCGACTCTTGGCTTCAGCTCAGGTCATCGTCTTGCAGTTTGTGAGTTCGAGCCCTGCATCGGGTTCTGTGTTGACAGTGCGGAGCCTGCTTGGGATCCTCTCTCTCCTTTCTCTGCCCCTCTCCTGCTCATGTTTGTTCTCTCGCTCTCTCTCCCCTTGCTTCCCCCCTCCTTCTAGAAATAAAATAAAATTGGTTGGAGAGGGTGACATATGCAAGATGACTGAATAAGACCCCCCTACTCGACATCAACAATTTGGCCTCCAACCTCCCGCAAAAGGTCCTTTGTGGGAGCTCTGGGATCCAGGTAGGACACTGTGAGACCCCAGTGTAGTCCAAGGCCAAGGAGAACCGTTTTGAGAAGGTAGGCTCTTCCTCCCAGGGCTGACCGTGACTGTGGTCCCAATTACGGGCCTGCAGACAGCTCCGGCCCCCCTTAGAACTTGGCTACTGCCCTGTTTGGCTTTGCTTCTGTCACCAGCACCACTTGCCGGGTGACCCAGGAGGACTCGGGCGTGCGGACCTCTGTCCTGGCTGTGTTTCCCAATCCAGCGGGTTGGACTTCCACATGTCCCTGTTTCAGAGAGACCCTTTCTTTAAAAACTGTGTTAGGGCAATGGGATACTACTTGGCAATGAGAAAGAATGAAACCCGGCCCTTTGTAGCAACGTGGATGGAACTGGAGAGTGTTACGCTAAGCGAAACAAGTCATACAGAGAAAGACAGATACCCTATGTTTTCACTCTTATGCGGATCCTGAGAAACTTAACAGAAGACCATGGGGGGAGGGGAAGGAAAAAAAAAAAAAAAAAGTCAGCGAGGGAGGGAGCCAAACCATAAGAGACTCTTAAAAACTGAGAATAAACTGAGGGTTGATGGGGGGTGGGAGGGCGGGGAAAGTGGGGGATGGGCATTGAGGAGGGCGCCTGTTGGGAGGAGCACTGGGGGTTGCATGGAAACCAGTTTGACAATACATTTCATATTAAAAATAAATAAATACACAAACAAATAAATAAATAAAATTTGTGTTAGAGGACTTAAGTATAACATCCGCCCCCCAACCTCAGGGGGTTATGAGGCAGATAGTAGTAGGTAGGGCACAGGTGATTTTATTTAGGGCAGGGAAACGATTTTGTATGATTCTGTGTAATGGTGGATCACATTATAAGTTTGTCAGCATTTTGTGTACAAAACTCTAAAACCATTGCCTTTGGCGGATAATGACATATCAGTGTTGGTTCATGGACGAGAACAGATGCTGATGGGGGAGGGGACGTGGGGACTTTTCCTACTGTCGGCTCGACTTTGCTGTAAACCTAAAACTGCTCTAAAAACTAAAGCCTATTAATTTAAAAAAGGAGAAACGCAAAAACAGAACACCCATTTTCTCTCCCTCAGAAAAGCTTGTGAAGACAAAAAGAAAGACCAATGTCCCCCCCCCCCACAGGAATAGACACTTAGTGTGACTAGCGAGGACAGGCAAGGCGAGGGTATCGGGGGACCGTTTTCACCCCAAGCCTGCAGAACTCTGTAGCTCCTGTCAAGATGGAAAAATGGCTAATTATATGCTGTTGGCACAACTGTGAAAGGCTACAAGACATTTTAACGATTAGCTGGAACACTATTATGAAACTTAGAAAAATGTACCCATTTGGCTCCTAAGTCACTGAGGAATAAGGTCTAAACACACAGGTCTTGGTGGGCTAAAAATATATGTGAAAAGATGTTTCTGTTGCATTTTAATCATTAATATTTTTAATCGGTGCAATGGTTGGGTAAATTATAGTCCATCATACTATGGATTATGATGCTGCTATGCAAAACAGCGAGCTTGATCTGTTTGTATTTGTATGAAATGACACTTATATTTTCTTTTGTTTTTTTTTTTAGGCTTATTTAGGGAGCTCATGCAGGAGGGACAAAGAGAGAGGGAGAGAGAGAATCGCAAGCAGGCTCCACACTGTCAGCATAGAGTCCGAGGTGGGGCTCAAACTCACAAACTGTGAGATCATGACTTGAGCCGAAATCAAGAGTCAGACACTTAACTGAGGTGCCCCAACACGTGTATTTAAATTGAGAAAATGCATATTGGGTAATGCGTGTGGTCTCAGGAGAAAATAAAGGAACACACGTGCCTTTATATCTGTTCGTAAAACGTAGAGTGGGGGGTAAGAGGATACAGAACCAGACGTTAACATTGATTGTTTTGGGAATGGGGGAAAAGAGGAAGATCGTTGGCTTTTTCTCGTTACACTGACAGTCCTATTGTTGCAAGAAGTAGGTGCTACTTTTGTGGCTTGAAGGGAAAAGCCAACAAATTGTAGTAGAATAAAACAAAGACCACAGAAGAGAGGCCCTGGATGATATGGCCTCAGGGTCCAACAGACCGTTCTACCGTCCCGTTCACAGCGACTGCCTCTTAGTGTAACTCCTGAGCATCGGTATCCTAGAAATCCATTTGTTGTGTATGTTTTGAGGGATGTTATTTAAAACAAAAACCCTCTTGCTCTCAGAGCTTGGTGCACAGCTTACCAGCGTGCGGTGTCTGGTTAATCAAGGCTTAGTGAGTGAGCAAAGGGAGAGATCTCTCCTCCCACCCCATCTCCATCCTGTTTTTAAAATTATTTTTTTTTGTGTATTTATTTTTATTTCTTTTGAGAGAGAGCAAGCAGGGGAGGGGCAGAGAAAGAGAGGGAGACAGAGAGAATCCCAAGCAGGCTCCCCGCTGTCAGCGCAGAGCCTGATGCGGGGCTTGAACCCATGGATCGTGAGATCATGACCTGAGCTGACATCAAGAGTTGGACACTTAACTGACTGAGCCACCCGTTCTGTTTTTAGATTGGTATGCATCCAGTGTAAGAAGGGCGGCGGGGGGGGGGGGTAATGTGTCATGCCCCCAAAAGAGAGTATGGGGATCTGGAAAACTTAAACAATTTGTAAGCCTACTCTAACACCAAAACTCAAACATGGCACACTAGCCATCTAATGATGCATGGCCCCCAAACTTCTATCAGCTTGAAACAGCACACATTATCTCGTGTGGTTTCTGTGGCTCAGGACACTGGGGGTGGCTTCGCTGGGTGGTTCTGTCTCAGTCTCTCATGAGGTCAGGGTGTTGGTCTGGGTACACTGAAGACTTGGTCAGCACTGGAGCTCTGTTCCATGTTGGCTGACTCACATGGCTGCTGGGTTAGAGCTGGCGCTTGGAGAAGGGCCTCAGTTTCTCCTATGCTTCTACATACGGCTGCTTAGTGTCAGGACGTGGCCGCTGGTCTCACCCAGAGCTAGTGATCCGAGAAGAGGGGAAAGGAGAAGGCCACAGCGTCTTCTGGGACCACACCTCAGAAGTTATGTGCCATTAGTCTTGTACATTGTCCTCCATTAGAAGCAAGTCCCTAAGTACAGGCCACCCCCCAGAGGAGGGGAATTCACTGCACCTTTTGAAGGGAGGAGTATCTGAGAATGTGTGAGTCAAAGTTCATCACCACCCAGTGCTCACTGCAGCACTGTTGTCTAGTTTCAGAAATTTCTAGAAAATTTCGGGAATGCCTCTTAGGCATTCTTTCTCTCCAGAGGTTTATGGATTTTTTTTTTTTTTCCCTTAGTAGCTTCTTTTTAATTTTAAAGGATTTTGGTGATCCAGCATTCTCCATTCCCTTTTATGTACTTGTTCCTGTTTCCACAGGGCCACAACTTCGTATCCCAATTCCTATCCTTACCCACCCCCCTGAATCATAGATTCACCAATACAGTCCTCCTAAAGGTCTGTTGGGACTAATACCATCATGATCTACATCCCTCTGTGCACCAGTGACCATACTATGAACAATAGCTGACATTTACACGGAAATTACTATATACCAGCCGCTGTTTGAAGGGCTCTACGAGTGCCAGAATGTGCCACGTACACCAGGTCCTCGCTCATGACTCAGGTCTCCTTTCCTAACCTAACTTACGCTCCCACCCCCTCGACTCCCATGGCGGAGCCCTGGCCCGTCCCTGGCAACATCCCCAGTATCTTCAGTGTCTTCCCTTGAATGTGTCCTTTGCCTTGTGCTCACACGGAGACCTGGCTCCTGGATGGGTGCAGCTTCTGTGGCCTTATTCTACGGCAGGCATTTCCTCTCTTGCTTCCTTTGTATGTTTGGGACGGGAGACGTGCTAGCTCTTTCCTCCCCCATGGCTGCTTCCAGTCTGTTTTCCCTCCTTCCTTAAACACCTCGCAGATTTGAAGCTCCTGCTCTCAGACTCTACTGCCCTGGCCCTTCTTTGTGATAGTACATCCTAGACATCCCTGCTTACTCTCTTCCATTCCTTGAATGTTTTTACCTCCTAGATTACTTGCTCTGCTGCTATAATTCATGGTGATTATGATAACAACAAACAGACTAGCCATCCAAAACTCTGGCTCCTCGGTTTTTGTCTTAGCTTCCAAAGTTGTTTGTTGTTGTTGTTTTTCTTTCCACTATACCTCGATCGTCTACTTCTGTGGTCACATGCTAGATCTTTCCGTTATTAAGAACTACATCTCCTCTGTAATGTCTGCATCCAGCACCGCCTCCCTCTCCACCTCTCTTTCTAGTACTTCAGGGAACAAATCTTCAGCCCAAGTAGGACTTGGGTTCTGTTTGCGGTTATAAGAAATATGTGTTTGTGGTCTTTGTCTTGTTTCTGGCACAGAGCTCCCCAAGTCACAGGAATTTCCTGTAATCAGACCCATCAAGATGTCTTTTGCGAATGAGGTGACTTTTGGAAACCACCTAAAGATGGGGGCTGGCTGCCCGCAAAGCCAACCGTGTGATTATAGGGTTGGAGCTTTCAACCTCAGCCCTGACCTCTGGGGAGCGGAAGGGGACTGGACGTTGAATCAGTTACCCATGGCTGACAGTTTAATCAATCATGCCTACGTAATGAAGCTACCATAAAAACCCAAACGGACAGCGTTCTGAGAACTTCCAGGTCTGGGAACACATGGAGGTCTAGGGAGAGTGGCGTACCCGGAGAGGGCAAGGAACATAGAGGCTCAGTGCCCTTCCCCTCACACCTCGCCCCATGCGTTTCTTCCGTCCGTTAGCTAGTAAGTAAACTGTTTTCTTGAGTTCTGCGATCGGCCCTGGCAAATTAGATCTGAGAAAGGGCTGGTGGGAACCTCTTACTTTAGCCAGTTTGGTCAGAGGCTGGACTTGTGACTGGCATCTTAAGTGGGGGGTGGCAGTCGTGTGGGACTGAGCCGCCAACCTGTGGGATCTGATGCCATCTCTGGGCAGATAGTGTCAGGACCGGGTTGGGGGATAGCCAGCCGGTGTCAGAGAACTGCTTGGTGGTGTGAGGAAAAACCCGCACTTTGTAATTCGGGGCAGACATGCAGGTTCGTTGATCACAACCCTGGCCATCCCTCTCTGGTCCTGACTGCTGACCTGCCAAGATTCCGTGGTCCCCCTCTCCAGCCACTCTCTTGCGTAGTCTCAGCCCTCTTGTTTCTTTCTTCATTGCACTTACGGGTGCAATGTTAAATCCACTTTCCAGCTCTTTGTATCTAATCCAGGCGGCAGAACTGGCTGGAGAAAAACACAACCTCTCTGAGTCATCTCTGTCGATGTGGGCTGAAGGGTTGCTAGGCAACGTCACCGTATTTTCATAGTCCAGACTCTCCTGCGCGTTAGAGTCTCTTGGGCAGGTTTTTAAAGAATCCTGATGTCAGGCCATGCCCCCAGACTGATTAAGCCACAGTCCCAAGGGGTGGACCCAGACACCAGCGTGCTGGTTTCTAAAGCCCCCCGGTGATTCCGAGGTGTGGCCACGTCCAGGGACTGCTGCCCCAGTGCCTTTGCTCCTCTACTCCTTGCATAACTACATTTCATCCACTATGCGCTTCCTCTGACATGCCCAGCACAGTTCCACTGCAATGTCTGTGAAAGGATTCTCTTCCTTCTAGAACTCTCTTCCCCCAGAAAGTTGCCTGCTTGGCTTCCTTATTCCTTCATGTTTCTGCAGTAAATGTCTATTAGTAATACCTTTCTGAGCTATGCCTTATAAAATAGGACCCTGCACCCACCTTAGCACTTCCTAGCCCCCTCGACTGCCTTTTCCTTAGCATTTGGTAGCATCTAATGCATTCTGTATTTATTTGTTAATCATTTGTTACCACCTGCCAGAAAAAACAGCAGGGACTTTGTGCGTTTTGTTCATTTTCCATAACAGAATATGCACAGTAAATTTATTTTACCAGCAGATCAATCGGTGCTCCATACCAATTTTTTTATTTAAAGCTTTTTTTTTTTTTTTTTAGTATTTGTTTATTTTCGAGCGCACAAGCCGGGCAGAGGCAGAGAGAGATGGGGACAGAGGATCTGAGGCGGGTCTGCACCGACAGCAGCGAGCCCGAGGCGAGGCTTGAACTCGCAAACCATGAGATCGTGACCTGAGCCGGAGTGGGATGCTTCACCAACCCAGGCGCCCCACCACACATATTTCTTAAAAGACTGGGCAGCAGAAACGTCTCAGGAGTTTATTGCGTGCAAGACAACTGTTCTTTGACGCAGTAAATGCATTTGTAAACCTGACCAGAATGGTTGCGGTGGGGCTTGGGTTGGGGGTCGGGCCCCTGGATGCCTTGAGGGCCGGTTCCTACCGTAAAAGGCGAGGCTCGCCGGGGTGGTGGGGAGCAGCAGGGAACAAATAGGAAACAGCACCATGCGGAGCGCACAGGCTTGTGTTTTCAGCAACCAGAAGAGAATCAGGACGGGAACTTTGACTTCAGCTCAAAGCCCAGTGGGACTTAGCTGGTGATCAGAGACCACACAGACCACAAACGGCTCCGGTGGACGTTGGGGAGGAGGGAGTGTCTAGAGGCCACAGAGGTGAAGACTCAGCCTATTAAATTGGTTTGAGTACCCGGGGGGTTTCTTTGCAAAGTTTGGTGGCTGGGAGAGTACGGATTCCACCTGTGCTCCTAGAAAGACCGAAGACACAAAAGGAAAGAGAACTTACAGACTAGTAATAGGTTACGTTTTCTTAAGCGGTGGACAGGTCATGTGGAGCTTAATTTTTTTCTATTAAGTATAATCGTAACAAAAGATCAAAAATGAGTCTGGGGGTTGGCGGGGGTTGGGGGGTGCCTGCGTGGCTCAGTCAGTTGAGCGTCCGACTTCAGCTCAGGTCATGATCTCGAGGTTTGTGAGTTCGAGCCCCGCGTCGGGCTCTGTGCTGACAGCTCAGAGCCTCGAACCTGCTTCGGATTCTGTGTCTCCCTCTCTCTCTAACACTCCACTGCTCACACACACACACACACACACACTCTCTCTCTCTCTCTCTCTCTCTCTCTCTCTCTCTCTCTCAAATAAACATTAAAAATTAAAAAAGAGTCTTGGGGCACCTGGGTCGGTTGAGCGTCCGACGTCGGCTCAGGTCATGATCTCGTGGTTCCTGAGTCCAAACCCTGCACCAGGCCCACGGCTGTCATCATGGAGCCCGCTTCAGATCCTCTGTCCCCCCCTCTCTCTCTGACTCTCCCACGCTCGTTCTCTCTCTCCCTCCCCCCTCCCAAAAAATATTTTTAAAAAGAGTCTCTAGTCAACATTGTTCAACTTTGCTCAAATGATCCTGTTTGAGTCATAAACACAGGAGTGTCTTAGGCATAGATTGTCAGCATGCAAAGTGGTAGATTTGAATCAATTCACAAATCTCTAGGGACAATGAATGACACATTTCCTTTTTTAAATTTTTTTTTTCAACGTTTATTTATTTTTGGGACAGAGAGAGACAGAGCATGAACGGGGGAGGCGCAGAGAGAGAGGGAGACACAGAATCGGAAACAGGCTCCAGGCTCTGAGCCATCAGCCCAGAGCCCGACGCGGGGCTCGAACTCACGGACCGCGAGATCGTGACCTGGCTGAAGTCGGACGCTCAACCGACTGCGCCACCCAGGCGCCCCACATTTCCTTTTTTAAATGAAGCTTGGCACAAGTTCCCAGCCATCAGATCCCATGCAAAGTGGCACTGTTGAGTCCCTTCTCTCCACTGGACTGGACTGGGACTGTTTCTGAGGCAGTTCAGAGAGCCGTGCACGGGCCGAACTTTGGACAGTGACAAAGAGCTTTCGTGTCTACATCTGCGAGTACGTCTGACGCTGTTCCCCTTTAGTGCCGGCTTGGTCTTGGGGACCCCTATTGGTTAGGGTTGTAGGTAGAAATTATCTTAAAGTCTTTTACTTACCCGTGATCACATTTTTTTTTTTTTAATGTGTTGACGAAAAGCCCCCAGTAAGAAAGATCCAAGTTGTGTTAGGTTGTTTATATTTTCGACATACAGAGCCGATCATTTCTTAGGTCAACGAGACGAGGCTGTACAACTTCTTTTATGGTCCAGTGACGTTGTGAGCACAGAGCGCTGAAAGATCCGGGACCTTAAGTTTATAGAGAGGGGCACACGCTTGGCTCAGTCAATTAAGCATCCAACTCTTGATTTCTACTCAGGTCGGATCTCATGCTTTGTGGGTTCAAGCCCTGTGTTGGGCTCTGTGCTGACAATGTGGAGCCTGCTTGGAATTCTCTCTCTCTCTCCTTCTGTCTGCCCCTTCCTGACTTACGTATGCTTGCTCTCTCTCTCAATTAACAAACTTTAAAAAATAAAAGCAAATAGGGTGTCCGGGTGGCTCAGTCGGTTGAGCGTCCGACTTCGGCTCAGGTCATGATCTCACCATTTGTGAGTTCAAGCCCCGTGTCAGGCTCTGTGCTGACAGCTCGGAGCCTGGAGCCTGCTTTGGATTCTGTGTCTCCCTCTCTCTCTCTCTCTCTCTCTGCCCCTCCCTTGCTCCCACTCTGTCTCTCTCAAAAATAAACATTAAAAAATAAATGTATAAAGGTCCTGTGTCTTAACAGAAAGTTCTGTTAACATTTCTGAGATAGTCACAGGTTCTTCGGGGGCTATTTGTCCACAAATCTCCCGTAGAATATTCTTTCACTAAATACCTAACTTACCTGAGTTAAGTTCCTCTTGAGATGGAATCATCAACTGGGGAGCACATAAGACCTCCGCTCATTTTCTGTATACAAATATGTTATACGTTACATCTAGAAAACCAGATTTTTCATTAAAATCGCAAGTGAGCACATCACCCGTCTGTTAATCTAATGCATTACTCTCAACAAAAGGGAAGGCAGCGGGGAAGGAAACCCTTCATGTCCCCTGACCTGCTTTTTGTCCTTCCAGCAAGCAACAAAGAAAGGATGCCCTTAGGTATTCTAATTTCAAAATATGACACTGGTTCTTTTCATAAGAGTTTAGTCTCCAGGGGTATTCACACAACTGTTTCCCCCTCTGAGGTCTATTTCTGGGGTGCTGTGTATGAGGAGCGTGCAGATTTCCATGCCACCCGTCCTTTCAGCCTGCCAGAGCCTCTCGGGGTTTGCGGAGTTGAGCCCCCTTGGAGCTGTGCCCCCCACTTCTCCCCTGAAAGCCACCGTCTCCCTCGTTACCGCTCATGGACCAACCATCCCCCATCCCCGTGGCCCTGGTGGGCTCCATGTTTGAAACACAAAGATTTCTAGTTCAGAGAATTATGCAGAAGGCAGTGTTCACCTCTCTCCTGCTTCACAGAGCTTCTTTTTTGGAGTGATGGGGGCGTGGGGGGGTGACAGAGAGTAGGTATGTTGGTGTCCGTGAGGAAGGGAGAAGATGTCTTCTTTCTTCCCCGGTAAAGCTATAGCAGAAGAAAGAAAACACTCCATCCTTTCCCAAATCAAAATCAAAAATCAAAATAGCATTTTGAACTAATCGCCCTGAGCAGCCCGGACCTCAACGACGCAAGTCCATTGCAGGCTCACGAGCGGTGAGTCCGTCTACCGTGCACCCAACAGGTGTGAAAGGCTGGGTGACCAGAACGGAGCCCGCGGGCTGTTGACCTCCAGCCTTCTCACGCGGACACTATAGTTCGAATATCGCAGGCTGCCGTGATTCATTCCTAAGATCGCGTTTTCTAATTTCTTCCCACCCTTCAGATTTCTTTCTACTTTTAATCATTGTGTTGAGTTTCCTGCGGCTGCCCTAACAAATTATCTCAAGCTTGGTGACTTAAGTGTATTCTTTCACAGTTCTGGAGGCCAGAAGTCAGAAGTTCGGGTCTCCCCAGGGTTAGCTCGTTCCACGCGTGTCCCCTAGCTGCTGGGGGCTCAGCGGCTGCCAGCCAGTGGTCCTCAGTGTTCGTTGGCTGCCTTGGTCCCCACCTCAACTTCCTCTTCCTTGTTTTCCTCGTTTATAAAGTGTACTTATCGTTGGAATTAAGGACCACCCTAATCCGGATGATCTCTTCTCAGGGTCCTTCATTTCAGCTGCAAAGACATTTTTCCCAAATAAAGTCACAGGTACAGGTTCCTAGCGGACATATCTTTTGGGGGATGCCAGTTAACCTACAACTGACTTGGCTGTTTCAGTTTTTGTGCTCTCTCCTTCCGAATTGACTGTATAAACCTTTCTGTGCTATCTCTCGGTCTAAGTAGGTGTCTCTAGGATAGAACAACTCTTTATAGTTAATGGACTAGAAGTCAGGGACTTGGAGTTTGATTTTGAATTTTTCTGCCACTCTCCAACCACGTGAACTTGGGTGAATGCGATCCCTCTGAAGCTTACCTTTTTTATGGTGGTTGCAAATATAGAAACCAATTAGGTCTAGCTTAAAGAAAAGAACATTTTAAGTGCTAGCACCCTCCCACAAAACTCAAGGGCAAGAATGTCGCCAGACCTTGGGAAGAAATTAGGCCATGGGACTGAAATGTCAGCATTCTGTCTCATTTTGGGGGCCTGTTCCTCTCTACAAACTATGTGATTCTTTTTCCCCAGATGGCTGTTTTTCTGACCCGAGCTCTCCAACTTCATGTTCAGTCTCTACTGTTTGTTTTCTTCTCTCCTGTCTCCGCTTTTGCACGTTGCTGTCTTTCTGTCTAGGAATCAGTTCTAGATTCCTGATTGAGGGAATAAGACTGATGCCATCGAGATCTTTCCTGATTCAACCAATTTTTTTTAATGTTTTTATTTATTTTTGAGACAGAGCATAAGCAGGGGAGGAACAGAGAGAGAAGGAGACACAGAATCTGAAGCAGGCTCCAGGCTCTGAGCTGCCAGCACAGAGCCCGACGTGGGGCTCGAACTCACAGACTGTGAGTTGATGACCTGAGCCGAAGTCAGATGCTCAACCGACTGAGCCACCCAGGCGCCCCTCAACCAATTTTTGACCAGAGAGGGTGTCATATACTACAGAGATGGGTTTTGAGGGTCAGACCGTGTAGGTTGGGGAGGCAGGCAGTTCCGCGGAAGAATTTTTCTATAAGATGCAGTTAACAGTTCCTGCTGTGCTCATTTTCTCTGTGTTTGAAGATCAGAGTGGACAGTGAGCCTAAGAACACACTGCACACGGTATACTGAACACTTGAACAGATCGTTTTAAAGTTTCTAGCCCTGGATTTGGGTTCTGGACAAGTAGCAGACTTGATTTTTGCTTTCAATGAGAAAAAGACGAGGAGTGCATCCAGTGGTGGGGTTTGGGTAAAGATTTTCCATGAGGTCCTTGCCGTGGCTCCCAAGCTTTCACTGTTTCCACAATGGCAGCAAACCCTAATTTCAGAAATAGGAATGAAGTGGCAGGAGGGGGAAGAGAGTGGAGCTACCAGGTCTAAGTGGGCGATGTCTGACACGGAGGCATCTCTTCAGCGTTTTCTAGAAGGCAGTGGCGAGAGTGCGAACTGGGCTCGCGTCCTCGTACACAGAAACCATCGAGCTCTTTGTGCATCCATTTCTCAGCTACTTAGCATGGGGTTATTTTGGACGGGTCCTGTAAAGCAGGGTGAGCACTCGACGACAGAAATAACTATCAGCCCTAGAATAAAGCAAAGGTTTTTCAGTTTCTTGGGAATCCACAATTCAGTGTCGGTGTTGGGAGGAAGCAGGTTTGTCCTTCAGCAGGTGGATCAAAGAGGTTGGGTATGTTTTGCCAAGAAGCCGTCAGTTGGGATTACTGTTGCTTCTCTTCTTATTTCCAACCGGGCTGGAGTAGCAGTGGTGTCTACTCCTCCCAGCTTTGGAGCCCCCCTGCACCAGGAACAGCCGCCAGTACTGACGTGGGCACAGAGGGAAGCCTGGAGTAAGCTCCTCGGGGCGCCGTACTCTGGGCCTTACGAAGCCAGGTTCCTACACTTACGATCTAGCTTTCCCTCATTGTACTATTTAATTAAAAAAGATCATTGGGGGCGCCTGGGTGGCACAGTCGGTTAAGCGTCCGACTTCAGCCAGGTCACGATCTCGCGGTCCGTGAGTTCGAGCCCCGCGTCGGGCTCTGGGCTGATGGCTCAGAGCCTGGAGCCTGTTTCCGATTCTGTGTCTCCCTCTCTCTCTGCCCCTCCCCCATTCATGCTCTGTCTCTCTCTGTCCCAAAAATAAATAAACGTTGAAAAAAAAAATTTAAAAAAGATCATTGGCTCCAATTCCTGGAATAGACCTGGTAGAGAAAGCCAAGAAAGAGGTCATCTTAAGGCTTTAAGTCTGGCCTTCAAGTTAGATTGGCTGAGGGACGTTGTGGGCAGTGCATGTGAGCTGGCCTAAGTCATCCAAACTAGGGCACTGCACTCTGGGGACAAGTATGCATTTTCCTAGTGTCACCCATGCAAAATATGGCCTATTAGGAATCTACAAGAATGGGCTCCATTAAGAATTCTTAGAACGCCCTATTAACAGGAGACAGCTGGTCGAAGATTTGGGGTGCTGGCTATCTTTCTACCATCACTGCCGAAACCAGGCACATGAGCAGGTGCTCACGAGGTGATGAATTAACAAACACTTCACTGAACACGTCCTTTTCCAGTGTGGCACGGAGATTCATTAGTCTTACTTTATGAAGCATCAGCAGTTTCTGATTCGTACTCTGTGAAAATGGCAGTGTTCCCTGGAGGCAGAAATGCATAATTTTTTCTTGGCAGTTGAGAACACCATTACATTGCTTGTATTCAGTTACAAATGGAGAGATTAGTATTGGCCATGAGAACACAGTCTTCCCCAGAGAGAGGGTCATGGGCAAAGAAAGGGAAATAGAGAGATTTGGAGGAATCCAGGTCAAAATGCCTTGATGTTTTTGGTATGATTATACCAAAAGGATTGGTATACCAGAAGGATTATATGATTGATTCTGCGATGATGTACAAGACACCAGGTCATGAGCTAAGAACACAGTGAACAGGGCCAAGGTTGATTTGGAAAATGCACCCTGGCGAACGTGGGAGAAAGTGAAAACCACTCCATCTTCGCACTTCCGTTGCACGGATCTGTGCTCTATTCAGGTCTCTACTCACGTGCGTCTTCTCAGAGAAGCCTTAATGGCCCAGCCCGTTAATAATGCCTCTGTTACTCACTATACCCTTGCCGTATATTATTTCTTTGGAGGTCACGGTTAACGTATTTTTTATTATGCTTCTCGCTACCAAGAAGTGAATCTCCTGGAAAAAGTAACCCTTGGTCTTACCTGGGTCCTCCAGGAAAGAACCTGAGTTGGAGATGGGGGGCGGGGGGGGGGGGGCAAAAGATTTACCATCGAGAAACACGTGTGGAAAATGGGGGAGAGTAAGGACAGGGGAGGGCGGTCGTCAGACCACGGTATGTATTTGACAAGATCTCCGCCAGCCCAACAGGCAACACAGGAGGAAATACTGCTTGTTAAAGGGATCCCTTCGTGGGAATGGCCCTGCCGCTGTGCTAGCTGTTAGCCTGGGGACCCCACAGGAGTGTGACCTTGACATCAAAGCCCAGGTGGCTCTTACACATGGGTAACGAACCCTTTCCTGGAAGGGGAATCGGAGCGCTGTGTCTCCGTGTCTGCCCCGGTCCACCCCTTAGCTTGCACCCATCATTCTCTGCCTACGTTTTGGAGATAGCACGTTGAGGCTCCTTTTGTGCCTCTTACTGAAGGGAAACCTACAAGGTGGAGGGTGGTGGGGAAATTACAGCCTTCATCGTCACAGTTACTCTCGGGGTCACAACCGATACTAGTAGTTTCTTTCCTCCGCTATCACTTCTAAGTTCTCCCTCTCCTCAGCTGTCAGCTCTAAAGGTCTCGGCGGTTGACTCGCGGTCTTCCCAAACCGCCACACCTCAGGCGTCCCAGAGAGCCCCTGGTGATCCCATCCTTCACAGTTTGGGCTGCCGTCCGAGTCCGCTCGTGATCACAGCCAGGCAGGGGCGTACCCAGAGCTGTCCAAGTGGGTCACAGTCCCACACATACTCCACCCTGGCCGCGCTGCGTAAAACACATTCCCACCTCTTCCTGCTGATCAGGGTTCCTTTGCCCTACCAGGGTGAGGGCTCGAGTGGCCCCAGGGGACAGTCGTGGGTTGTGATTCAGTGGCACCCTTGCTGTGTCTCTGCAGAATGCGCCCTTCTCGAGGACCGGGACCTCCGACCCTGCACAGCCCGGAATAAAACAGATGGTAAACACACATTCTTCCAGATGTCTCCGGAATGACTGTAGGGAGGCTTTCTCCTGCTTTTGCTCCTTGCTCTTGGACCTTGTGTCCTTCCTCCTGGGGACACAGTGCCATAGAGAAGCGTGATTTGCTGTGCGTGCTGTGTTCTGGAGGAAAGTACTGTATCCTTGCAGAGTATTATTTCTGAGCTGGTACTTCAGCCACACCTTTGGCAGGCCCTAGTCTCTGTCACTAGTCTGCTTCTGAATCGTACACTATGTGATGCCACGGTCATGGGCCCACAGCTGTACCGCCCTCACCGTGAGGAAGGTCCAGTAGTTCGATGTTTAATGGTTCCAAGCCAACCCGCTCTAGTTTCTAGTACTTGTGAAGTTTCTAGTATGGGTTTCTAGTACTTGTGAAACCACCGCTCGCCCACCCCTGTCACTGGCTCAGGTTGAGGGTCTGCAGGCAGGACAAGCAAACCCTTACCCGGAGGAAGCTTCTGTTCTTGCGAGGCTGACTCTGGGCCCTCCAGGAGGGAAGGAGCCTAGTATAATCCACTTGATACGAGATAGCTGGTGTGTGTCTTTGAGAAATGGTGCCATACTGGGGGCTTGCTACAGGTCCCCATTTGGCAGTTGGGCGATCGGAGGGGGCAGTGATGATAAGAAGGCTCAGTCGCTGGCAGTGCAATTGTAGGGCTCACGTGGGACGTCTCCCTCAGCCACAGCGGTGGGTGTAGGTGTGGCCCTCAAGCCAGGACTTGGGAGTAGCCACTGACGAAGTTAGGCCAATATCAACTGACCCAGTCATTTTGTCTCCTTGCTTGTTTGGTGGTTGATGGCTCGGGGTGGGCCTAAACGGGTGATGCAAAGATCTTTACACTTAGTGCCCGCTCCCAAGCGTCCCATCCATCTATGCGGCTCTACCCCCGGCTTTTCTCTCCAATCTTTTCCTTTCAGGCACCTGACCAACCGCCGAGCTATTGGCTATGCTCGTGAGGCCATATATATTCTAACGTTGAGACGTTTTGCATTTAGCATGGTCACCGACCAGATACCCCATTCCAAGCTCTGCCAGCTGGGAAAGTTTTCCTTCTTCACTGTCTTTGAGAGCCACCCCTAACTGGTGCTCTAATGCAGTCACCATGGATTTTTGACCTGCACCCATGTGCTGAGCCAAGCCATCCAGAAACCAAGCTTGGGCTTTTTCTCCCTCTTAGTTGGCTATACGGAACCCCCTGCCCCGCCAACCCTGCCCTGCAGGACCACTGCGGTGAGTTGAGAGAGTCGGGTGCTGAGCAGCCCTGGTGACATTGGGGTCTAGGTGACATGCTTTTGCAGCTTGTGCCTTGTGCCCCCGCTCCGTCCCAGACTGATTGGATCTCATAATGGATTATTACCGGGCCTACTTGACTTTGTGACTTTGAGGGTCAAACGGGATGAAGGACAACATGTGAGGGAAATTTCTAGGGGACATGGTCCCTTGGTGTCTTACTGCCAAAGACTTACTGTCAGCTAGAGCTCAGCAGCCCCGGGAGCTGATTTTCCACAAATGTATATAATTCTCTGCTCTAGATGGTCTCACCTCGCTCCAGAACCTGAGATCTGTGTTGTGATCCTCCCCCTGGAGTTCGCTATAAACTATGCGCTGCATTTTTTCTTCCCCTGACCTGCCCAATACAACGAGGTCTGCCAAATTGTATGGCCCAAGTGGCGGGGCTGATCGTGCCCAACCAGGATGCGCTGCGGTGCCCTTTCCTACTCTAAGCCCTGCTCAGAGTTGGAAGCTTCTCGTGTAATATTAAGGGCCAGAGCATTTTGCTGGGGGAAGGTGTATGTTGCCTCCAGAACCCAAAGGGATGTATCAGATGCCAATGCTTCCTAGTTCGTGGTAAGGGATAAAAGATACAGCACTTTGTTGTTCACTTTGGAGGCGATGTCCTAGCATACCTCTGACCACTGGACCTCTAAAACTGGTGTTGCAGATTTCTCAGCGTTCAGGACTTCTCACTCTCGGAAGAGCATGTGTCGTACCAAGCCGTGCGGTACGCTAGCCATCTTGAATTCACCCCGTCCGATCAGTGTGATACCACTGACGTGATGGGTCAGCGTGGTGTTCTGTGGGAATGGCTTATGGAATCATTGGGAGAAAAGAACGGAATCTAGCGTGACATTAGAGAATAACCTGTGCGTTCACGCTGCAGAATTGAGCCATCAAGGAAACTCCTATTTCCTTTCATCATCGGGACAGATGGCTCCGGAACCTATAGCATCAGTGGGAATCTACAACATTCAGAAGTCCACGGAATTAGGTGCTGCCCCTGTTGCCAGTGCCTCCAGAGCCACATGGTATCTGCTCAGGTGTGGCCCAGCAGCACGGGTGCCCAGGAACTTGCTTCCCGAGGTCCGAGAGTGGAGACTGGATAATGGCACCTCTCTAATTCTGCTGAAAAATCTGTGCCTGTGCCAGAAGAAAGGGCGAAAATGGCCAATGTGCTGTCTCTGCCTCACTTCCGGGCCCTGGATCTTATATATGTGGATCCGATGGGCCGAATACAAGTCATACTGAGAAAGTTTCAGAGTCGAGGAAATGCAGTAGCTTTCTACCCTGTCCTTCAGGAAGGCAAAGGGATGAACTAGATATTGGGCACAAGTTGGCCATGTCCGTCTCCAGAACGATCCGTAGATGTTTTCTTTGAGAGGATTAGACGTAAGGGAAGGGCCCGTTTCAACAGGTACGTGGACTAATGCTCAGTAATTGTTGGGTCTGCTTGCTTAAGCCACATATTCATAATTTAAGAAGAATAAATTTCCAGAACCCAGTACTGTCCAATTAATATTCCACATGTGGATTAACTGTCAGTTTATCCGTGGATCCAGTTGGGAATTACATCTACTTGCCCGTGATCGTAACCGCATGGGACTCACACCTGAAATCATTACTGTCCAGGACAAGTGGCCCCCAGCCACGTTGTGGCTGTTGAGCACTCGGAATGTGGCCAGTCCGGATTGAGTGGTGGTGTGAGTATAAAATACACAGGAGATGTCAAAAGCTGAGCGTAAAAAATGTAGAATACCTCAACGTTTTGTGCTGATTACACAGTGACATGACAGTATAGGGAGGTTGGGTAAAATAAAGAGACATCGTTAAATTAAGCCTTTATTTTTACAATTTTTAATTTGGCTATTAGAACAATTAAAACTACATATGTGGCTCGTGTTCTGTTTCCTTTGGACAGCTCTGTCTTATAAAGAACCTAAAATTCTCCACGGAGCAAGCTAGGCAGTTCCCTTCCAGGGGTGTTCTGTGGAAAGGGCTGAGATGTGCTCCTTGAACTTGGCCTTCTGAGTGTGTCTGGCCCCCCCACCCCTCCCTGCCCCGGGCGAGGGTCTTCCTACCACACTTGAGTTCTGTCTCTCTGGTCTTAATTTGCCGTACAACAGTACGGATGAAGTAATTTTTTTTTTAAAACTTCATTAAAAATATTATGAGAAACCATAAAGAAACAGGACTGTGTCTGACTCCGATATTAGCTCTTTCTCCCCTATTCCCACTGCTCTCCAAGTTACGATTCCCTGGAACATTGTGTTCTCCCTGTACGAACTTGAACACAGAACTCAGCAGTTCTTCAGCTCTACAAAACAATGCAGGAAAACATAGGGGGCAATAAAAATGGCATTCTTGCGAATCTCTTAGGGGAAACGGAGGGAGGGCTTGGAATTGCACACTCAAAGCAAACAACGTACCTCCTCCCATTAGACATTTTTAATCTTTTCCTGACTCCCTTCTCTGCCACTCAGCCTGTGAGGGCTCCCTCTCCCTCCTGCCCCTTTGCCCTCTCCTC
Organism: Leopardus geoffroyi; assembly: GCF_018350155.1. NCBI lineage: Eukaryota > Metazoa > Chordata > Mammalia > Carnivora > Felidae > Leopardus > Leopardus geoffroyi. The sequence goes on along the minus strand of NC_059338.1, from coordinate 4,264,751 downwards.
CCCATCTTCCCACCTCCTGCCCTTTCTCCCTCTCCAGGCCTCTCCCTTGTTAGAATCTCTCTAACAAGGAACCATTATTAGGTGGAACCATTTAATTGCTGTACTGTGTTACTTGAGCATTTCCTTAGGGTCTCATGCTCCAAAGAAAGTAATTTCTTTTGAATAAATACAGCGTCTCCCTAAGAGGAATTTTGGGGAATATGATTTTCTTCATTTCATTACACAGAATAAATTGGGTGAGTTTTAAAAGTAAAGGGTTTCAATGTTGAGAAATTTGGTAAATAGAATAAGGAGCTTTACCAAGTCCCAAGTCTCCTTAGTGTAAGATAGCCTCTCTCTAACCACATCTGGGCTGAGAAAGGCTGCCTGCAGCTCGAACCTTTCTTTGTAGATCGTTGTTTCGGCGAGACCAGGGCCGATCGGTTGACGTTATCAGCAGCCGTCCATCAGCTCAAGGACAAAGGCCAGCTTGTCTTTTGAACTGAAATTGTCCCTGGGATCCTTGATAATCTTTCTCTGAGAACAGGTTTCTTGATTTCGGATCAAAAATTGATTCCTTGTGGACTGGTGGTCTATGAGCCGCCCCCCGCCCAACTCTGGTCTGTGATCGAGTCCTTATTGGCTCATGATCAACCCTCCCCAGCTTTATTGAGGCTGGAGCCCATTAGAAAAATAATAATGAGGGCCACCTGGGTGGCTCAGTTGGTTGCGTGTCCGACTTTGGCTCAGGTCGTGATCTCGTGGTTTCTGAGTCCGAGCCCCACGCGGGGCTCTCTGCTGTCAGCGCAGAGCCCCTTTCGGGTCCTCTGTCCCCCTCCCTGTCTTTCCCCTGCTCACGCTCCCTCTCTCAGAGATAAACCTTTAAAAAACAATATTAGTTTCCATTTATTAGCAAGGTGCAGCTCCAAGTGCTGTCTATGCTCTTAGTATGTTCTGATTGTCACGACCACACAAGAGGCGGGCGTTATTGTTTCCGTATTGTCCCAGGCAACTGAGGCCGTGAGTGATTAAGGGGCTCCCCGCAAACCACACGGCACTGTAATTCCCATCGATGTGTCCTCGGTGTCCGTGTTCTGCAGTGTCCCGAAGTCTCTGGTGGGCATCCTGGAAGCACGGGTCCTTCTAACTAAAGGGGCTTCAGGGATCATTAATCCTATACCCTCACTTGACACATTTGTAAATTGATCGCAGACGTCCCAGTTAGAGCCATTCCGATCCCAAGCAAGAATTGTGTGATAGTATATGACACGTTCAGAGACACCTTGGAGGTAAATTTAGTAACTTGGCTTCCTGAAGCTTTGAAACACCTAGTCCTTAACGACCTTCTAAACGAAGACAGTTGGGCAGTGATTGCATCACGGGAAGGAGGGGAGACAGACAAAGTCGCTGAGCTCAAACGGCAAACTGCTTACTCTGAAGTGTTTTCTAGGACTCTCCCAGAGCAAACTCCTCTCCCCGCGGAAACCTTCCAGATGCTTCTGCCTCGTTATTGCAGATAGGTCTGTGATACTGCACTGACAATGAAGTTAGAGCGTACCCCGCGTTTCGTGGTCTTTATGCTTTTCCTGAGGGTGGTGTGATGCCTGTCTCTACTGTGTCTGAAATAGATCTGCGGAATTGAGCAAAGTTTGCTTAATTACGCATTGTTCTTTCCTGCGGCCAGAGCGTTCTTTTCTTGTGAGAACGTCTAAGACAGTGGAAAATATTGAGTTGCAATAATAAAAACCAAGGGGACCATCATGTATTCATTTATTAAAAATACTCATCAGAGATTATTCTGTGCCGATAACTAGCAAATGTTGTAAACAAGACTTGGAATGTCACAGCTCTGCTGGAATGCATAGTCTAAGGAGGGGAGTTAGGTAAGAAACAAGGAATAAATGAATAAAATAAGTATTCTAAGGACAGGAATACAGATGATAGGGTTTGTGGCAAGGAGCTGCCTTACACTGACAGGGTGGTCGGGACAGTCCGCTCCTTGGAAATGACATTTGGGGTGGAAACCTCTTCTGAGTGACTGCATAGAACCAACCAGGCCATGATACAGGGCGGGGATTGGCACTTTTTTTTTCCCCCCGAAGAAGATCAGAGAGTAAATATTCGAGGCTTTGCAACCTGTGTACTCTCTGTCTCAACTCTGCAACTCGGCCATTGTAGTCTGAAAGCGGCAGTAGGGAAAAGAAATGGGTGTGGTCGCGTTCCAATAAAACTTTATTTGTAAGAACAGGCAGGGGCAGAGGACCTGAATTTGGCCCGCAGACCATGATTTGCCATTCTCTGATCCAGGGGAAGGAGCATTTGCAGGCAGGTGGATAGCAAGTTGAGAGACCCAAAGCTGGATTCAGGCTTTGTATTCTTGGAACGGGAGGGAAGTGTGTGGCTGCGGGGTGGTGAGTGGGAGGGAGAATTAGGGGTCAGAGATACAGGTAACAGGTAGGTCTTTGCAGACCCGGAAAAGACATTGGCCTCTTATTCTAAGTGCAGAGGGAAGCCACAGGATGGTTCGGTCAGGGGACAGTGACACCATCTGCTCTGCGTTGTAGACGGTTTCTGGTGTTGGGTGGTGACTATTGCACAGTGGTGACTATTGTACAGGAGTGGGCAGCAAGGAGGTGTCTTAGGGGCTGGGCTGTTCGAGGAATCCAAGCTAAATACGGTAGTGAAGGCAGGGAGAACTGTGCAGGGGTAGCAGTTTGAATCTCTCTCCACAGTCCCTTAACTACATATGAGCTCTGAGCTTCATTTCCTCCAGTAGCTAAGTACAGATAAAATTCCTATTTTATTTGTTAGGACAAAATAAAACCGCGAGTCAAATGTCCAACACATGGTTGGCTTTCAGTTATATTGGTTCTTTTCCCCATCTTGGTCTGTAGATCACATTCTGTCTCCTTTCTCCCGTCCCTTTTTTCCTCCTTACCTCCTTTTTCCATATTTCTTTCTTTCCGTCTACAGATACTTAATGGTGAACTGGATTAAGTACTTGGTACTTAATCACGCTGGCAGACACAGAGGTATCTTGTTTTTAAACATGTGCTGGCTTGGGTTGTTGGGTGCCCCCAAAAGCGAAACTTACTCTGGTCTCTTGTTTTTCTCTGTTATTTCCTTTGATAAGACAAGCTGCCACTTTAAAAGTTCCAGCTATTTGTGTAAATAATTAGAGACCACGTCACCTTGGGGAAGATCTCATTTGTTCTGGGAAGAATCACTTAAAGAATCCCAGTGTTTATGAAAATCTATTGGAAGGTATGTCCTGGGGTGAGAGAAGATACGTACACATTTTCGATGGCCTGACACGGACGCCTTAACGTGTGACCCTTGCAAGTATGCAGCCCCAGAGGATTGCTGGGAAGGACAAGATTATTAACATATTCACAGTGATCGAGGTGGTGAGGTAGGGTTCAAGATCCCTCATTGTGTCCCATCACCACGGCCGGGGTGGGACAGAAGAATCACAGGTCAGACTTTGCTCCAACTCTCCCTGTCTGACACATCTTTTGCATTTGTACTTTCAACAAAATTTAAAATTAAAGCCTACAGTCATCCCACATTTTCCCACTGAGTGATTTACCTTCCCAGGGGAAATATATTTGCAGCCAGCTTTTAATTATCTATCTTTCTGTTGCAGGATGGTATTGAAAAGTATACTAATTTCAAATCGGCTAGCTTGGACTGGCTAGCTTCATGTTGTTGGACAGGTCCCCTAAAATTTTCCGGACTCTGTTTAGTACTTGATCCTCTCCACGTCTCCTCTAGCTCAGTGACGCCACAACAGGGCCAACCTGCAGACCGGCTCTATGACTCTGGAGGTCCAGAGGGGCCAGGGATGAGCAGGGCAAAAGTAAACTCTAACACAGAAGCAGTGGTCTGTAGAGAAAATACCCCATAGATCCTTTTTGAAACTAGGTTCTACTCAGAGGACATATTTTCAGAAATCACTTTGGTTGAAGAAGTGTTTGTAAGCTGTCAACAGATTTTTAGTCCTCGATCATCACTATCTGCCCCATCCCCAAGCCCCACTGTGCACCTTTCCTGAGGATCCGGTCCAGGAGAACACATCAGAAAAGCCTTAAGATAGTATCTTATGGCAACAGGCACATTGATCTGGATGCTTGAGTGTAAGAAAGATAGACGTTCTTTCTCCTTGGGAGGATACCTGTAAAGCACCAAAGCCGGCTGAATGTTAAGGCAAAAAATGATTGAAGGCAATTAGAACAGGGGCGCCTGGGTGGCTCCGTCGGTTAAGCGTCCAACTTCTGCTCAGGTCATGATCTCACCGTTCGTGAGTGTGAGCCCCGCATCCGGCTCTGTGCTGACAGCTCAGAGCCTGGAATCTGCTTTGGATTCTGTGTCTCCCTCTCTCTCTGTCCCTCCCCTGCTCTCACCCTCTCTCTCTCTCTCTCTCTAAAAAATAAACATTAAAAAAAAAAAAAAAGAAAGTAATTAGAATGAGTTTTTTTTAAGGGAAAGGAAATAGAGTTATTAGAAGAGAGATTTGGGGTTAATGCACTGAAGGAGAAAGATTAACTCTAGGTTCACATTCATCACCCAGAAAAAAATCATTGGGCCATTTTTTGTACACATGCAGAGAGGACCTACACATCGTGGGACCCATGGATGCCACTTTTTTGCATTTAACTGAGATTGGTATTCATATTAAATCTGTTTCATGTGAGGATGAGCCAAAATGGATTATTTTAAACATGAGAAGCCACGTTTTCTTACAGATTTCTTTCTTTCTTCTTTTTTTTTTTTTTGCGCTGAATAAAATGAGGTGGCAATCCAAATGCTAACTAATTAATGACTGAATGCTAAACTAATTAATGACTGAAGAAAATAGTGAGCATCTATATGATGGTGTATTTTGAAGCCTTTAATTTAAGTATCATCCTTATGAAGAGTCCCCAGTAGTATAGAGAAAAGCTTCTACTGTATTAAGCGAAAAGCAACATGTGACTTTTTTATATAAAATATCTCTGTGAAGTAAAAAAACAATGAGAGGAAACGTGCTTTCCAGTTAGTTGGATTTTTACAATCTCTCCTATATTCTTCCTTATATATTTTGATATTTTATTTTTCCAGAATGGGCATTTATTACTTTAGAATTGGGAAACTAGTCTACAGCCATACCACCCTGAACGCGCCCGATCTCGTCTGATCTCGGAAGCTAAGCAGGGTCGGGCCTGGTTAGTACTTGGATGGGAAAACTGGGAAACTAAACACTCCTATGAAAACCTTGTGTATAGTCGGTACGATTTCTGAATATACGAGAAATCTGTTGGGTCGTTGTGAAAAGAAGAGCTGTGGATAGACGCAAATAATCAGAAAGGATCCGGAAGCCGCAGAACGGCTGACGGGAAGGGATGGTCTTTTTTGGAAGGATACAATTGGAAATGATTCTTACAGGGTATCCTATTTTGGGGTGTTTGTGTAGAGTTTCAGAAGGGTTCCCGGACCACAGATACCAGAAGCTTCTTTCCTCTTCTTCAAGAAGAGAGAACACGAGGCAAGTTGGGTAGATGGCGATGCCACTGAGGGTCGTTTAGCGGAGCAAGTGCCCAAAATGACACCAACGGCCAACGACACAAAACACTGCTTACGTGAAAGCTGAAATTAATTTCATGCCTTCAACAGAGGGGAGCTCTTTGCTCCTTTTCAATTAGCCCCTTTCTGTTTACATAGACACCTCTGCCACCTGGTCTTCTCAGTCACCCACTTGAACGCTACTCATGAATTTCGAGGCTGAGTCCTCAGTTTTCCATTTATCTCTGTGGGACTCTCCTCAGAGAAATCCTTTGCTCTCCCAGCCTGACTCTTCCCCTTGTGTGGATGGCTCCCCATTTCAGTTTCTCAGAGGCTCTCACCTGCATTTCCAACTTTCTGTTGAGTATTTCTACTCGAAGTCTGTAGAAATTTTTTTTTAATGTTTATTTATTTTTGAGAGAGAGACAGAGCACGAGCAGTGGAGGGGCAGAGAGAGAGGGAGACACAGAATCCGAAGCAGGCTCCGAGCTCCCGGCTGTCAGCACAGAGCCCGACGTGGGGCTCGGACCCACAGACTGTGAGATCATGACCTGAGCTGAAGTTGGACGCTTAACCGACTGAGCCACCCAGGCGCCCCTCGAAGTTTTTATAATCACCTCAAACTCTACATTGTGTTCACAACAGAACTGCTCCATATTTCATATTCTTTACGAATCCCCTCATGCCTTTTCCACCGAGAATGACCAGAGTGATTTTGTACGCCACCCTCTTCCTCAAGCTCCTCCTTGAATCTGGGGCCAGAACCTGGTTTGGCATATTTATATAATGAGTTACATTGTTTCCTCCCTTCATGCTCTCATCATTGTGGTTCAGGTTCCAGTCGTCTCGTCTCGTTATAAATGACATTTGGGGAACAGGGAGAAATGTTTTGAATGTGGTATAGGGTCTCCATTATAGACTAAGTTGTGTCTCCACTGGGATTTGGACATGTCAGGTCAGGGGCAGGCTTCCAGGAATCCATTTACATAAAATACTTTGGTGAAGGGATTCCTACAGGGAGGGAGGGGTAGGTGGAGGAGGAGGCTGGAGAGGCATGTTTTGTTCCCTGGTGTGGAGTCGGGAAGAGGGGCCGCAGGACAGGCCGGCTCTGTGGGCGCTGTTGTGCATACACAAGTCTGCCCCTGCTGTCCGGTAACAGTGATGGAGATTGGGGAAGTTTCTCTACTCTCGAAACTGCAAGGGACTCAGTGGCAGGCAGCCTAGGGCCTGTCGCTAAAATAGAAGACATAACCAAAGCACATGAAGACAAAATGAAGCCATGCACAGAAGGTGGTGGTGGGTGGTGTGTATAGGGGGTTAGAGCTTAAGAGATGTGTCCTCTTCCTGGATGGGAATGGTCAATATTATACAAATATGGAGAATCGATTTTTTTTTTAATTTAAGTTCAAGTGAGTCAACATGCAGTGTAGTCTTGGCTTCAGGAGTAGAACCCAGTGATTCATCACTTACATACAACACCCAGCGCTCATCCCAACAAGGGCCCTCCTTAATCCCCATCACCCATCTAGCCCATGCCCCACCCACCTCCCCTCCGGCAACCCTCAGCTTGTTCTCTGTGCTTAATCTCTTATAGTTTGCCTCCCTCTCTCTGTTTTTTTTTTTTTAATTTTTTTTAATGTTTATTTATTTTTGAGAGAGACAGAGACAGAATGGAGTGGGTTAGGGGCAGAGAGAGAGAGGGAGACACCGAATCCGAAGCAGGTTCCAGGCTCTGAGATGTCAGCACAGAACCCGACGCGGGGCTCAAACTCACAGACCGTGAGATCATGACCCGAGCCAAAGTCGAATGCCCAACCAATGGAGCCACCCAACCCCACCTCCCACTCTGTTTTTATCTTACTTTTCCTTCCCTTTCCCTATGTTCATCTGTTGTGTTTCTCTAATTCCACGTATGACATCTTTCTCTGAATTATTTCGCTGAACATAATACCCTCTAGTTCCATCTACGTTGTTGCAAATGGGGGATTCTATTCTTTTTCATTACCAAGTAGTGTTCCATTATATATACCACATTCGCATGCACCCCAGTGTTTATAGGAGTGCCGTCAACAATAGTCAAAGTATGGAAAGAGCCCAAATGTGGAATTGATTTTTGACAAATTGCCAAAGCAATTCAGTGCAGAAAGGATAATCTTTTCAAAACAGGATGTTGTAATAACTGGATTTCTGGATGGAAAAAAAGGAACCTTGACCTAAACCCCGTATCTGACACAAAAGGTAAATGTATCCCACATCTGTCTGTGTACAACCTAACACCATGGAACTTTTAGGAGAAAATCTTCCTCAACTGGAGTTAGGCAGCACATTTTCAGATAGGATACAAAAACATAATCGTTAAAGACAAAATTGATAAATTGAACTTCCGAATTGAAAAATCTTGCTTTGTGAAATACTATAATGCGAAGGAAAAGACAAGCCACGGACTGGCATAAAATATTTGCAAATAATATATCTGCCAGTAGACCTCTATCCAGAATGTGTGAAGAACTCTCAACGCTTAAGATGAGGAGACAGCCCAATTAAAAAAGGCACAATAGGGGCGCCTGGGTGGCGCAGTCGGTTAAGCGTCCGACTTCAGCCAGGTCACGATCTCGCGGTCCGTGAGTTCGAGCCCCGCGTCGGGCTCTGGGCTGATGGCTCGGAGCCTGGAGCCTGTTTCCGATTCTGTGTCTCCCTCTCTCTCTGCACCTCCCCCATTCACGCTCTGTCTCTCTCTGTCCCAAAAATAAATAAACGTTGAAAAAAAAATTAAAAAAAAAAAAAAGGCACAATAGTTGCTCACTTTACCAAAAAGATGTAAGGATGATAAAGACGTGAAATGCTGTTCAACCTTGTTAGCCATTAGATAAATATAAAGTAAAATCACTATAACACAACTGCACACCTATCAGGATGGCAGAAATAAAAAATACCCAGCAGTTGACGAAGATGAAGAGCCTCAGGGATTTTCCTATTGGGAAAGCATGTCGGTATAGCCACTCTGGAAAACAGTTTGATGGTTTCTTATAAAGTCAAACACACACTCGTCCTGTGACCTAGCGACTCAATTCCTTGTTATTGCCCCAAAGGAGCAACCACTAGAAAAGCTGTACGAGGGGAGACACTCGAAATACTATGGAAAAATCAAGATGTAATTCTCAAACATGTTCAAATAACCCAAAGGAAGGCATGAAAAAGAGATAAAATAGAAAACGAAATACAGTGGGTTTGAGCCCTGAAATATCTATCATTACTTTAAGCGGTCTAAATAGGTCCTCTTAAAACAGAGATTGGTACTGTTTTAATAACATGTACCCAGCTATATACGCTCTACAAAAAACTAAATATGGTATTGGCTAGTAGAAAATAAAAGGACGGAAAATAACAATCGAAAGAAAGGAGGAGTGGCTATTTTAATAGCAGATTAAAGTAGACTTCAAAGAAAAGTACTGAGGGTTATAGATTTGGGGAGGAAGACCACAGAAAGTGCCATTCTCATTACATCGGGAACATTCTCCCAATAGGACTTCCCACTGTTGATGTTAACCTGGGTGACCTGGATAGGGTGGTTTTACAGTTTTCTGAAATAAGTGACTCTTTGTATCCCACCTCCCTACCGTACTCTTTGGAAAGAAATCACCATGTGTGCCTCACTCTTCTTTTTGTTTGTTTGTTTGTTTATTTTTGAGACAGAGCTAGATGCAAGCAGGGGAGGGGCAGAGAGAGAGGGAGAGGAAGAGAATCCCAAGCAGGCTCGGCACCATCGTTTGTGCAGAACTCAATGGGGGACTCGAACTCACAAACCGCGAGATCCTCACCTGAGCCAAAATCAAGAGCGGGATGCTTAACCGACTGAGCCACCCAGGCGCCCCTGCGGTTCACTTTTAATGCAGTTATACTCCACCACCTTGAGAGTAGAGTATGTATAGAAACTATTTGGAATTCTTCTCCGCCCAGATTTGTCTGTTTTCCTCCACTTATTTCTATCATATCACTATGGACTTGAACGTATTTATTTTATCTTTTGATTTATAATCAGACACTACTTTGTTGCTGAGATTGCTCCCGTGTTGGCCACAGAGACCTTCTGGCATACCCAAACCATTGAGTGGTCTGACCACTTTCTTTCGGGCTCTACAAGGTGTTTCAGGCTCCTCTCGTATATTTCCTGTCCTACGGTAGCCACTTATGCAAGATTCCTAGATCCTTCTAATGGAGAATGGTATGAGAAACCAAGATCTGGGTTTCTATGATCCGTTACCACACAGATCATTCCTAGCCCTCGCTTCTTGCTTGTCTGTAACTTCCCACACTCACTCACAATTCTGCTATCTGCCATCCATTTTCTTATGGTGCAATTCCAGGATACCTTTATAGCCCTTTAAGAATTGTTAACCTGAACCCCTGTGGGTAGCAAATTTCAAAATTCGAAGACACTGCTTGTGTGTAGGTCCTTTTGTGTTTGGCCTTCAGGGAGTTGACTCCTTTTCAGAGTTACTGAGGTCAGCATTTCCCCCTTCCGCCTTCAGTGGGGTTGTTTTGTGTGTGTGTAATACAGTTAAGACTCTCTTGCTTCAGCCTGCATTCTATTCTGGGATCTCAGTCTCCTGAAATGATTTCTCTTTCATTTGCATACATTAAGGTTCACTCTACTGCAACATGCTATGGGGGTTGACGAATGCATAGTGTCGTAGCCACCGTGATAGTATTCTGTGGAATAGCTTCACCACCCTAAAAAAATCCCCTGTGCTTCCTCGTTTCAACCTTCTCTCTTTCTCAGGCCCCTGGCAACCACTGATCAGTGATCTGCGTGCAGTCTCTATTGCTTTGCCTTTTACATATGTGTGTGTGTGTGTGTGTGTGTGTGTGTGTGTGTAAACATGTGCGTGTGTGTGTATAATCTTTCTCTCTAGAGTCCAGAAACTCACTTCACCACTACACTCTCAGCAGTTAGCACCAGCTCTAATCCTCTTAACAGAGGGCCAGGCTTGCTTCGGAAGTTCCAAATGCTTTTCTGATTTGTTTTTATGTGGGAGAAAAGTGGATTCCAATCTGTCCTAAAATCTTAGCCGGTTCTTCACGAAAACAACATTACGGCTTGCATTTCTGCCAGAGACGCTCTTCCTCTGGGGTCCCCATTGATTGGCTAGGGTGAGGCCCCAGCGGCCCTTCCGATGGGGGACACGAATTCTCTCTGGAAAAAGGTTCAGGGACAAGGTCTCATTGTGTCTGGGAAATCTGAGGCTCTGGGGAGTTCTCTAGCACATCACGATCTGTCCTGTGAATTGCCCCTGGGTGAGGGTATACTCTGGATAAACAGAAAGTGCCTGCCAGCTTGTCCAAATTCAGGTTTGGTTTTCACCCCTTGGTCACTTTTAGCCTTGTTTGTACAGCGGAGAGCCTCATCCCTGCCTCCTTTCTGGGGGGTGATTCTAAGAACCTAGTGAGATAATGGTTGGGAAAGTACCTTAGCGCAAGAGGCCTCATTATGGAAGAGGTGTTTGCCGTAAAGGGATACCGAGTGTGAGCAGTGACCAAAATAATCCCAGGGAACCGGAGAGATTCCTCTCACTCAGGTGGTGAATGCAGCCAAGTATTCTGACTGTTGAGCAGGTCAGGGAAAAGTTCTGTGGACCGTTCCTCTGGGGGGTGAGAAGGGGCTGATGAAAACTTCTGATTCCATGATATCTGGCTGTGAAGCTCTTCCTTTTAGACAACGTTTCCAGAAAACCTGGGTGATGCGCGAGCAGGGAGTCCACAGTGATTAGGTATTCCGAATGGCGCTGGTCTGGAGCTGAGCAGCCCTTGGGCCCAGGGGGTGGCCCCTCACATACATAACAAAAGCCTGTTGCTTAGGTAACAAGCGTTCATTTCACCAAACTCCTGCCTACCGGGCCCTTTCCCTCCAGAGAGAGAGAGCTTTACGTAGATCACAAAACAAGATCCCCAGGCTTAGATCTTTGTCCTGAAATATTAAGCACTCTTTGTTCATTTCCCCATCGCTTTGCATCATGGCGAGTTCTGCACAAGCCCATCTCCCGGGCAGGACTGAGGGCTCCCTTCTTTGGGCCAGGTGTTTGTTGCTAGGCCCCACGTCTCGCACAGATTCTGGCGTGTAGAGAAGATTCCACGAACGATTGTTGAATGCCTGTCAAGCCCTTCGCCTGCATGATGTTGCTTTTAATCATTTCGTTCTGTCCTTTGCCAGTGAATAACTTCTCCTCGTTACTTTCAGCCGCTGTGGATTCTAGAGAACGTTAGGTATTGTTTGAGTTTTGTCGTTGCTCCCCTCAATCCTGGGAGAGGGCCTGGTAGTTCTGGTCTGTACAGGTTTCTGTATTTTTTTTGTTTTGTTTTGTTTTGTAAAGTTTATGTATTTTGAGAGAGAAAGACAGCGCATGCGTGGGGAGGGGCAGAGACGGGGGGGTCAGGAGTGGGGGGAGAGAGAATCCCAAGCAGGCTCCCTGTGGTCAGCGCAGAGCCCCGCGCGGGGCTCAGTCCCACAAACCGTGAGATCGTGACCTGAGTGGAAATCCAGAGTCGGACACGTAAGTGGCTGAGCCACCCAGGTGACCCTGTATTTTCTTTTGAACGTTTTTCTGAGTAAGGGGCCCACCCTTGAATTCCGCTGCAAGGTATGTCGTGGGGCCGCCTGTCTGAGGTCAAGTGGCAGGCCCTTGACTGACACCCTTACTGACTCCGTGGCAGGCCCTTGCTCTCCTCCCCTGGGTGCTCATTTGAGCCTCAGTCTCCAAATCTGTATGAGACTCCTTGATCGGCCTCTGTACCACGGTCTCTCTGAGTGCCTGATTCAGCTTCATCACATGTACGTAATTGTGTCTGTGTATGACCTCCGGATACTCTACTCACACTCCCGTTCCCCTCATTTTCTTGGCTTAGAGTCCAGAGATCCATACAATGTCTTACATGTCTCATTGGAGCTGTGTAAGGACAAGAAGGATGCCCCCAGTTCACACAGATGCCCCAGATACTGAATCCCCGTTTGCCCAAATCTTGGGTGAATGCCACTGTTTACAAGTTAAAGCCAAAAATTTTTAGTTCAGTACACAAAGCCCTCACAATCTGACCCCAGCCTACCCCTCCGGTCCCATCTCCCTCCACCTCCCCCCATTGTCCCTGGGAGTCAGTACGAACACTAATTTTTTTTTTTTTTTTTAAATCTCCTGAACCTTCCTCTTGGTTTCGTCCCTGTGAATATATGGTTCCTTCTCTTTGGGATTCTTTTCCTCCAACAAATTACCCATCAAGAAATCTCCTCCAAACGTTCTAAAGTCAGTTCCCACTGGAGATCACCTCCTCTGAGACTCCCCTGACATCTCCAGCACTTTCTCTCCCTCCCTTCCGCCTGCAGGCTTTTGTATACATAACCTACTATAGAGAATTGAAACCATACTTTTAAATGTTTGTCTCTGCCGCTAGAATCTGAGTTTCTTGAAGACACGCAGGTAGGGTCTTTCCATCAGTCTTTCCCAGAATCCAATACGTGGCCCCGTGTGTCTTTACTACCCGTGACATACTGTCTGAATTAATAACAGCTGAACTGACCCAGGAGGGTCTTGGAATGTGCCCTCAAACCCGACAAGCTCTGGGTTTGCCAGGATCTCTAATTAAACTGTCTGTGGTCAATCACCATCTTTAATAAGCACTTTTGCTAGAAACTGGGATAAACGAAAGCAGCGGGGGAAGGAAATGTCTTTCCCCTTGCTCTCCCCTCCGGAGGCCATTCTCCCTATCCACAGTCACTTATTACTTGACATGTCGTGGGGAAACAGATTCTAACAGGGACTCCAGTTTGAGAGATCCTCATGCTCTTAAGTAGGAAGGAATCGTAGGAACAAATGCATCCCTTGGATTCTGCCATTTCCTCTCTGTTGCCTTCATTAGAAACCAAAAAGTCCACGAAGGATCCTGGGCTCACACTACTTCCTGACCTTGTTTGTCTATTTACCCACAAAAACGGGGCTAATGCTTTGTTCGGGGGCTTCTCAAGTTTGCAGACTCACAGTTGGATGCTGCCGCTGTTCCTCTGCCTCCTTATGGGGCAGGTCTCTGGGAGCCAAGGGCATATGGCTCTGCTCTTGTTGCTGCTGAGAGCCTCAGGAGAGCACTTCCTGTCTTGTCAGGAAAGCTTCCTGCCAGCGGCCCGGAGCAGAGCATCCTTGACCTCCTTGTTCCTCAGGGTATACACCACCGGGTTCAGCAGGGGGGTGATGACGGTGTAGGTCACCGAGATCAGCTGGTCCTGATCCCTGGTGTTCTCCGACTTGGGCTTGAGGTAGGCGACGGAGGCACAGCCGTAGTGGACGACGACCACCGTGAGGTGAGAGGCGCAGGTGGCGAAGGCCTTCTTCCGGCCCCGGGCGGAGGGGATCTTGAGGATGGTGGAGACGATGAGGACGTAGGAGATGAAGACCAGGCCCATGGGGACCACGAGCACCAGCACGCTGATGATCACGGTCAGGGTCTCGTTGACCGAGGTGTCGACGCAGGAGAGCTTCATTACAGGTCGGATGTCACAGAAGAAGTGGGCCACCTTCGTAGCACAGAAAGGCAGCCTGAACACAGATGTCACTTGCGTCGTCGCTACGATCAGCCCAATGCCGCAGGCGCCCCCCACCAGCTGGACACACCCTCTCTTGTTCATGATGACGGAGTATCTCAGGGGGTTGCAGATGGCCACGTAGCGGTCGTACCCCATCGCCGTGAGCAGGAAGCAGTTAGTGATGCCAAAGGTTACGAAAAAGAACATCTGGGTGGCACAGCCTGCCCGTGAGATGGACCGGTTCGTACCTACAAGACTGGAGAGCATCCTTGGGAGAATGACCAGTGTATATATGGTCTCTGAGGAGGACAGCATGCTCAGGAAGAAGTACATGGGCGTGTGCAGGTGAGGGTCCGTTCGGATGATGGTCACAATGACCGTGTTGCCGGCCAGGGTCACGACGTACAGTGCAAGGAACACGACGAACAGGCCGAGCTGGTGCTCGCGGAAGCTGGAGAAACCCTGGAAGACGAACTCAGTTATGAGAGTGTGGTTCCCTCTCTCCATTGAGTGGTCGCTAAATCTGAAATGGAGAACAGACGGCGCATAATTTCAACAAGGCTGTTGAAACACGTTGCTCAAATTGATTGAACTCCGTTCTCCGCTGTGAACCTGGCGATGCATTTCCCTGTGCGTTAAAGTCAATCTCTGGGTTTGCTTAAAATACTTCTACTCTGTGGCCATCCATTACAATTTCCCGTGCGTCCCAGAATCGTTTTTTGGTTTTTTTTTTTTTTTTGTCCTCTTCCCACAACATGATGATGCACATTCCCACTCACTTCACCCCATGCTTCCTCCTTGACATCTGGAATGCCCTCCCTCCTTTTCTCCTCTTATTTAAGTATTTCCCCGTTCCTCAAGGACTATTGCAGGTGTCAACACAGCCTCCACGGCTGTCGTGCTGCAATGCTCTCACATTTCCGTGCGTGATATCTCCCCGTCAGTGCCACGCCATCCACACACAAACCCACTGCACATCGTACCTTCTACAGCTGCGTATCTCACCAGCTCGGGCTTATGGATTAATGAGATCATTGAAAATAACTTAAGGACTGACTGGAGATTTTTTTTTTTTTCTCTTTCAAGACTAGGAAGCCTCCCTTTGCACACCGTTAGGAAGTAGAGGCAAAGCAGACCCGAAGGCTCATTTTGTTGCCGGGGAAGAAAAGGCAGATCTTAACCCACCCCCCGCCTCTGCCCGCTGCTGTCTCCGCGAGACGGGCATCAGCCAGCAGTGGATAGCCCTGACTCTGGCTACATTATGGGCTCCTCCATAGCTGCACCTTCCCGAAACTAAAAGGCAAATTCACAGCCACTAGAACTAGCAGGCAGACACCCGCTCTGCAGAGGGAAACAGTGGTGCCGGAGACGATGGAGCACCAACATTCAGGTCTCTCATCTAGAGCCACAGCAGGCCCTGAGTGTGAAAACCAAACAGTCACGCTAAAGATACGTCACTGCGGTGAGGGTTGGGGCGCAGGCCAATATCTGTCATGTTTCACATTTTTTGTCCCGTTAGACAGTAAGCTCCTGTAGGGAACGTAAATTATATTCCGGTTTGCTTCTGCCTATTCAGAACGACTTTGTACGTAAAGTAAATCTCGCCAGGGAGGAAGGTTGCTGGGCATGGAGACCTCCTTCGCATTCATAAAAATTTACTTAAAAGAAGTTGGCCGAGGGGCGCCTGGGTGGCGCAGTCGGTTAAGTGTCCGACTTCAGCCAGGTCACGATCTCGCGGTCCGTGAGTTCGAGCCCCGCGTCGGGCTCTGGGCTGATGGCTCGGAGCCTGGAGCCTGTTTCCGATTCTGTGTCTCCCTCTCTCTCTGCCCCTCCCCCGTTCATGCTCTGTCTCTCTCTGTCCCAAAAATAAATAAACGTTGAAAAAAAAAAAAGATTTAAAAAGAAGTTGGCCACTGGCTGTTACTCGTTTGCACGAAAACTGCTGGAAGAGTAAGGCGACAACAGAAGATATCTCTGAACAGAGAAAGTCATTTAACGCTGAAGTACATGGGGAAAGACGTTGATCTTCTGTGAGGTCTCTGGGCAGAAACCAGGCGGTGGTCCAGCCATGAGGTGGCCTGGTCCCTCTGCTGTGAAATCGGCAGCCTGTGTCACTGTTTCTGATTGGTCTAATGACGGACACGGGTGCTGCCAGCAATTAAAGATGCTTAGTGTCCTGCTCTCCACATGACCGTCCCACCCGAGGAAGAATTGTCCTATCCCAAATACCAGTAGGGTTTCTGCTGAGAATCCATGGGCTAGGGTGCTGTCTGCTCTGGCTGATGCCTGTCTGTCTTGAGGTACGAGGGTAGCTGCTATGACCTGGCTAGCACCCTCCACCCTTGGGAGGCTGTAATTATTCCATGGAAATCAAGGGAAAGAACACACACATCCTTATCCTTATAAGGATGCTGATGGATTGTTATGCTACAACAAATTAAAGCCAGCCCGTGGCCAACAAGCCCCATCTCATTTCCTGTTCTGGAGAACACTCACTGTGTCTGCCTAGGGCTGAGTCACGGCAGGAGAGCCGGGCAGGAGGTGGCCGTGGTCTGCAGGTGCAGGAAAAGCAGGGTGACCGGGAAGGAGGGCCCGTCATGGGTGGAGGCTGAGAAGACAGCAGATAAACACGCTCTCGCCGGAAGGTGGGCAGCTTGGGAGTTGCAGGCGTCATTGATGGTGCCTCTGTGTGAGCCAGAGTAGATGCTCCCCTGGGAACAGCCAGTGGGGCTCCTGGGGCTCACACCCTGAAGATATCCCAAGAGGCGCCCCCCCACCCCCATCCCGGACCCGGGACTGGGAGGATGCAGACTGTAGGCACCTAGGGGCCTTGTTATGTGAGGGGCTCATTTACCCAGTCCCAGGGTTGGCCGTTTGGGAGCTTGGGGCAAGTTTTTGCTTCAAGTAAAAACAGCATCAGATAAAGCTGGTTTATTTAGTTGAATTTTTCTTGTTAGAGTCCATAGGCACCTTGTAGTTTCTTACAGATGTGCCTTGGAAAGCCACAGTTTCCAAACTCAGGCAGCTCAAGCTTGGAGCCATATCAGGACACTCAGGCCCCTGCCCAGTTTAAGAAAGTGGTTTTCTCTTTGGAATAAAAGTAGTCAGCTTTGGCCCTGGCTTTGCAGAGGAGCAGTTCAGGCCGCCTGGCCGCTGGCCGCCTGGGAAATGGAAGGAA
This sequence comes from Leopardus geoffroyi, assembly GCF_018350155.1. Lineage (NCBI taxonomy): Eukaryota > Metazoa > Chordata > Mammalia > Carnivora > Felidae > Leopardus > Leopardus geoffroyi. The sequence goes on along the minus strand of NC_059338.1, from coordinate 4,247,490 downwards.
ATCTCTTTGGTTCTAAAGACCCTCTCTTGGGGGCCAGGAAATGGATGGGGGCTGAATACTCTCTTTACCCAGAATCACCCCCTCCTCCATTTGGCAAAACTTCTGGTCCATCGAGACCTGCCCGATTTGCTTTCCCCTGAAGACTCCCCTTGCGTCTATCACTTGCTTACCCATGTTCTTACTTGACCACGTGTGCTTACCTGTGTCCGTTCATGCTTCAGGCACCGGGCATTGCCCGGCCCGGGGCTGGTTGCTGGGGGCAGGGAAATAGGGGACATGCTTCTTCAGCCCTCTGGCAGCTCACGGTTTAATTTCGGTGACAGAGGATTATGGTCAACTAAAATGAGTGGGGGCAGGGAGGGGATGGTCCTGGATTAGACGCAGGTTGATCACAGAACAAAATTCTGTAGCCAAAGACCAGGCTACAACAAGGTCTTAGAGTACTGAGATTTTACCAGTTTTTTTTTTTTAATTTTTTTAAATGTTTTTTTAATTTATCTTTGAGACAGAGAGAGACAGAGCATGAGCAGGGGAGGGGCAGAGAGAGAGGGAGACACAGAATCCGAAGCAGGCTCTAGGCTCCGAGCTGGCAGCACAGAGCCCGACGCGGGGCTCGAACTCACGGACCGCGAGATTATGACCTGAGCTGAAGTCGGACGCTTAACTGACTGAGCCACCCAGGCGCCCCTGCCAGTTTTTTTTAAGGGCCCCTCAAGTGATATAACTTACGCCTCGTGCTCAGGGACTTCCAAGTCCGTTAGTTACTGGCCCTTGAGGGCCACCAGCTACCCTGCACCTTCTTCCCGCCTGTGTGGTGACCCTGCTCCCCTGCAGGATTGATGGGGCAGCTGTATGAGGCATCCGCGAGGATGCTAACGTCACAGGGCAGGCCAGAGGTCAGTTGGGGTTGATCTAGGTGGGGGTGGCAGGGTCTCGGGAGGAGGGACAGAGGTGAGAGACATCTGAGGTGAATGGGCTTGTGACTGCGTGTGTGGATCAAAGGAGAGGAAAGGACCCGTACGCTAATCTCAAGTTCATTCATGCCAACTCCCTGAGACTCCAATCTGCATCGCTTCCTGTTGGAACAGAGAAGTTGACCCAAATGACCCCCCATTGATAATGGTGGACCCCTAAGGTGGGATGGGTGGCTGTGGGATCCTAAAAGGGAGGGAGGGAGGAGGGTTGAACAAAATAGCTCCGTGCTCAATGATGCCTTTGCTTTGGGACAAATTAGGAGGACTTTGGAAACGGGTCACTTGGGTACATGGTGTAAAAATGTGGTGCCTGGTGAAAACGAGAGGCGGAGCTTACGGAACGCTTGACACGTTTTTTTCTGAGTCCTCCAAGTGACCCGCATCCTTATTTCACAGATGAGGGCTTTGATGCGAGACAGGAGGGAGCATGTGGGGTGACTCTAGAAACGAAGCTGGCGGGGCAGCCGGGAGACCCGCGGCGAACTCCCTCGGCTCTGCAGACCACGTTATGTGGGGGGCCAGATTCCAGTAGCCCTTACTAGGGCTCCTTTGTGACTTTCACGTTAATTTCGGATGCCAGTCTAGACTTCCTAATGATGCCTTAGAATGGTTATGGGGGGTTTCAGAGCCCTGAAGAGGGCTTACTACAGATGTTGCTGAGGTCGACATGGTTCCTGAATGTCTTAGTTCGGGCTGCTGAACAAAATAACCCTAGACTGGGTGGTCAGCCAAACAGTTATTTCTTGCCGTTCTGGAGGCTGAGAATTCTAGATCAAGGTGCCAGGAGATTCAGTTCCTGATGAGGGCTTGCTTTCTGGATTGCAGATAGGTGGTTTCACTCTTTGTCCTGATACTTTGGAGAGGGGGAGAGAGAACCCTCTGGCATCTCTTCTTTTTCTTTTCTTTTTTTTTTTTTTAACGTTTATTGATTTTTGAGACAGAGAGAGACAGAGCATGAACAGGGGTGGGTCAGAGAGACAGAGGGAGACACAGAATATGAAACAGGCTCCAGGCTCTGAGCTGTCAGCCCAGAGCCCGACGCGGGGCTCGAACCCACGAACCGCGAGATCATGACCTGAGCCGAAGTCGGATGCCTAACCGACTGAGCCACCCAGGCGCCCCTGGCATCTCTTCTTAAAGGGCCCCAAACCCAACATGACCCCACCCTCATGGCCTTGCCTAAACCTAATTCCCAGGAGCTCCGTCTCCAAATACCATCCCACTGGAGGAAGGGCTTCAGCATGTGAATTCGGGGGACACGATTCAGTCTGTAGCAGTGAAGTTAGGTCTGCTCTCACACGCACCCTAACCCTATCCTTCTCATCCAGAGCTGGGGGCTCTAGGTTTTTACGTGTGAACACTTTTTAATCTTAAAATACTTCCTGGCTCTCCAGCTTGATACTTAGTTGAATCATACTCGTGTGCTATTTGCATCTATTGTTGGGGAAAAAAACAAACTCTGAAAAAGAGTGCCACAAATTTAGTAATCGCTATATTCTCAAACGGATTACGGCACAAAAATAGCTCGATATGTGTTTGTCAGCATGTAACAGGCCTGCCTCTGCAGACCACACCCTTGAATCCCAGCACCAACTCCAGGCTTTCAGAGACAAGGGGGAATGACACCATGCGAAGCAGCTGGCAGGCCAGCATCTGGGCAGGGCACTGGGGAAGGGGGTCTCAGGTAGGAACTGAGGTGGGGGGGGGGAACGTGGCTTATTAAGACGTGGCAGGTATATAACCCAGAAGTGACTCTTGCCAGACCCTGAGGGAACAGGTTTCAGGGACCGAAGTCTGGGAGCAGAGACCACTGGGTGGGGCGTGGGAGGGCCCCTTGCAAAGTCCCTCCTAGGAAGGGGGAGCTCATTCGGTGAATGGAGGACTCAGTCGTCAAAACTGGGGCCCTGTGTCCATATTTGGGGCGACTTGATGTTGACCTAGAGAGCAGTGCATGGTGGGGGTGGGGAGCAGAGGAGATGCTAACAGTTACAGGTGCTTCCCACGCCCCGGGATCTTGTTAGGTCCCTAAGGTTTCAGGGCCTCAAAGGAACCCTGGAGGTTGATCTTGCTGGCTGGAAGGTGCAGTTAGGAAAGGAAGGCCATGGTGAGGTTAAGTCCCTTTCCTAGAACACACGTTCATAGTGGAGGACCTAAGATCAGGACACGGGCCTCCCTGGCCCCAAAGCCTGCAGTCCCCCTACATTATTACTGCCTGTGTATCTCCTACTTCCGGTCATCAGGGTAAACCAGCGGGGCAGCGAGCGGATGGGTACAGAGTAATCTGATGGGCACGAGCTCTGTCGCCCCATCAACCCCGCCCCCCGATGGCCTTTGGGCCACTTTATCCTTTTTCTCTTTGCATCCTTAGAGCTGTGCTGAGTGGAGAAAGCGCACCAAGATAGTTGAGGGAAAAGCATATTACGTCCGGAATTCCTGAACTCCCAGCCCGATTTCCAAGACCTAAGGCCGTTCTGGGGGGAATTGGAGCCCTGCGTAAATTTGCAACGTATGGCGCCTACTTCTGCAATTATTACCAAGGCGGAAAGCTGGCTAAAGGCATCCCCGTGAGCCCGTAACGCGGCTACAGACTCTGGGGCTGGGTTGCGCGTTTTCGGGTCCCGATGAGGGTCCACGTGCCCAGCTCTCTGACCCTCGGGACTTTCCCTGATCTCTTCAGGCTTTGGGTTTCCCATCTGTAAGATAAGTAACAAAATAGCTCCTAGATCCATAGTGAGGGTTCAATACACAAAGTGCTCGAACTAACGCCGGCTATCTAGGATGCGTTCCGTAAAGGGACCGAAAGGGACGTCGCAAAGTAGGGGCCGGCAACCTGAAAGGAATCTCGTCACGAAAGGAGAAGAGAGAGGAGAGCTGCCTGCTGAGGCCGGTCGTGTTTTAGCTGCTCACAGCGGTCTTCCTTCCTTCTTTTCTTCCTTCTGTTAATAACACCCAAGCTGCAGGTACCAGACACTGTGCTGGGTGCAAAGGCGGAGAGGCCGCCCGGGCCGGGGAGGCTGAGTGAGTGCGCGGTGGCCCCGGGCACGCCTGGCCCGGGTCGGGTGACCTGAAGCAGAGCCTGAGCCTGTCCCCGTGCTAGGGACTGAGGGCGTACTCTCGGAAAATGGAGTGAGGGAGGCAGAATGGGATGGGGGCAGAGCTCGGAGGGAATGTGGTCTCAGGCAGCCTGATCGAACGGAAGACTCTAGAGGGAATGCCATTTTGAGGCAAGGGGGGGTGGCCGTTGCACCTCCCGGGTTATTCAGGCGCTGGCCGCGGACCGCCCCTGGGAGGGTGGGAGTGGGGTATGTGTCCCCCCGCCCGCCCCCCCCCACACTGAGAAAGCCTCCTTTCAGCCAGTGGTGATGGTTCAGAGTGGGGGCGGGGGCGAGGGGGGCAGCCCACAGAGGGGCCCCGGGCAGAGCAGCGGCCTCCAGTAAATCACCCGGGTGTCCGGGGAGGAGAGGGGACGGGATGTGAAAGATGGGGGCTCTTGTTCTGCAACTCTCAGTATCCAGGAAGCTGTTTTTACAGTTTTTGCTTTATCCTTCTCAACCAGGTTGTCCACGGGCTATCAGCGCCCATGTCTGACGTAGGTGGCGAGGGTTCGTGCAGGTAGGAATGGGCGCGAGGTAAATTAATGGAGTGAATTTTTTTTTTTTTTTATTGTATGAAATACAGCCTAGAGAGTGTTAGGTGTAAATAACGGAGAACTTGTTATTTCAGTGCTCTCGATTTCCATGCCGAGGCCAAGTTCCGATCCCATAAATCCCTGTGATAGATACTATATATTCTTCCCACCCTCACTACCCGTTTCCAGTCCCTTATGCCAAGGGTAACAGGAACAGGGACTAACGTTACGGCACAGCTCCTGAATATGCTGTATCTTGCCTGGTTTCCATCAAGCCTGAGAAGCCCCCCTATTGGTCTTGGGAAATCCCTCAGTCTCTCGTTCATCTTTTCCTTCCGCGCTTTCCTGTAGCCCTCTCAGTCCTAGCTGCTGCCCGGATCCGGTACCGGGTGCCTGGTGTCAAACTCGCTCTGTCACTGCGACCCCTCAGCAAACTGTTGACTTTTACGGAGACCAACCAGCACCTAAGGGAGAGGATTTTTGCCCAAAGCTCTGAGCAAGGCGTCCTTGACTTCTTTGTTCCTCAGGCTGTACACAACAGGGTTGAGGAGGGGTGTGATGACCGTGTAGGTCACGGAGATGAGTCTGTCCTTCAGGGAGTTGTGAGACTTGGGTTTTAGGTAGATGACGGAGGCGCAGCCGTAGTGGACGACGACCACCGTGAGGTGGGAGGCGCAGGTGGCAAAGGCCTTCTTCCGGCCCCGGGGGGAGGGGATCTTGAGGATGGTGGAGACAATCGGGACGTAGGAGATGAAGATCAGCACCATGGGCAGAACAAGGACACCCAGACTGATGAGCAAGGTGACGAGTTCTCTGATGGTGGTGTCAGCACAGGCCAGCTGCATCAGGGGCCGGATGTCACAGAAGAAGTGGGAGATGACGTTGGCATCACAGAAGGGCAGGCTGAACACGGACGACACCTGAATGATGGCCGTGCTCAGGCCAATGCTCCAGGAGCCACTCGCCAATTGTAGACAAGTCCTTTTGCCCATGACGACTGAATACCGCAGGGGGTTGCAGATGGCCGCGTAGCGGTCATACCCCATGGCCGTGAGCAGGAAGCAGTTGTTGATGCCGAAGGCGAGGTAGAAGAAGAGCTGAGTGGCACAGTGTGGGATGGAGATGGCTCTTTGGGGGCTGAGGAGACTGGACAGCATGCGGGGGATGATGGCCACCGTATAACAGGTCTCAGAGATGGACAGTACGCTCAGGAAGAAGTACATGGGTGTGTGAAGTTGATGGTCGAGGCGGATAACGGTCAAGATGATGGCGTTGCTGGCGAGGGTCAACAGGTACAAGACCAGAAAGACCACAAAGAGAATGAGTCTGTGCTGCCACCCCAAAACGGAAAAACCTTCAAAGGTGAACTCTGTCACGGCGGTCAAGTTGAGTCTTGGCATCGAGGACGATCTGGGTCTGAAAGAGATGAAGCGGGGAGGTTGGACATCCGGGGTGGAAGCAGGAGGCTGGTCCACGGTCCTCGTCAGCCACGTGCAGGGGCGCGAAATGGGTGTAGCTCCCGGTTTCCGAAGCTCTCAGCTTTCAGACACTGGCCAAGTTCACCAAGACTTCCCAGGGTTCGCAGGGGCGTGGCGCTGGGAGGCAGATGCAGGGGGGTGGGGAAGAGAGTAAATACCCGCAGCGAGCGGTGGAAGCACCTCACGTGCTTGGCTGGAGGGGCTGCAGACCAGAGAAGGCACGAGACTGAGTGTGCACAGCCTGGAAGTCCGCCCACGCTCCCCTGCTTTGGCCCAGCAGTGACGCACCGCCTGTCAGAGAGCCAGTTGTGAGGGGACCTCCGTAGAGCGAGAATTCAAGCCAGGGACAGATAGCTGCCGGAGGCATGATTCTGGGAGGTGGGCGGCCAGACCCAGGTGTGCTCAAAGCACATAGTATTGTCCTCCCCGTGGGTCAAGTTCAAAATGGCCAGTGTCTGGACTGAGGCGGGGAGAGGAGACACTGCTTTTTTCTCTTGATGAGAGGCTAACGTGTGGACCCAGGACACTATGATCCAGAGCCTGATTCTTGCTCTCCTCCCTGTGCTCCCCAAATACCCTGTGTTTCGACACCTGCATCCCCTCCCTTCCGTGTGGAGGGGTCGTTTCTGCTTGTTTCCTAGTCTCTAGTCGAGCACAGAAAGCCTCTCAGACATCCTAAAGGGGTGAAGTACCGGTAACTCCAAGACAAGAGTGATAAAAATAACAAAATATTGACGTTCCTAGGAACCTCCGGCTTCAACCTTAGTGTAAGTAGAAGATGCTTGCTTTACTTTGCTCACCTTGCGTGTGTGTGCTCGTCTATAAAATAGAATGATATTATCGTCGCGGTGTTGCTATGGAGATTGTATTAATTACTCTGTGTAAATAGCCAAGCGTAGTTCTGGATATGTAACGGGCAAGCGGTACATTCAATTTCTGCTCCTTCACCCACCCTCCCCATCCCCACTTCCAGTTGGGTTCTACTTGAATGTCAGACCCACCCAGACGTCGTGCAGGGTTCTCGTCGTTGATTTGTCCCATCTCTGTTGACGGCGACGCTCGGTCCTCCCTTCCCACCTCCTGCCCGGTTCTAGATTCTGCACCCTGGAGGGGGGCTGGGGCTGGTCTGGAGTCCAGCACCCCCGTGAGCAAGCCCCAGCTCTACCGGCTTCATGTTTGACCTTAGAAATGTTCCCTCATCTCCTCAGGCCTCGGTTTCCCCCCTTGTAAGATGAAGGCAGGACCGATCTCCACGGAAGAGGACCGACGGAAGAATTACACAAGAAGATGCCTACAAGGCATTGAGCAGAAGGCCTGGTATACAGTAGGCCATCAACAAATGGAAACCATGGGGGCGCCTGGCTCAGTCGGTTGGGCATCCGACTTCAGCTCAGGTCATGATCTCACAGTCTGTGAGTTCAAGCCCTGCGTCGGGCTCTGTGCTGATGGCTCAGAGCCTGGAGGCTGCTTCGGATTCTGTGTCTCCCTCTCTGCCCCTCCCCTGCTCATGCTCTGTCTCTCTCTCTGTCAAAAATAAATAAACATTCAAATAAATAAATAAATAAATGGAAACCATTGACAAAGATGAGCATAGATGTCAAAATAGGAATAGTTTAGGTCATTGTTTTTGTCTTCACTTCTCTCCCAAGTCCCAGCTCAGGATGTGGCTGGTCTTCATGTAGCTAGAACGTATTTACCAGCTTGCTGCATAGAGGGTGCTCCGCTAGCTTTTAGAGACAGGAGGAGGAGGAGGAGGAGGAGGAGGAGGAAGAGGAGGAGGAGGAGGAGTAGGAAGAAACAGGGAAGGAGACATTCCCGCAGGGGAGAGAGCCCCAAGGGCAGGGGGAGCGTGCGGATGTGGGTCGGGATGGGTAAGCCTCTCCCAGTGCAACAATTCTGCAGGCGTGCCTGCGTCTGGGACCTTCTTTTCGGGCTCTGCTTGGACTCCTGCGCTCGGGAAACTCTACTTCGGCCATTCACTGACCCTCACTTTCCTGGCCCCTGCTTGAGATCTGGGGCAGGAAACGGGAGGAAATGGCAGGGACTTCTGTATTCGGGAAATCCACTTTTCCTGGTGGAAAGGGCCCACGTGGGTCCACCCCGCCAGAGTCTGGTGGCTTGTGGCTTGCCACCAGGCCCCGTTCACCAGGAGTGTGACAGGTAGGACTGTGAGGGGTGGGAGTACATGTTCCCAGTTCCCCTGGCTCTCCCTTCAGCCTTTAGTTGTTTTGTTGGGCTAAAGGGACCAATGAAGCCCTTAGAAAGTTCTGCCTCAGGTTTTTCTAAGGCTAAGTCCCAGATAACCCTTTCCGAATGATTTTTTCCCCTAGTATGTATAATGCTTTTTATTCCCTAAATCTTACAACCCAGCTACACAGTCATTGTTCCACTTGACGATAGTCCCAGGACAGAGGAGAAAAAGAAAAGGTGGTGTCCCATGAGCAAGAGTCGTGAGGCCGCGCCCAGTCAGACAAGAAGCCTGCTTTTACTGAGTGGTGGAGGGTGACTCACCTCTCGCCAGGCAGGGCCGAGGCTCGATCTGGCTTCAGAGAATAAGGCTGGAGAGCCCCGGCCAGCACTCCTGCTCCCCTGGGCAGGTGCAGCACGCTCAGAGTCTTCTGAAGGGAAGCCTGGAAGAAAACCTTAGAACCTGCCCGGGTCTGTCTGTTAATTCCTGCGCTGATTGGTCAGGTCTGGGAGTCACAAAAGCAGCCCCAGGCTCCCCTGTGCCTTCCCGGAGCCCTGCCCCTTACGTGTGTATTACAGGCTGTCAGGGAGGACTGTTCCCCCGGGCCCCTGGGCCCCGGGGTCCCTTTCCCCAAGGGGGCAGTAGCAAGATCCAAATCTGCTGATGTCTGGGGACCTCATTAGAAAGGGGGCTCATCAGCCCGATCACATGGACGGTATGTGTGGAGGCGATCTGGGGTTTCCAGCAGGAACAAAGCCTTTGCATCAAGACATGGCCCTGATCTTCTCCATAGATGACGAGGAGCTCTTGTCTCCAGACCCAACCAGACTTTTACATTTTTTTTTAAATTTATTTTTGAGAGAAAGACACAGCGTGAGCAGGGGAGGGGCAGAGAGAGAGGGAGACACAGAATCCGAAGCAGGCTCCAGGCTCTGAGCGGTCAGCACAGAGCTTGACACGGGGCTCGAACCCACAAACTGAGACCATGACCTGAGCTGAAGCCAGACGATTAACCGACCAAGCCACCCAGGTGCCCCAGGACCCAACCATGTTGCAGGGTGCAGCTTTATTAGGCAAGCCACTCGTGCCCTGGGGTCTCGTGCCCTAATTGCTGAAGATCTGTGAGGCCCCTTGCAATTCAAATATTCCAGAAGCTGTGACTCATTCACTTGTGGATGCTTTCAGCAGGTGCTCACTGAGCGCTTTGCACGCGCCAAGGCCAGGGAATGTGGCGGCAGCTGGGGACACGGCATCCGTACTGACGCCAGTCCCGCTGCTTGCTCGTCAGTCCAGAGCGTCGCTTCAAATCGCTGGAGAGAGCAGACAACCTCCAGATTCCTGCCTCCCTCCCATGTCTCCTGGCCTTTGGGCAGTCAGCAGACCCAGCCTCGTCTGCCTCTCCTGCAATGGGGCCCGAGACGGGCCTTCCCAGAGGCTGAAGGCAACCCAGACACTGACCCGCCAGCTTCCCTGGGACTTTGACTCCTTGGTGTTTCCTAGTTCTGGAGCTCAGTTTATGCCTTTCTCCTAGAGACCTTCCCAAAGTACGAAAGGCTCCCTTTCTAAGAACCAGCATGCTTGAGGCATGAATACCTGGGAGTAAGGTAGTTTATTAACGTGTCTTTGATAAGCTGGGTCAATGGAGACTGACAAACCAGCATGGGATAATTGCCAGCCATCCAGTCCGGTCCCACATGATCTCTCCTGGCCCCAAATGTTGACCCGAGAGAAACCGGAAACACTCGGGCTGATGAGCCATTAAGAGCAGAGAGACCCACAGCTAAGAGAGATACTACATGGTGTATTTACCACTGCTGGGGCGGGGGGGGGGGCTGTGTGGCGCGGAGGGTCTTCCCAAGACCTGAAAAGAATCCGTTAATCTTGGGCCCCATTTGTCAGTGTCCCTTCTTCACAGTTTTTCCGGTGGGCAGCTCAATTCAAATATTTATGCAGCTCTTTGGAATTAGGACTACAATGGGATTGACACCCACGAGAAAGAAAAGGAAACCCTGGTGTTGAAATTATGATCTGGAAACTGCGTGCGTTTTTAGAACATGTATGGTTCTTATCGTGGGTCTCTCTGACATAAGTTTAGACGTAAAAAGACTGGAAAATCTGGAGTGGATGGAGGTTTTTTTTTTTTTTTTTTTTTTTTTTTCCTGAAAAGGGAGAAAATACACTGATTACATCATCTGCCTATTTTTGGCAGTTTTGTCTCTTCCGTTCCGACTTTTTATATCTTCTCTTGTTGCATTCAGTTATGAGCCATGATACAATATCGAATGCTAGCAGCCACAGAGGCTATCGTGGAGACTTGTGTCCTTTTTCCAAATTTTAATTAAAATGCTTCTCATGTTTCGGTCACCATGACAGGGGATGTTTGGGGCACATCTCTGGCATTGCCCTCTATCAGATGAAGGACGTTCCTTTCTATTCCTGGTTTGTTTGCCACTTTATCACTAGTGATCTATTAAATTTTCAGCTGGCTCCTTTTCTATATCCATTGATAGGATTGTATGCTTTTTACTCTTTAGTTGGTTAGGGTGGTGAATTACATCAATAGGTTTTTCTAAGGTTGACTCATTGGTACATTTTTAAGAAAAACCCTGCCTGGTCAAAAGACCAAGACCCAATATACACTATTGAATTGAATTAGCTATTTTTTTCATCTACCTGTTATTTGCCAGTAGTTATCTTCTCCTACTTTGCCTATTTTTGGTACCAAACGTTTGCAATTAACAATGTTTTTCAAAGCTGGGGAAATTTCACGCCTTTTCTAAGCTCTGAGCCTGGTGTCTTTTCTTGTTTGTTTTTTGAAAGGGTGGATTTTTCCCCCCACTGCTTTTCCATTTTTTTAGGGTTATTATTCTAGTACATTTTCTATTCCTGGTATAATTATGGTAATTTATATCTTCCTCTGAGTTTGCCCATTTTATATACTTTTTCAAATAGATTGATACAAAGTTGTTCAAGATATGTTTTTATAATCATCTTATGTGTCCTTTTCTCCTACCTCATTTTGTTTAGTCTTTCTGATTTATCATTGTTGTTGAAGGTTATTTTAAACTCATCTTTCCAGAGATTCCAAACTTTAAAAAAAAGAACATTTCTATTGTTTCATGTTTACTTTGGATTTTAATTAAATTCTACTTCATTATTATTTGTTTCTACTTCCTTTGGGTTTATTTTGTTCTCTTCCAGGCTTTTTGGATTAGAATCTTTTATTTATCTTGCCTCTTACAGTAAACCTAGAAAGCTGTAAATTGCTTTCTGGGAACTGCTCTGGATATTCCTTATTTATTTTGATCTGTAGTGCTTCTGTTAAGTTGTAGAACTATGTATTTTAAAATTTTTGTTTTTATTTCTTCTTTAACTCACAGTTTGTTTTTAAAAATTTTAATGTTCACTTATTTTTGAGAGAGAGAGAGAGAGAGAGAGAGAGAGAGAGAGAGAGAGAGAGACAGCGCAAGAGGCAGAGGGGCAGAGAGAAAGGGAGACACAGCATCCGAAGCAGCCTCCAGGCTCTGAGCTGTCAGCAGAGATCCTGACACAGGGCTCGAACTCACGAACCGTGAGATCATGACCTGAGCTGAAGTCAGTCGCTTAACCGACTGAGCCCTCCAGGCGCCCCAACTCACAGCATATTTAGATGTTTATGTTAGTAGAATAAACATGATACAACAATCAGGAGCTTAGACCGTGGAGTCCCGGTGCCGGGCTTGTGTCTAACTCTGCCCCTTACTCTCCGTGACTCTGGGCAAGTCGTTCCAAGTCTGTGTGTGTCCATTTCCTTGTTTGTAAAATGCGGGGGATGATAGGACTTCCTGCTCAAACAGCTCTTGTAAAGATCGGGTGAGTAAATATTTGAAAGTGCTTAGAATAATGGCCGGCACAGAAGTGTTTATGAAGTAAACATCCACGTCTATGAAGACGGTGATCCAGGGTTTGGCTCCTTTTTTGGGACGGGGGATGTATTGCGTTGTGGTTCATGGAAATTGTTTATATAATATCAGTGTTTCAGAATTTCTCGAGGCTTCCTGTGGGGTCAAAATCGTGACCATTCTCTGTGTGAAGGTTAGACTTGTAGATCAGGCGTGTTAATTGTCCTTATACCCTTTTGAACCCTATTGACCCATTGATGGTTTTGTTAGTTTATGAGAGAACTGCCTGAATGTCTCCTGTGATTGAGTGTTCAGTTTCTCCCAGGAGTGTTATCTGTTTTTGTGTAGTACGTTTTGAAGCTATGCTGTTAGGACCTTATAAATTCACGAGTGGAAGACTTCCCCGGTGAATTATTTTGCTTATCAATACTCTAGATTCCTTATTGGTTTTCACTTTGAATAGTATTTTGTCTGATGTTTGTAGTATTACATGAGCTTTATTTTTTTTGTTTTAGAGAAAGCACAAGTGGGGGAGAGGGGCAGAGGTAGGGGTGGAGAAAGGGAGAAAATCTTAAGCAGGCTCCGTGCTTAGCGTAGAGCCCAACGCAGGGCTCGATCCCACAACCCCAGGATCATGACCTGAGCCAAAATCAACCCACTGAGCCTGCCAGGCGCCCCTACATCAACTTTTTTTTTGTCAGCCTTTTTCTGGATCCCATCTCAGCCTCTTCATTTGCAACCTTTCCTTTTTATTTTAATTTTATTTTAATAGTGTTGTGCCAGATTATTAAAATTCAGTCTGAGAGCCTTTTTGTTTCAATCGATTAACTTAATCAGTTCATATCTTTTTTTTTCTTAAAAAAAATTTTTTTTACATTTATTGATTTTTGAGAGCCAGAGAGAGACAGAGCACAAGTGGGGGAAGGGCAGAAAGAGAGGGAGACACCAAATCCGAAGCAGGCTCCAAGCTCTGAGCCATCAGCACAGAGCCCGACGCAGGGCTCGAACCCACGAACTGTGAGATCGTGACCTGAGCCGAAGTTGGACGCTCAACAGACTGAGCCACACAGGCACCCCAACTCACATCTTTTATAACTAGAGATGTTGCTGGAAATTACCGTCCTCCTCTCTGTTTGTTTCTTCCCCAGGCTTTTTGTTTGATTCATTTTCTGGTGATTTATGTACCACTTCTAGTCATCCAAAAGTGAAAGTGAATTCTGTACAACTGAATTTAGTTTTTACAAATAGTCCAAATGCAGGATTAAAAATACAAAATGTCACTTCGTTATTAAAACAGTTCTCCATCCACCTGTGATTCTCACTTCTTACAAGCACCCACATCCAGCTCTCTTTTATCTGTTTTTCGTGGTGTCCCCTCCATATTTCTGCTGCTTCTGTTTTCTCCATAACATGGCTGCAATAATAGTTCTGACTTCCTAGATTTTAGACATCCTCTCCTGACTTCCCAGCTCATTTGTGACACTGTGCACCCATGAACACATACGCACGCTTCTCCTCGTGTCATCCTCCTACTAAAACTTCATTCTGGGGGCGCCTGGGCGGCTCAGTCGGTTGGGCATCCGACTTCGGCTCAGGTCATGATCTCGCGGTTCGTGGGTTCGAGCCCCGCGTCGGGCTCTGTGCTGGCAGCTCAGAGCCTGGAGCCTGCTTCGGATTCTGTGTCTCCCTCTCTCTCTGCCCCCCCCCCCCAAAAAAATAAAGAAATAAAAAAGCATTTAATGAAAAAACACTTCAATCTGTTTTCAGAACATACATCATTGCAATATGCAAATATTATTCTGAGCCAGGTAGCACGCTACGAGTGTGGCTCTCTTCCAGCACTTTGGTTTTCTCACTAAATTTTAGTAAGTGAACCCTTTTACTTCAGTTTTGAAGTATGCATAATTAATCCAACCTCAATTCCTTTTCCTTTTTCTTTTTCCAGAACAGGAAAACCTTCTTCCAAAGCTAGGTAGGTATGGTTCAACACAGGGGAGCCTGGGTGGCTCAGTCAGTTAAGTGTCCGACTTCAGCTCAGGTCATGATCTCATGGTTTGTGGGTTCGAACCCCACATGGGGCTCTGTGCTGACAGCTCGGAGGCTGGAGCCTGCTTGGGATTCTGGGTCTCCCCCTCTCTCTGCCTCTCCCCTGCTCATGCGCGGTCTCTCTCTCTCAAAAATAAATAAGCATTAAAAAAAAAAAAAAGAATACATTCCTCATATAAGAGCCAAGATGCTTTTCCCTCACAGGTGACATTCAGTGTGTCTGTGCTTCATTCCAGAAGCCAACATTTACCCCCACCTGCAGGCAGCATTTACCCCACCTGCCATCACACATGATGTCTTCCTCCTTCCCTCTGAGGTTCTACAGTACCTACTTGAACTGGGACAGTTCTCCTCGGGTCTCACTTTTCTGCACATCTTGTGAACAGAGACACTTCACGCCTTTGTCCTAGATTATTATTTCAAGGAAATCTGTATAATGAACGGCCTTGGAATATAGACCATGTGTGCCTCTGAAGCACAGAGGAGGCAACTTTACTGCGCGTTACAGCAGACTCGGAGTCCCCAAGCTCAGAGTGTCATTTTTCTAATGCAATTCGTTGCATGATCAGGTCCTTCCTGGCCCTCTTTCTGTTCCTGTATGAGAACCAGAGCTCGAAGAACCAGAGCCAGGGTCAATACTATTGCTGTGAATAATAACGTCCTTTGTCTCAGACCCAGGAGTCTGTGTCTTCTGCCAGCATCCGTGACATGATGGCAGGCTAACGTGCCAGCAACTTGCAAGTAGGGTCAGCCTCAGACCCTTCATAGCTCTGGATGGGGGCTTTATTCCAATTTTCTTAATTCTCTAACCACGGTTCTGCATGCACAGGGGGTGTTCTGTAGAGAGATAACTGCACCCCTGTGCTCACTGCTACATTACTCACGATAGCCAAGACATGGAAGCAACCTAGGCATCCATCAACAGAGGAAAGGATAAAGAAATGTGGGAGAGAAACACGTGCCCACGCACACACACACACATTATCCAGCCTCAGAAAAGGAGGAAATGCTGACATTTGCAACAGTGTGAATGAACCTGGAGAACATAACAGTTACTGAAATAAGCCAAATGATCTCACTTAGATGTGGAATTTAAAAATGTGAAGGTCACGGGAGCAGGTGCTTGCCAGCAGCCGGGGGAACTGGGAGATGTTGGTCAAAGTTAAAAACTTACAGTTACAAGATAAATAAGTTCTGGGGCGCCTGCGTGGCTCAGTCTGTTGAGCGTCCGACTCCGGCTCAGGTCACGATCTCGCGGTCCGTGAGTTCGAGCCCCGCGTCGGGCTCTGTGCTGACTGCTCGGAGCCTGGAGCCTGTTTCAGATTCTGTGTCTCCCTCTCTCTGACCCTGCCCGTTCATGCTCTGTCTCTCTCCGTCTCAAAACTAAATAAACATTGAAAAAAAATTCAAGAAGAAACAAGATAAGTTCTAAGGATAGAGCTTGCAGCATAGTGACCACAGCCCATAGCGCTGTGTTATATACCTGAAATCTGCTAGGAGAGAGCTTCAGTGTTCTCGCCACACACACGGTCAGGGATGTGTTAATTCGCTTGATTGTGGTAATCATTTCACAATGTATACATCAAATCATCGCATTGTACACCTCAGACATCGTACAGTTTCTTTTTGTTAACTATACTTTAATAAAGCTGGGGGTCGGGGGGAATGCTGGTGAAGGAGAGTTACAGGATTAGAACCCTAGAGCAGTCCCACAAAGCAACCCCAGCCAGACTAGAGCTGGAGGAAAGAGGAGTGCAGAACGCTGGTCTTAAGACAAAAAGAAGCTCCAGCAAGCTAGATAAAGATGGATGGAGACAGAAATGACTGGATATGTTTGACCATATCTTTTTTTTTTTTTTAATATCTATTTATTGAGAGAGAGAGAAAGAGAGCAAGCAGGGGAGGGGCAGAGAGAGAGGGAGACCTAGAATCTAAAGTAGGCTCCAGGCTCTGAGCGGTCAGCACAGAGCCTGACGTGGGGCTCGAACTCGCGGAGTACAAGAACACAACTTGAGCCCAAGTCAGGCGCTGAACCCACTGAGCCAACCAGGCGCTTAGTGGGGAATGGGGAATGTATTCTTAAGAGGCTAGATGATCCATTTGCTCTGTAAATAAAAACAGTAATATATTTTGGGTTTCAAACTTTGGGAAGGCTCTCTGTCTCTAATATTTGAGCTGTTAAAATAACAGAGGATCTTTATTACGTTTGGATTACAGGTAGGTAATAAAGGTCAAGATAAATGGTTATTTATCTTAATGGAAATGTATATATTCAAAGATGTGAAGATATGAAGTCAATGAAAATAAGTGGCAGGAATTTCTCTGCGGCTGACAGGAAGAGGAAGCGAGAAAATGTAAAATAATACATTTAAAAAGAGAGCCTAGAGCGTGATTGAAGCATCAAGTCCTCTGAGCTATTAATTTAAAAGAAAGCAGAGTTTGCAGCCACTGTGGGCCATTTCCCAGTATACAGGCCTAAAAGATTTTAAAAAATGGGTTTCATCAGGGAGCGGTGACAACAAAAGACCGTTCACACACCCTTGGTTCTCCTTCCTGCAGGCAGGTGACCCCCGTCCAAGCCACCAGGTAAGAGCCGGGAAATGCCCTCGGGAGAGGGGCCAGGGCTCCCGTGTGCAGGTAGTCTGATAAGGCAGAGGCAGAGAAGGGATGTGATTCACGCCAGCATATTAGGAATGGTGTGGACAGCACTAATACAGGCTCATTCAGCTCACACAATAGTAGAAAGTACATAATGACACCTTTGGTTCCATCAAATTCAGCCTTTGTATTTCGGAAAATCCCACACACCAAGGCGCTGTTCAGCCCCAAAGACTCAGCTGGGTTTCTCTTCCTTGCGATAGGCCCCCAAGGACTCCGCCTCTTTAAAGCCACCACAGGCCACCGAATGGACCCTGGACCCATTCAGAACCACTCTTTATTTCCCGAACGTGGCACCATCATCCCTCACGGTGATGATAATTATGGCCAACGTTTTTTGAGATCTTTCTATGTATCAGCCATTTTGCGTAATGGCTTACACACTAACCTCTTTGATCCTGGCTGTATTTGGAGTTAAGGACTAATGTTACCCGCTATATAGATGTGGAAAGTGTGTTATAGAGAGGAGTGGACCTTGCCCGAGGCGGGAAGTAGGATTCAGTCGTAGGACCTTCTGGATCTGGAGCTTTACCTCCACATTTCCTAGACCTTTGTAAATGTTGATCTGTCTAACCAGATGCCCTCTGCAACGCATCCATGAGTCACCTTTCCCTTACTAACTTGGACAAGCTCTTTTCTAGCGTATTGTGACCCTTAGTCTGCATTAGTTGGCCCTGTCTGATGCTTCTGTAGCATCCTGTACCAATTTCCATTATAGCACCCATTGTTCTGTATGGTCATTCGCATGTATCTTTCTCCCCTAATGATGTTCCGAGTTCCTTAACATCAGAGACTCATTCTAATTCATTCTTCATTCAGTAAACGTTTATTGAGAAGCTAGTAGGTAGTAGGCATTCCATCGATAGATCCTATCACATGGTAGGGGAATAGGAAATGTTTGAGCAAATAAATAAATACCTTTTCTTTCAGATTCATTTCCCCTTAAGATCAGTTGTGAATTTTATTGCTAATCTAACATGGAAAGAGGGGGGTTGAATGCGTGGCTACACCCAGGAAGTTACAGAATCGATTGTGTTCACCCAAGCTTCCCGTGAGTATTGCCTTCTCTCGTCAGCTTCCGGTTCGTCCGCTTCCGGTCCCTGCCCTAAGATCCCTGGAAGGCACTGGGTGCTCAGTGTCTCTGCTGGTGGTGATTCTATAATCACACCTTATAGGTACTTAGTTTACTTAGATGGAGTTTGCTAGGTGCCAGACACACATCTGAACACTCTGCGTATCTTAACGACTTTGATGCTCACAACTCTGTGAAGAGGGTGCCATCCTTAAACCCACATCAGAGAGAAACCGCGACGGAGGTGACTTGCCTTGCGGTGACATGGCTAGAGGGAAGTGGGATTCCATCCCGGGCAGTGTGGCTCCAGACACATGCCTTTCGTCGCTGAGCCCTGTTGCCTCTCCCTATGCTCTTCGTTCCTCTTTGAGACCTAACCACGGGAGATTGCATTTTGGCACCTTCTTGGTGAGGCATCGCTCGGTAAGACGTGTCACAGAAGGATGTGTGGCACTCGGTCGAAGTTCCGTGTGCAGATAGCTTTTGACTTTGCATTTCACTTCCTTTTGCTCACTTCTGCATGAAATGACATGTTCACTGGTTTCTAGTATGGAATTGTTTATAATGGCGACAGCTGGGGGGAAATAACATCTGTCAGCATTAAGCTGAGTTAATAATGACCCATCTCTAAAGTGGAAAATTACGCTGCCATTAAAAGGAATTCAGGTAAATCTTTGAGTGCTCTGTGGAAGGATGTCCGAGATGTCGTTACATATAGAGGGGATAGTATTAATGTATATATGAGCACACGTTTGCTTGTATATTAGCCTGTATTTGAAGGCATATCTGTATGTTTATATACTATGTATTTCCTGGAAAGAATGTGGGGGTGGGGGTAAGGAGGGAGCGTGCTTACTGATTACATTAACATGACTTTGCTATTCATTTGTCTTCAATAATACAACTTTATTCTTCTACTGTCTTCATCAGCATGGCATTGCTATTCCAAAAAAAAAAAAAGTCTTTGTCCAGGAAGACAAAAGTTGTGTATAACTTTATTGTTTTTCTTGGGAACCTTCGCAAAAAAAACCTCAGGTCAATGACCATCAAACTTTCCAGCTCTTCAATAAACACCACCAAATGACTGTTAATTCTCTAAGGCACTTGAAACCCTGGCCTCAAAAGTCTTTGTTGGGTCCACACATCCTAAACTATTTTAGCATGACACCCAGTCCTAATTAAGCTCCTGAGTTGGAAAACCAGTCATATACCATAGCCCCAAAACATCACGAATAGCCTCACTTTTCAGTCCCCACTAGCAGATATAACACTACTGCTCTAGGAAGGTGATATTCTCCCTTGTCAAGATAGGAATAAACTCAGCTTTGCTTATCAACAGGTTATTTTAGTGCTATTTTCAGAGAGTTAGCATTCTTTTTTTAAAATTTTTGTTATGTTTATTTTTTGAGAGAGAGACATAGCGAGCAGGGAAAGGGCAGAGAGAGGGGGAGAGAGAGAATGCCATGCAGGCGCCACACTGTCAGCATGGAGCTTGATGCAGGGCTGGAACTCATGAAGTGTAAGATCATGACCTGAGCTGAAACCAAGAGTTGGATGCTTAAGCGACTGAACCGCCCAGGTGCCCCCAGAGGGTTAGCATTCCAGAAGGGACAGAAAGGAAGTTTTAAGGGAGACTAATAGTTAAATGGAACCTGCCTTAGTTCTGTTTTTGTAAAGCATTGTGCATTACCTATTCAACAAAAAATTGGAAGGAGGGATGAATGGAAGAAACTAGGTACTCAATAGAAGCACGTCAGGAAAGTATGCAAAAAAGCTAGATATGAGTCCTTTATCATTTCAGTATGGAGAAGCAGAGAAGGAATACCCCGCAGTGAAAGAGCGTCTGTGATAGGAAGAGGCCAAGAGAACTAGAATACTTTAAATTTCTTAGAAAGAAGCAGGGTCATTTGTGGCAGAGAGGGGTAGAGGATGCGTACTGTTTATGTTTGTGCATATGATTCAGTGTTATGAATTCTACAACAGTTGGGAAGCAAGACACAAGTAAACCTTAGTGCCCCTCTGTTAAACTCATCGTTTCTAGAAAAACTGAGACTCTCTTTGGGAGGGAGGACAGATTCCAGCTGTACCGGTTGGGTCAGCATGATGGGAGGGGGAGAGCTACCTTGACCACTCGATCAATCCAGTGGTTTGGACCCCCTCTGGGAAGAGCGCTATTCAGGAGAGAACGCAAAGAGAAGAGCTAGAGCTAAAGTTGCAAAGCCAACATGCACTGCCTTTCCGAAGAAAAGACATTTGATTGTATCTTCCTTCCTCAGTTTCCACTGTGGTTTCAGCAGCCAATTTCCCTTTGAGATGCTGATGAAAACATTCATCTATGCATCCAAGAAACTACTCCCCAACGCCCCCCGCCCGCCGCCAAAGGTGAACACAAAGACAGCCACATGTAGAAACATCACAAACTATTGTAGGATAAAGACAAAAATCATGAAATCAGCAAGAGCTAAATGACTCATCCCATGCAAGGAAACCCACACTTAGGCCCGTTTAAAAAATCAGATTTTGTCATGGTTGAGTTTGAAACTTGTGTGTATATTGTGGAGATATCAGACGTGTCAGCGGCAAATATTTTCTCCCAATTTGTGGCCAGTCTTTTCCTTCTCTTGCCATGTCAGAGAAGAGGTTTTTATCTCTCGTGGATGGTGGCCTTGGTATTTTGTCTAAACAGTCCTCACCACACCCAAAGTCATTGAAATTTTCTTCTCTTTAATTTTTTTTAAATTAAATTTTTTTAAGAAATAAAATCTTTTAATTTTAGAGTTTTGCAATTTTCATTTAGCTCTGTGATCCATTTTGAGCTCATTTTTTCAAGGGTGGTAGGTCTGTGTCTAGATTCATTTTTTTGCCTGTGGATTTTCAGTTCCAGCACCAGTTGAAAAGACTGACTTTGTGCTATCGTATCACCTTTGTTCTTTCACCAACAATCAGTTGACTATATGTGGGTCCGCTTCTGGGCCTTCTCTTCTGTTCCACTCATTTGACTATTCTTTTGCCAACACGATACTGTCTTGAAGCTGGGTAGTGTCACTTCTCCAATTTTGTTCTCTTTAGATATTGGGGATCTTTGGCCTCTCCAAATAAATTTCGAATAAGTTTGTTGACATCCATAAAAGAACTTTCTGGGATTTTGACTGGGATTGCATTGGATACGTAGATCCAATTGGGAAGAACTGATGTGACGATATGGAGTCTTCCTGTCTGTGAATATCTCTACGTTTATTCTTTATTTTCATTTATCAGAGTTCTTGTAGTTTTCCTCAAATAGTTTTTTTTTTATTTCTATAAGAATTTATTTTTTTATTTTTTAATATTTTTAAATTATTTTTTTATGTTTTAATTTACATCCAAGTTAGTTAGCATATAGTGTGATAATCTAGTAGAATCTAGTGATTCATCCCCTACATATAACACCCAGTGCTCATCCCAGCAAGTGTCTTCCTTAATGCCTTTTACCCATTTAGCCCATTCCCCCACCCACAACCCTTCCAGCAACCCTCAGTTTGTTCTCCATATTTGAGAGTCTCTTATGTTTTGTCCCCCTCCTCGTTTTTGTATTATTTGTGCTTCCCTTCCCCTGTGTTCATCTGTTTTGTATCTTAAATTCCTCATATGAGTGAAGTCATATGATATTTATCTTTCTCTGACTGACTTGTTTCGCTTAGCATAATACCATCTAGTTCCATCCACGTAGCTGCAAATGGCAAGGTTTCATTCTTTTTGATTGCCGAATAATACTCCATTTGTGTGTGTGTGTGTGTGTGTGTGTGTGTGTGTGTGTGTGTGTATGTATGTATGTGTAGGGTACAGCATACACACACACACACACACACACACACACACACACACCACATCTTCTTTATCCATTCACCTGTCGATGGGCATTTGGGCTCTTTCCATACTTTGGGCTATTGTTGATAGCACTGCTATAAATATTGGGGTGCATGTGTCCCTTTGGTAACAGCACACCTGTATCCTTTGGATAAATACCTAGTAGTGCAATTTCTGGGTATAGGTTCTATTTTTAATTTTTGAGGAACCCCCCACACTGTTTTCTAGAGTGGCAGCACAAGTTTGCATTTCCACCATAAGTGTAAGAGTTCCCCTTTCTCTGCATCCTCACCAACATCTGTTGTTGCCTGGGTATTAATTTTAGCCATTCTGACTGGTGTGAGGTGGTATCTCATTGTGGTTTTGATTTGTGTTTCCCTGATGATGAGTGATGTTGAGCATGTTTTCATCTGTCTGCCAGCCATCTGGATGTCTTCTTTTGAAAAGTGTCTATTCATGTCTTTTGCCCATTTTTTTCACTGGATTATTTGTTTTTTGGGTGTTGAGTTTGATCAGTTCTTTACAGATTTTGGATACTAACCCTTTATCTGATATGTCATTTGCAAATATATTCTCCCATTCCGTCGGTCGCCTTTTAGTTTTGCTGATTGTTTCCTTCACTGTGCAGAAGCTTTTTATCTTGATGAGGTCCCAATAGTTCATTTTTGCTTTTGTTTCTCTTGCCTCCGGAGACGTGTTGACTAAGAAGTTGCTGCGGACAAGATCTAAGAGGTTTTTGTCTGCTCTCTCCTCGAGGATTTTGATGGCTTCCTGTCTTACATTTAGGTCTTTCATCCATTTTGAGTTTATTTTTGTGTGTGGTGTAAGAAAGAGGTCCAGGTTCATTCTGCATGTTGCTGTGCAGTTTTCCCAGCACCATTTGCTGAAGAAACTGTCTTTATTCCATTGGGTATTCTTTCCTGCTTTGTCAAAAATTAGTTGGCCATATATTTGTGGGTCCATTTGTGGGGTTCTCTATTCTGTTCCGCTGATATAAGTGTCTGTCTTTGTGCCAATACCATACCGTCTATTCTGTAACAGAAGCTGTGAAGAATTGGTATAATTTCTTCCTTAAATATTTGGTGGAATTTATCAGTGAACCCATTTGGGCCTGGTGCTTTCTGACTTTATATTTTTTTCCTTTTTTTTACAAAATTTATTGTAACAGTTTTCAGAAGACAGGTCTACTGGCAACAAAATCCCCCAGTTTTTGCCTGAGAAAGTCTTTATTTCTGTTTCATTTTTGAAGGATGATGTTGCAGGGTACAGAATTCTAGCATGGTCATTGTTTTCTGTCAACACTAAATATTTCACTCTGCTGTCTTCTTGCTGGCATGAGTGCTGAGGAGAAGGCTGGTGTAATCTTTGTTACTCTATAGGCAAGATTTTTTTTTTTTACTTCCGCCCCTGACGTGAACCTAGTGATCCTGTGGTATACACGGGATCCTGTGTATACCTAGCAATCCTGTGGTATACACTGAGGGTGCCAGCAGGACACAGATCTTCTATTTCTGGAATTAAGTAAGAGCGGGCTGCCCATATCAAGGTATTACCCCATTACTGCCATGGGTTGGTGACAGAAAAGCAAAAATGATGAGCCATATCCCATGCTTCTCCAGGGAAATGGGCTGATTCTTGCTTCCACAATACTTGAGAGCCAAAGTGAGATCCTGTCCAAGCAGTACAAAAAAAAAAAAAAAAGAAAAGGACATTAAGAAACACAGGAGGGGCATGGAAGTGATAGTCACCGAAAATTACAGGCACAGTGATGGCATTATTAACCATTGTTATGAAGTACAGGTTTAGGGGTAGAAAAAAATCCTTGAAAAATAACTCACCTCTATTTATATCTTTCTTTTCATTGGGAAACGTCACATCACAAAGAGATTTGGAAAAAGTCAACATCATTTATTAACACCAGGCACTGCCTTTTTCTCTAGAGAGGACACAGTATACAGGAAGAAAGAAATGTGACAGAACTTAGTTCAAAAGAGCGTTGGCCTCCATTTCTGGAAACATGATGAGTGTTATAGCCTGAATGGCCCTCCCACCGCCTGGCCTCGTACTAGTGGTCTCGTGTACATGAAGGAGCAGGGCTAAGGAAAGGAAAACACAGGACTCAGTACTTGGTAAGAACACCTGCTCTGGGAGATTCCCAGGGCACTTTGTGCTGGCAATGCATGTTGACAGAGAGGACTGGACCGATCTCAGACAGCACAGAGGGAACTCAAGTGCCACGCTCACTCAACACCCGCCATGTCTTTGACCTGGACCCACCTCTTTCGTGGTCAAGTTGGGTAGTTGTTCTCATGATTCTGCCGTTCGTTTGTGTTGAGACTTCTCCTCCCTGTCATCCTTGCCCTAAATCAAGCACATCACGAGAGACTTGTTGATTTATTCTCAAGAGTGCAGAGTTCCTAGCCGGGGGAAGAATACTGCTGGCACCCGAGGCCGGGGCAGCACTCTCGCCTGCAGCTCGGAGCGCAGTGCAACCTGTTGTGCAGCGAGAATCTCACCCTCCCTTCCCTTTGGCCAGTTCATTCGGATCCGGACCCTTCTCAGCGCCAAGGCTGAGCTCTTGCTGCAGCCAAGCTCCTCCTCACAGATTCCTCCAGCTTTGGGAGGTCACACAGGCTTGGCCTCCTTTTCTCTTTGTCCTTCTAATTCTGTACCTGCTGTGACTCTCTCCAACGACGTCCTCATCGTGACTGTTATTTTTCTGGACCATCACCTCCATATTCCCTTCATCAGCAATCAGCTGACTGTCTCTATGTGGGACATATACATCTTCCCAAGCATGCTCTCCATCTCGGAGAACAGCTACGCTGTGGCCATCATTCCTTGCATCCTGTCTGGCCTCCTGAGTCCTCACCAGCCCATTGCCATTCAAGACGGTCATGCCCACTCGTCTCCTGCCTCACTTGTGCAGCCCACAAGGCTTTTCCTGCTCCTGGCCACGCAGCCTGATCACTGTGTGGCCATCTGCAACCCCTGTGGTAGCCGGTCCTCGTATTCATCGAAGTTCTCCAGAAAAACAGAACCCGATAGGTTTTATTGATCCGTGTAGGAGATTTACTGTAGGAATTTGCCTCATGTGCTCAAGGAGGCCGAGGAGTCCCGTGACCTCACATCCGCAAGCTGTGTAGAACCGGGAAAGCTGGTGGTGTAAACCCCAGTCTGAGTCTGAAAGCGCGAGACCAGGAGCACTGATGCATGAGGGCAGGAGAAGACGGATGTCTCAGCTCATCCGCCGACGGAGAATTTGCCCTCCTCTGCCATTTGCTCTATTCAGGCCCCCAGCAGATGGGATGATCCCTGCCTACTTTGGGTAAGGGTGATCTTCCCCACTCGGTCTGCTGATTCAAATGCTAATATATTCTAAAGACACCTTCGCAGGCGTGCCCAGAATTAATGTTTTGCAAGCTGTCTGGACATCTCTTAGCCCAGTCAAGCTGACGCACAAAATTCACCACCACAGCCATCCTAGGGAAGAGGCCTGTGCCAGTGGACGTCTGCGTCTCTAAGAATTGGCCTGGGCATGGCCTTGTCCAGGTAACATCTGTGTTTGGCCTGCCCTTCTGTGACGCCCTTGTCATCTTTCACTTCTTCTGTGACGTCAGGCCCCTGCTGAAGCTGGCCTGCGTGGGCACCCCTGTCAGCGAGATCATCAACTTTGTCGTCAGCGTCTGTGTCCTGATTCTGCCCACGGGCCCGGTCTTCTTCTCCTACGTCCTCATCGTCTCCACCAGCCTCAAGATCCCCTCCGCCCGGGGCCGGAAGAAGGCCTTTGCCACCTGCACCTCCCGCCTCACGGTGGTCATCATCCACTATGGCTGTGCCTCCGTCATCTACCTCAAGCCCAAGTCCCAGAGTTCCGTGGGGGCAGGACAGACTCATCTCTGTGACCTACACCGTCCTCACTCCCCTGCTGAGCCCTGTCGTGTACAGCCTGGGGAACAAGGAGGTCAAAGGTGCCCGGTGCAGAGCCGTGGCAAAAACACTGCTCAACTCTCAGTGCATCGAGACTGTGATAGTTTCTCTCCACGTGCTCGTTCCTCCGAGTGTTGACTCGCAGGGACATCGTGATTCTCCACAGCTCCACGGAGCCTCCAATGGGGCCTGCCCCTGCAGTGTCCTCTCCGGAGACGTCTCCTGTCACACTTCAGTCATATTCCCATGAACGCAGGTAACAGGCCCTGGGATTCTGGCCAGTTCTTACATCTGCCAAATAACACACAAAAAAGGAAGATTCGTGTTGGACACCTTGGAAAACGCTCCAAAAATCTGTTCTGCTTTGAGGCCAGGGGACCTCCAGGAGAGATGGGGTCGGTCAATCTACTGCGCCTTATACACTTTCCTCTCACGTTTTCATTTGTTGCCAGACTTTGGTGCAAGTGCACTACTCTTTCTCTCCAGCTGGTCTCTTGCGCCCCCCCACCCCAGGGAGCCCGTGCTGAGCCCTGCTGGATGCTGTTCCTCCCGGCTGCTGTTCCTGCCTCCCCCACGGCCGTGGCGTGTCAACACCGGGACTTAGTATCACACCAATGATAAAGTTGTTTGCCTTTGTACACACCTCACGATTTATAGGGAATTTCCACCTGCAGGCTTTTATGTGATCTGTAAGGTAGGCAGGTCAGCAACGATCCTGTGCCGTAAATAAAGAAACTAAAATTCCTTTTAGTGAATCCGTTTACAAGATGCGGGAACTTCACGGGCAAAATTAGGACCTTCAGGGAATAGCGTGGGCAGGGCTGTGGCTGGTCTGCAGGAGGCTTTGTGCCCTTGAGGAAAAAAGCATCCTCTCCTCTGGATGCTTCTGTCAGAAATGGCCATGACGGTTTTACTGCCCTCTCCTGGGAATTATCCTGAATCCAGATGTCTAAGCTGTGGATGGACCCCCTTAGTGTCACACTGGACACCTGCAGAATCCCACGCCGCAGGGCTGATCGAGGGATCGACGAGGAAACAAATAGGTGCCAGTGTCCTTGCCCACAGTCTTCGTTCAGTCCCGGGTTGTCTGAAAGCCTCATTTCCCAGCCCGCCCTTATCGACTGGAGTCCCTCTCACATCTCTAACTCGGGTCTTGTCGAGAGGATGTGTAAGACGTACAATTTCTGGAGTTACTGTAAGTGTGGTACCGGCACGGGGGCTCCTAGACTGAGCCAGCCTCTGTGGGTCCTGAGGACCAGATCTGTCCCCAGTTCTGCCAAGAGCTGGAGGCAGGAGTTTACGTGGAGGGGGGGTGGAGGCCACGGTTACCCTGCCAGCATCTCGGACATCTTCCTACAGATACAGGAGCTATGATCTTAAACTCCCAGTTTCCAGCCCGGTGCCTCTAGTTCGGTGTCAGAGAAGACGACACGGATGCGTTAAGTGTTTCGTGTGCAATAGGCACCGTGTTCGACACGGTATGTCCCGTGTCCTTCAAAAGCTGGTATATCGATTCATTTCTTCGCTCATTTACCCAAGTGGTGGTTATTGAGGGCTGTATGACCCGTTGATGCTGTGAAGCTGGCTCTAAGAAGGCTGGGGCCATCCCACACTTTGTGACCAGGGGACCCCTTTAAACTCTTCGTAAAAATGAAGGAGGACCCACGAGTCTTTGCTGGTACCACCTGACCGCAGTAGAAATTAAAACCAAAAGATTTCCAAAGTATGTTTTATTCACTTAAAAATAACAATCCAAATGATAGCACAAGTCACGTTGTTACGAAAAATAACTACAACCCAGACAAAAAGAGTGACGCCCGTGTACGTTTTTGCTAATGTGTCCAGCGTCTGGTTTCATCCAAGAGACCCGGTTCTCCCGCACGTGACCTGACGCCCTATCGCATATCGCGTAGCCTCTGGAAAAACTTCTCCCGGAAGAGAATGAGCGAAAAAGGTGAAGAACGTCCGCTTCATCATGAGAATGGTTTTGACTGGACAGAGCCTCTGGAAGCACACCCGCATCTGCCTCCACCGACCACGCAGATGTTAGAATCAAGGTCAGAGCCAGAAGTGGGCGTGGCGGGGGGAGGAAGCATCACTCCTTGGGGGCGGTTAGCAAAGGACCTGAGGAGGCCGTCCCGGCCCCTCCTCTCTTCGAGCATCCCTTTGGTCCCTTGGAAGGGGCATCACGGAGCACGCCTGCGCAGGAGAGTGGAGAAAAGAAATGGAGAGTTGGGGTCAGGAGGCTCATTACCCCTCAGTGCTCAGTTTGTGGGTGAAAGGCTGGCTTTCCGAAACTTGTTTGCCTGTTGATTTCCCTCACTCCTGACCCCACCCAGCAAACCAGAGTCTTTGATGCTTCCTAGCACCAGCTGAAGCTTCAGACCGGTCCTTTGGACTGCCAGCATCCAACTGGAAGGGACACCGGATGGATATTTTTGTAGTAGTTGGCTCTAAGCACACTGGAGTTCAGAGCCAGGAAGTGCGGTTTGGAAAAAAAAAAATCTAATGAAAGAGAGTTTCATGTTTGCACGTTTCATGTCTATTCAACCGTGGGCCCTTCTCTGTCATGGGCCAAATTGGTGTATGCATACGCATCCGTTTTGGGATTCTGTTCTGTTGTATGGATCTATTTTGGCTATTTTGTGCCAATTTTGTGTTGTTTTAATTAGTATAGATTTATGAGGTATGTTGATATCTGCTAGATCAAGTAAAAAAAAACCCATTGTCATTTTTTTTCTGAAAGAGCCTCGTCTATTTTTGCACATTTCCTAAACATAAGCCCCATGAAAGCAATGAGGTTGTTTATCATTTTGCTGGCTGCACCCCAGCAGCTTTAATAAAAGTGACATAGTGTAAGTACTCAATAAATATTTGTTAAATAAAGGAATGAGCTTCTACTTCTGGACTAATTTTAGAATTAGTTTGTCAGTATGCGTGCAGCATCTTCCTGGGAGTTTTATTGGGATTGCATTGAATTTGTAGATTGATCTGGGAAGAATTGACATCTTTGCATCCTTGAATCTTCCCATCAATGAAGGTGGCCCCCATTTACACAGTGCTTCCTTTATGTTCTCCAGCAACGGGGCATAATATTCTCCAGAAGGATCTCCTAGAAAAATATCCATTTACTGTAATAACAAAATTGTCTGAGCACCTTACAAAAACAACAAAAATAGACAACAGCTTTATTGGGATGGAATTCAGAATGTAAAATTCACCCTTTTAAAATATGCAATTCACTGGCTTTTACTAAAATCAGAGTTGTGCGCCTGTCAGCACGACCTAATTTCAGAACATTTGCATCACGGCCAAAGACCCCCTGTGGCCATTAGCAGCCACTTTTTCGTTTCTCCCCTCGCCCCAGCCACTCACAAACACGGATTGACTTTCTATCTATGAAATTGCCTATTCTGCACCTCTCAGATGAACGGGATCACACAATTGTGATTACCTTCTTCCATTTAGCACAATGTGATTAATCTCCATTCATGTTGTAGCATGTGATCAATATTTCATTCCTTTTTATGGCCGAATAGTATTCTAACATATCGACATGCCATCTTTATGTATCCATTCACCGGTTGATGGGAATTTGGGCTGTTTCTACTTTGTAACTCTTATAAATATAATGCTGCTGGGCACATCAGCCTATAAGTTTTTGTGTGGACACTTTTTCATTTCTTTTGGATATATGCCTCCAGATGGCATTGTTGCTGGATTCCATGTTGTAGAGGATGTTTGTATCTATATTCATCAGGAATATAGGTCTGTGGCTCTTCCTCTTGTTTTCTCGTGATGCCATTGTCTGCTTTTGGTATCAAGGTCATACTGGCCTCATAGAATGAGTTGGAAATCATTTCCTCGTCTTTTATGCTGTGGAAGAGTGTATAAAGGATTGGTATTAATTCTTTAATGTTTCATAGATTTCATCAGCGAAGCTAATGGTGGTTCTGGGCTACTCTTTGTTTATTACTGATGCAATCTCTGCTTCTTGTAAGTCTATTCAGTTTTTCTATCCCCTCTTAAGTCAATTTTGCAACTTTCTGGGAAGTTGTCCATTCCCTCTGGGTCACCTAACTTGTTGGCACACAGTTCATAGCCTTCCTCTATGATTTTTATTTCTGTAGGGTCACTGGTGATCTCTTCTCTTTAATTCTTGATTTTAGCAACTTGTGTCATCTTTTTCTCTTGATCTGTGTAACTAAAGGTTTATCAACTTTGTTGATCATTTTAAACAGTCAACTTTGGGTTTTGTTAATTTTTTAAATTCTGTTACCTGTATTTTTTATTTCCCCTCCCATCTTTTCATTTTTTCCCCATCTGTTTGCTTTGGATGTAGTGTCCTCTTCTTTTTCTAGGATTTTAAGATGAATCTTGGGTTAATGACTTGAGAACTTCTTTTTTAATACACACATGTACTTCTTTAAATTTCTCTCTAAGCACTGCTTTTGCGTATTCCCTAAGTTTGGGGATGTGTTTCCATTTTTACTCATCTTAAAGTGCTTTCTTTTTTATTTCTTTTTTGACACCTTGGTAATTATTTAGAAGCGTGTTAATATCCACATAGGTGTGAATTTCCCAAATTTCCTTCTGTTGGTGATTTCTAATTCCGCCGCTGTCAGGGAACATACTTTGTTTGATTTCAATACCCTTAAATTTATGGAGGCTTCTTAATGGTCTAACATACGGTCTATCCCGAAGAATGTTCCTTGTGGACTGGATGAGGATGTATATGTGTTGATAGTTTGGGTGGAATGTTCTATGGATGTCTGCTGTAGCTGTTTCATAGTGTTGTTTGTGTCTACTTCCGTGTTGGTCTTATGCGTGGTTGTTTTACCCATTATTGAATACAGAGTATTAAAGGCTCCAACTATTACCATGGAATTACCTATCTTTTCCTTCAAATCTGTGAGTTTTTGCTTCACGTGTTTTGGGGTTCTGGTAGGTAAATGTACAGTTGAGAATTGTCATCTCTTCCTGATGCATTGAACTTTTATCACTTTTGTCTTACAGCAGTTTTGGCCTTCCAGTTAATTTTGTCTGATATTAATATAGCCATTCCAGATAGTTTTGGGTTGCTGCTTGCCAGGCGTATCTCATTCCGTATTTTTAATTTTACCTTATTTGTGTCTTTAAATCTATGGCCTGTCTTTTGCAGACTTTGTATAGTTGGCTTAAAATTTCCTACTCCATTCTGCCGATCTCAGCCTCCTGATTGGATTAGCTAATTTATTTCTATTTTTTTGTACTTCCTGATCAAGGAGGAGCTACATCTCCCACTTACTGTTAGTTTTCTGTCTGCCATGTGTTTTTCCTTCCTCTGGCCCTCTATCCCTGCCTTCTTTTCTGTTAGATAGGTATTTTCTAGTGTACCATGTTTTTTCTTGCCCGGATTTTTTTGAGTTGATTTCTTAGTGGTTGCCCCGAGAAGGGTTACAATTTTTTACCTTAAAAAACATGCTAATTCTTATTAATACCAACTTAATTTGCCCAGAAGCAAAAACCTTGTCCCAATGTCGATTATTCCCTTACCTCTTGCTGTCCTTGTTATACATATTGCTTTTTTGTACATCGTTGTACACATTCTCGTAATGAGTGCTTTGTGCTGCTGTGTTTTAAGTCGGGAGGAGAAGAGAGTTGCAAACAAAACGCATCTGTATTGTCTTCTCTATTTGCTGACACGTGTGTAGTTTTGGGGTTTTCTGACTTTAGCTGGAATGTTCAAACGTGGTCATGAAATGACGTTTGTGGACTTCTGACAGCTGCGCATAAGTAAAGGAAATTTCTTTTTAGTCTTAGCTCGATAAGGATGTTTATGATCAACTGGATGTTGGATTTACATCTGATGTTTTATGTTTCTCAGCCTTTGAAATAATACATTTTGATTCTTTTACTGTGAACTCATGCTTGCATTCCTTGTTTAAAACCCAGCTTGGACGACGATGCTGTTTTGTTTTAACTATGGATGCTTTTTTTAAAATTTTATTGATTCTCATCTGTAGGTGACATTAGCGTTTAATTTTGTATTTTTAACTGCCTGTTTCTGGTTTGATACAAAGCTTTTGAGGCTAGTGGCCTCGTGATTTGAGCTGAGGACATTCTCCTATTTTTAAATTTTTTTTTTCAACGTTTTTATTTATTCTTGGGACAGAGAGAGACAGAGCATGAACGGGGGAGGGGCAGAGAGAGAGGGAGACAGAGAATCCCAAGCAGGCTCCAGGCTCTGAGCCATCAGCCCAGAGCCTGACGTGGGGCTCGAACTCATGGACCGCGAGATTGTGACCTGGCTGAAGTCGGACGCTTAACCGACTGCGCCACCCAGGCGCCCCTCTCCTATTTTTATAAAACCTGAAAGAATCTGCATGTCTGCTCTTAAACCTTTGGTCTCTTTGTCTTGAGGAGGGCGGAAAACTACATTTTCACTGTCATTTTCCTGTCTCTTGACTGTTGCTCTGTTCATTTTCGAATCTTTCTCAGGCCATTATTACAAATTAGTATTTTTATTAGAGTTGTACGTTTGGTCCGGGTGTTCAAATTAATCTAAAGCGTCTCGTGCTGTTATCATTTTAACAGCTGTATTTTGCATCCCTAGGTAGGTCCTTATTTCGTTTGTGATTTTATTTGGGTGATCCTTCCCTCATCTGCTCTCAGGGGTAACTACCAAAATTTTAATACCTTCAAGGCCTCCTTTTTATTGCTATTTTTACTTCAATCTTTAAGGCCCATCTAATTATTTAATTTGTCTCTGTCTTTGCCATTAATTCATATGTTACCAATGTAATGTTACTTGAAAATTTTTTTCCCTTGTATTCGCTTTCTTTTTCTGCATTCTTGAATTAAACACTCCGTTTTAGGTTTTTCCAGGAAGCGGTTTTACCTCGGGACCTCTTCATACACCACTCTGATTTTGCTAGTCTGCATTTTTATCTTTTAATTTCAAATGGTTTATAATTTTTTTTAACATTTTTATTTCCTCTTTCATACTTCTTTTTTCCGAAGTATATTTTTATATTTGCAGCTGTAGGGTTGGTGGTGGGAAGGGCCTAGCAAGGGGTGGGTAGCGAACTTCTGTGGTTGTTTGTTTTCAAATGTACTGCACGGTGTGTGAAAGCCGTGTGTTGAAGCTCAAGGAGATCTCTTTGCAGCAGACAGTGTGGTCAGATTTTTGTGAAAAATCGCGGGCACCTTAAAATAATTTAAAATTGGGGGGCACCTGGGTGGCGCAGTCGGTTAGGCGTCCGACTTTAGCCAGGTCACGATCTCGCGGTCCGTGAGTTCGAGTCCCGTGTCAGGCTCTGGGCTGATGGCTCAGAGCCTGGAGCCTGTTTCCGATTCTGTGTCTCCCTCTCTCTCTGCTCCTCCCCCGTTCATGCTCTGTCTCTCTCTGTCCCAAAGAATAAACGTTGAAAAAAATAATAATAATTTAAAATTGGGTCCAAGGGTTTTTCTCACCTTTTGAAAACTTTGGTTATTTTCTCACATTTTGTCTGCCTTACCAGTGTTTTGAAAATGTTTAACGTCTCTTAAATGACTTTACGATGCCGGTTTCTCCTTGTATGTGTGTCAGTGTTTGCTTGATATATTTTGAAGCTTGGCTGTTAGGTCCATTCCAGTGATGGCATCTACACATTTTTGGTGAAATCGTTCTTTTTTTTTTTTTTATTTTTATCAGAACTCCATTTGCCTTTTAGTGCCCTTTTTTCTCAATGAATTTTAGTCCACATGATATTTATGTAATTATTACAGGAGGCTTATTCTTATTTTGGGTTTCCCTTGTATCATGTTTCTCCTCATTTCCCCTTTTTCTCAGCCTTTCCTCAGTTTTTAGATGGTCTGTTTTATATGCTTTATACTGGCTTGAAAGTTTTCCACTTGCTACCTCTTCAGCTAGGAATTACCCTTTTAAAAACATTTTTATGTTTGGGAAACAGCGTACCTACAGTTTAAAAATTCAAGTATTACTAAAATATATATACATGTCCACACGCACACACACACACACACACACACACACAAAAGGAAGTGATTCTCTACTCCACCCCTCCCTACCCTTTTCTTTTCCCTAGAGGCAACCTGTTTTTGGGGTCTTCAGAAAAACTGAACCAGTTACATGTGTATGTGTGTGTTTTATGTACACCTGTGTGCGAGGGAGAGAGGTGATGAAGGCTTACTTTTACCAAGTGGCTCACATGATAATGGAGGCTGGCAAATCCCAAGTCCACAAGGTGGCTCAACAGGCTGGGGGCCCAGGGCAGCACGGGTGCTGCAGTTCAAGTCTGAGGCCATCTTCTGAATTCCCTCTTGCTCATGGTTGGTCAGTCTTGTGTCCTATCCATGCCTTCAACAGGCCCGCCCACATTATGGAGGAAATCTTCTCTACTGAAAGCCCACCAATTTAAATGTCAATCTCCACTCAAAACACCATCGCAGAAACATCCAGAATGCTGCTTGACCAAATGTCTGGGCACAGTGGTCCATCCAAGTTGACGCATAAAATCAACCATCACACTAGTTTCAACAACTTTATCAGTTTCCATCCTCATTTCCTAACTCACATGCTTCCTCATTCCTCTTTTTCAATATAGGTTTACATTCTTATTTTAGTTGTCATTTACTGTTTCAGTGACAGTGATTCAATGAATATTATTCACAGCTGATCTGTGCCATGTGCTATAAACACGTATCTCTTGAACAAGAAGGCTAAACGTTTTTGGTTTTTTGTTTTTGTTTTCTCTCTGTGGTCCGTAATATCAGTCATTTCTTAATTTCCCTTTTTCTTGTCATGGAGCCACTTGTCCAGGAGCCCTCTGCCTTTGTCCAGTTTTTCCCAGTTGCTCCTTAGCTGATTGGAGGGAGGTGACACTTCAGTTCCAACCTGGGGGTCCCCTTCCCTCTCTGCTCTTCTCGATTCACTGTCTCCTGGATTCTTCATCTTCAGTGTGTACACCTTCGTTTCCATGGCTTCCTGAGAAAGAGGGGAGAAGCAAATTTTGAGCTCTTGCATGTTGTAAAAAGTGTTCTTTTACTCTCGCGCTTGGTTGGTGATTGGCTGAATTTAGAATTCTGGTCTGGGACACTGACAACTAGTGATGCGAAGTCTCCTGAAAAATGGAGTCTGGAGGCTTCTGCAGGGGTGCCGTCAGCCGTAGCACTCCTCATCACTGCAGACCCAGCAGGAAGAGAGGGACTTGACCCTACATGACTGGACCTTGCGTCCTATGGATATCACTCTACTACTCCAGGAGGCTACATCCCCCGGGGAACAGCTCAGCCAGTGCAAAGCCCCATACTTGGAACTCCCCCTTTCCTCCAATGGACTTCTAGTTGCCAACAGCCCTCCCCAATCCCCCCTTTTCCCCTTAAAAGGAAGGTGCCTCTCCTTTGTTCTCAGACTTGAGTAGGGTTGTGCTGCAGCCTGTTTGCCCCCGACTGCCATTCTTATTCCCATATAAACCCATCTTGTGCTGGTAAAATAACTTGCAGTTGCTATTTCTAAGATTAACGGGACGAGTTTTCCCTCAAAATGTTTACGCCACTATTTCATGGTTTTCTACTTTGTAGCGTAAAGTCCAGGGCCGTTTTGATCCTTGGTCCATTGCTTATTATTCTATCTGGCTTTTTATTTTGACGTTTGTAAGGTCGCCTTTTTAACATCGTTTTTAGACACTTCGTGAAGATGTATTTTGCATGTGGCCATGATTGTTTTCATCGTGGGAGTCGTTTGGGCCGGAAGCTCATGTCCTTTTGCTTTTTGAAATTCTCTTTTTACTATGGCTTTGAAAATTTAACCCTTCTACTTATGTTTGAAGTCTGTCTAGTCAACTATTCAACATCTTCTTTTATCGTCGATATTCATGTTGGCCCCTGATTTTTCTCCTATTTGCCATCTGGTTCTGGTATTCAAGACATTTCCTCGAATTTCTCCCCCAACTCTGCCATTTAATTTTTTATTTCAGGTGACGTATTTTTAATTTGTCAAAGCTCTTTCTGCTTCTCAGAACATGCCTTTTATACAGCAGCACTTTTGTTTCACCAGCACGGCATCTTGTCACGTCCTTCAGAAAATGTTGAATATGTGTCTTTGGAAAGACTTTAATCTGCTCTCTGGGCCGTATCTGATTCTCCCATGTTCTTTTGTTACCTGTTTGTCAGGCGATGTCTGTTTTCATGTTATTCCCAAAGGCTTGGGGATCCTTGTCAGTCCATTTGTAATATGACTAGTTCACTAATGACTATCTGTTTGGAAAGTGTGTGTGTGTGTGTGTGTGAAGGGCTGGGATATCTTGAATGGTGGGCTTTCCTTATGAGGGTGATAAAGCTGGGTGATGTGGTAAAGATGCTTTCTTTGGATTCTGAGGATAAGCTTACTTTTTCAACATAGGATGACACCGAACTTTCCATATCTTTTGGTCTTTGTTCATGAAATGCTAAGTTGCCCAGGGAATATCCTTCAGTTTCCTGATTGGGAGCTTGTAAGCCTTTTTCGTCAGTATCCTATAAGGTTTGCCTCTTCCTTAATTTTTAAAAAATTGCTATGGCACCCCCCCCCCACACACACACCTCATCTCTGTAAATGTCCCCAGAAAGTCACCCTCCAGCCTTCTGCACAGGCGGAGGAGAGGTTCTGGCTGCATAGCATTTCTTAAACATTTTCAGAGGTGTTTTACTAAACTAATCACACACTCTGAGGTTCAGAAAGGCTTGCTGCCTCCCTTTCCTGAACGCTTCTGCCTTCCGGCATTCTGGGTGAGAAATCGGCGTTTCTGTTGTTTGCTCTGCATCAGGCACCTTCTGCGGTCTATGTGCTAAGTCACACGGAAGACAGTAACAGTGTATTAATCTGCGTTCCAGATTCCATAATTTGCCTCACACTCTTGCTGTCATCTGGCTGTTTCTATGGCTAAGGAGGCAAGCCTGTTCTGAACTGAAATTGAGTAGGGCTTTAGGGCAAAGCCGCAAACTATTACATATGTGAACTCTGTGTTTCAGTTCTGTTTAGCAGAATTCCTAAAACTTTGTTCTAAATTGTGACTAGTCTTAGCCAGTGTGTAGAGCTTCCCATGGAACAAGAGAAGGGAGTGTAATTTTCTTATAATTCTTTTATTAAAAAAAATATTACCCCGACAGGGAGGGCTGCCCTTTCTGGGCCACGACCCCCCTGTTTCCTTCTCCTGGTATTTCCCACTGTTATTGTCTTCCACCTCTGGTACTTTCTTGACTGGGCTGACCTTCCAACTCCCGTGGCCTCCAAGGTGCCTTATCGGTTGAATCACACTTGTTCTGAGTCTCTAGGTCATGCCGCATAGTTTGTAGCCACTAAAAACTCCATGTCATCCATTTTCATCGTCTGGCTGAATGCTCCTGCTTTAAAATTGTTTTCCCTTCCAGGGTTTGGTAGGGGTGCGGCTGGAGAGTGTGGAAAAGAGAAATGCTCGCTGCGCTCACTGTGCTACAGTGAACATCAGAGAAACACGGGTTCCATTTTCTTCTTTACCATTTTCTGAAGTGTTTTCAATGAGTGAGTATTGCTTTTAGAAACAGAAGAATGCCCACTAACGTACCACCGTTTGACAAGAAAAGAAGACAAAAATGGGTGGCATCCTTCTCAGATGATTTGCCTACCATCGTGGCCAGTGTGGTGGGGCTCACACATGTAACGCCCCCTTATGGAACCCAGGTGTCCCTGGGTTTCCCTAACTTTAGAGGCCGCCCCAGGAGCACGTGGCAGCCTGACCTTGCTTTGGGTCTTTACTAGAACCTGCTGTTTCGTTGCACTTTGCTCTTTAGTCTTTGCAAAGTCGATGGCTGAAAATCTCGTATGCCATTTTGGGGGACAACCCTGAGTTCGTAGTTGAACAGTGATCCACGATAGCATGCATTATTGTCTCCAACCAGGCTGACAGCATCAGAACCTGCATAAAGCAAGCCGTTGGGTTTTTGACAAATATTCAGATACACATTTCGAAATACAGTTAATCACTCTGTGACTTAGCCCAAAATAGCTTTGCACGGTAAAATCCAGTAGAGGTATATGTTATGTTTATTACTGCAAACGTAAAATGCAAGAACAGTTGATGGTTGAGAGCTATTAATTTCGGGGGCAAATTTAAGAGTTTTAAATAGGAAAATAAGTCCCCGTTTCATAAATATTAAGAGTGTGTTGGGTTTCAGTTTTAGAAAGAATGTCATATCCTGTAAAGCCAATGCATACTTATAAATTTGAATATACAAAGCAGAATAATGGAAATTAGATACCACAGTTCTAATCTTTGCAAAATTGTCTGGTGTCCTGTATTTATGCTTTCATTTTATTTATTTTTTTAGTAATAGATTTTTTCCCCCAAATTTTTATTTAAATCCTAGTTAGTTAACATACAGTGTCATATTGGTTCCAGGAATAGAATTCAGCGATTCATCACTTACATACAACACCCAGTGCTCATCACAACAAATGCCCTCCGTAATACCCATCACCCATCTAGCCCATCTCCCACCCACCTCCCTCCGTCGACCCTCAGTTTTTTCTCTATCGTTAAGAGTCTCTTGTGGTTGGCTTCCCTCTCTTTTTTTTTCCCTTCCCCTATTTCATCTGTTTTGTTTTGTAAATTCCACACATGAGTGAAATCATACGGCATTTGTCTTTGTCTGACTTATTTCGCTTAGCAAGATACGCTCTAGTTCCATCCATGTCATTGTAAATGGAAAAGATTCATTCTTTTTCATGGGTCAGTAATATTCCATCTACATATATCGCATCTTCTTCATGAACCGCTCGATGGACATTTGGGCTCTCTCCATAGTGCAGCTGTTGTTGACAATGCTGCTATAAACATTGGGGTTCTTGTGCCCCTTCGGATCTGTATTTTCATATTGTTTGAGTCAATACCTGGTAGTGAAACTGCTGGGTCCTAGGGTAGTTCTGTTTTTAACTTTCTGAGGAAACTCTATACTGTTCTCTAGAGTGGCTACAACCAGTTTGCATTCCCACCAACAGTGCAAGAGGCTTCGCCTTTCTCTGCGTGCTCACTAACACCTGTTGTTTCTTGTGTTACTAATTTTAGCCATTCTGACAGGTGTTATGTGGTAGTTCATTGCGGTTTTGATTTGTATTTCCCTGAAGGTGAGTGGTGTGGA
The DNA here is from genome assembly GCF_018350155.1 of Leopardus geoffroyi. Taxonomy (NCBI): domain Eukaryota; kingdom Metazoa; phylum Chordata; class Mammalia; order Carnivora; family Felidae; genus Leopardus; species Leopardus geoffroyi. Next base: position 4,208,652 of record NC_059338.1, on the reverse strand, counting down.
GCATCTTTTCATGTGTCTTTTGGCCATCTGGATGTTTTCCTCGGAAACATGTCTATTCCCGTCTTCTGCCCATTTCTTCACCGGATTATTTGTGTTGTTGGGTGTTGTGTTTGATAAGTTCTTTATAGACTTTGCATACTAACCCTTTATCTGCTATGTCGTTTGCAAATGCCTTCTTCCATTCAGTAGGCTGCCTTTTTGTTGATTGTTTCCTTCACGGTGCAGAAGTTTTTCATCTTGATGAGGTCCCAATAGTTCATGTTTGCTTTTGTTTCCATGCCTGGTTTCTTTGATCTGTTCTGCTGTCTTTTTTGTTTCTATGTCATTGATTTCTGTTTTAATTGTTATTATTTTCTGTTTGGGGCTGTATTTGCTCTTCTTTTTCCAGCTCCTTTAGGTGTAAGGTTAGGTTGTGTATTTGAGAATTCCTTCCTTCTTTAGGAAGGCCTGGGTTGCTATAGTTTTCCCTCTTATGACCACCTTTGCTATATCCCAGAGGTTTGGGACTGTCGTGTTTTCATTCTCATTGGTTTCATGTGCTTTTTAATTTCCTCCTTAATTTATTGGTTAACCCATTCATTCTTTATTAGGATGTTCTTTAATCTCCAAGTATTCATGATATTTCCAATTTTTTTCTTGTGGTTGATTTGAAGCTTCATAGCATTTTGGTCTAAAAACGTGCATGGTAGGATCTGGATCTTTTTGTACTTGTTGAGGGCTGATTTGTGTCCCAGTATGTGATCTATTCTGGAGAAAGTTCCATGTGTACTCAAGGAGAATGTGTATTCTGCTTTAGGATGAAATGTTCTGAATATCTTTTAATTCCATCTGGTCCAGAGGGTCATTCAAAGCCCTTGTTTCCTTGTTGATTTTCTGCTTAGATGATCTCTCCGTTGTTGTAAATGGGGTGTTAAAGTCCCCTACTATTATTGTTTTGTTATTCATGAGTTTCTTTAAGGTTGTGATTAAATTGATTTATATACTTGGGTGTCTTTAAGTTGGGGGCATAAATATTTACAATTGTTTGATCTTCTTGATGGATAGACCCCTTAATTATGATATAATACCCTTCTTCGTATCTTGTTACAGTCTTTGGTTTAAAATCTAGTTTGTCTGATATGATAAGTGTGGCTACTCAGGCTTTCTTTTGACTTCTATTATCATGGCAGATGGTTCTCCATCTCCTCACTTTTGGTCTGCAGGTGTCTAGGTCTGAAATGAGTCTCTTGTAGGCTACATATAGCTGGGTCTTGTTTTTTTTATCCATTCTGATACTTCCTGTCTCTCGATTGGAGCATTTAGTCCATTTATGTTCCGAGCAACTATGGAAAGATGAATTTAGTGCCAATGTGTTACCTGCAAAGTTGGTGTTTCTGTTGATGTTCTCTGTTCCTTTCTCATCTTTGTTGCTTTTGCTCTTTTTCCCCCCAAATAATCCCCTTTAATATTTCTTATAAGGCTGATTTAGTGGTCACGGACTCCTTCAGTTTTAGTTTAGGAAACTCTTTATCTCTCCTTCTATCCTAAATGACAGCCTTTCTGGATGAAGAATTATTGGCTGCATATTTTCCCCATTCAGTATGTTGAATATAGCCTGCCACTCCTTTCTGATCTGCCAAGTTTTTGTGGACAGATCTGCTATGAACCTGATCTGTCTTCCTCGTTGGTTAAGGACTTTTGCCCCCTTGCTTCTCTCAGGATTTTTTCCTTGTCTGAGATTTTGTGAATCTGACTGTGATATGTCTTGGTGATAACCAGCTTTTGTTGAACTTCATGAGAGTTCTCTGTACTTCTTGGATCTCAATGTCTGTGTCCTTCCCCAGATTAGAGGAGTTTTGAGCTATAATTTGCTCAGATCAACCTTCTTCCCCTTTTTCCATCTCTCTCCATCTTCTGGGACTCCTCTAATACACATGTTATTATGCATTAAGGAGTTACTGAGTTCCCTAAGTCTATCATCATGATCCGCTATCTTTGTTTCCCTCTTCTTTTTAGCTTCATTATTTTCCATAATTTTACCTTCAGTGTCACTAATTTGTTCTTCTGCTTCATCCACTCTCATTGCTGTGGTGAGGTTTGCATCTCAGCTATCACGTGTTTATTTTTGGCCTGACTAGATTTTAGTTCTTCTATCTCTGCCATAAGGGATTCTCTAGTGTCCTCTGTGCTTTTTTTTTTTTTAATTTTTTTTTCAACGTTTATTTATTTTTGGGACAGAGAGAGACAGAGCATGAACGGGGGAGGGGCAGAGAGAGAGGGAGACACAGAATTGGAAACAGGCTCCAGGCTCCGAGCCGTCAGCCCAGAGCCCGACACGGGGCTCGAACTCACAGACCGCGAGATCGTGACCTGGCCGAAGTCGGACGCTCAACCGACTGCGCCACCCAGGCGCCCCTCTGTGCTTTTTTTTCCAAGCCCTGCTAGTATCCTTATAATCATTGTTTTAAATTCTAGTTCACACACCTTAGTTATGTCCGTATTGGCTTAATCCCTGGCCGTTACTTCATCCTGTTCTTCTTGAGGGGTGAATGCCTCCATCTTCTCATTTTGTCCAGAAAAAAAAGATAATAAGACAAAAACCACTAGGTCAGAGGTGTGTTTTGGTCTGCTTATTAAAAGCTAGATCCAAATATATATATGAATTTTTTAAAAAGAATAAAAAATAAAATTAAAAATAAAAAGGAAGCTAGATCCTATTTCCCCTAGAGCGGAAGCTTCACAGCGCTCTATGATCAGTCGACCTGGCGCATGAGACGGGTTTGTGCCGGTCTTCTGGGGGAGGGGGCTGTTGTGCCGATTCTAAGGTGGTGTTGCCCTCGTAGAGATGCACCTGCAGGGCGCAGGGGTGTGGAGCTTGGTGTAAATGGCTCCGGTCTCCACTTGGTGGTGCTGTTTTACTCACTGAGGTTGGTCAGTGCTGATGGGTTGGGGGAGGGCAAAATGGCATTTCCCCACTCTCTTATCCCTGAAGGGTCTGTGCCTGCCACTCTTTAGGAAGCCCTCACGGATGGGACAGACTCACCCCTCTTGTGTCCGCGGCTTCTGCCGGATCCCTGCCTTCACCCCGTCTGCGTCCACGCTCTTTTCCTGCCGGGTGGCACCGTCTTTTATCTCAGGCACATGGCAGGGTCTCAGAACTCCCAAGTTTAAGGGACTTGTGGCACACGGACCTGCGCTGATACTCTGGAGGGAGGGTCTCGCTGTGCTTTTCTGTTCGCCGGTCTGTCCCAGGAAAGTGGTCGTGTGACCGTGAAGCAGTTCAGAGTTTACGGTAAAACTCAGCCGAAAGCTGGCACCAAGGCTGCCCGCGCTCCGCCAACACGCCCCTTCCTACGCTTGAGAACGGTGCAGCCCGTCGCGCTGCCACTTTTGTCCCCGGGGAGGGCTTGCCACCACGCCCCAGTGCACTCCGAACAGGGCAACTGTTTCTCCCACGTGACCCGGGGGATCCTCAGACCAGCTGCCCCCTCCCAGGTCACCACCCTCCTTCCCCACGGCAGCACCCTTGCCAAGCCAGGCATGACCCCGGCGATGGTGGACTTCTGAAACCTGAGAGTTTATGTTCTGCTGGGGATAGTAACTTGTGGTGGTCTCTGTAAGCAGGGCATCCCCCCCCCCCCACCGCCCTGCAGTGCCCACAGTGCTTATCTCCCCCCAGGTCAACTCTCTGCACCTCCTGCCTTCCACAAGACGGTCACTTCTCCACTTCTAGGCTTACAGTTTTGTTCTGTCCTCACGTTGATTCCTTACACGTTCAGAATGATTCTGATGAAATTTATTTATTTATTTATTTTTAACGTTTATTTATTTTTGAGACAGAGACAGAGCATGAGCAGGGGAGGGGCAGAGAGAGGAGGAGACACAGAATCCGAAGCAGGCTCCAGGCTCCCAGCCGTCAGCACAGAGCCCGACGCGGGGCTCGAACTCACGGGCCGCGAGATCATGACCTGAGCCGGAGTCGGCCGCCCAACCGACTGAGCCACCCAGGCGCCCCTGATGCTGATGAAATTTAAAGTGGGGTTTGTGAGGAAACGGCTAAGAGAGAATCCTTGAGACATTTTGGGGGCCAAAAGATGGTCTTATCATAGCAGGGGGACAGGACCCGTGGGCAGAAATGGCTGCGCTGGGATTGGGAAGAGTGAACCCGATTATGTACTTTGAAGTTTGTGGAGGGAGAGGGCATAGAGAAAAAGTCGGTTTCCAAGGAATTTCTGGATGCTGAGACCGAGGTCTTACAGGACCCTGAGGATTTAGCTATTGTCAAGGCAAGGTTGCTTTTAGTTTTTAATGACATGGAAACATCAAGGCATTAAGGCAGCCAGAAACTTCTTGAGGAATGTTAGGCACTGCAGGTCTCTGGAAACTCTCAGTGGGCTGCAAGTCTTAAGGGGATTTAATTTAAACTACATTCTTCCTGCCTTTGTTTCCCTCATCAGTTTGATATTTATCTAGTTGTGTTTGAGGGAGGAGGCAAGCTTAGGGTCCCCCTCGTCCTCCGCCATCTTACCTCCTCTCCGCATGAACCTTATACTTTTAAATAAAACAACAGTGAAGCACAGTATTTTTAGCTTTTTTAATTCTATTTAAGTCCTGAATTTGCAGTACGATTATAATTTTGCCTCCAAAATCATATATGGAAGATAAATACTATTTTTAATCCATACCTAATGAAGAATGTGAATAGAAGAAAGTGTTAGACAAAAAAATAAGGTATTTCCCTCAAGATCTTTTTTTTGCTTCTCTGCCAATCTCTGTCTCTCATGTGAGAAGTGAATACCCACCTGGCATCCCACACGTGTGATGGCCGCAGCCACCCAGCAGTTACGTAAGCGTCCCTCCTTTGACATGTCCAGTACTTAAATATGAACACCGAATAGTTAATAATAAAATTCCAGCGTTGTTAACGTTTTCAAGTAAGATTTTACTTTCAGTAGCCCAGAAACATAGTCTAATGGTATTGGACTTCAGCATTAACTTCAGTTGAGTATTTTAGCTTTCACCTGTTGGGTATTTGATCAAAATGTGTTGGAGCTGCACCTCTGTTCATTGACATTATTTGAATGAAATGAATTAGAACCGACTGAATGAAAACCATCAATTCTTGGTAAGTAGTAAGGATAAATACCGGTCTGTGAATTTTCTGATTCCATTTATAGATGTATGCAGCCACGCTGGGTTATGTTACAACAAGCATTTGTGATTGAGGGTCATGGTGGAGACTTTGAAATCCCTTGAACCGGGGTGCCTGGCAGAGCACAGGAGAATAGGCAGTAAATTCTGGAATTGCGAACAAAAGTTAGTGACGCCCAGTTTGGGGATTTATTTATTTATTTTTTGTAAGGGACCGCACGTGTGCGACCTGCACAGTTGATGAGAAATACAGTAGCATTAGAAGTTAAGCATACGTGGGAGGAAGGTAGGAATCAAAAGTGAGATCACGGTGCCCGGGTGGCTCCGTCGGTTGAGCATCCAGCTTTTGATTTCGGCTCAGGTCATGATCCCAGGGTCATGGGATCAAGTCCTGCGTCGGGCTCCGCACTGAGCGAGGAGCCCGCTCAAGATTCTCTCGCACCCTCTGCCCCTTGCTCCCCTCTAAAAATTTTTTTTTCAATAGTGAAGTAATATAAAATGGCCAGGAAAAATTGGAGAGGTAAGAACATAGGGATCGTGTTAGCTAATAAGAGGGATAATGATGATAACATGCCATATTTCTCCACATTTCTGGTGGTTAGCACAGCAGTTTCTCCTGTGTTTATTCTAGTGTAGTTGATTCTTACAACAGCCTAATGGGAAGGACGGAGCGGGCATTGATAGCCCCATGTTGTAGATAAGGAAAGATTCAGTGACTTCCTTACAGATCCACAGCTGGGAAGGAGTACACGTGTGTCTTCATTTCAAATGCCTTATGATTTTGTGCTCTTTGGAACAGAAGAGACCAGTTGAGAAGTGAAGGGTGGCGCCCAGGTGTCTGGGGAAACCGAGTACGACACGCGCTCTCCGTCTCTTGGTGCTCCCCGAGGCACCGTTTCGGGTTCGTGCCTGCTGTGTGCCTGGAGGACCATCCGGAAGCGAACTTGCCCTCCTCATTCTCCAGGGTGTCCGAGGAAAGAGACAAGCCAGGCATAGAAATAAGAGGGGTGGCAGGAAGGCGGAAGAGCGGCTTCCGAAATCTCGGAGGCGGGGGCCGCCTTGGGTGGGCGAGCTTGAACTCTGAGTTCGGTAGATGCAGTTGGAAGTTCATGGCGATGATTTTGCTGTTTTCTGACTCTAATAGAAATTTTAAAGAACTGTCTCTGTTTCATCGTTTACAAAGGCCTTTCACACTTAAGTATCTCATGTGTTCATCACAGGAAGCTTTGGGTATGTTTTATAGATGAGGAAACTGAGGCTTAGTGAGGCTAAATAATTCATTCACATGTGGATTGTAAGACGTTCAAAGGACTCAAAACAGAGCCTTTCTCTTGCAGTGCCTGTGTTCCATCCCCTTCACTCAGCTGACCTCCCAAAACCACTGCCTAGTGTTTACGTGGCTAAGTTGGCAGTTATAGATTATCTACTGAGGAGGTTGAACAGATAGGGCAGCATTTTTGAAGCCCGTCTGAAAAACATCTTTTTATTCACTTAGTAAAACTGACTTTTGGCAAATGCAGGGTACTTTTATTTTTGGGTTCTCTTGGATTTCACCATAAATTTCTAAAAAAAAAAAAAAAAAAAACACCCAAAAGCCCATAGTCTGAATCTGTGTAAGAATGGACCATAATGAGCTTTTTTTGAAATATCTGGATAGAGCCCTATTTTTTTTTAAATTAACATAAAGGAGAACACAGTCCGTGAAAACCACATCCCTTGGTACAAGTGAGCCGTGATACGAGCAGGTGGAGCTGAGCGCCTGGGTGCTGCGTCGCTCACACCTTCGTGCATGAAGACGCCCGGGGGGGAGCTCCCCGTAGTGATGTGTGAATGCGCAGCAGTGAGGCGGGAGGGAGTAGGTGGAGTGATTTCATCAGAAGGTCCACAGGAGAGAGGCTTTGGTTTGGGGTTTCAAAATGAGGAGAGCGCCCCGCCGAGTGGCAGTGAGGGATTTCCAGTTAGCAGTAGACTGGCCCGAGGATAGGAAAAGGGAGGCCGCCGGTCACTGGGTGTGGTAGGGTGGAGGACAGGCTGAGGGCAGGGGTGCTGGAAGTGGAGGTGACCAGTGGATGGTGTCCCATTAATTCGGGGCCTAGATGGTCTTAAGTGGTAGTAGGGTGGATGGGTGGAGTGTCTTTGGTTGCTCCTAAGTTATCAGAGGGCTACATTGTCTTTACCATGCACAACCGCCCAACCCTCTCCTACTCGCCCCTGCTGTAGACTCTCTCCTTTACTCCCCTGCACTTATTACTTCTTCCACTCCACAAAAGCCTCTCCCGAGGCAAGCCCCTCTCTCCTTGATGGGTGAATCACTCACCCATTCCACTCACCAACCTTTGTCTGTCCTCATAATATAGATGCCAATATGATTTATTTGGTGCTACAGCGTTCATTGCTTTCAAGGGATTTCAGTCACTTTCCAAAAATGTTTCTCTGACATGATCATGAGAACAGGTTGCCGTTTTCCCATCTGGCCAACCTGGAACTTCTATGGAAAAGATCCTGAATTCAAAACTAGTGAGTTTTATGGAAGCTCCCATCTCTGAGATCCACTTAGTTATGATGTCTAGGATGCAAGGAACTTGAGTTGCCAGGGAAGGATTTCCTTCAGCTTGGGTTTAAATGTGTGTAGCTCTAGGTGGGTGAAGGGGAAACCCCACGTCCAAAACAAGGACATTACAGATTACATTTAAAACGTTAGCCCTGTCCCGGAGTAGCCTCCCCAGGTTAATCACTCCTTCTGTCCTGATCTCATTCTTCCCACATGGCACATCCACTCCCCAGAAGTTCCTTCCGTGTTGACGTCCCATGCGGTCCATGTCCACGCTCCAGGGAAATGTGTCCCTTTCTCCAGTAGCTGAATCTGGAATGCCTTTGTTCTCTCTGGCCCACCCACTGCTGTAGTAAGTTCTAGAATTTTAACTCTAGGGACTGTGGGCCCTTCTCTGCTTTCCCTCTCTAGCAAGTCTTATAAGATCCTCCATTGAAGTAGGCCCATCTTGTCAGGAAAGCTTCCTGCCAGCGGCCCGGAGCAGAGCATCCTTGACCTCCTTGTTCCTCAGGGTATACACCACCGGGTTCAGCAGGGGGGTGATGACGGTGTAGGTCACCGAGATCAGCTGGTCCTGATCCCTGGTGTTCTCCGACTTGGGCTTGAGGTAGGCGACGGAGGCACAGCCGTAGTGGACGACGACCACCGTGAGGTGAGAGGCGCAGGTGGCAAAGGCCTTCTTCCGGCCCCGGGCGGAGGGGATCTTGAGGATGGTGGAGACGATGAGGACGTAGGAGATGAAGACCAGGCCCATGGGGACCAGGATCACTAGCACGCTGATGATCACGGTCAGGGTCTCGTTGACCGAGGTGTCGACGCAGGAGAGCTTCATTACAGGTCGGATGTCACAGAAGAAGTGGGCCACCTTCGTAGCACAGAAAGGCAGCCTGAACACAGATGTCACTTGCGTCGTCGCTACGATCAGCCCAATGCCGCAGGCGCCCCCCACCAGCTGGACACACCCTCTCTTGTTCATGATGACGGAGTATCTCAGGGGGTTGCAGATGGCCACGTAGCGGTCGTACCCCATCGCCGTGAGCAGGAAGCAGTTGTTGATGGCCAAGGTGATGAAGAAGAACATCTGGGTGGCACAGCCAGCCAAGGAGATGGGCTGACTCAGGCCTACAAGGTTACAGAGCATTTTGGGTATAATGACGAGTGTATATACGGTCTCTGAAGCGGACAGCATGCTCAGGAAGAAGTACATGGGCGTGTGGAGGTGACGATCCACGCTAATGATGGTCACGATGACGACGTTGCCGGCCAGGGTCACGACATACAGTGCAAGGAACACGACAAACAGGCCGAGCTGGTGCTCGCGGAAGCTGGAGAAGCCCTGGAAAGTGAACTCACTCACCCAAGTGTGATTCTCTGTCTTCACCAAATCGTATGTGGGATCTAAGAAAGAAAAAACCATGTAAGGGACCTAAACGCGTGACTTCTGTCAGCTAGGCTGGGCAAGTTCTTGTGGTTAATCTGCCTCGGGCTTTGCTTATTGATATGCACGTTCATGTGTATTCCTTGGGGGGACAGAGAGTGGAAGAACGTCATTTTCTCACTAAGAGAAGGAAGGTGGCTTTTCGAGTTTACTGCTGGAAAGATATCCTACTTCTAACACGTGCCCACTTGTCTCGGGTAAGGAATCAGCATCTCTTAGACCAGTCCCATCATCTTGATCCGAGTGTAGCGATGGTGATGTTACAGAATTGTTCAGATGAGCATGATACTTAACAGTGTAAGCGTTTCTGTTAGAATTCAGACAATTATCGAATACATCCTGGCTCAGTGGGTGTCCTGCCAAGCTCCAGGGTCTGCGGCCACCAGCAGAGCTGCTAGGGTTTGGCTGGATCACCTGCCACCGTGGTCCCCTCCCCACGCCGCAGCTCTGCGGGTCCCGTCCCCCTCAACCTTTGCCCTCCGGGCCTCTTCCCGAGGCACTACTCATTTTTCAAAGCTACCCAAAGCCCATGACACCTATGAAACCCTTTCCTTTCTTCTCCACCCCACCTCCCCCTCTGGCTTCCGCTTCCTTCCACAGGTAGGTAGCACAGAGCTGTTTACTGGCTCTTTTGTCTTGAAAGCACCTTACGGTGGATTTGTGATTACCAAAGACATTTACATCCTTTCATTTCATTCCCATCCGGTGGAACGGGGAGAACAAGGAATACCGGCTGTCTTCAGATACAGAAACTCTTTCGGGAATTGCCCGGGGACACCTATCAGCCTGAGCCCATGGCTTCTGATCCTGTCTCCAATGTCCCTCCCGCTACCCAAAACTGCAAAGCAGACCTGCCCCACCAGGGCGAGATTATATGGTCTCTGAGAATAGGGAGCCGTGTGGCCACTGCGATGGGGGCGTAATATCTGCTGGCAGAGTCATTACCGGTCCTGCCCCACCAGATACATTGCCTGGGAGGAAGCAGAATGCTGGAGTGAGGAAAACCACAGTGAGGTTTTCTTCAGAGAAGAGGAGTAAATGTTTTTACACCGTCTCCTTTTCCCGGCTGTCTGTGCCCGTGACATCAGCAAACAGCTACAGCACTGGGCTAAATTTTAACACTGAGATTATAAGCCTAGAAGAAAGCATGACACTACTAACATTTGATTGGAAAATACACCGTGGTGCAGCTCGTCCAACAGGCTCTACCCGATTACCAACCAACATATAATTATGTAACCAAGTGGCTATAAAAAAAAAAATAAATTCGATAATAGAAACGATGGAGTTGCCTAAAAAGTACATTTTTGCCAGAAGTAAAGCGAATCACCCACATCGCAAAATGGTTTACTGTCGGGTAAAAAAACAAAGGTACGCTTTTCGAGTACTTTTAACATTAGCCGACTTCTCAGAAACACACCATTTTTAATAAAGAAAATCTGCAAAAAGATATAAGAGATTGACACAGTTACACCTTGAACCCCTTAGAGCAAGCATGTTACGAAAGAAAATGGCATGAGGTTGCAAAAAAACAGTGCAGTTTCACAGACCATTTCTTAAAAAAAATTTTTTTTTAACGTTTATATATTTTTGAGAGAGAGAGACCGAGCACAGCAGGGGAGGGGCAGAGAGTGAGCGAGAGAGAGGGAGACACAGAATCCGAAGCAGGCTCCAGGCTCCGAGCTGTCAGCACAGAGCCCGACGTGGGGCTCGAACCCACAAACTGTGAGCTCATGAGCCGAATTTGGACACTCCACCGACTGAGCCACCCAGGTGCCCCTCACAGACCATTTCTTGACAAGGGAGGTGGTTTGGCATTGATGTGTGCACCGTGGTAAGAAACTTAAACCTGCTCCACGAAGCTTTGTCAACAGCGTCTCTGGATTATGATTTGTTAATAGAACGTAGCCAAGGAATCACAGCTGATAAGTGGCAGCCTCCGTTCTTTATTGGCCAAGGTACGCTTTAATCCTGGGAAGCCAGGATTCCTTAGGGTTAGCAAGGCATCTTTGAACGTGACAGATATTCGTAGACACCAGGACCCTTTTTAGTTTAATTTAACCCTTTAACGACAATCATGGCCCTTTGTAAACCGTGGAAGTCTTTTTTGAAATCTCACTTACTTTTCTTCCTGCAAACCTGTGGCTCAACAGAAAAATGAAAGTAGAGGTCAGAGATGTGGCCCATTGGTCACAAGTATTCACAAGTCAAGGTCATGAAGCAAAGACAGCATGGCCCTTCCACCTGCACTAGGGCCGGTCAGGGGAAGGCAGGGGAAGGAAGGTCACAGGGGCTTCTTGGATACTAGATATTCCCTCCAGCTGGAGGAGGAGCTTTTAACCAAGAAAGGCTCTCTGAGGACCATCTCTTGAGGTTTCTGGGTGCCCTCCCCTGGGCACCCGTGAAAGCCACACTGGGGCTGGAAGGAAGCCAACAGCCAGCGGCCGGGGACCTCGTTATGTGTGGGGCTCATTTCCCACATCACCTGGGCCTGTGCTGCGGCACTTTGTGAGTAGAGACAGCAGTGGCTTATTTGTCAGGCTTCATTTTTTAAATAAATATTCTATTTTTATACGGTTGGGCCTTGAAAAACCATGGTTACAAAGCCCCAGTGAGCTCGAGCTAAGAGCCGCTGCTTGGATTCCAGGAAACTGCACAGTTCTCCCTGTAGTCAAGAGCCCTGCTCGGTATTAGAAGCTGGGGTTTTTTTTTGTTGTTGTTGTTGCTTTTCTTTTTTCCTTTTCTGGAACCAAAACAGTCAAATATGACTATATTTGTTGTCCTGTGAGGTTCAGAAGTGGGAGAGTAAAGCTCAACGGACCTTTCTAGAAGACCAGGAGACCCACTGCAAGCATCCAAACAAACGTGAGCCGGGATTTCAGCCTCAGGGACCCAGGCAGACAGTGAGACACGCTGGGCCTCCTGAGCCCAGCTCCTCGCCGCTTTCCCTGCCCCAATTCCATGTACTTTTTCTCCCGAGAGTGTCGTATTCTATTTTTCTCTTTTATATTGTTAAAAGATAAACCGCGACGTATTGAAAACATGAAGCTTATTTGAGCAAAAATCAAGTCTGGCAATGACAAATGGGAAGTGGTTAGGAGTGCCCAACCAGCAGGAACCCGGGGAGACTTTTCTAGAGAAGAGATGGAAACACAGGGAGCATTGAGTGGCTGCAGCTTAAAGCCTACTTGGCCCTTTGTGATTGGTTATCCTTAGTATTTTGATTTTGTAACTGTGAGGCGTTTACAGGCTCAGATTTGGGTTCGTTTCTGGAGGCGCCACGGTGGTCCAGCCAGCCAGCCGTGGCCTCTGTGTTTAATTAATCTAACAGAGGTTCCCTTATCGGTCCCTGGCCAGATCCTGACGGCACTCTTCCAAGTGGAGTTTTCTACAATCAGCAAAAATGAAGGGCTTATATTCATATCTTTTTTTTTAATCTTTTTTAATGTTTATTTATTCTTGAGAGAGAGAGCGCAAGCGTGAGCAGGGGAGGGACAGAGAGAGAGGGAGACACAGAATCGGAAGCAGGCTGCAGGCTCCGAGATGTCAGCACAGAGCCCGACGCGGGGCTTAAACCCACGAGCCGTGGGATCATGACCTGAGCCGAAGTTGGACACTCGACTGACTAAGCCACGCAGGTGCCCCTATATATTTATCACTTTGAATACACTTTATACTTAACGCTCTGTTTGAAGCACGCAAATTGTGGGGCATCACATCTGGGAACTCGTCACTCAACCCTAGGCTGTTCTCACGCATTTCTCTTGACCCCCTTCCCCCAGCCATGACTCCTTTCTAATTTTGTGTTTATTTTCGTTTATTTCATACCTTTATTGCATATATATGGGTTTAAGCAATGTGTTGTATCTATTTCTGAGCTTTATAAAAATGATCTTCTGTCTATAATTTTCTGAGATTTCTTTTTTTAAATGGGTAACCAATTACCCTAGCACCTTTGTTTGAAAAGCCTCCTTTCTCCACTGGCCCACGATTCTCTCTGCCATATTTCACAATCGTATGTACGTGTGGGTTAGTTCAGGGACTCTCTCTCCAGCTCCGCTGGTCAGTTTGACTCCCTGTACCAAGATTACACTGTCTTAGCAGTGATAACTTTAAAATAAATCTTAGGGGCGCCTGGGTGGCTCAGTCGGTTACGTGTCCGACTTCGGCTCAGGTCATGATCTCGTGGTCTGTGAGTTCGAGCCCTGCATCGGGCTCTGTGCTGACAGCTCAGAGCCTGGAGCCTGTTTCAGATTCTGTGTCTTCCTCTCTCTCTGACCCTCCCCCATTCGTGCTGTGTCTCTCTCCGTCTCAAAAATACATAAACGTTAAAAAAAAATGAAAAATAAAATAAATCTTAGTTATCAGAGAGATCAACGCCTCTTTATTTTTAAGTGGTTGCACAGTTACTTTTCCATTTTAGGTCGGGTTTGGAACTGCATTGAATTCAAATATAAGGGGTGAATTGATATAGGCTATCTCTCCATATATTTAAATGTCTTTAACCTTTTGTCGGACATCTTCAAGACCACCATGGAGCTAGATGATTCCATTGGAAGGACTTACCGGATGCATGCCGAAAAGCTGTTGTAGTCATGGTTATGGTTTATTGCAGTGGGAAGGTGTGCATGTGAATCAACAGTGGGGGAAGGGACCGGAGCAAAGTCCCGGAGAGAATCGGCTTCAGCTTGTGAAGTGTCCTCTCCTGACCGAGTCCCACAGACATGTGTGAATTTCCCACCACCAGTGCATGATGATAAGTGTGAAGTGACATCATCCCAGGAATCTCACCTGAATCTTGGTGTCAAGGGTTTTTGTTAGGGGTCAGTCACGTGGTCACACAACACCTGTGTTACCAAGAGCAGGGGTTCAGCATAAAGCACATTGTTAACATAAGTTATCTCATCAGACGGATTTAACGCAAGGCCTCGACATATAAAACGCTTATCAAACCGAGTAATTCAGGGGCTCGGAACTCCTTTCCCAGGAGCTGGCCACCAGCCAGTGCTCAAGATGAGCCTTTCTTGGGAATTCCAGGGTTTGAGCAACCCAAGGCCTCCCGAGCTAACCCTTTCCCGCACAGATCTCCGTAAAGAAAATAATTTTGTCATGTGTTTGAAAACCTTTTTTCAGATACAGGAGTGCTGATGCATAGGGGCACTTGTACCCCAATGTTTACAGCAGCACTCTCAACAATAGCCAAATTATGGAAAGAGCCTAAATGTCCATCAACTGATGAATGGATAAAGAAATTGTGGTTTATATACACAATGGAGTACTACGTGGCAATGAGAAAGAATGAAATATGGCCTTTTGTAGCAACGTGGATGGAACTGGAGAGTGTGATGCTACGTGAAATAAGCCATACAGAGAAAGACAGATACCATATGTTTTCACTCTTATGTGGATCCTGAGAAACTTAACAGAAACCCATTGAGGAGGGGAAGGGAAAAAAAAAGAGGTTAGAGAGGGAGAGAGAGCCAAAGCATAAGAGACTCTTAAAAACGGAGAACAAACTGAGGGTTGATGGGGGGAGGGAAGGAGGGGAGGGTGGGTGATGGGTATTGAGGAGGGCACCTTTTTGGATGAGCACTGGGTGTTGTATGGAAACCAATTTGACAATAAATTTCATATATAAAAAAATAAAAATAAAAAAAAATAAAACCCTTTTTCGCAATTTCAAACGGACAGAAAAGTTGTAAGAACAAAAACTGTTAAACATCTTGTATCCGGATACCCAATTATTTCTGTTTCGCCCCACTTCATCAATTTTTTCCTTCCTCCTCTGCTTCTATAATTTTCTTCCAAATCGCTTGAGAGTATGTTGAAGCCATTGTCTCACAGCATTTTAAATATTTTCGTGTGTCCTCTGCAAGACAGGGAGCATTCCCTTGTATAACCACTGTGTAGTTACTGAGAGTCGGTGTATATGTCCAGAGAGAGAGACATGCGCATATATGACATCAAATACGGTAACAGCGTTACCTAATCCGCAACTCATTGTAAGTTATGCTGGTTGTCTCGATAATGTCCTTTACAGCTAAGCGTCTTTGCAGCCTAGGGTCCCATCCAAGATTACCCGTTGCTTTTTGTCCGCCTCTTCCTTTAATGCCTTTTATCTGAAACAGCACCTTGGTTTCCTTTGTGTTTCTCAGACTTGACACTTTTGAAAACTACAGGCCAAGTGTTTTGCAAAATGTCTCTTAGTTTGGGTTTACCCGAGAAGGGGTAGAAATTCTAGTTTTTCCCTCACATTCACCTCCAGTTCTTTTGGAATTCTTTCTCTTTTTTCTTTATCTTCTGGTTTAATCTTCATGATTATATTCAGATGATGAGTTTTCCACAAGAATATCCCAAAAGTGACGCTGTATAATGAGGAAGAATGAAATCATGCCATTTGCAGCAACTTGGATGGAACTGGAGGGTATTCTGCTGAATGAAATAACTCAGAGACAGATATCATATGTTTTCACTCGTATGTGGAACTTGAGAAACTTAACGGAAGACCATGGGGGAAAGGAAGGGGGAAAAAATAGTTACAAACAGAGAGGGAGGAAGGCAAACCATAAGAGACTCTTGGATACTGAGAACAAACTGAGGGTTGATGGGGGGAAGGTTGATGGGGTGGGGGGAGACAGGGGAAAGTGGGTGATGGGCATGGAGGAGGGCACTTGTTGGGATGCGTACCGGGTATTGTATGGATGCCAATTTGGCAATAAATTATATTCATTAAAAAAAGTGATGCTGTGTTGTTCTCCGTGCATCGTACTGGGAGTCACATGTTGTCAGTTTGTCCCGATATTAGTGGCGTGACCTGTAATCTCTCGTTCAAGGCGGTCTCCACCAGAGTTCTCTGTCGTAAAGTCAGTATTTTCTCTTTCTCGAAGGGTGATCTATTGAGATGAATACCTTGTCTCTCATCAAATTCTCGCTCTCCAGTTTTAGGATCCATTGTTGCGTTTCTAACTCCATCATCCTTGCTGTAGATTGGCATTCTACGTAAGGAAGGGATCTATTTACATACAACTAGATTTAGATCGTGTAGATTCTATTTGGTAATGTTAGATACTATAATGTTATTTTGATGTTTACATCGTCACCGAATTGGTCAGTGGGAGCTGCTGTCATCTGGCTCCCCTGTTCCTCTGACATGTCTCCATTATCCATTCGTAACTTTTTTACACACCAGCCCTCTCGTACTTCTCTCATACTTCCCCGGCGCTGGCCCTCGAACCATCCATTTCTGCAGGGAGCTCTGATACCCTTTGGTGGCGGATCGTATTAGAAACCGAGATCTGGATATTGTCATTGCTTGTAATTAGTCTTAGACTCTCAGTGGGGAAAAACAACCAGAAAGTGGGATGTGTGTTGGTGTCTGCGGATTAACATCTACATCTTAAAATCGATGATTTCACGACGGTGTCTGCAATTCAAACTGTCTCAGAGTATATTCTGATGTTGCCCCTTTCCATATTTATAACTCCTGTCTACAGCAATAAGAAACCTGGTTCATGTTCTCAATATATTTGCACATTTGCTCGTCTAATATACATAGAAAGTTGTCTCTGAATTGCTAACCTGTGCCACGTCAAAAACCAAACCTACTAAATGGAATTTAGAAATGTTCTATCCATTTATCTGAGCGTGTGCTTTTCTAATACAAATGGACTGTATTCTGTGTACTGTTATAAACTTGCTTTTTCGTATAACAATACATTTGAGATGCTTTTACAAATCAGTATATGAAGATTTATCGCATTCATTTGAACAACTGCGAATTGTAGAATAAGAACAGAGCGTAATTTATTTAACCTATCCTATATCAATGGATAGTTCAGCTGTTTGTGGGTTTTTAGGCATATTCTAGAGAATCACTCTTCATATATAATTGTGCACTTCTGGGAGCATATCTACAGGCTACCCTCCTGAAAGTAAGATTCCTTGGTCAGCGATATGTGCATTTAAGAACTTAATAACTATTGCTAAACTGAAGCCAAGGTAGGACATTTGTATACATTTGGCATAACTGAGAATGCTTTCTTACCCACATTTCCATCAACTGTGGGCATTGACCAATTTTTCTTCAGCGTTTGGCAAGATGATAGGTAAAAATGCTGTTTTATTTTTTTTTCTTTGAATTTTTATTTCTCTAATTATGAATGAGGCTGAGTATCTTTTCATATGCCCGTTAGTCATGCGTACTTCCTTGGCTGTGAACGTCCATTGACGTATCTTGCTCAGTTTCTTGTATCGTATTGTCATTTTCTTATAATGAGTTCTATAATAGGGAAATATGCCTTCTATCATACACGTTGTAGATAGTTTTCTTCCATTTATCATTTTTACTGAGCTTACGGGTTTGAAATTTTATTAGTATTATATTTATGTGTGGATCAGGGCCTCCCTGACTACGAGATTGTTTTTTTTAAGTATCCCTATTTTCATTTATACTTTTTATGTTTCAGTATTTGATTCGTCTGGAATTTAATTGGTTTTAAGAAACAAATTTAGAAATATTTCTTAAATCAGATATACCTTTTATTATTCCCAATAACTAGGCATTGTCTCAACACCATTAAAGGGGGAGCAAAATTTGCCATCCCAAAATGTCTCTCTGGCATGGGGATTATTAAAAAATTTTTTTTAAATGTTTATTTATTTTTGAGAGAGAGACAGAAAGTGAGCGGGGGAGGGACAGAGACAGAGGCAGACACAGAACCTGAAGCAGGCTCCGGGCTCCGAGCCATCAGCACAGAGCCCTACGCGAGGCTCGAACCCAGAGTTTTGAGATCATGACCTGAGGTCTATGCTTAAGCAACTGAACCACTCAGGCACCCCAAGGGATTATTTAAAACTGGTTATTTTTAACAGCACACGTAGGTGGAAACTGAGTAGAATTTGCCCTTTTGTAAAAGACATTTGCATTTATAAGGGAAAAGTCCATTTGTAAGGGTGTCTCCCTCACTGTACCAGGAAGAGGGGAATGACTCAATCTGTTTAAAGTCTCATCAGATCTGCATCACAACCTTAGCCTTATTGGCTGTGCTTTTCATGGTCACCTCCCTCTATCCTCCCCCCCCCATCCTCCCCCACATATTCTTCTGTCTTTGGCTGAAAAAGGTATTTGAGATGATGGCTTCATTTATTTGGGGGGAGTACTTAGTTTTCCTCGGTGTTTCTCCGATGCATACAGAAGGTATGTATGTTGTTAAACTTTTTTTCCCTCCCATTAACCTGTTTCATATCAATTTTATATCAATTATTAGGCCAACCAAAGTACTTAGAAGAGGGAAAACCTTCTGCCCCTATGTCATCTATTAAATAAGAAAAACATCTTGCATCGTTACTCTGTGATGCTACTATATGCTGATCCCAACCCCCACCATTCTTCTTCTTTGGAGTTTTTCTAGTTATTCGCACATTTAACAATTAATGGTGCTTTTCTTGATTTCTTATTTGTATTCATAGAAATTTAAGGAGAAGAAATATCCTTAGTTTTTACAACACGGAGGCTCTCTATCCAAAGTGGGATTTAAAAGGAAATGCTTTTAGGTGTTTCACAGAGGTTTAAAAATCTTCTCCATATGGAAAATGCCCATTTCCTATTCCCGTGTATTTGCTGTGTTTTGTTTCATTTAGAAGTGGGCTACTTCCATTATATCTTCTAAAGAGCTATTGTTTTTATCACTTATCTTTCCAGCTCATTCTCCCTGACACCCTAATCCAAAAATTTCTCAGTTTATAAAGTCCTACACTCTATATCTGTGGGTGTTTGTTTCGTTCTCAGGGGCTCCTGCCCTGAGACTGCCCTGGCTCTTCTTTCTTTCCTCCCTCCCCGGTTAAGATTCCACAGACTGTCATTTTCCTTGTTGCTTTGCATTTACCTTTAATTCACTTGCCCCTGTTTTACCTGGCATAATACCAGCTTTGGTTGAATCAAATGTTGCTTGTGGAGAGCACCTGGGCAGCTGAACTTCACTGGTGAAAAATATGTTACTATCGTCACGCAATTAGCATGCGTTTGCTCCCTGGTAAGTCACACATAGAAACCACACCCGGTGGAGGTGTCACACAAAAGGAACTTTATTTGCAACAAATAAGGCCATCTCAGGGAATAACTTGCAAAACCACGCCTCCGCCCCAAGCGAGGGTGAATGGGGTCCTTTTATGTAGGATTAGGATGAACATTTAGAAAGGGGAGCCTTGTCCCTGTATGTAGAGGCGTGCATAAGGTCGTGAATGCACCTAAGGAAAACACGCCTGTTTGTTAATGAGGCGTGTGTTCCTCCTTGGGTGGAGATTTTAGCATTAAAATGAGGTAAAGCTCTCTCCACGTGTCCCTGCGCGGTCCATCTGCGCAAGTTTGAGTTGGCTGTTGAGCTCAAACTGGTCTGGGGCGGCTCCTCACGAGGGCAGTCGTCACTGCTTGAGGGGTAGTTTGGATTTCCACCACCCCCAGATGCGATCCCCAGCCAGTCTTTTGCCTGAGTCAACAGATGAGCTGGAGAGAAGAGCTTAAGGGAAATGTGGGACGAAGGTTGGTGGGCACGTGCAGGTGGGTGGCAAAAGTCAGGTTTTGGGGTCTCGCTGGTGACGCTGGTAACTGGTTGCAATACTTTGATTTGAACGAACATATTTGGTCACTGAGATCACCCAAGTTCCTTTCTCATACGTATTTGGTCTTCCTCCAGGCTTCCTGGCTCACAGCTCCCCAAATCGTCCAAAGTCCTTGAGCAGTTAGAGCCACGGAGACATCTTTTGCAACATTAAAGTAATACCTGGTCTCTTGTCCTTGGGCATCAGAGCCAAAGGGTGAGATGACTGTCTCAGTAATCATAACGAGCCCCTTTCAACCATAGCTGGGTTTATGTTAACGAGGCGAGTTTTGGAAAATACCTGAGGATAGGGGCTAGGTGGCCGGAAACAAGACCAGGGGAACCAGCCGTGTGGTTAGACACTCGGAACGTTCAATCCCCATGACCTCGCAGGAGGGGAGAGTTCCTGGAGATTGTATCAGTCACCAATGGTCAATGCGTTAATCAATTGTGCCTGTGTAATGAAACCTCCATAAAAACTCAGAAGAACGGGGTTCAGAGTGTTTCCAGGTTAGGGAATGAGAATATATCCATGTGTCCCTGTGCGGGGCCCCAAATTCACGAGGACAGAAACTCCTTTGCTCAGGACCTTGACCTATGCCTCTCTTCATCTGACTGATGACTGGTATTCTTTAACATCCTTTGTACTAGATTTGTAGTCTTGTCAATAAACCGGTTTTCTGAGTTTTGAGAGCGACTCTAGCCAATTAACAGAACCCAAGGAAGGGGTCACGGGAACCTCTGATTTATAGGTGGTCAGGTGACAACCTGGGCTTGCGATTGGCATCTGAAGGAAGGAGGGGTTCATCTGGTAGGACTGAACCCTTCTACCTGTGGGATCTGATGCTGACTCCAGGTGGTGGAGTCAGAATTGAGTTGAATCGGAGGACACTCAGCTGGTGTTGGAAAATGGCTCAGGGGTGTGGGGAAACCACCCCCCCCACACACATATCAGAATTGGTGACCCGAACCCCTTTACTGCTCTTACTGAAATTTCATGACATTTCACAGTAAGCGGGGTATTGATGTTGGTGAGCAACGTGCTATATTTCCCACCTACCATGCACACGATCTCCGGTCCTCCAACTTCTGGAGGTTCTTCCTTATCCTTGTTTTCTGCAGATGATTTGATGGAGGGAGGCAGACGGGGGATGGGCTAGATGGATGATGGACATTAAGGAGGGCCCTTGTTGGGACGAGCACTGTGTGTTGTGTGTAAGGGATAAACTGAATTCTACTCCCGAAACCAATGCTACACTGTATGTCAACTAGAATTTAAAATAAATGAATGGGGGCGCCTGGGTGGCTTAGTCAGGCATCTGACTCTGGATTTTAGCTCGGGCCATAATCTCACAGTGTGTAGGATCGAGCCCGTATCAGGCTCCACACTGACAGTGAGGCCTGGTATATATTCCCACCACCACGTTCGGCCGCTGTGTGTGCCTGTGCTCTGATTCGGAGCCGAGCACACCCTCCCCCTGGGGAGCACTGCACACCCCCCTGGCTGGGTGCCCGTGTCACAGCCCCTCATCTTCACTCAGGACCTTGGCTCCGCGGTTCTCCCCTGTCTCCTTTGATTCATCAGGTTTGTAGTAGCTCACTTTCATTTACAGACTTCTGTGTTCTAATTCTCGTTGCGCTAAAAGAATGAAAACAGACACAACCTTCTTTGATCCCACATCCTTTTCCAGCTACAGGCCCATTTATGTGCTCCCCTTCTTACCAAAACTCTTGGAAGGAATTGCATTGTCTTCAGTTTCTCTATCCTCTAATTCCCACTAAATTGGCTTTTTCACCATTATATACTACCAATACAGATTTTTTTTTTTTTCAGTGGGACTAATCACCCCATTTTGCCAAGTCTAATGGTCAATTAATTGTAACTCACCCTACTGGGCATATTGGCAGCATTTGACCCAAATATGTGACTTCTCTTTCTTGGAAACCGGTTTTCATGCAGTTTCCAGGACATGCCCTGAATGTTGGTACTTTTCACTTTGTTTTTGTTCCCCCACTGTTCCTTCTCTTTCCTCTTCTCCTCAGTCTCTTGGTGTTAGCTCACCTCAAGATTCAGCCCCAGACCACTCTTGTGTTTATCCTCACCTCTTATGTTTATCCTCACCTATCCTTGGAAAGTTTAAACACTTTCCGAATTAAATCTCTACTCCATACTGCTTTTCAGGATGTGAAGTTGTATGTTCAACAGTCAGTCCATTATCCCTGCTTGGATGTCCACTTGGCCTCTTGAATAGAATGTGCCCCCGGCTGAACCGGCCAACTCCTCATGCAAAGGCACACCTTGTTCCAAGCCGCCATCACCTGGAACATGGGCCCAGCAACAAGGTCCTGACTGGTTTCTCCTTGTTTCCCCTCTGGCTCTGGGAGTTGATTTTCCACGCAGCCAGAATAAAGATTTTTTTTTCAACTTTTATTTATTTTTGAGAGAGAGAGAGAGCATGAGTTGGGCAGTGGCAGTGAGAGAGGGAGACGCAGAACCGGAAGCAGGCTCCAGACTGTGAGCCATCAGCACAGAGCCCGACGCGGGGCTCGAACTCACGGACTGCAGGATCATGACCTGAGCCGAAGATGGACGCTCGCCTGACGGAGCCACCCAGGTGCCCCCAGAATAAAGATTTTAATACATAAACCACATCAAGTCATCGCTTGCTTAGATGTTCCTGCAGTGACTATCCATCCCATTCAGAGTCCCTGCCATAGCTTGTGAGACCACAGTTTGACTCTCCCCCGTCATCCTGCTCATTGTCTCCAGCTGTGCTGGCCTATTTGTTAATGCCACAGCTAACCCTCCTCGGACCCTTGGCTCTGATCTCAGCCTGGAGTGCTCTTCCCCCAGGTCCTCCTACGGTTGGCTCATGCCTTCATTTCATTTCTTTTGTCCTTTTTCGCTTTATCTTTAGACACTTACTACATACCAAAATGATACAGATCACCTACACACTTTTGAAGTCAGCTACGATCCTCTTGAAGTATACGCTCTCCGACAGCAGGAGCTGTGTTTACAGCCTGTTTGTTTTCATTTGTGCTTTCCGCTCTCTTCTATTTAGTATTTTGCCTGGTGTATAGTTTTCCCGCCCTTAGAGCCAACCTTCTTATTTTGTGTCAGATAGCTAGCGATGAGTGCTAGAAGGACCATAAAAGAGCTCCTGGAGAATGTCACTGGTGTGCTTGATGATAAATGAAGTGGTCAGGGAAGGAGCACATGAGCTCGTTTCGCTGGAGGCCTGACTGATGGAGAAAGAACAAACGAGAACGTGGAGAACCTGCACTCTAGACTGAAGGAATGGTAGGTGTAAAGGTCCTCAGAGGGAATAAACCTGCCGTGTTGATAGATGTTGGAGTAGCGGGGGGTTCGCAAGAAGAGATGACGCCCTTCTTAAAGCACGGGCGGCAAGGACAGGCAGAGCTTTATAGGCCATCAGGAGGAGGGTGGATTTTATTCCGGGTGCAATGGGGATCTGTTGGATAGTTTAATGAGGGGAAGGGTGTCATCGGATTTTCATTTTTAGAAGATCACTTTGCTATTTGGTAGAGAATGGAATGGAAAAGCACAAGAATAAACAAGGAGAGTGCATCGTGAGAGACTCTTTCTGGATCAGAGTAGTTTCGGTGGAGATGGAGGAAACGGATAAATTCGCGTTGTGTTTTGTAGATAGGGCTGACAAAGCTCGTCAGGAGATCCCAGTCTAGATGGCCCCAAAGGCTCATTTTCTCTCTCCTTTTAGTAGTTTGGCAAAGAGCTGACACAGCAGTCTAAGAAATTTCAGTGGAAGGAGAGGCCGACGCCAGCTGCCAAGTTCTCGATGCTGCCCTTCTTTGTAACAGGGCTGTTTCCCCCTGGGAGCTCCTGCTGTTGGATAATCACTTAGATAGTCCCTGTTTCCCCTTTTTTATAAGTGTGTCATTCCCGTGGTACATGCAGCCCACTTGTGCACAGCCAAAGCTACGGGTTAAAGAGAGTTGGGAGATTGTGTGTCCTTGTGAATATTTTCTCCTTACAACCTCGTTTGGTTTAACACCCTGCGGTGCTAGCAGGATCTTGTCTTTTTCTTCTTTTGCATAAAAATGTGCTGACAGATGCCATTCTGGGGAGGAGGAGGAAGGAAAAGATAGGATTCAAGATAGGCTCACTGGGTTTTGGATCAAGCAACTGGGTAGAGAAGGTATCATTGGCTAGTTTGGGGAATGGATACTAATTTTGGATGTGTTTTATCTGGAATAATCCTACACCTCTAAATGGAAGTGGCGAAAGTAGGCAGCCAGTTATACAAGCTTGGATCCGGGAAAGACCACAGCTGGAATTATAAATTTGGGATTTCCCCTTATTTTTCATAGCTATCAGCATAACGCAACAAGCACTAACCTAAAGCGACCTTTTCTTTAGAAAACGTTGTAGAGGGAGTGGTCAAAAACCTTTCCCTTCACAACAAGAGTCCCAGCTCCAGATAAACGCTAGGCTATAAAATCATGTGGTGTGAAGTCAGAGGATAATTCTACCAAAACTTTAAGGAATAAATAACCACACCAGTCTTTTAAAAAGGTGGGAAGGCTAGAAAAAGAGGGAGCCCTTCAAATTGTTTTATGATGGGCATAGCATTGAAAACAAAGCCCGATTTGATTATCACACAGACACTGGACGGATACACACCCACACACACACACACACACACACACACACACACACACACACACGTGTTGGGGAAGACGAATTTATTCTACCCTTGAAGGTTCTTCTAGCTGGACTAAGAATCAGATTGATGAGACAGGTTAACAGGAGAAAACCCAATTTAATGACAAATGTGTGGAGAAGCCACACTGTCCCGGAATTTCGAAGACAGGCAACAATGTGAGCTCAGGAGAAGGGCAGGGTCTGAGGATACAAAGGGGAAGAAGATGGTTAGTGGGAAGGTGAGAGCAGGTGTTTGGAAAACAAAGGTGCCCTGTTATGCCCAGAAGTTTCTTAGGTAGCAGGAATCTCTGTTAATAGTGCTCTTTCTGGTACTGGCATACAATTGAGGGGGGGGGGGGGTAAAGAGCTTCTCCTGAAGCTGCTGGGTTTTGATTGCTCAACATAGCCTATGTGACAAAGCAGCCCATCTTGGGGCTGCCTGCTGTACGCATGCAAGTAGACAGAAAATACGGATTTCACTAACGTGAATAAAGAGCAACCAGTACTAGATTAAGATAATAGTATCCCGTGGCAATGCGTCACAGCCATATTGCATGTGATCAGTAGGAAAACCACTGGATCCAAAACTCTTGGGATTCAAAAACGTGCTTCATCACTTATGGACTATGTAATCTTTGCCCTGTTGTTTAACCTCTAGGCGCCTCGGTTTCCTTTTCACCAAAGTTTATATAACATTCGTACCTATAAAGTGGGGGTAATAATGGTGTCTACGTCCCAAGGTTATTTTGAGAATGAAATTAGTTAATTAGCAAACATCCTTAGGAAAGTACCTGACACATGGTAAGTATTCAGTATGTTCCCTATTATAATACCAGTAATACAAGCATTCTGGATGTTTCAATCTATTAATAAATTTAATAAACCATAAACCATATAAATAAAAAGAGGAAAATTATATGCCTCTTTCTCTAGATGCTGGAAAGGATATCCAATAGAATGTAACAACCATTCTTCATTTAAAATAGCCAATTAAATAGGATAGATGAATAATTCTGTAACATAAAAATGAGAAACACTCCCATTAAATAAAACAAGACAGTGGGGCGCCTGGATGGCTCAGTCCGTTAAGCATCCAACTTCGGCTCAGGTCGTGATCTCGCGGTCTGTGGGTTTGAGCCCCGCATCGGGCTCTGTGCTGATGGCTCAGAGCCTGGAGCCTGCTTTAGACTCTGTGTCTCTTCTTCTCTCTGCCCCTCCCATGCTCATGCTTTGTCTCTCTCTGTTTGTCAATAATAAATAAACATTAAAATTTTAAAAAAAAGAGAGACAAAATGGTCACCGTAACCATTATTGTTTAACTCCATTATTGTGTACTGACCAACAATATTACATCAAGAGAAAGAGTGAAAAGGTATAAAAACTGGAAAGGAAGAGGTAGGATTGTATTTCCCAGGTAATATAATAGAATACTTGTAAAATCACCCAAGAGAATTCACTGAAAAATTATTACATACATTAAAATTATTCCACAAGGACTCTGGGTTCAGGTTTATCATTTTCCTAGCTACACGGGAATAAAAGCCAATTAATAATATAATGGAAGAAAAGCTATTTCCAATTGCAAAATTATAAGAAATGTCAAAGAATAAACAGAAATGTGCAAAATTTATAGAAAAACAAATTTCTGGTACAGATAAAATGGTATAGATTCATTTCTCTTCTTAAGTACAACTATAGCCCCTGGAAATAACCCAAGAGGCAACCAAAGGAGAACTCTGAGAGACGGTGAGAGGAAGCCAGACGTGTTTTGGACCTCAGGCCTACAGAAACAGCACAGTGGCAGGAAATCTTAACCTTCCCCATCCCAACATAAGGTCACCTTGGCCCCTGTGTTTCCTGCCCGTCGACCTGGCTCTTTTCCTATCCTGGGTCAAAGAGGAGTCCCTCCCACAACAGTTGGCGAGCCTAGCACCACCACCCACTAATAAGTAGCCAGGGAAAGTGTGTTCTCTCCCTGCAGGGCCTGTAGCTCCCCTCCCTGACCCAAGACATTAGGGCTACTGATCCACCAAGAAACCCAGTTCTGGAAGCCTCTTTGACTTTGTGAGGCTGATGCTTCCCTCCATCCTCCAGAGACCAAGTATAGGCATGGGGAGTACTAGAAGAGACTCTCCATTCCCACATGTGAGGGGCGTGTGACCCTAACAAGCACTTGCCTAGAGAAGCCTCTGTCCCCAAGGCCCAGACTCCCCTCCACACCAGCAGCCCAGCTTGGGGAAACCCCTGGTAACCCTCAGGCAGCACCAGGAGGGCCATCTCAACAGCCCCAAATAAGCCAAACAACAGAAAATGTTCTGAAAATTAAATATCACTGGAACCACAGGCAACAAAAGCAGGCCAGGCCCTGCACGCTAACCCTAAAATGGGCGACTGCCTGCTAAAATAAAAGACTTAAGTAGGATCTCGAGTCTTCTAACATAATAAACAAAATGTTCAGGATGCAAACCAAAAGTTAGTAACAGAAGGACAATAGGAAAACTTCTAAAAACATAAAAATTAAGCATCCTGCTTCTAACAAATCCATGGGTCAAAGACCCCGTCTCAAAGGAAATAAAAGAATACCTAGAAAGGAGTGAGAATCAATGTAGGGTGTGTCGTACATGAATGTGGCTAAAGCAGTGTTGCTGGGGAGATTTATAGCCCTGAATGCTTACATTAGAAAGGAAGGAACTGGGGCGCCTGGGTGGCGCAGTCGGTTAAGAGTCCGACTTCAGCCAGGTCACGATCTCACGGTCCGTGAGTTCGAGCCCCGCGTCAGGCTCTGGGTTAAGAGTCCGACTTCAGCCAGGTCACGATCTCACGGTCCGTGAGTTCGAGCCCCGCGTCAGGCTCTGGGCTGATGGCTCGGAGCCTGGAGCCTGTTTCCGATTCTGTGTCTCCCTCTCTCTGCCCCTCCCCCGTTCATGCTCTGTCTCTCTCTGTCCCAAAAATAAATAAACGTTGAAAAAAAAAATTTAAAAAATTTAGAAAGGAAGGAACTTCTCAGATTGGTAATCTAAAGTTCCTACCTCAAGAAACTAGAAAAGAAGAGAAAATAATCCCAAAGCAAGCAGAAAGAAATGGTAAAGAGCAGAAGTCAATGAAATAAAACAATAGGAAAATAGCAGAAGAAAATCCATGTAACAAAATGGGTTCTCTGAAAAATCAACAAAATTGATAAATCCCTAGAAAGACTGACAAAACTTGAGAATGCACAGGTCACCAACATCAAGAATGAAATGAGGGTATCACTACGCATTCTGCAGCTATTAAAAGGATGATATGGAAATACTGTGAGCAACCTTGTTTCTAAATCCAGCAACTTGATCAAGTGGATCCTCAAAAAAAACCCGAGCTACCAAAACTCAGCCAGATAATCTGAAAAATCCTATAACTATTGGATAATCGGAGTCATCTTATAACCATTAAAGAAATCGAATTCATAGTTTAAAAACTTCTAAGAAATCTCCAGGCCTAGATGGTTTCACTGGAGAATTCTACCAAACATGGGAAGAAAAATCAATATCAAATATGAACAGTCTCTTCCAGAAAACAGAAGGGGATAGAACACTGATCAACTCACTTTAGGAGTTCATAATTTATGAGGCCACTATTACCTTGTTACGCCCCGTAAAGGCTGTACAGATAAAACTATTGATAAGTATCCCTCAGGAACTTAGATGCAGAAATCCCTAACAAAATATGAGGAAACTGAATACAACAACGTATAAAAAGAATTACCCTCCGTGGCCAAGTGGGATTTCTTTTAGGAATGCAAAGCTAGATCAATGGTCACAAATCAAACAATGGTATCCACCATATTAACAGATGAAAGAAGAATGATCATATAATGACATCAACTACAAGAAACACTTGATGAAATCCAGCACTCATGACAAGAATTCTTTGCAAGAATAGAGGAAAATTACCTCAGTGTGATAAAAAGCATATCTGAAAGACCTGTACTTAATGGTGAAAAACTGAACGGTTTCCCCCTTTCACCCCCACAACCTTAGGAATAAGGCAAGGATGTCTGCCTTCACCACTCTTATTTAACATAGTAATGGAAGTTCTAGTCAGTGCAATATGGCAGGAAAAAGAAAAGGCATACGGATCAGAAAGGAAGAAATAAAACCGTCCTCATTTATACAGATGACCTAATCGTCTATACAGAAAGACCCAGAGAGTCTACCAAACCCCACCCCCAAAACTCCTAAAATTAGTGACTCAAGCAAGGTCATAACACACAATATCAACACATTTCTGTAAGCTAACACTGAATGTATGGAAACCAAAATTAAAAGCACGATATCATTTACCATTTCTCCTAAGAAAATGAAATGCTCAGGTATAGAATGTGTGTAAAATTTGCATGCCGAAAGCTACAAAATGGTGATAAAGGAAATCAAAGAAGACTTCAATAAATGGAGAGACCTACTGTGTCCATGGACTGGAAGATTCCACATCATAAAGATGTGAGTTCTCTTTAACTTGATCTATAGATTTGATACAATTCCTATGACATCCCAACGACGTGCTTCATAGACATAGACAAGCTTGTTCTAAAATTGATACAGAAATACATAAGACTTGGAGTAATTAAAACATTCCTGACAAAGGATAAGAGGACTCACTTGACTCAATATTGAGACTTGCTCTAAAGCTGCATTAACCAGGACAGTACAGTATTGGAAAGCATAGACACTGACTGCAACAGAAAGAAACCCAGAAACTGATCCACAGAAATATGCTCAACGGACTTTTGACAAATGTGAACATTCAGTTCAGTGGAGCCTGATTGCCTTTATTTATTTTTTTAATGTTTATTCTTGAGGCGGGGGGGAGGGTCAGAGAGAGCGGTAGACACAGAATCTGAAGCAGGCTCCAGGCTCTGAGCTGTCAGCACAGAGCCCAACGCGGGGCTCGAACCCACGGACCGCGAGATCATGACCTGACCTGAGCCAAAGTTGGATGCCTCACCAACTGAGCCACCAGGGGCCCCAGATGATTGCTTTTTTTTTTTAAATTTTTTTCAACGTTTTTATTTATTTTTGGGACAGAGAGAGACAGAGCATGAACGGGGGAGGGGCAGAGAGAGAGGGAGACACAGAATCGGAAGCAGGCTCCAGGCTCCGAGCCGTCAGCCCAGAGCCTGACGCGGGGCTCGAACTCACAGACCGCGAGATCGTGACCTGGCTGAAGTCGGACGCTTAACCGACTGCGCCACCCAGGCGCCCCGATGATTGCTTTTAAAGATTGGCCTGGAGTAAGTAGTTATCTGCAAGCAAAAATCAAACTTTGACCTCAACCTTAAACTTGAAACAAAACTAACTCAGGGTGTCTGGATGGCTCGGTTGGTTAAGAAGCAGACTCTTGATTTCAGCTCAGGTGATCTCACACTTGGTGGAATCGAGCCCTCGGTGCTGATGGTGCAAAGCCTGCTTGAGATTCTCTCTCTGCCCCTTCCCCCCCCCCCCCGAAAATAAACTTAAAACTAACTCAAAACAGATCATCTAAATGTAAAACATAAAACTATAGAAGTTTTAGGAAAAAAATAGAGAAAAATGTTAAAGTTCTCTCAAAATAAATAAACTTTAACTCAAAAAGAGATCATTTAAATGTAAAACATAGTACTATAGAAGTTTTAGGAAAAAAATAGAGAAAAATGTTAAAGTTCCTGATTCCAAAGGAGGCTTGAGCCAATGGAGAGTAACGCTATGTTTTTGAATACGGAGACTCAAGATCATTAAGATGTCAATTTTCCATAAATTATAAATGTGGTAGGATTCCCGTAAAATAGTGCTGGGGTGTGATTTGCTTGTGTGTGTTTAACCGTGTGGAGAATGCTGTGTGCCTTTGGGGTGGGGGAGGGTGGGTTGTAAATTGAACAGATTGCTTCTAAGACTTACGCCAAGCAAAACATCCAAAAAAAAAAAAAAAAAATTCTAAAGAAGAATGGCAAATAACTAGCTCTGGTAAATAAAACGTTGAAAAAAAAATCCATGATAATTAATGTTGTGGACACACAGAATAAACACATAAATGCGACAGAATAAAAATCCTGCCTTGTTTTTGCATTTCCCATTCTTCATTTCACAGGAGTTTCATTCGCCCCAGGGTAAACCTGAAAGAACCCAGAAAAAAAAAAAAAGTCCATTGAATTTCAAAAAGATTTTTTTTAAAACTCTTAACTAAAGCATTTGTCTTAAAAGCCGAAACAGTTTTTAACTTCAGCAAACTTTTCTAGAGAGGAGAGCCTCTTTTAGCTTACAAATCATGGTTCTGAATATCGACCTCTTCATTACAGGGTCAGGGGCACAGCTGAGTGCCTAGATGCCTTCAAGGAGGGGCTGAGGGAGGTCCAGGGGCCCTAGAGTAGTCATAAGGAAGGTGAGGTGCACGGACCACATTGGTTAAAGAGCACGAGACCAGGGTCCTCTCAGTAGCTGGCACCTGGGGCACCTGGGTGGCTCAGTCGGTTGAGCGTCTGAATCTTGATTTCGGCTCAGGTCATGATCTGATGGTTGTGAGACTGAGCCCCATGTCAGGCTCTCTGGTGAGCACAGAGCCTGCTTGGGATTTTCTCTCTCTGCCTCTCCCTCCACCCCATCTCTCTAAAGAAATAAACTTAAAAAAAAAAGGATGCCACCAAAGATGGCCACTGGGGGTCATGTATCTCCATAGGATCCAACGCGGAGCAGTTAGAAGTGACCGTGGACTATAGTTCCCTCCTCTGTGGTAAGGAGACTAGAAGCCTTGAGCAGAACTTGACTGATTCGCCCCGAGGAGAATGGGGAAAAAGGGGGGAGCAGGAATTGAATTCAATTATGTTTACTCATAAAGTGACTTATTCACTAAATTGCCCCAGTGTGCATGGAAAGGACTCGAGGCCTTTTCTTTTATCCGTCCGATTGGGAGCTCAGAATGACCAAATAGATGGAATCGTAGAACTTCTAAAAGTTAGGTGTTTATGCACCCGCATGCGTTGGGTTTAAATTCATAATCACTTAACACATTTTGATATTTCTGCATTTCAAAAATATTTTGCAATGAGAATACTGTGTACTCGTGTGTTTATTGTGTCTCTTTACAAATAGCTCAGGAGAGTAACTTTGACTTGCTCAGCAATTACAACTGCTAATCACCGTGTTAGTCAACACCTATTTCGTCTCACAAGTTGAGTCTGAAGTTCACCTTCATTGTTTTATATATTTTTGAAGCGAATAATGGTGAATAGTCTATTATTACACATCGAACTCAGTTGCTTTGTTTTTATGGAAGTTTCATGTCAAAAATCCTTTACTGTTGACTTTTTTTTTTTTTTTTTTAGCTTTCCAGGAGTAATAATTTAACCTAATATATCAGAAAGATATTTTGTTGACCCTTTTTTCATATTTTCATTGAGCTTTCTTTCCTTGCCTTTGTGACTGTGCTTGTGAAGGGCTCAAGACCCAATCTGAAGGACGTTTTCTGAATTCCTGCCCCCTGCCCTGACCGTCCCCTGGTCCCTCTGCTTTCTCCTACTCTCCTCTCACTGGAAGCTCCCATTTGGATCTGCCTCTCATTTTTCTTTCTTCTTACTCAATTTCACAGCATTCTTTGAGCAGTCTGCTCCCTGAGCCATCTGTCTGCTCTTCTTCTGAGCCCCTTGGTCATCCCGTCCATGGGGGGGGGGCATTGCTGTCAGCCCCACAAGGACTTCTTTGTGTAGCTTGTGTTCAGCCAGAGGAAGCAAAGGGTCAGACCCAGTCATGTGCGCTGTTTCTCTGGCCAGAGCTTCACGACTCTCACACGTGGTTAGGAGTCCCCTGTGCGTAAATTCCCTTCTCCTCCACCCCCAATTTCCCTTCCCTTGAAGGCCCACGTGTGAGTTACAGGAAACTTGCAGGGTGTTGCTAGAAAACCTTCTCTCTAGAAGGTTTCTAGCTCATCCCAAACCCATTTCCTGAAAGATATCTCTCTTTTTGCTTCCCTTATCTTCTTAAAACACAAGGCGATTAGTTTTTGGCCCAGTCTCCATTTTAATAACCACTGGTTCAAGCATCCAGCTTATGTTAAAAGAAGATTCAGTCAAGTGTGATTTTAAAGTGGTTTATACTTCAGGGGAGTGGACTGGTCACTTTAAATGGAAGCTTTTGAGATGAACACTAGATCATGCTCTGACCTTGTAGTTATCTCCTGGAATAGGGCCAATGGGCATCTCTTCACAGGCCTGCAGAGTGACTTATGTTTTTGTTATGTTAACAAAGAGGTTGAGGAAGTAAGAATCAATTATTAGAAGCCGGCCCCCAGCCTCACTTTTGCTCTGGCCCTGGCCGCGAGGAGTGAGATTTCGCCAATCACTTGAAGCCGTGGCCGCGTAACATTACCTATAAGCTCCCATGCGGAAGATACGCGTGCCTATTTGGGTAGAGATTTCATCTTAGGGAAGGGATTTCCTCCCCACCACTCTCCTCAGAGCATCCTGGACTTCTTTGTTTCTCAGACTGTACACAACAGGGTTCAGCAATGGTGTTATCACCGTGTAGGTCACTGAGATTAACTGGTCCTGATCCTTGGTGTTCTCTGACTTGGGCTTGAAGTAGGCGATAGAAGCACAGCCATAGTGGATAATGACCACCGTGAGGTGGGAGGAGCAAGTGGCAAAGGCTTTCTTCCGGCCCTCAGCTGAGGCAATCTTGAGGATGGTGGAGACGATGAGGACGTAGGAGGTGAGGAGGAAAGTGGCAGGGGCTGTGATGGCCAAGAGGCTTATAGTTAAGGTCAAGATATCATTAACGATTGGAGTAACACAGGCTAAATCCAACACGGGTCGAACATCACAGAAGAAGTGCTCAATCAGTGAGTTACAGAAAGGCAGTCGGAAAATGGCCACAGCCTGAACCAGAGAGAGCAAGAACCCCGAGGCACAGACAGAGGACACCAGAATGGTACAGGCCCTCCAATTCATGACGATTGGGTAACGAAGTGGGTTGCAGATGGCCACGTAGCGATCAAACCCCATGACTGCTAGCAGGAGGCAGTTGGTGACGGCAAAGCCAAGGAAGAAAAAGAGCTGAGTCCCACAGCCCACCAGGGAGATGGACTGGCTCAGACCCACGAGGCCGGAAAGCATGCGTGGGATGATGACCAGGGAATAGCACGTCTCTGATGTGGAGAGAACACTTAGAAAGAAGTACATGGGGGTGTGGAGGTGGTGGTCAACACGGATAATAGTCACGATGATGACATTGCCGGCCAGAGTTAAGAGGTACAGGGTTAGAAACACGGCAAACAGTATGAGTTGATATTCTCGGAAGTTGGAGAAACCTTGGAAAACAAACGCCTTCACCTCTGTGTGATTGGCTGTCTTCATTGAGGACGTCAGATGAGAAGGGTAAAGAGAAGGTTGACACTATCCCTTTGCACCAAAGACCACCACGTCCCCTGGTGAGCACACTGTCAAGAGCAAAGATTCAGTAGCTCAAAACAGGTTCGAAACTTCATGAATCAACCGCCTTTCCCAGGGACGTGGAAGACTCAGTCCTAGAACTGAAATAAAGATCAAAAATCTGAGCAACAGTATTTGAAAGTTTGAGGGAAAGCATTCTTTGCAAGGACACCTGACCCTGTGGATGGCCCATGAAGTTGGTCTAGATTTTCTTAAAATGTTGACCACATTCTCAGGGGACGGTGTGATTAAGTTAGAGACTATGAGATAGACACACAAAAAAGCTTGAAAAATTGGAAATGTTTGGAAATCTATAGTTCAAAGAGGAACTTAAAATGGAAGTTAGGAAGTATTTAGAATTAAATAGTAATGGAAGAACCATGTAGCAGAACGTGCACTGTGCATTCAGAACATTATGAGAAGAAAGTTTATCATTGAAAATGCTTGTTTTTTTAAAACTGAAAATTGATGAGAACTCATCCTGAGAAGTTATAAAAATAACAGAGTAGGAGGGAAAAAATAGGCGCCTGGGTGGCTCATTCTGATGAGTGTCTGACTCTTGATTTTGGCTTCGGTCATGATCTCATGGTTCGTGAGTCTGAGCCCCAGATGCGTTGAGCATGGACCCTGCTTGAGATTCTCATATTCATTCATTCTCTCGCTCTCTCTCTCTCTCTCCCCCCCTCTCCCCTTCGCTCCCCCCTCCCTCCCCTTCTCCCTCTGCCCGTCTCCCCTGCTTGTGTGCACACTTTTTCCAAAAAAAAAAAAAAAAAAATGAATAATGATGAAACAGATGTTAATGATAAAATATAGAAGATCTACAAAGGTCAACTTTAGGTAAACTCCTAGTGAAAATCTGATCAAGAAAAACAGGTGAAGACATAAACTGGATTATGAATAAATGAAAGGACACCGTTACATAATCTTCAGACACAGAAAGATGAACGGTAACATTATGAACAACTTTATCTCAATATATTTCTAAACTTCAATGAAATGGATACATTTCTAAAAAAATTATCAACTTTGAATCAAGAAGTAGAAAACCTGAAAACATTTTTAAGAAATAAAGACAGTAATGGGGCCCCTGGGTGGCTCAGTCAGTTAAGCATCCGACTTCGGCTCAGGTCATGCTCTCACGGTTTGTGGGTTCAAGCCCTGCGTCGGGCTCTTTGCTCACAGCTCAGAGCCTGGAGCCTGCTTCGGATTCTGTGTCTCCCTCTCTCTGCCCCTCCCCTGCTCACACTCTGTCTCTCTCTGTGTCTCAAAAATAAATAAACATAAAAAAATTAAAAACAGAAAGAGCAGTGAAAAAAAATCTATAAACAAATCTCTAGGGCAAGGTAAATTTACCAGTAAGTGCTATGAAACATTACAGGATAAGCTGACTTCAATATGATACAGATTTCCATGTTAGGTAGTAAAGAAGAAGTCCTCCTTACCTCCTTTTACAAAGCTGGAATTATCCTGATGACAAATTTAACAGGCCGATCTCACGGATCTAGGTGTAAAACTCTTAAGCAATTATTATCAAGCCAAATCCAGCAATGCATAAAATGGGTACATGACCAAGTTGGTTTTGTTTCAGAATGCAAAATTTGTTTAACATTAAAATGATCCAATAATGTATTTCCTCAAACTGTTTAAAGGGGAAAAGTCATGTGATTATTTCAATAGCTGCCAAAAAAGCATTTTTAAAATTGAGTGTCTACTTATAAGAAGAACCCTGAACCAACTAAGAATAAAAGATTTTCTTTAAGTTGGTAAAGCATATGTACAGAAGTTCAGCCAACATACACTTTGTGGTGAGATACTAAAGGATTCTCTGTGAGATTGGGAATGAGATAAGGGTGACTGCTTTATCCACCTCCTTCAACATTGAACTGTACGTCCTAGCCAACCCAGTAAGCCACGAAAAAGAAATTAAAGATAGAAGGATTGAGAAGGAAGAAACTCTTTACAGATGATGTGCTTGTACACACAGAAAATCCAAAAGAACCTACTGATAAATTAAACATTATTAAGAGAGTTTAGCAAGCTTTCTAGTACAAAATTTATAGAAATCCATTGAATTTCTGTACTTCAACAAACTGATAGCAAATTAAATTTGAAGAGGCTATCATTTATAATAGCTTAAAAATATCAAGTACGTAGGAATAAAGGCCTTCACCAAGAAAATTACAAAACCTTAGTGAGGAACACTAAAGAGAACTGAAGTGATGGAACATTGGACCCCACTGATGAGTTGGAAGATCTAAGATTATGAAGATTCCAATTCATCAGAAATCTATGAATTCCTAGGTCTGTGGTTGACAAATCAGTAGAGTTCAATCAGAATCTCAAATGGATTGCTGTTCGTTGGTTGGTAGCTTCATAACTGATACTAAAATTTATATGAATGTGCTAAGATCTGAGAGAAGCCAAAACACTCTTGAAGAACAGAAGATTAGCCTTTCAAATATTGTTACTTATTAGGCAACAGTCATTAAGAACATGTGGTGTTGGCACAGAGGTGAAGAGTCACTCTCGTGGAAGAAAACAGAGCTCTGAAATATGGGAACTCTTCATGCCAGGGCTGGCACTGTAGGTTGGTGGATTAGTCAATGATCTTGGAATTGTTGGCTATCTGTATGGGGGAAAATGAAATTAGATCGCGCCATAAAAACATTAATTTCAAATGTAGTAAAAAACCTAGGAAGAAGCAAAACGCCCTGTGAAACGTTTAGCAGATAATATATGAGAATGTTTATAAAGCTCTGGGTAAGAGATACAAAACATAAAGGAAAATAATGATACATTCTGTTGCATAAACATTAACTTCCATGTTTCTAAATAAAGTACAAGAAAAGGGCGGGAACAAGTAAATATATATATTAAAAAAAAACACAAATAAAATACTAGTATCTAGAGTATCTAGAGTTTGAAACACCAAAAAGAAAAAAAAGATCAGCTTAATATAATGATAGATTTAGCAATTGTATAGGAATCCCATATTAGGGGACGCACAGATGGCATGTGAACAGATTTTTAACATCATTAGTAGCCAAGGGAAAATAGACCACAGACCACAATTTCACACCGATCAGGCTGCGAAAAAGTCAAAGCTATCACAAATAAAGAGCACTGGCGGTTCTGGTTCCCTGCTGGAAGGAGAGCAAATTGATACAATCATTTTGGAAAACAGTTTGACATTACCTGTTCAACTTGCAAACCAACGGCCCTACAGGAGCCAGCCATTCCACCATTAGAATTTAATCCAGAACAACTAAAGACACACAAAGTTAAAACAGCTTTGTTTATAATAGGGGAAGCAAAACAAACAACAACCCTGAAAAAACCAAACGTTGTTAAAAAGCAGAAAGGATAGAGTAAACCCTACAATATATTATGGAACAGCAAACGAATTAATTATAAAACAGGGGTGCGCAAACACAGCCCAGGGGCCAGTGGTCTGTTTTGTAAATAAAGCTTTATTGGGACCCAGTCACACCCACTTGTCTACATGTTGTGTAAATTGCACTCACGCTGTGGCGGTGAAACTGAGTAGCTTCAGCAAGAGACGGTATGGCTCACAAAGACTAACATGTTTACCACCTGGTCCTTTACAGAAAAGGTCCACGGTTCCTGTGAAAGATTCCTAAGGGCACTGGTTACAGTTTCACGCTCCAGCATAGATGAATCTCACAACCATAATGTTGAATAACAGAAGGCAATCACAGACACGTGTGTGTGTGTGTGTGTGTGTGTGCCATTGATGTAATGTTCAAAAGAAGGCACGACTAAATAATATATTATTTAGGGATAATCTGTTTCTTTATAAATGTGGGAATACTTTAATCTAAAATTCATGATCGTGACTATTTGGTGAGTATTTGAAGTATTTGAAAGGAGCATCTATGAGGCTTCTAGATTTACAGTGATCTTTAGTTTCTTAGCCCGGGGAGAGGGTAGCTAGGTGTTTGCTATTTTTCTTAAGATGCACATTTGTTTTATATACTCTAATGCATACCCTATTCTACAATAAAAATTTTAAATTATACGTCAAGGAAAGTGTTCACGATATCGTTCAGTGGGGAAAATATTACAAAACAGTAAAAGTCATATGATCCCAATTTTGTAAAGAAAGTAAAATTCCATATTCACGTGTACGTGAACATGTATGTATACAAAAAAATGAAAACGAAGTAAATGAGAGGCAACTGGGTGGCCCAGTTGGTTGGGCATGTGACTCTTGATCTCGGTTCAAGTTGTGATCCCAGGGTCACGGGAACAAGTCCCACATCTGTGCTCGGCATTCTTTCTCCCTCTTTCTCCTCTCCCTCCCTCTCCCTCCTCTTTCTTTCCCTCCCTTGCTCATGCTCACTGCCTTGCTCTCTCTCTAAAGAAATACAAATATGTATAAATGAACATGTGTGACATTTGTAAACAGAAACTAGTAAGGTATTTTAAAAATCTGTACTGTGTAGCTTTTAAATGATACCCTGAAAATTATGTAATTCAATGGGAAATAAGTTATAAAACAGGATATGATATATACAAAATTAGTTAGATGAAAATGTGCCTAGAAAAGATGCTGAATGGAAATCCTCTAAATGTTAGTAGCGTGTGATTCTGCATGGTAAACTTATGGGTGAATTTTTGCTGTCTCCTGAATTTCCCAAAGTGTCCATAATAAATATATATTATGCAGTGGGATAAGGTAGCTTCAATTTCTTTTAAGCCTCCCTTGGGGTAATTCTCCTCACCCTCTTTCCATCCAGGCATCCCGCCCATCTTGGTTCTCTCAGGCTTTCATTCATTTGTACATGATAACACTTGTCACATTCAATTGAAATGATTTATTATCTCACTTTTCAACTAGATTGTAAGTTTTTTTGATGACAGATCCTACTTACTCGTTTCCACATACCCGGAACTTGGCTCAATTTTTGCCGTACGTCAGGCCTTTGATCCCTGTGTCAAAGGAACTGATAAGGAAAACTCTGGAGGTACTTCTGGTCTGAAGGAGGCCCCCCCCCAACCTCTGCCAGGTACTTCCAGCAGTACTGATAGCGATGGGTGGAAGTCAGAACAGTAGACTCAAGTGAGCATCTCGACCTCAGAGCTGGAGAAGGAGAGGTGGGGACGGGACTTGCCCATCAGGGGGGCATTGGAGTCGCATGGAGCTTGTGAAGCAGTCAAGCAAAAGATGGACATGTGGCTGACAGGCGGACAGGAAGGGAGAGAATCTGCAGGCTCACTGAAGTTGAGAGGCCTCCAGGAGACAAAGATGGTACTATATAGGAAGACATGGGTGGCCGAGCTAAGTATTGGCAAACCATTATCATCAACATAGACCATTGATCTTGGGTTAGTTTTCCAAATCTCAGTCTGACTTTTGGTGGATAGCTCTTTTCTCTAAAAAGATTGTAGAAATGTATATGAGTTTTTTACATTTGACAGTTTCCTTTATTTGTCAAAGTAATAATGCACCTACTGCTTAGAAGTAACTCTGGGGTAGAAATGTGGGGACACTTAATCCCCAAAAGGATGCAGGACGCCTGATAGCACTCATCTAGTTCACGGCAAAGGTAACCTGGGGGCCCAGCTCTCTTTGCCCAGTACTGAGTCCTTTGCTCTTGAGAGAGTGTAATACTGGCGGACCTTTCTGTCCCAGCTGAGATACTGATAGGTGTAACGCTGACACGGGAAGCGGGTGAGTCTTCTTAAGGAAGACATTAAG
Source organism: Leopardus geoffroyi (assembly GCF_018350155.1). Lineage (NCBI taxonomy): Eukaryota > Metazoa > Chordata > Mammalia > Carnivora > Felidae > Leopardus > Leopardus geoffroyi. The sequence goes on along the minus strand of NC_059338.1, from coordinate 4,169,099 downwards.
AAACAGGAAGTCACTGTATCTTGTTCTGGGTTGTTTTTGATGTCTCTGTGAAGGGATGCGGACTTAATAAGTATTACCCAATTTCCTTTTAGTTCTTAACGTAGCTACTAACATCTTGTTGAGGGGGGGAGGGTGGGAGGCAAGGCTCAGGGGGATTTGGTGTTCCCTTTTTTCCTCTTTTTCTATCTCAAGGACAGCGTCTCCTCCTCTAGAATCTCCAGCCCCAGCCCAGTTCACGTCTGTGTCTCTTTCTCTCCTCCCCCCAACACAGATTATGCCAAGCATATTTTTCTGGAAGCAGTGATCTGATCTGGATGCCCCGTGTTACACTGACAAACGAAAGCAGGGCAGAGAACCTGACCCAGAATTAAGCATTATAAGTAAGAGGAGTCAAGGCAGGGTATAGACCTCAGAGGCCGACGCAGCAATAAAGTTGTCTGGGGTCATTAGAAACCAAACTGGAGAAACGAACATCTGGTTAAGATACCTGCCAGCCTGTGAAGACAGACTACGTTGTTTAAAGTTTAGCAATTACCCTACAAAGAAATAAAATACTCATTTTATCGATGGAGAATCTGAGGGTCAGAAGGATGAACCACTTATCATACGTTTCTAGTAATGATAAGAGCAGGTGTGAAACACAGGTCTCCAAATCCATTCGCTCACATTGAATCCAAACCATGCCGAATGAATGTTCAGACAAGAGCTTCAGGTTATGGGGAGGGAGGTACCAGCTGTCGGAAAACTGCCTGACCCTCAGCCTCATTCACTCGAGACACCAGGGACATCGGTAGTAGATGACAGCTCTGGGATTATAGAGGTAGTCTTATTTTTCTCCCCCGTCCACAATTTTTAATAGGTTCCCTCATTATTTACTTACGGGCAGGAGAACAGTCTCTTCCGCTTTATAGGCTCCTGGGCTCAGTCGGCAAAGTGGGAAACTCTAAAGTTCAAGGAAAGCATCAGAAAACCAGAACAGGAAAACGAAGAAGCTTAGAATGTCTAAAATCAATTCTCTCCTGGGTTTTTCTACCGACAGCCACTTCTTGCAAGGTTGGCAAAGGAGGCAAATTCTCTGAGTTGCATATCTACCTTAACTTTTTAAACAAAAAACTCAGAAGAGGACTCTTCACAAGGTCTGGGGGGGTGGGGAGGAGAACTCGAACCCCAGGCCTAGAAGTGCATCATTTCCTGAGTGTCTAAAGGAAGCTCGGGGTATGGTGACAGGCTCAAAGCCCGGAGCATTGATTCCTCTGGCCTCAGAAGATTCTCCTGCAGAGCTGAAGCCTCTTTAAAAACCCCAGATCCGGGCATTCAGTCTGTGAATTCCCAAATCCCTCTGATCCAGGACTCCAGGGACATCCCCTTGAGAATCGTTCCAGGGCACAGAGGGCAGCAGAGAAAGAGTTTGAGGCTCTATCCCAGGGGACTGATTAGGAGCTTGGGCAATTAGTAGAACAAAACTCTACTTTTGTTGACTGATTCGCAAGAGCGGTTAGCCTCGTAGAAACAAATACGTTTTGCTAAAACTCTAACGAATGCAGGAGACACCTGCCAAATGCATGCCCATTATTCTACATCTGAGGACCGTGCCTTCATTTATTGAAGTAACAAAGATGTAACGCATGGTTCCAGGCACTGTGCTGGGCATTGGTGGTGCAAGTGTGACAAAGACAGTCATGGCATTTGCTTGCGTGGAACTCATCATTAATGTATTAATCCACCGGGTATTGTGCAGATTAGTAAAAGGAGCCTCCTCTGCATAGACGCAGCCCGTGGGCACCCCTCTTGTTGAGGAGACAGCGTATTTTGGCAGCCGGTAGAAGGGCATCCCTTCATGTGGACGGCTCTATATTGTGATGTACCACTGGTCGAGTGATGATGGGCCGCCTTTATCCCTCCCGCTGTCCCTTGGTTCGGTATCTTTGTATCGTCTATGGCGGCCACACCAGGCAGGTTTCAAACATCCAAGGTCACAAATAAACACATTATTACAAACAGCGACACATGCCACAAAGGAAGAACAGAGTTTTGCGAGAGCACAGAATAAAGGGGGTGACGTTTTGCTAGTCTGGGAAGTGTAAATATTCCTCTGAGCGGTGATTTTGCGCTGGGGTCTTTAAGATGAATGAAGGTCAACGAGACGAAGTTAGGGAAGAGAACTGGAGGCAGAGAAAAACAGGAGGGAAGGACTTGATTATTGATAATGCGTCGTTTCAAGAACTGAAGGAAAGCCCAATTGTGCACAGAGAGCTCGAGGGAGAGATGAATTTAGGTGTGAGGATGTGAGTATACAGGTCACACAGCACTTGGTGCTTATGGGGCAATGTGGAGCCAGCAAAGCTTTTAAGGAGGCAACGTCACAGTCCGATGTGCTCTCTAAAGCATCTGGTTGAGAAGTGGGAAATGAATTGGAGAGGAGCAAGTTTGGTACTGGGTTAGGCGGCTGCCACGGTTGTCCAGTGCGAACACGACAGGAGCTAGGGCCACGGCGGCAGGCACGGAGTCACCGACTCCCTGGGATAAGAGAGACCAGTTCACAACAGGCACCCTAGGGGGTGTGCTCAAGTGACCTGCCTCCTCCAGGACTCAGATGTGATTCAGGAAGCATTTCTCAGAAGAATGCCCATCTAGAGAAGGAAAGTATGATTTTTTTTTTTTAAACAAAAAATCTGAGGATTCTGTGCTGTGATCCTCCTCTTGAGGCTGGACAGAATCCTGACTTCATTCATTTTAATGGAGAATAAGTCTCTCACCCAATTCCCAGACTGGAGACAGTTCACATTCCCAGAACTCAAGTTAGTGTGTGTGTGTGTGTGTGTGTGTGTGTGTAGAATGGCAGTGATCGCACAAATAGGGAATCTCAAATAGAAGCTATAGAAAAGGAGCAAATGCAAACTCTAGGTTTGAAAACTATAATAACTGGAATTTCAGGGATCAACAGTAGATCTGAGCTAGCAGAAGAAAGAAGCGGGAAGCCTGAAAATCAATCCTAGAAATCACCCAGCCTTCAGAACAGAAATAGAAGCATGAAAACAGAGGGAATCTCCCAGACCTGTGGGGACAAAGGAAACATCCCAGCATTGGTGTGATGGGATTCCCAGAAAATAAGGCAGAAAAAAAAAACTTAAATAAATAATGGCTGAAAACCTCCCAAATCTGATGAAAACCATTAACAGATTCAAGAAACCCAACAAACCCTGAGTGGGATAAATACAAAGAGAACCACATCCAACTGCTGAAAGCCACGTACAGGCTAATCTTGAAAACCGAAGAAAAGTGACTCACCCTCATGTACAGAGAAAAAGCAGCATGATTAATAGTGACTTCCCGACAGGAAACAAAATTGAGACCAGAGGAGAGTGAAATGGCATTCAAATTGTCAAGGGGAAAAAAACAATTAACAACGACAACAAAATCTGAATCTAGCAACAATATCCTTAAAAAAATGAAGGAAAATTAAGGTGTATCTAGATAAACATTTATTTATTTTTGAGACAGAGAGAGACAGAGCATGAACGGGGGAGGGTCAGAGAGAGAGAGAGGGAGACACAGAATCTGAAACAGGCTCCAGGCTCTGAGCTGTCAGCACAGAGCCCGACGCGGGGCTCGAATTCACGGACCGCGAGATCATGACCTGAGCTAAAGTCGGCCGCTTACCCGACTGAGCCACCCAGGCGCCCCAAGGTGTATCTAGATAAAAAGATGGAGAGAATTTTTGCCAGCAGACCTACCCCGCAAGAAATACTAGAAGTTCTTTCGCCTGAAAGGAAACGGCAGTTGACAATAACTCATTTCCATAAAGAAGAACGAATAAAACCAGAAATGCTGCCTATCGTAACATGTATAAGTAACCATACGAGAGTATGTATGTGTGTGTTTATGTGTCCACATTTTTATGTTCCTCCTGTAGTAATGTTTTTAGAGAAAAACAGACCATCATTCAAAGCGGTCGTATTGTTATAATACTGTATGGATTTATAAATTGGATTTATAAAAATAAAGATGTTACATGACGATAGTGCAGAGGCGTAAGAGGAAGAAATGGAGGCATATTTCCATATTGCCGTATTTCATTGAAATCAACTTTGTATTAACCTGAACAACATTGTGATAATTTAAACATGCATAGAACAAGCACTCAAAAAAAAATATCCAGTTTTAAAATCAACAAAAGAATCAATACGGTGCAATAAAAAAGTTGTTTAACAGAAAAGGCAGTAAAGGGGGAATAGAGGAATGTAAAACACACGAAATTTGGAAAACAGCTAGTGACATGGAAGACAGTGCCTCATTCACACTGTTTATTACATTAAACGTGAACGCACCGACGACTCTTGGTTTCTGTTCAGGTCCTGATCTCACAGTTTGTGAGCGCGAGCCCCGCATAGGGCTCTGTGCAGCCAGTGTGGAGCCTGCTTGGGATTTCCTTTCTCTTTTTCTCTCTCTGCCCCTCCCCTGCTCGCTCTGTCTCTCTCTCTCTCTCAAAATAAGTAAACTTAAAAAAAAGGTGAACACATTGAATCATCAAGTCGAAAGGGAAAGATTGTCAGAACGGATTTTAAAAAGCAAGATGTAGTTGATCAGTTGTTTACAGGCAGTACCTTTAGAGTCAGAGACACAGATACTTTGAAAGTCACGGTGGTAAATAGATACGCCACGCAAACAGTAACCACAGGAGAGCTGTGTTAATATCAGACAAAATAGACTTCGAGACAAGGGATGTTACAAGAGACAAACATTTATGATAAAAGAGTCACTCTGTTAGGAAGATATAAAATTATGAAGGTATATGCACCTGAGAGCAGAGCCCAGAAATCCATGAAAAGGACAGATTGAAAGGAGAAATAGACCACACAACAAATATAGTTGGAGAGCTCAATAATTCTACTTTATTAATTTATAGAACAATCAGAGAATCCACAAGGATGGAGAATACACGAACAACATCGCCAGACGACTTGACCTGACACTTCTGGAAAACTACACATAAAAAGAACAGAATGTGTATTGTTTTTGAGTACATGCAGCACGTTCTCCAGGCTAGACCGTAGGGCAGGTCACAAAATAAGCTTCAAATTTTTAAAAATGGACATCTTCTTTTCTGATGTGTACATAAAACAATAACTTTCTTTTGATTAGTGTTTGCATGGTATTTTTTCCATTCTTTTATATTTAATCTTTCTGTATGCTGACAAGGTATGTCTTCTATAAACAGAATTTTGTTTTCTTATCCCGTGTGACAGTTTTTGTGTACTAATTGGATTATTATTTTGCATTTAATGAAATTTACATTTTTATATTATAACAAAATTACCGATATCTTTGGGTTTTACGTATGTGACCATTTGTTTTCTACTTTTCCCATTTTTTAGATACCTTTCCTTTTTATCTTATTTTGGAATAATCAAGTATTTTTATTCCTTTTATTTGTTCCTTACACATCACTTGAATGTTTATTTTAGAGATTAGATTTCAAGGACCATGCCACGATTATGTGAAAACTGAATTTGATTTACCCCTGTCTTAATGTTGTTACTGTGTATTTTCATTCCACAAGTATTTAGACATTCACAAGATGTTAATTAATTGGATAATATTACGTGTAATATTAATTTATGCTTTCCATACATTTATCTTTTATGCTGAAATTCATTTTGGTTATTTTTTGTTTTGGTTTGTGTCTGGCATGAATTTTCCTTCCATCTGAAGAACCCCAGGGGCACCTGGGGGGCTCAGTTGGTTAAGTGAAGAACCCCAGCTCATAGTCCTTTAGTGAAAGTCTTCCGGTGAGGAATTCTCTCATTTTTTCCATTTCCGAAGCTGTTTTTATTTTGGCTTTTCTTCGTGCATGATATTTTCCTGGAGTCTAGAATTCTCCTTTGGCAGCTACTTCCTTTCAGCCCTTCGATATCATTCCACGGATTTCTGTTTCTTATTACTGCTGTTCAGAAGCCAGTTAACAGTCTTATTGTTATTCCTTGAAAATAGTGTATCTTTTTCCTCTACCTACTTTTAAGCCTTTTTCTTTCTTGGCCATCTTACACGGTATGTGTGCGTGCATTTTGTTGGAGTGGGAGGTGTGTGTGTATATGTTTTGCATGGAGTTCAGTGTCACTCTTGACTCTCTGTCCTGATATTGTCCTCAGGTTTGGAAAACTGAGAACATGTTTCTGCATCTGTTGCTTCTGGTACATTCCATCTCTCTCTCCTGTCTACCCATAACTCCAATTACACATACACTAGACCTTTCACCAGGTTCTCTATGCCTCCTGTGCTCTTGAATATATATTACACATTCTTTCTCCCTCCCTGTGCTTCTGCTTGGATATTTCCTACTGACATGCTTCTCATTCAGTGATTTTTTTATCTCTAGTTTTTTTCTTTTTTATAGTGAAACTTTTTAAAAAGGTTTATTTATTTATTTTGAGAGAGAGACAGCATGAGTGGGGGAGGGGCAGAGAGAAAGGGAGAGAGAGAATCCCAAGCGGGCTCCACGCTGTCAGCACAGAGCTCGAGGCGGGGCTCAAACTCATGAACCGTGAGATCATGACCTGAGCCAAAGTCGGATGCTTAACCGACTGAGCCCCCCTGGCACCCCTATCTCTGGTTTCTTTCTAATATGCTGTTAAAATATTCTATTGAGTTCTTAGTTTCAGTTATTATAGGTTTTACTTCTGATGTTTCCACTTTATTTAAAAAAATATATTTTCCAGTGCTCTGTTGTGGTTCCACAATCTGCCAGCTATTTTCTTCAGCACAATAAAAATTAGTTTTTTATTGCTTCGCAACAAATTACCACATACTTTTTTTTTTTACATGTGGCAAATTTACATTCATTTGCTAATATTCTGTCTCAAATAACCACAGATTTGATAGCTTATAACAAGACAGACATGTTATGTCACGGTCCCCGCGGCTCAGGCGCTCCGGGTCCCCCACTCTCTGTCACGGTCCCCGCGGCTCAGGCGCTCCAGGTCCCCTGCTCTCTGTCACAGTCCCCACGGCTCAGGTGTTCTGGGTCCCCTACTGAGGGTCTCACAAACCTGAAAACACAATGTCAGCCCAGCCGCATTTCCTTCTGGACCTGGGCGTTCTCTTCCAAATTCACGTGGTCGTCGGCGGATTCATTCCTCGCGGTTGCAGGACTGAGGCTGTGTTTGCTCACTGGCTGTCACCGGAGATCAGTTCCCCCAAGTGCCCACATTCCTTGCCACATGGCCCCCTTGCGAGTCCTCTCAAAATGTGGCCGCTTACGTCTGCAGAGTCAGCAAGGGAGGGTCTCCGTTCTGCTAAGACAGATTTTTACGGGACGTGATGTAAGCGTGAGAGTGACATCCCGTCACCTGTCTGTCCTCTGTTGGGAAGAGGCAAGTTACGGTTGTGCCCATGCTCAGGAGGAGATGATGGTCCGGGGCTGTGTATCTCGGAGTTCTCAGAGCTTTAAAACGGGAACTTTTTTTATGAATCTATTTCTATTGAGTGCTTTCTTTTTTCCTTCTAGATCTTTAGCCCTGTGGTCTTTTCTCCTGGTACAGTTAGTGCATCTTCACTGCACCCTGCATGCACAATATCGGGGGTCCTCCAGCCCTCCCCGCCCCCTCCCCAGAGGGGGCCTGGTAGTAAATAATGTAGGACTTGTGGACCCAAAGTCTCTCTTGCATCTACTTAATGCTGCTGTGGTCTCGTAAAAGCAACCACAGGCGGCATGTGGGGGCGGGGTGGCTTTTTTTCTTTTAATTTTTTTACTGTTTATTTTTGAGACAGAGACAGAGCATGAGCAGGGGAGGGGCAGAGAGAAGGAGAGAGGGGCAGAGGGAGGGGCTCGAACTCACAAACCACGAGACCGTGACCCGAGCCCAAGTTGGACGCTTAACCCACTGAGCCACCCAGGCGCCCCGGGAGTGTGGCTTTGATTAAGAAACAAACCAACTTGAATTATGGCCACTGAAATATGACTTTCATACAATTTGCACGCCACACAATGTTATTCTTTAAGAGTTCTTTCTTTCGATCATTACAAAATATATGGCCCATTACACAGCACGTAGGCTGTGCAAAAACCGATGGTGGGTTCATGGGCCGGCAGGCAGTAGTTGGCTTACCCCGCTCTAAGTGCAAAAGCAGTGAAGATAAATTGAGGCTCTACGTTATATTATCTTCCTCTGTTTTACTTCCCAGAGGGTAGTTAGACGATGGGCGAGAACATATTAATAAGCAGGGATTACGTGAAATTGAAGCTGGTTTCAGTCTTTGTGAGGGTTGGTTTCTTTCTCCTTTACCTCTCAGTGGAAATACAGCCCTTAAGCATGTGGAGACCACAAGATGACCAGATGCTCTGCTCTCTCTTTTTCTTTTTTTTTGTTGAGTGTTTGGACCAAAACCTCTGAACAACAAATTACAGTTCCTTGAAGAAATTGCAAACCGTGGGTGTCGGGCTGACATTTCTACATATCCTTTCTTGATGGAATCTTGGCCCCTCCATTATTCACCGACTTAGAAGCTACATCACCTCTTTCTTTATTTTTTTATTTTTTTAATGCGTATTTATTTTTGAGAGAGAGAGAGAGAGAGACAGAGTGCAGGCAGGGGAGGGGCAGAGAGAGAGGGAGACACAGAATCCGAAGCAGGATTCAGGCTCTGAGCCGTCAGCCCAGAGCCCGACGCGGGGCTCAAACCCACGAACCGGGAGATCATGCCCTGAGCTGAAGTCGGACGCCCAACCGACTGAGCCCCGCAGGCGCCCCAAAGCTACACCACTTCTTATGGTCATTAGAACATCGTTGCAGAGATGGAAGAGAGATACTTCCATCCTTCGATTGGAGGCAGATGTGGAGAGTTAGCAGCGGGGGTGGGGGGAGGGGGGAGGACCCTGGGAAGGGCCGCTTATTTCACTTTCTGATTGAACCTCAGTTTCTTCATTTGTAAAGTGGGGATAGTAATATTGAATATTTACCTACTTCCTCATGTTATTGCGAGTCACCCAAAGCCACATGAAGGGTGCAGAGCGAGAGCAACTTCCGGGGGAAGTCGCCGTCCTCCCCGTCGCCACATGCGACTCCATCACCCGCAGGTGCGTCAGGAGGCTCAGGTCAGAGGAGCATCCATCCAGACGCCAGTCAGATTCGTGGCAGATCTGGACGCTGAACCTGGGGAGACAGAGCCCCTAGTCTAATGCTTTTGTACCATCACCAGGCTGCCTTCCTGGATTGTCCTCGCCCGCGGCACCGCCATTGAGCACAATTTCAAGTTAAATTCAGTCTCAGCGGTAGTCACGGAGAATTTCGCCCTGTCCAGACGTGTGCTACTGTTTCTCCTGAGGCCGGATTTCCCGGTTGGAGTCCTGGTTCCTCATGTATGAGCTCAGTGTCCTAGAGAAAGTTCCACAATGTCTCTGTGCCTGTTTTCAATCCTGAAGAGGAATGTAGCTATGCTCCCTTGTAGATTTATCGCTAGGATTAGATGTACTAACATGTACACTGCCCAGTTTAGTACTGAGCAGATAAGAAGCACGTATCATAAGTGTTAGTAATTATTTTGATTAGTAGCAGCTGTAAGTACCCTGAGAGAAAAGATGGAGAGTCTCTAAAGATGCTTATAATTGAATTACGGATGTGAAGCCAATGTGAAGAGTATGACTAAAGAGTTAAAAATATGTGACACTTGAGCGCTAACTTTTGCCTAGTTCAAAGCCGTTGACGCTCACTAACGTCTGTGTGGGCTGCGGGTAGTGACACGGATGTACTTCGCGGAAGGTGGCCTGGCAAGGTGGAGGCCTTGGGCGGAACCGGGCCAGAAGTTCCAGAATGATGCAGGGTGTGCAGCGAGCAGAGCAGAGATGGGCGAGATTGGTTAAAAGTAGAAGTCACGGGATGGAAGGGAATAGAGTCCGTGGTACCGTAATAGCGTTGCGTGAGGACACGTGGTGGTTACACTCGTGGTGGGCATGGCATAACCCACAGAGTCAGGTTGCACGCCTGAAGCCGGTGTCACGTCGTGTGTGAACTATGCTTCAATCAAAAAAGGTATAAAGGTGAGAAAGACAAATACCATATGATTTCACTCATATGTGGAGTTTAAGAAACAGAGTAAGTGAGCAAAGGGGGAGAAAAGAGAGGAGAGAGAGAGAAGCCAACCGAGAAACAGACTCTTAACTACAGAGAACACACTGCTGGTCACCAGAGGGGAGGTGGGGGGCGGGGAATAGAGGGATGGGGATTAAGGGTGTACTTGTGATGGGGGCGCCTGGGTGGCTCCGTCGGTTAATCGGCCGACTTCTCTGCTCGGGTCATGATCTCGAGGTTCGTGTGTTCGAGCCCCGCGTCAGGCTCTGTGCTGACAGCTCGGAGCCTGGAGCCTGCTCCGGATTCTGTGTCTTCCTCGCTCTCTGCCCCTCCTCCGCTCATGCTCTGTTTCTCTCTGTGTCTCAAAAAATGATTAGAAACATTAAAAAAAAATTTTAACAAGAGTGCCCTGTGATGATCACCAGGGGATGGATCTAAGTGTTGATACACCATATTGTATACCTGAAACTAATATTACACTGTGTGCTAACTATGCTGGAATTTAAACAAAAAGGTAAAGGTAGTCTTACAAGAGAATTCTAGGCATGGATTGGATTGGGGATTGCACCCTGGGACTTTAAACTGGCTTCCAGTGCGGGGTATCTGAAGGTCAGCCCTCTGTGGACCTGGCTGCAGGGTTCCATGCTTAAATCCTTCTTGGCAATCGTTGCTTCCCTTCTGCCACACATGAAGCATCCTTTCCAGAAGGGTCTTAAGCACCTCAGCTTTGGCACCAGAGAAATGGGCAGAAAGTATAACACGTACCTCGCGGGACCATGGCCCAACCTACCAAGTTTTCAGATCAGCCTTTTCCCCACAGAGATTTCTCCTAATTGCCAAGCCAGCTCTACCTTTCAAAACATTAATCCCAGGATGAGGCAACGAGCTTGCTGGGTAATGAGGTCTCTTGGCGCTCTGCTGTTTGGATTGTGCCCTCTGCTACCATAGGTCACTTGGGGGTAGTAGGTGCTGTTTTGGGGAGAGAGACCCAGGAGTCTGGACAGGAAGTCCGCACCTTATTAAGAAACCTCAAGCCAGAGTTATTATTGCTTTGTGACCCAAAGAAGAGCTGCTGTCCGAGGAGGTTGTGGGAATCCAGAGGAACTCAATGTGACTTTTCCTGTCCGTCACTCATAGGCTCAGGCACTGAAGACTGGGCTGTGTGTCCTTCCCTTCCTTTCTAGTTTCTTTTCGGTATCCCCTTCTGGGCAGTATCTCAAGATTAGCCGGTAAAGGGGGGAGTTCCTATGAAACCACAGCTCTGCTCAGTAAGACGACGTTAGTGATCATCAGATAAGAAAATCCGTAGACTTTTGGTAAAATAGCGCTAGTTTTGCACAGTAACCCAGACTCAAGTAACTGATGGATTTAAAATAATCTCAGGAAGGGCATTGACAAAAATCTGGGAAATGCTTCGTAACTGTTAGTACAAATCCATATGTATTGTTGCAGGCGTTCGGTGTCCCGAGTGGGCGGATGTGACTCTCAGAAGACCAGAGAAACAGGCTGCTGGTGAGTTTCACTTCCTTGTACTCTGGGACGGTGCTTGTTGATTGTAGCGTAATATTCGTTCATCACGGAGTCAACAGTGATCTGTAGAAGGGGGACCACGATCTCTCGTAGACAATCTTGTGCTTTTTATCCTTTTGGAAATGTGTATGTGTGAACTAATGTAAGGAGGAGGGACGTAAGACTTGAGGGCTCTTTATTTGGGTCCTATACAAAAGGCTGTCCAGAAATCTAACTTCCGTGAGGGCACGGACCCTTGCTTGGTTATCTTTGTGTTCCTGATACTAGCACAGCACTCACTTCGTGGCGTACTCAGCACATTGAACTCCTGGAGAGATGGTTTTGCTTGCATTCAAAACAAAATTTTATTATTTACAGTAGACTTAAAAAAAAAAATTGGAGACCCAACAAGACAAGTAAGTTCTCTTCCCTGGAGAAAAACTGTAAGATTGGGTCAGGGACAGGCTTTGTTTCCCTCTTTTTGTTGTCATTTATTTGAGAGAAAGAAAGAGTATTAACCCCAAAGTCCACTACGGTCTGAATTTCGAGGTTTCCGTCCATCTGTACCCTCCCTACCTTTTTGTCTCTTTCCTTCCTCACCTCCATTTCTTACACCCGAGATGGGTAGCCCTCTTCTTGCCAGTGTTTCTCGTCTCCCCGTCCCACCCTGCTCCCCTTTCCTGGTGGCTCTCCTGGAGCCCACCCACATAGTGGTGCTGGGATAGAGTCGTTTCAGGTGATAGTAATTTAGAGCGGATTAACGGTCTGGAGGAGGAAGAAAACAAATATTCTAGGCTACAGGCAGGAGTAAAATCTTTTTCCAGGCAAGTGGAAGGGAGTTATAAGAACAACCTGCGGTCCGTGAGTTCGAGCCCCGCGTCGGGCTCTGGGCTGATGGCTCAGAGCCTGGAGCCTGTTTCCGATTCTGTGTCTCCCCCTCTCTCTGCCCCTCCCCCGTTCATGCTCTGTCTCTCTCTGTCCCAAAAATAAATAAACGTTGAAAAAAAAATTAAAAAGAACAACCTGGATGCATTTCCATGTACACGTGCAAATATCATAAGATCTGTGGCTGTCGATGGATGGGTTACGAACTATCCGTCAAAACCCAAGAACACAACTTGGATGTCATTACAGACTATTCGCGGCTAGCAGCTGGATGGGCCACTGTGATCTAAGGGAGAAAGAAGATGTTGGGCATCTCTGGGACGGGAGTGCAAAGCAGAACTAAACATCTCATTCTACCAGGTCCACACCCATGTTGGGATAGTACATGGGGCACTACATGGGCCTGGTCCGTGCACCGCGAGAAAGATGTTAAAAGCGCGTGACGAAGTTTGTATGAGCAGTTGGAAGGCAAGCGATAAGAGTTATAAAAATCAAGGCTGGTTAATCACAGGCTTGTTTACAAATCCTTGAAAGCTGGGCTGAAGCCGATTAAAAAATTCTTTGTAATGTTTATTCGTTTTTGAGAGAGAGACAGAGCGCGAGCAGGGGAGGGGCAGAGAGACAGGGAGACACAGAATCGGAAGCAGGCTCCAGGCTGTCAGCACAGAGCCCGACGTGGGGCTCGAACTCACGGACCGCGAGATCATGACCTGAGCCGAAGTCGGACGCTTCACCGACTGAGCCACCCAGGCGCCCCCAAGTTTTTATCTTACTTCCAGTCTAGTTAACCTACAGTGTTGTATCAGTCTCAGTTGTGCAGTATAGTGGTTCAACGATTCCATTCATTACCCAGTGCTCATCAATGTACCTGGAGACTTCACCCTTCATCCCCGCCACCTGTTTCTCCCACCCCCCACCCCTCCTCTGGTGACCAGCAGTGTGTTCTCGATAGTTAACAGTCTGGGATTTTGGGGTTTGTTTCTTAAATTCCACACATGAGTGAGATCATACGGTGTTTGTCTTTCTCTGACTGACTTATTTCGCTTAGCATTGTACCCTCTGGATCCAACCATGTTGTTGCAGATGGCAAGATTTCATTCTTGTTGATGCCCGAGTAATATTCCATTGTGTATGGAATGAATAGACCGCATCTTTACCCATTCATCTATTGATGGACACTTGAGCTGCTCACATAATGTGGCTATTCTAAAAAATGCTGCAGTAAACATAGGGGTGCATAAATCTTTTCGAGGTAGTGTTTTCATATCCTTTGGGTCAACACCATCAGCAGATTTTTTTTTACCATTCAGGGGGCTCGCTTGGAACTTGACTGAGGTTGATGCAATGAGGGACCTTGGTTGGGAGACCGTTGCAGTCTGCAGAGAATGACATTGTGCCCACAAGTTGGGTGTTGGTAGAAAGCGCAGGGAAGAGGGGACACAGAATACAGCATTTTGGGAAGGACTGTTTTCTGCCTGGAAAAGGATGATGCTCAGCTTTCTGAATGGCAGTAATGGATAACCATGGTGCGTTCTATCGGGAGTAGACACGGGTTGAAAGGCAAGACTAAACCTGCCGCTGTCCAGTCTCCAGTTCTGAGCTCACATGAGATGAGCCCATTTCTATCCCTGTCTCAACTTGAAATATGCAAAATTGAAGGGAAAAATAGAGTATCTGGTCCTTCTCTGATTAGGTGAATTTTATCTCTGCTCTCACACTAGGAAAACCCAGCCCCTTCTTGAAAGGATCTCCTCGGATCTGTTCCATCCTGTTTTCTGCTCAAATTCAAGGAGATAAACCATACCCCTGCAGTGCCTTATCAAACCTTTTCCATGGCCTGAGAGGTTACGTGGGGTGGGGCTTTCAGGAGGACCAGCTCGTAGAAATGCTCCCTTTTCTAGTCTTTCATGATTGCAGGGGATTTTAGGCGCTGGGCTTGGTGAAGTGACTCTGAGAAGCAGAAATCATTACAGGACTCTTCTGAGCCATTCGGCAGTGACAGTGCCTTCTGACAGGTGTTGAAAGGATATCGGCCTCAGATATGTTCTGTCTTTTACCTCGGTTACTGTCCTCACTAGATCCTTCCCAGCAAATTCAAGAGTGTTTGAGGACCAACTTCTTCCCTGACCTGGACTCGCCTCTTCGATGTCTGGGCAAATTATTTCTACTGATCTCCTCTGTCCTCGGCCTCTGCCTTCCCTCTGGGATCTGACTCTGCCGCCGATCTCAGGGTCCTGGGGTGGAGCCCAGGAAGAGGCGGATAGAGGCGATGACCGCAGCTGACACTGATGACCGTCGAGGTCCAGGGCATTTGCTCAGACGATGGACACACTTTTTACCCAAGGCCTTGGGTTAGCCTGTTCTCTTGTACAGTTGGCTCATCACCCCTGTCCTTTGCCCGGAACCACACCTCCCTCACTGCCAACACCAAACTCTACTGCCGTGGCCGAGTTCCTCTTTGAAAGGAACTCGGGTGGCCGCACAGGCTGGTCTTTGCCGTCTTTCTGAGTTGGCACCTGCTGACTCTGTCCAGCAATATCATCGTCATCGTGACTGTTATTCGTCTGGACCATCACCTCCATACCCCCATGTACTTCTTCCTGAGCATGCTGTCCCTCTCTGAGACCTACTACACTGTGGCCATCATCATCTGTGCTTTCCGGCCTCCTGAGTCCCCACCAGCCCATTTCTGTCCAGTCTCCTCAGCCCCCAACGAGCCATCTCCATCCCACACTGTGCCACTCAGCTCTTCTTCTGTCTCACCTTCGGCACCAACAACTGCTTCCTGCTCACGGCCACGGGGTATGACTGCTACGTGACCACCTGCAACCCCCTGCGGTGTTCAGTCGTCATGAGTAAAGAGGCCTGTGTCCAGTTAGCAAGTGGCTCCCTGGGAACTGGCCTGGGCGTGGCCGTTGTCCAGGTAACATCTGTGTTTGGCCTGCCCTTCTGTGATGTGACGCCCTTGTCATCTTTCACTTCTGTGACGTGAGGCCCCTGCTGAAGCTGGCCTGCGTGGGCACCCCTGTCAGCGAGATCATCAACTTTGTCGTCAGCGTCTGTGTCCTGATTCTGCCCACGGGCCCGGTCTTCTTCTCCTACGTCCTCATCGTCTCCACCCGCCTCAAGATCCCCTCCGCCCGGGGCCGGAAGAAGGCCTTTGCCACCTGCACCTCCCGCCTCACGGCGGTCATCGTCCACTATGGCTGTGCCTCCGTCATCTACCTCAAGCCCAAGTCCCAGAGTTCCGTGGGGGCAGGACAGACTCATCTCTGTGACCTACACCGTCCTCACTCCCCTGCTGAGCCCTGTCGTGTACAGCCTGGGGAACAAGGAGGTCAAGGATGCCCTGTGCAGAGCCGTGGGGCAGAAGCCCCTTTCCTCTTAACAAGGACAGATTATTGGAAGGCTTTTAACTGATTTTGTTTAACGTGTATTAATTTTAATGCTGTTTCAAAAATGCCTTTAAATATGGGATCAAGAAGGATGCTGGGATGGCTCGGTCGGTTAAGAGTCTGACTTCAGCTCAGGTCATGATCTCATGGCTCGCAGGTTCGAGCCCCGCTTTGGGCTCTGTGCTGACAGCTCGGAGCCTGGAGCCTGCTTCAGATTCTGTATCTGCCACTCTCTCTGACCCTCCCACACTTGCACTCTTGCACTCTGTCTCTCTCTTGTTCAAAAATAAATAAACATTAAAAAAATTTTTTTTTTTTTTTAATTTTCCAGTAAGCTCCTAAACCTGCAGAGGTTAATCTTGAGAAGTTTCTTCTTCGATGCTCCCAACTTAAAACCGGACTTAAAGCCAGCATTCCTGTCTGAGCATCACAGAAGGTGAACACTTGCGCTCTGGTGCAAGGCAGGGTCCTTTCTCCCTCATCCTTCTGGGCACTCTGGCCTTCTATGCCAAGGAATGAGCATACCCTGACTTCCAGACACAGCTCCTGCAACACCCAGAATCACCCCACGGGGTGACCCTGCATGGGCAAAATATCACTTGTGAGAGTGTCACAGGGTCTGGTGGTTATGAAGGGTGGGGCAAGGCAGTGGAAATGAACAAGTTCTCCAAGTCAAGTTAACCTGTCTGACTTTGCACAAAACACTAGCTAGCACGTGAGGTCGGTCTGGAGATCAAAGACACCTTTGCCTTCATGTCCAGATTTCTCAACATAATAGCACCAGTGCCTTGCTATGAGGATAGTCAAAATTATTTTCAAAATGTTTGGCTTAGTCATCCTGCTTAAATCCAGATAAAAAGCCATTAGGTAGAGGTCTGACAGCCGGGGTCTCACTCTCTTCTGTCACTTGTACTCAGTGGATGCTGTGCTACCCTACCTGGATGGCTTACCTTTGGGCCCCACACATCTGTTCCCCCAGCTGCTGGGAGGCTCTGAGGCAATAGAGGTCAGCTGAGTGGCTCTTCGGAAATTGCTCTTGCTGAAGAGCTACTTTCTCCAGAGTCTCACACCTTCTGCCAGGGCAGACCGGCCGCATAAGACTTGCCTACTTCCGGCTGTAAAGACTGGCCCCCGTCCCTCCAACTAAGATGATTAAAAAGGGCCCTCCCGGCTCCAAGGCTCTCATCTGTGAGCCGGTGTGACATACATCACATTTCAGCTACTCCCCCTGCCAGGGTCTGCTGCCTTCACTCTCACACGGGTGTTGATGCCGAGGGCACTCTCTGGGAAACCTGTTACATTTCAATCAGTTTCAGAGTCTGTTTTCTTTTTCTTTCTTCTTTTTTTTTTTTTTTTTAATGTTTATTTATTTTTGAGAGCGAGAGAGTATGAGCAGGGGAGGGGCAGGGAGAGAGGGAGACAACAGGATCCGAAGCAGGCTTCATGCTCTGAGCTGTCAGTACAGAGCCTGACGCGGGGCTGGAACTCCCAACCTGCGAGGCCATGACCTGAGCCGAAGCTGGACGCTCATCCAACTGAACCATCCGGTTGTGCCCATCAGAATCTGTTTTCCGAGGATCCTAATCTGAAACAGTTTAGCATCCCATTTCTAGAACAGTCCTTGGCAAGCAGAGAGCCCAGATTTTTAGACTTGATATATTCTAGTGAAGGCAGGAGGCCAATGGCTTCTATATTTTAATTAAAAAATAATTTCACCCTATTAATTGAACTGTTACTTACTTGTGGCTCAATTTGGTTGGTTGGAAACTGGTGAAAAAAATTTAAATGTGAACTTTTCTCAGAATCCACAAGAAGTTATTCCTTTATCCTCAGCAATTTTCAGTTGCATGGCAGCTTTGAATCCCCTTTCAATTACCTTGCAGTGAGATTGCTGACCACTCTCGGTGATATTTTTAAAATTTCAAATACAGGAAAGGCTAAACGTGAGGATATATCATTTCCAGTTTTCAGGAAGGGAAAGAGTGTGGATGCTCTAAGTGATATGGACAAGTCAACTTGCCCATGATTCTGGGCACATTTTTAGGTAGAAGTTTTGGGACGGGGATGCCATGGAGATTGATGAAGCAGCAAATGGGATTTGGACTTGGTAAGTAACTGTCCAGAGCAGGGCCGACAGCTTAACATAGGAAGACAGCACTGCTCTCTGAGGTTATCTAGGGACCCAGGCTGGCAGGTGCCTCTGGCCTTCTCAACATAAAGCTCCCATCTCTGGGTTCAAGGAGATGATCCTGTTGTCCTACTTCCCATTTCGTGAGAAGAGAGAAGGAGCAGGCTCTGTCTTCAAGCACTCGGTTCCCCAGCATACTGATGAGGTGGGTCTTTTGTCTGAGTTTCCATGCTTGAGGTGACCAAGGGAATATGTCTTTCATTGGCCACCAGTAGGGAGTTAACTGACTTGATTTTCAAAAAACCAATCTCTATTGAGGATTCATGATTTGTGGCAGCCGATTTGGAATAGCAACTATGGGAGAGAAAATTTGCTCTATGAACTGGCTTCGACCAATTTGGTAACAGACTGGAGGTAGCAGAGGAGGCCCTAAGAGTGAAGGGGGGTGGATTATTTCCACTTTAATCACCTGTAAGATATACATGCTCCCTCTCTGGCATAGACAAAGTATTTTATGTATATAGAAATAAAAACGTCCTTTTATTTTTTATTTTTTTAATGTTTTTATCTAGTTTTGAGAGAGAGTGCATGAGCTGGAGGGGGGGGGGGTGGGGGGGGGGGCAGAGAGAGAGAGGGAGACACAGAATCCGAAGCAGGCTCCAGGCTCCGAGCTGTCAGCACAGAGCTCAGCGCGGGGCTCAAACTCGTGAACTGTGAGATCATGACCTGGGCTGATGTTGGACACTTAACTGACCGAGCCACCTAGATGCCCCCCAAACATTCTTTTAAATGCCATATTTTGGAGCTCCACTAAATATTTAAGCCCTAACTCTGTTCCACATTTCTTACGGAACAAGAGATGTATGAAGAAGAAGGAAATAGGAAGAAGTGAATGGTAGACATGAGTCTCAGACAAACCTGAAATTCACATCCGTGGAAGAGTACGGTGAAGACCACGTGTGGAGGATGAAGGAAACATTCACACTAAGAGCTTCTTGGGGATGCGTTCTGAGCCTTTGAGCCTGTGTAGTCACCACATGGGAAACAGGCTTCCGAGTAACAGAGGACGGAACATCTGGGCTCAAGGGAGCTTAGAAGCCACCTAGTTCAAACCCCCTCTTTTTACAAAGAAGGAATGGAATCTTAGAGATGGGCAGGCGGCTTGCTCTAGTCACACAGCTAGTTCATGGCGGCTTGAACGTCCAGGTATGTGCTCTAAGCAGAGCTCTTGCAAGCTCGGGTGGGGGTAAAAGGAGAGGTGAATGTGAATTGTGATCCTCCGGAATCTAGAAGATGCCTCAGAAGTTGCGTCTCAAGCTGATCAAGCCTGGACTTTCTATCCATGTGAAATATCCCTCAGCTCTTAACTCTGGGTCACTTGGCCTCAGATCCTCAGGGGGAGTAAGTCACTTGTTCTTCCGTCTGATGTGTACGAAGCCGTGTGTAGGACACTGTGACGGAAGAAGTTGTTTGTGACGGTGGTGGCAAGACCATGGTCTCAAGGCTGTAGCCGAAAATGGATCTTCCATCTTTCCTTAAAGGCAGGGGAAGTGCCTAGGACAATACCAAGGGTCCTCCCATGGGGAATTTTCCTGTTTTTCCTCTTTCTGTTGCAGGAAACTCATAAGGCCTGTTGACATGAAGCCAAGTGACTAGGCTGTTCAGTGGGAATCTGGTCATTTCTTACGTGTCTGAAATGATTTGGGGGAGAAAAGTAGAAGTGGTGTTAAGGAGGTTCATCCCAGATACCTATATTTAGAAAAAGAAAAAAAACAAAAACAAAACCAAAAAACACCAATAGTTCTCTCTGCTTCATGGTCCAAAAACATCTTTTGGAGAAAATGGGACTTGTCAATCTCATGGGTGTTTGTGAACCATCCCTCCACCCCCACCAGATTCACTTCCTCCTGATGTTAGTAATTGTTCTAAAATATAGTGAAGTTAACAGGTGCTCTGATCTCTCGTTGACTGTTGTGAGCTCACGGTCAGTACTGCTAATATATGCTGCCTCTCTTCCCTAACGCCTCCTCCTGGCACCCAGGATAAGTGTGTCCGTGGCAAAGGTGGTGTGGGGGCGGGAGAGCAGATGTTGGGTCTTTGCCTGAGGTCTTTCTCAGTCCTGGGCTGTTTTTCAGAGCTGAGAGTTCCGGTGATTCGTATTTGCTGGAATTTCTCCAAGTTCAGGTGCTATAAGAGGGTTTTCACAACTTTGGGAGATAGCAGAGAGAGAAGCAATCACAGGGAAATCTTAGACTGAGCCTCATCCCCAGGGTCCTAAGGCTCAGGACTGCCCCAGCTTCAGGGCAATCCAAGAGCTAGAAGCTCAAAAAGGTTAAGTCGAAGTGGGAGCAGAAAAGTGAGTGATCTCACCGGCATGCTCCCAGGTCCTCATAGGCCTGGTCCAGATTTACGATAGTCGGGAGAAAGCCTTCCTAATCTGGGACTTTATGGTTCTTGCCTCTAGAAACAAAAAAAGAAACTAGCAAGCCTCAAACACTTAGATGCACCATGTTACCTGGTTTCATACCCCTTTTATTCAAGTTGGACTTCTCTCTTACAGACGCTAATAAATGAATATATTCATTCTTTCGTTTGTTTAAGTGATGTTTATTGAGCCCTTGCTGTTACATGCCATGTAACCAGTTTCAGCTGGTTTAATGAAGCAGGTCTGTGAAGCCTTGCGTCCAGACGCTCCTGTGCGCGTTGCGAGCTGTGTTTGACCACGGAGAAGCAATCGCTGATGCCAGAGAGAGGTTGCCGTTGCAAATGTTTCCCAAGCAGCAACATCAGTTCTTTTTGGGGTCTGGCTTGGGACGTGGGTCCATAAGGTTCCTGCTCCTCCTGGTCGTCTTAATCTTCAAGAGCAGGGTCAGCTGCTGCTGGGTCGAGATAAACAGCCCCGTGTCCGCAGCAAACAGAAGCACCACCAACGATGGGATCACAAATTGTAGCCAGTAGTATTTGCTTTGGTGCTCCGGAGGGGAATCTGGATGCAACAGGAAACATACGTCATATGAGGAATCGAAAAATGGGGCTCAGGGCTTCATCCTCCCTGAGAGAGGAACCGGGAACGGTCCTCTGTCTTCCAGCGCTAGCATGATATGCTGGCTGGGACCCGAGGGCAACACTCAAGGACTTGGGTTCCTCTGCCTATGCTTCCTGGAGCCCCAGGACTCCTGAGACCTTCCCTCAAGCCCCAGCCTGTAGCTCCTCTAGCCAGTGTGCCCAGTGGGGAAGGTCATAGGAAAGGCGATCTCTTTATTGGGGCTCACAGGTGCAGTGGCCCACGTCTGACTTGAGGGTGGAAAGGAGATGGCGAGGCTGGGGAGGGTGGAGGTTCACCAGTGCCTCATTTCTGAATCGTTCATCATTTACCGCGTGCCCGCTGGGGGAAATGAAGACACTGGGCCAGAGCCTCTTTAAGCTGCCTTCCAATTTCCCTCTCTTGTTATTCTGGTTACAAGATACTGATTTTTGTGATGATCCTAGAATTATAGAGCTCCAGAATATTACAGCCAGAAATCCCGTAGAGATCACCTAGACCCGTGGCTCTCAGCACTGGCTGCACAAGACCGTTACCTGAAAGGGCTCTTAAAAATACTGATGCTCAGTCCTCCAAACCAATTAAATCAGAATCTCAAGAGATGAGATGCAAACGTCGGTATTTTTAAAGTTCCTCAAGGGACATCTAGACCAAGCCCTTTATTTTACAGACAAGGATACCAGAAGGCCAATGACAATTAAATAGCACTTAGGTCTCAGGCTGGTTAACAGAATATTGACATTAAGGCTCAATTCTGGCTTCTGGTCCCATGCTTTTTTAGGCATTAGTATGAGCCACGTCTGCCGAGCAAAAGGTCTAATTTCCTCCTTGCAGGGCAGGTAGTCCAAAGGCTCCCTCTCTTTTTAGAGTTTGGAAAGAGCATCTTCATATTTGGCCCTAGAGGCAGTGCACCTGCCCGGGTCTCCTCATGAGGCTCTGTCTCCTCACCACCCAGTCACACAGCCCACTGGTGTGTGGGTCTCCGTCCCCAGCCCTCCTCCCCAAGCGTGGCGTCTTCAAGCTCTACACCACCTGCATTCCTCCGACACTGAGCCTCCCTTTCAATTTGATAACTAGAAGTGTTCTCCCCGGAGCCACAGAGGACTCTGGGATTGAACCATTGATCATGATCCGTTATGCTTGGGTGGTGCTTATTAACAGGCTAGACATCCGTTTCACAAATATCCCCTCATTTAGTCTTCATGCAAATTCCACCAGAGACTGAGAGATGTGCTGCCCACCCCGGGCCTCCTCCCTGCAGGCCTGTGGGCTAGACAAGGTGCCCCGGCTGCCCCATTCTGCATGCTGCAGCCACTTCAGGCTCGGGTGTCCTCCCTCTCCCTTCCCCTGCCGTGGGCTCCCCTCCTTCTTTACCATCTCACCTTTTCTCACAACGATGTCGAGGAAGTTAGAGATGTGATTTTTCTTCGAAATCCAGCCCGTGCAGTGGTAGGTGCCGCTGTCTGTTTCTGTGGCGTTGTTAATGGTGATGTTGTAGTTGTCGTACCAGAACTTGAGGAACTTGCCATTCCTGTAGTAGGTCACTTTTTTGATATTCAAATTCCTCCAACTGTGGCACCTGATGAGGAAGGACTCACCCTCCAGCACCACCTCAGTAGAGGCCTGAAGGAGCAGCCACTCTGAAGAACGGTCGTTACGTTATTTAACGGCAAAGGGATGGATAGACACAGAGAGACAGAAAAAATAGGAGCGGTCATGCAGAGTCTGCGTCAGGAACCACGTTTTATCATTAACCCGTTTCTCGGCTCATAAGGGCAAGAAAAAGGAAAAACAAAATCACGCTTCGAGTCTGTCCTCTATACTGATGAATCCTCTTGCCTCCTGGAAAGGGAGTCTGGGGCCATGAAACCACTCGGACATCTCTGCTGAGCCTGTCCACGGAAGGCTCGAATGCCAGTATTCCCTACAGCTCTGTAGACGCCAGTTCTGGTCACTACGGGGTAATAAGACTATTCTGTCCAGGGAGTCCTCGCCTAGGGGCAGGTCTCTTTTATCCTCCCGACTCTTAGGGGCTCCCTAGTTCTACCGTCAATCATAGTTGGCTCTGAAAGTTCCCCAGCACGTGCATGCCAATATTAATTATGTGGGTAGTTACTCACTTAATATCCTCTTCCTCATTTGGCTCCATACTGCAGGAGGCCAGAGACCACGTCTGATCCTTACATTATATCCCCAGTGCCTAACACAATTACTTCAGAGTTGGTAGGTACTCAACAAATACTTGTTAACGAGGAGTCTGTAAAGTATAAGAGTTGGGTCGTATGGCTAATGTCACCGTGAGAATTGAAAGGCATTCACTGAGGGAGAATTTGGAACAAAGATCTGGCTAGGCTGTGCAGGGCACAGTTTATTTAGTAGTGATCCTTAAGGATTTTCTAGAATCCACTCCAAGGAAATAAAGAAGCTATCCCCTGCTGCTTTCGTTTGTGTCTGGAATATGCATAGGGATGTCACCACACCTCTTTTCACTCAAGAGAAAGACGTAAAGTAGGCTTATCCTTTAAAGTATGTTTGCATTAAAAAATGTAAAGCCAAATATATCCATGACCTAGCCATTTAAATGAAGTCATTCTTTGGTTTATCCAGCATTTACTAACTAGCTCGCATGTGCCTGAACGTGCTGTCCTAGTGGTTGGCAATAGCAGTCGTGAAATTGAGGCAAACATAACATTTGTTCTTTAGTAAAAGTGGAAGTCGTGAGGGATCTACGTGGATGTCTTTCAACACTAAGAGAGCAACCTGATATCCAGGTCGTGGCTCATGGAAACAGTTGACCAAATTTGACCTTTTGATCCCATTTCAGATGTTCAGCTCCTTGCAGTGTTCACATATCCAACATGCCGTGTGAGCATACCATATACATCTACCCCAAGCAGGAAAAGAGGGGTGAAGTAGACTGGAAGGATCCCACTGGGAGATGGGAGATGGCCAGGACCCCGAAAGGAGGTGGGGCCACGCAGGAGTAGTAGTGGAAGGAGACAGGCAGGTCTTGAGACAGAGACCCTGAGTCCCACCCCAGTGCACCAAGCCCCAGAATAACTTGATCTCTCCCCATCTCCAGACGGACCATTCCTCACATGGGGGACTCTACCTTTCCATAGTCCTGGAACTTACCACTGAAGACTCTTAAGGACACAGGTTTACTCAGGATGGATCCTTTGTTCCGACACCTGTATTCCCCACTATCGCTGGTTTGGGCTTTCACGATGTCCAAAGTTAAAGTTGTCACTCCCAACCTGGCCTTGTTGTGGAACCACACAGTAGAGTTGAGTTCAAGAGAATTGTTCTCTTTACATGTAAGAGTCACATTGTCTTCTTTCAATATGGTAGTCCATGGTGGATTCAAGGACACTGTAGGTTCCCAGGTGTCTTTGAGAAGATCAAATTGTGGGAAGAGATAGAGAGGGAGTGAAAAGGGCTCCAAAGTACAGATATGGCAATAGTCAGACAGTTAGTGGTCGGTCTACCCTTGTACGGCCACTAATAAGAAACAGGAAGGAGGAAAGAGTGTTGTGGCCCCAGGGAGTCCCAAACTAGGGGGAAAGACGGGACACGAGTGCAATATACGGTAACCACTTCAGTCCTCCTGATTTCCATGCCAGTATCTGTCAGCGAGGACTACAGCCTCTGGTCAGGCAGAGACGATGTCTATCCTGTTCAGCCCTAGCTCAGCACAATGGCTGGTACAGAGGACACGTTCGTTAAATATTTGCTGAGTGGATGAACGTGTGAATAATGGATGAATAAATGTGTTAGACTAGCTGAAACAGTCTCTCCCAGTTCTAAATTTTTATGACTATTTAAGTGTGAGTGGATATGGAGTGAAAAATCCACATCAATTCTGGAAGGAAGGGAGAAGCACCGAGAGGATCAGTCTTAATAGGTTTTCTGGAACAAAGAGATGTGGTACAAATTTGACCAGAGCCTGGGAAGTGGCCAGTGGCGATGAGGTACAGAAACAGAACTGGACTTGGACCCCAGGGGATTCTGTTAGAAGCTGGCCCTTGGTCAGCTGCGCGACCCCCAGCAAGCACTTAATCAGGCAAAGTCCTCAGTTATAAAATGGCGGCAATACTAACCATGACGATGATGCAAGCATTGAATGAGGTTGTGTGGCAGTGCCTGGGCAGGGGTGGGGCAGGCTGGGCAGGGGTGGGGCATTTAGATGTTCCACTGACATGGTTGTTGGCATAGAAAGAGGTGGGGTGCCTCGAGACAATGAGGTGGTATGTGAGCAGGTGTTGAACGGGGGAAAGAAGGCAGGCGGGGAGGGAGTGGGGCTCAGGTTGGTCAGGGAGGGGCAGATGCCTAATCATTAGAAAGCAGAGGTGGTGGGGTGATGGGAAACAGTGTAGGGGGGAGTGTGCCCAGCCATGGGGAGACTGACGGAGCAAGGACTCACTCACCTGCTGACATGCCATCTGGATCTGCAAAAGTTCAAAGAGGATAAGTTAGTGTCTCTGCCCAGTCTTCTGGGACTCCCGAGGATGGGGATCTGGGGGTGGTGATGAGGTCTACATCCTTGGAGTTTGTTTGTTTGTTTGTTTGTTTGTTTGTTTAGAGAGAGAGAGAGAGAGAGAGAGAGAGAATAAGCAGGCTCCATGTTGTCAGCGTAGAGCCCAACGCAGGACTCGATCCCGTGAACCGTGAGATCATGACCTGAGCAGAAATCAAGAGTTGGACACTTAACCGACTGAGCCACCTAGGCGCCCCCAACATCCATGGAGTTTTAAGGGGTCAGCCATCTTCTCAGGAATCTGACCCAGGGAGAGAGAGAACTTCTCTCTTTCCTCTGCCCTCCCTCCCTTGCCCTCTGGGAGATGCCAGAATGACCGCAAGAACAGGCTTCTGGCTGGCTCCCCCTTAGGTCCTGCTCAGCCCAATTTGCTCTGCTCCCAGCTTGTGTCCACTACAGAGTCCCCGGGAGATGCCCTGTGGTTTGCACAGAGCCCAGAAAAGTTCACCACGAAAACTGCCAACGTTCCTACCCCGGCCGCTACCCAGACCCACGTCGGCCCCTCCAGGAGGGGCCACCGAACCTCTACTTACAGAGGAGGAGCAGCAGTGCTGTCCACAGCAGAGCAGGGCCTCCCAGGAAAACCGGCATCGCCTCCCTGGCTCCCAAATGCCGACTCGACGGGAGAGACCTGACGCCTTAAAATAGACTTAAAGCCAGAAAGGAGAAGGAAATGTTTTCTGTATCATATCTGGTTAACTCATCAGCTGCGGCTGGGTTTGCTTTCTTCTCTGGAGATAATATTCAGAGTAGCACCTAATTGGGCAATTTCATATTTGCCTCCTAGCACACTCCCTTACCGGGGCCAGAAATTGCTGACATTCGGTCGTGGTTCTCTGGAGCCGCCATCACTCTTGTTACCTAATTTCCTGCTGGTCCACGAGCCCGCCAGTCCTCCCGTTTTCATCCGATTCCCTGAGGATCCACTCTCTGAGCAGCCAAACTGGGGCTGTTTTCAGAGACACCTCTTCTACTGGGTCTTGATGGGGCTCACAACACAGGACGACAGATGTGAGACCATAGCTTCCAGGGTCTGTTCTAGAATTTATTTTCTTTTCCAGCGTGTATCCATTTTTATGTTTCCAATCTTCCAGCATGACCACCCTTTCCCCTTTCAGCCCATAGCAGCTCTCTTCCCCCCGGGACCCCTTCGACCAATTACTCTGTGTTTTAGCTCTAGGCCAGAGATGCTCGCCTTCTCGCAGGATTTGGTATTGTTGACGAATGCTGGAGACAATAGCTCCACAAATGTCTGTCGTCTTTGACATTCACAGGGTGAATTTTATTTTATTTTACTTTATTTTATTTTATTTTATTTTATTTTATTCTACTTTATTTTATTCTATTTTACTCTATTTTATTCTATTTATTTTATTATTTTATTTTATTTTATTTTATTTTATTTTATTTTATTTTATTTTATATTTTATTTACATGCAGTATTTATTCTATTAGGTCCTTGCCGAAACTCTGAAGCAGGCGGGAGAGTATGAAGTTAGCTAGGCCCACCTCGCTAACTTTCTGTCCCACCACGCTTTTCCTTACAGACTGTTGGAGGAAGTCTCCTGAATCGACCATAAAGATCCTCCGCAGGCAGACCTAACCAAAATGTCTAGCTTCTGTGGCATTAGAGAATTTGGGGCTACAAAGATTCATACGTAGAAATTTCCAGATAAGGGAGGCTGGTGACTGGTTTTAGGCCACGTGGTGGTTTAGTGACAGATCTTTAAAGAAAACAGCAAGTCATTTTGAAAAAAGACAGATTGTTTGGGTTTAAAGATCTGAATTCAAATACTCCTAGTATTTGTCATTAAGGTTTACCTATAACATAGGGACAATAACGGCCTCAAGGTCACAGCTTTATTGTGAGGTGTAATAAGTTGATAAACACGTGAAGTACATCACCCAGTGTCTAGTATGTAAAAGAGGCTCCATAAGTAGGTCTTCTCCTTTAGTACCATTATTAAAGACTTTTAAAGGGAGCCGGGGTGGCTTAGTCCGTTAAGCATCCGACTTTAGCTCAGGTCATGATCTCACAGCTCGTGGGTTCGAGCCCCTCGTTGGGCTCTGTGCTGACAGCTCAGAGCCTGGAGCCTCCATTGGATTCTGTGTCGCCTTCTCTCTCTGTTCCTCCTCTGCTCGCGCTCTCTCTCCCTCTCAAAAATAAATAAATATTTAAAAAAAATTTTTAAAGACTTTTAAGAGAAACCTGCATTTCAACTGGACTAAGGCAAATGGTCACCCTCCTTTGTTTGATAGGTGGCATAGTTTATTTACATAAAGCAAGCTCATTCATCTTCATAATCATGATGAAGTGAGCGTGATAAGGAAAGACTTGAACACAAAGAGTTGTTCAGTGGGGGTGGGGAGGAGGTGAAAGAAATGGGGACGAAGCTGTTTTTTATGGTGCCGTCAGAGCCACATTTGACTAGCAAGGTCCTGGCAGAGAGAGATCTACTTTATCACGCTGTTGGGAGTTTGTCCAGGGCACTTTTTCCTAGGACACTGATCTGACCATGACATTGCCCTTTGGAGACACTTTCCTGTGACTCACACAGTCTGTTTGAAAGCTTCCTCCTGAGACTCTACCCTGTCCAAACACCTCCTTCTTGAGTGGGGGGGGGGGGGGGTGAGGTGGGCCCGTTGACCTGCCCTGTCTCCTCTCGGAGACAGTACAAGCTTTGGGGGTGAGAGAGACCACTTTCGTTTGCTGTGCCTCCTGAAACTTGTGATTCGGTGTCTGCTGTTGAAATGAAGGTAGTGTTTTGGCAGTAGTGAGAGCGAACGGTTTGCAGATTCAGCAAAAGCAGTTCGTGAGAGCTTCAAAAACCAGCCAGACCACCCTGTCCGTCCAGCCCTGAGACAAAAACGAAAGTAACAACAAAACCAGCAGCATCAACATCAGGAAGAATAAATCATCCCCGTGGTGTACAACCACAGGTACCCAAAGGAACAGATCAACGCTAAGATAAGGCAGTAGCTCCACTCCACCCCGGAATAATGGGTTGATACACCAGTTGAATTCCACAATCCTTTCCCTTACCTAAAAACGAAGTCCCCTAAATTTGACATCCGGTCTCTGGCTGGGATGTGCTGTTACTTCCTTGTATGTCCCGCCTGTCGATATCAGCAAGTATGCTCACTGACATCAGTAGACTGGGTCTTAATCTCATTTCTTCCCACAAGCCTTACAACCTGGGTATTCCTAGACAGCATCTGTATCCCATATTGTGACCTATTGTTGGTTCTTGGAAACCTTAGTTTGTATTTATTTCACTTGGGAGCAGTGGAGAAGGGAAAGGCCAATAGCCACGCGTGAATGACGGGGCCGTTGAGCTGGGGTTCATCTCTGCAGCTGGATCCAGAGTGAAAGGCTTTCGATGGGGACTTTTATGATTTGGGACATGGTAGCAGAGGAAGGGTCGGCCCATCGGGTCTCTGGGTTTTTGTGCCCTTCTCCAAAATTGGGAAGCAGGCAGAGGGCTAATTTGTTGGCTTTTTCTTCTCTGTGTCGTCCAGCACAAGGCAAGGTCCATGCGACATGGGAATGTGAAATGATGAAGGACCAAAAGAGCTGTCTGCTTGTGGTGTGAATGCACTTGGTAAAAACACCGATCTCTCCCCGAGAACTAGGTACAGGGCTAAGCACACAACAGGTCTGATCTGTTTTGCTCCCACCAACTTTATGTGGTTAAAAAATGAGGAAACAAAAACACAGGGAAGGTGGGTGATTTGTCTAGTCATGCAGCTGCTAAGTGGAAGAATTAAGATTTGAAACTGGGCAGTCTTGCTAAAGAGCCTGGGCTCACGACCACTTCCATATGATGTCTGTCGATCCAGTCTACGTGGTGTGCTCAAAGTACACGTGGATTCATGGGCCCCGCACAAAATTATTTGGATTCCCAGGGATCTGTAACCCACAAATGGGAAATCACTGACCCGGTCCAACCTCCTGTTCTACAGTTTCTTTTCTTGGCTTCACGGGATGACTTCTCCATCCGTAGTCACACAGTGCTGTTGGCATGGTCACATATTTATTATGTATATCTCATAGATGTGCCTGGAGAGAAGAGAGAGGGAGTCGTACCTTTTAATCTAGATTCTTAAGGCCAGGAGGTCATCAGCGCTCTTTGCCACCAGGACAGGAGTTTGTTCAGGAAAGCAGATTCAATAGCAGTGCTGGCCGCCTGATGGATTTGCACAACAAAGGCAGTGGTGTTACCACTTTTTTTTTTAATTCTTGTCTTGACCTGAACAGTTCCTTGCTTTGGGTAGATCCAAGAGAAATAAATGGAAGCTCCCAGGACTCCCGAAGTGAATACCACTGAAAAGGAGATGGGGACAGGGCTTATGGAAGCCACAATTTTGCATGTGGACACAGGGGTTTTTTTCCCCCAAGAAAAGAAAAATAAGACTTCAGAAAATAATCTCAAAGATGATCTTTTCCTTCCGTCTTTAGAAGACTGAGACGCACTGCTTTCTGACATGGAAGGGACACTCAGTGGGATTTTTCACAGAAACATGGACTTGAATGGAGACCAGCCACGAAATATATTCCTAGTACCTGATTTTGATAGAATATGCTCTAATTCAAAGGTGATCATAGTATTCGGATTTTATATAGTGATATAGCAAGAGCTAATATCCTATAGACTGTTTATAGGTGAGTCCTACCAGATATCCAGTTAAAGGCTGCCAGCGGTCGAAGGACCTGGCTCAGGTGCACGGTCATGCTCCTAGTCGTAAACATTCGGTAGACTGGGCAAAGGCTTCCTAACTAGTGTTACATCTCTTGGGTGTCCCCTAACACCATAAAATACAGAGAGAAAGCCCTCGAATCAGTCTCCTAACATTTCTTAGGGCTGGACCACTGCCTGAGCGTGATGTGCCCTGTGGGTATCTGGGGTACCGTGCTGCCTGTCTTTGAGATGCGTAACCAGCCACTCACTCTCCAGATGAGGCATCTCGGTGGCATCCTGTAGTTGGGAAGCAGTCTGAGCCACGACGTGTGCTCAGGCAAACTGACCATGAACTTCGCCTTATAAATGCTGGGTTCCAGCTCAGAGACCCAGAGGCCCTCAGACTTGCCTTCCTGCCTTCCAACAAATGCAGATCAGTTGAAGTGACCCGAGTTTTCCTTCCGAATGGGGAGAACAGAATTATTCACCTGTTAAGGAAGATTCTCAGAGGGCATGGTGGTGTTAAAAAAAAATTGTATAAAATGTTAGACTATTGCATTAAATTTTAAAACATAAAGTGTAAAAATAAATTACCGTCCTCGCATATTTTACAGAGATTACGTGTAAGACTGATGAGAGAGTGCCGCTCTGAACAGGCTCTGGGGTTTGATTCTCAGCTCAGACCACTTATGACATGTGACTCCTGTCAAATTGCTTGGCGTCTCTGTGCCTCAGCCTCATATCTGGGAAAATGGAGGCAGTGCTGGCACCTGTTGCTGTGAGTGTCACTGAGTTGATGTCGCAAAAGGTTTAGAGAGACGTTGGCAGAAAGGAAAGCCGTAGGTGTGATTTATTGTGTGAGTATTGAGCAAGGAGCCTTTGGACTTGCGAAGAACGGAGACAGACCCTCTCGTGCGTCCTTGGGCAAAGAGCTCGAAAGACCACTGGTGGGTCCAGGAGGCAACACTGGGTCCAAGGACGCAGCTGCGTGCCCACGCCAGGTGTGCACGGGGGAGCAGACCACGCCTCCCTCTCAGAGTGGGCAGGGGAGCTCGGGGCGGTTGCTCGCTGGGGGTCCTGGCCCCTTCCCAGGCGTGCTTGCAGACAGAGAAACCCCTCTTGCGGTCAGCCCTCGAGTCAAGTGTAGTGTGGGCCAGTTTATGTCATGCTTCCTTACAGAATTACACAGTTAAAAAATGGAAACAGCCTTCTCTTAAAGGAAACCCTGCAGGCTGTTAGCAGATAAGGACAAGAGGTCTTAGCTCAGCCGAGGATATTTGCATTTTAATAGGTAACTTCTGCCGCCCTAATCTTTCAGGACCCACCAGACAGTACTGTGACCAGTGTTTCTGGGGATGATGATGGGTACAGGTCGGGGTTGAAAAATGAGGACACAGGGAGTCGTCTGCACCTCTCAGGTCATACTCCCTGAGTCTGTCATCCCTGCCACAGGCTGTCAGGAAATGGGTGTGTGTGTGCGAGAGAGAGTGTGTGTGTGTGTGTGTGTGTGCGCGACTGTGTGTGCGTGCGCGCGACCAGGTGTGTCTGAGTGTGTACACAAGCATGTGCGTGCGTGAGCACGTGTGTCTTAGTGTGTGCGAGCACGTGTGTGTGTGAGCACATGTGTGCATAAGCACCTGAGTATGTGCATGTGTGTGAACATGCGTGTGTATACACAAGTATATGTGTCTGTGTGTGTGCGTGCACAAGCACGTGTCTGTGTGAGCATGTTTGTGTGTGTGCACAAGTATGTATGAGCATGTGCGTGTGTGTGCGTGCGTGTGCACAAGCACGTGTGTGTCTGAGTGTGTGTGAGCATGTGTCTGTGAGTGTGTGCGTCTGTGCACGAGCACGTGTGTGCCTGTGTGTGAGAACGTGTGTGTGCACGAGCATGTGTGTCTGAGTGTGTGCGTGTGTGCACAAGCATGTGTGTGCATGAGTACGTGCACAAGCACGTGTGTCTGAGTGTGTGCATGTGTGTGCGAACATGTGTGTGAGTGTATACGCAAGTGTATGTATGTGCATGTGTGAGCATGTGCGTGCGTGCACAAGCACGTGTGTGCACGAGCATATGTGTGTGTTCATGTGTGTGAGCACATGTTTTGAGTGCACAAGTATGTATGAGCATGTGCATGCGTGCGTGAGCACGTGTGTGTCTGAGTATGTGTGCGAGCATGTGTGTGTGTGCGTTTGCACGCGAGCATGTGTGTGTCTGAGTGCGTGTGTGCAAGCATGTGTGTGTGAGTGTGTGTCTGTGCATGAGCATGTGTGTCTGAGTGTGAGAGCATGTGTGTGTGCAAAAGCATGTGAGTCTGAATGTGTGCATGTGTGCACAAGGATTGTGTGCATGTACACGTGTGTGTGTGCTCAAGCACGTGTGTCTGTGTGTGCATGTGTGTGCGCACATGTGTGTGAGTATATAAGCAGGTATATGTGTGTGTGCGTGCGCGAGCATATGTGTGTGTGCATGTGTGTGAGCACGTGTTTGTGCACAAGCATGTATGAGTATGTGCGTGCATGCGCGAGCACGTGTGTGCACGAGCATGTGTGTGCGTGTGAGCACGTTTTGAGTGTGCACAAGTATGTATGAGCATGTGCATGCGTGCATGAACACGTGTCTGTGTGCATGTGCACGAGCACGTGTGTGTCTGAGTGTGTGTGTAAGCATGTGTGCGTGCACGAGCACGTGTGTGTGTCTGAGTGTGTGCGTGCAAGCGGTTGCATATTGCTTGCTGCAGCAATGTCTACAACACACATTGTTCGCTCTCAGGAGGCACCACACACCCCACAGCACCCAGGACGGCCTCGTGCGGAAGAAAGAATCGCCCTGTTTCTGCACGACTTCAGAATGTCCCACCAGCCCTCTTATCACTATTTGCGCCTTGAATCTGACTGTTTGACAAATAAATGCAAAGATTTCTTTTTTTACATTTCTTCCTATATGCTGGGTGGTCTAGGGGAAAAACCCGTGTATGCCGAGAGAAGGTGAGTCCCTTCTCTTCCTGGAACAGCATCCTTCAATCATGCACCGTGTGACCAAATCAGACCCCCAGCAACCGAGCTTCCTGGTCATTGCCTCACCCGCCGCCCCCTCCTCTCCACCTGCGTGGGGGCTGGCACACTCATCATGGGTGTGTTTTCTTATCATAAAGTTGTTCGGTTTTATGTCTCCTGTAGGTTAAGACTTTCTGTGTGTACGAGAGGTGGGTCTGGCTTCAGATGCCCGCAACTTCCGCAGTTTGGACCCTCCTTAAAAAACTGAATAGAAGATTATGAATACGATATTAGATATCGGAGTGAGGATTTAGAACAAGAAATTCTATCACAAAAAATTATAAAATATAGAAAAGGTGAAAAATGACGTGAACGTTATAAAGGTCCAGAAAAGATAGCAATTAATTTGCTGCCAGACATTCCATTCTAACTCTTCTTTTCCTCTGTACCTTTACTACAGACTCTTTGATCTCCTGTTCACCAGTGATACTGTATTATCATTTTTAATAGAGAAATTAGAAATACAATTCATTCTTTCCCCTAGCATTGCTGCTCAGCAGTTTTTTCTTTTTTTCTTTAAAAAAATTTTTTTTAATGTTTATTTATTTTTGAGGGAGAGAGAGAGCCAGAGTGTGAGCGGGGGAGGAGCAGAGAGAGAGAGGGGGAGACACAGAATCCGAAACAGGCTCCGGGCCCCGAGCTGTCAGCACAGAGCCCGACGCCGGGCTCGAACTCACGGACCGCGAGATCGTGACCTGAGCCGAAGTCAGACGCTTAACCGACTCAGCCACCCAGGCGCCCCCAGCAGCTTTTTCTGTTATTGGTACTTGGGGCACATAGCAAGTGCAGTTTCTAGGAGGTGTCCACGCTGTTTGTGTTGCTACAGGTTTGTGCCTGACAAACAGAGGAGTCCTGATAAGTTTTGTTTTGTTTTGTTTCGTTTCCATGCCAAAAAAGACGAAGCGTCACGCTGTGTTTATAACTTTGTATTTCACTTTACCGAAAGTGTTCCTGGAGAGAACCTCCGTTTTCACTAGACACGGAAAGGTACCAAATCCTCTGCGTACAATTTTACACACAGCTGACGCTTGGGAAAATGTTCTGGCAAGATTAGCTTCTGACTCCAGATATTTCAACAGGGGTGTTCCTCGGCTGCCCACAAATTTCCAGCGCCGAGCGCCGGAGGATGGGATCACGCTGCAGCCTGACCTCTACCTCCACCTTTGTGTCCCGAAGCCAAGACGGTTAGCTCTTTGGTGGAAGCCACTCCTCCCACGATGGCTCAAAGTGCCTCGCCTCGTCTTACCCCACCTGGCAGGAACTGCAAACCACGTGCATCTATTACGCTGAACCAGAACCCCCTCGACCCACGTCCTCCTTAGCCGGATGCCAGAACCTTCCTGCAGCTACCCTCACGTTGCCAATAGGAGAGGAAGCGGGGAGAGACGGTGGTCTTGTCCAAATGGGGCTAAGTTATCTTACTTCTGGAAATGTTACAGAAGCGTATGGCTTCTTGCAGGACCTTGGAGGGGCCCACGCCAGTGAGGGGCATGACGGCTAGCTTTCATCAGTGCCCCCTCCACGCCCGACTGCATCCATAGGTGAGTCCATGGTCCATGCGTTCTCATCAGGATAGCCAAGAAGGTGTTACCAACTATGTGGCACAAAATGGGTTCTGATGGGATTGAAAAGTACTGGTCTGGGTTTTGAAGAAGAGAAAGGGAACAGGTGAAGGTGAACGAGGTGCCTGGTACCAGGCAGGCTCCAGGGAAATCTTCCTTTCCTTCAAGAAAACCTGTGAGTATCGAGTGTCTGACCCAAAACTGGAACGTATGGTCTGACACGGGATGCGAGCAGCGGACTGAATATTGGAAACAGATGCGGCGTCAGAAAACTCAGGACATTTTGGTAGCCGTTCCTATAGGCCAACGTTTCTCATAGGATTTCTCAAGGATTTGCAAATTCTTTAAATGAGAAAACACGTACAGTTTTCATTGGTGATGCTCTGAACACGTAAAGTAAGTTACGGCTCATTCAGGTGACCATTTCACAAGTAAAATCGCCGCTTGATTTCAGCGCCCTCGTGTGCGTTTTTGTTTACAAGTCACAGCCACACCAGTGACTGTCAAGTCCTTTTGTACCCCTGAAAGTGGGTTAAAAAAGGGAAAAGTGGAAAGAAGATGCCCCCAGCACACGGACCCCCACAGAACGGGCTGCCGAAGACACAACCACCTTCTGTTTTCCTTGGGTTTGGCTAAATTGAACTGTAATCGACAGAGTGATTTGACATTTTTAAGCATCACCAAACGATCCCTACAGTAAGTCGAGTTATCTGTCACCTTGTCAAGCTGTTGCAGTTTCATGGACACTGCTCTGTGCTGTACGTTACATCCCCATGACTTACTTATTTCGCAACTGGTAGTTGACGCTTCTTAATCCCCGTCAGCTGTGTCAACCTCTCTGGTGACCACCTGTTTCTTTCCTGCATCTGTGAGTCTGTCTCTAACACAACCCTCTCTATCACAGCTCCTCCGACAGTCGTGTTGCAGAGAGATGTGTGAAGATCCTCTCTGCACACAACCCATGGGGCAACGGTTGATTCGAAAATACAAATAAATCATTTTTGTATATTCCCAATTCCAAAATTAGATTTATACCGATTTCTAATATATTTCAATATGGTCAAAATGTTCGTCTTTTACCATATGTTTTCACCCCTATGGGGATCTTGAGAAACTTCACAGAAGACCATGGGGGAGGGGAAGGGGAAAAAATAGTTACAAACAGAGAGGGAGGGAGGCAACCCGTAAGAGACTCTTCAATACAGAGAACAAACTGAGGGTTGGCGGGGGGTGGGGGAGAGGGAAATGGGTGATGGGCATTGAGGAGGGCACTTGTTGGGATGAGCACTGGGTGCTGTATGGAAACCAATTTGACGGTAAATTATATTAAGAAAATGTTCACCTCTAAGAGAAAAAGAGAACTATGCAGGATTATCACGGGCTCCTAGCAGTCAGCATTGAACATAGACTGCTGGTAGGGTTTTGGTGAATTATATGCTCTAATTTCCCAGAGTGAACAAAAAAATCTTGAAGTCGATTAATGTCATTTTGCACGACATGCTTTTCCAAACAGGCAGTCCCTGAAGCTGAATTATTATGACCATTAATGAGGTCATAGGAATGACTTAAATATAGATATAGACCGAATACTTGATCATCTTACCATGAAACCCCACACACAACATTTCGTTTTAGCACAAAAACATTATTCAGCCTATTATTTTCCTTTCTTTATTCAACAAACATTTATGTGCTAAGCCTTCTGTAATGTGCTGGTAATGCAAATGAGAACTAACTACATAGAGCAGATTTCTTCCCTCACGGAGTGAAGATCCTGTTGGAAAAGACAGACATGACACAAGTAAACAAATAAAATGGGAACAGCTTGTAATTAACGTTTGGAAGAAACAAATAACATTGCTGGACAGAATTACAGGGGTCATTTAGATAGGACGGTCAAGAAAAGGCCTTTCAAGAAAAGTGGTTTAGAGCATGACATAGAATGGACCAAGCAAAAAGCTATGGCAGGTTCAAAGTCCCCCAAACAAGAAGGAATTTAGAGAATTCCAAGAATCCAGAGAAGACGAGTGAGACTGAAGCACAATACAGTAGCTCAAAATATGATTAGACGTGTATATAGCGGCTGAGTGCGGCAAGTATCAGGATTTTATTTGCAGGGCAATGAAAAGCCATCAATCAAACTATGTGAACAAGGGAACACACACACACACACACACACACACAGAGGCATTTGTGTGTGTGTTCACCTTTAAACAGTTTTTAAAAACTAATTTCAAAATTTTTTTTTAATGTTTATTTATTTTTGACAGAGAAATAGAGCATGAACGGGGGAGGGGCAGAGAGCGAGGGGGACACAGATTCCGAAGCAGGCTCCAGGCTCCGAGCTGTCAGCACAGAGCCCGACATGGGGCTCGAACTCACAAACGGCAAGATCATGACCTGAGCCGAAGTCGGAAGCTCAACAGACCGAGCCACCCAGGCGTCCCACTTTTAAACAGTGTAATGGCAGGGCTCCCGGGTGGCTCAGTCGATTAAGCGTCCGACTTCAGCCCAGGTCATGATCTCACGGCTCATGAGTTCGAGCCCCACGTCGGGCTCTGTGCTGACAGTTCGGAACCTGGAGTCTGCTTCGGATTCTGTGTCTCTCTCTCCTTCTCTCTCTCTCTGCCCCTCCCTTGCTAGTGCTCTTTCTCCATCTCAAAAATAAATAAAGTAAAAAAAAAATCTTAAAAAAATAAACGGTTTGATGGCTTTTCGTCGAATATGAGAATGCACACATCTATGCACACACACACGCACATGCACACCGCAGCTGTGCATGATGAAGATTTGTCCAGTGGCAGCTGGGAGATGGTCAGGACGCAGTAGGACACCATGATAGATCAGCCTGCAGAGGGAGCAGTGCGGGTGAAGACGAGTTGACGGAGTTCAGGCATATGTTGGAAGTGGTATTAACAGGACTTGCTGACAGATTGGAGCATGAGGGAAGCATAAAATAGCATTCCCAAGTTTCTGTTTTTAATCACTGGGTAGACAGTGATACCACTCATTACATGGTGAAGACTGACGAAGTGCCAGATGTAGGGAGGAAAGTCAAGTGTTCTGGTTTGGAGATGCTTTAGTTTGAAGCGTTTCTGTGACAGCTACGTGTTTACGCTCAACAGGCAGTTCTAAGAGCTGGGAGACCAGAAGAAATGTCTGGACTAGAGACACAAAGTTGAAAATCACTGGCATATGTTTAAAGCCACTGGAGCAAGATGAAATCAGCCAAAGAGGGAGAAGGAGCCGCTGGGAAAAGAGAATGTCCCAGGACAGAGCCATGAGAAAGTCTGATATTTAGAGGATGGGGAGAAGGGGAAGATCCAGAAAGAGACCAGTAAGAAATGGCCAGTAAGGAAGCGCAGAGAACCATGTCACTAAAGGTGAGGAGTTGATTATATTGAATTTTATTGAGAGGTGAAGCAAGACAGTAGAATTATTCTTTGGATTTAACAATATGGAAAGTTCTGGAGCCTTAACAGTGGCAGTTTCAGGGGGACTGGTGTGTGTGGAAGGCAGTTTGAAGTGGGCTGGAAAGGAACTTGGGAGCGAGCATGCCTGTCTGAGTTTTGCTGTGTGACAACGATTCAGGAAGACACAGGGTCGAGAGAGGGTTTGCATTTTATGGGAGATGCTAGATCCTACTGTTAGCAGATAGGAATAATCCAGTAAGTGGAGACAGACAATGAGGGAAGGCAGAGTCAGGTAGTGGAAAGGGTGAAGTCCTTGAATCAGCAAAAAGGGGAGAAATGGTTTCCTTTCATTCAATTCACTTAAGAGTTCTTGAACATAACACCGGTGCTTCTGCTATCACGTCATATGCATTTATTTTAGCCAGTCCTTGCATTCTGCAAAAACACACACTAAAAATAACAAGTCTTTTGGGAAAAAAAATATCGTGGCAGGTCACGCAAAACCTATAACCAGAGCATTGACATAAACATTAGCATGTCTGTGAAATAAATTAAACCGTTTTAAGCAAATGTTAAATCTCTAATAAAGGAGTCCAATCAACAGTAGGTGTAGAACTTCATCTTCTTCAAAGGTAAAGGAAGGTTGATGGAAGGCGGTGACGAGGAGGAAACACACAAAAGCCATCGATAGGAGCGGACCGTCCGATAAAACGCTCAAGACAGACGCATGGTAAAACTAAGCCCCCTTCAGGCAAATGGTCTTCGTCCAGGGTCCTCCAGCCCCAGCTGTGCTCCACTGAGCTAGTAAGATCTCTGTCCGGCCGCTCTTCCTTGGTAGTAAACACGAACAGGCTGGGAACATTCTCCTGAGAACGAGCTTCCACACCATATTGACATGATTCCTGGGGTTACCAATAGAATATGGAACGTTTGCATTCCAGAAACATGTGCTGCATCAGCACAGAAACTGTAGTGCATTTCGCGTTAAGCAGCTTCTGTGTGCGTAGCAATACGCCAAGCACTGTGTAGGGCGCAAAAGTGTAAGAGAAGGGGTTTCCCCTCACCGTGTTGGACTTTGTCAAACTCCTGCTTTCCGTAGGCAGAAATAATAAAGGAGAGACTGGAATGTGTTGCAGTAAACATGATAAACATGGAAGAGCAACAATAATAATTGTTGATGCTTACGGAGCACGGGCTCCATGGCAGTGGCTTCCCCCGTTTGACACCCACAAGAACCCCATGGAGTGGTACTGGTAACATCCTTCTTTTTCACCAAGTAGAGGGGTCATACACGCAGCAAACGACAGAGCCAGGATTTGAAACTCAGAGGCCTGAACGGCTGGGTTCTTAAGTGGGGGGAAAGAAGGCATTCAGTGTGGTGTCCCGGTATTTTCCCCACAACATTTGGGATCGTTGAATCGTTCAGCCCATCTCCAACAAGCTGAGAACGCATGGCCATGTTTTGCCTTACAGCCGATGAAGCACTATTCTGGAAGAGCACCTAACGCTGGTGAGCTGCAGGAAAAGTCTGGGAAAAAGTGATTGGAGCTGGCAGAGCAGGTGCTGGGAGTTAGTGTGGTCACCATTTCACGTGGCAAGACCAAGCCTCTGTCCCATGGGTCGGACAGGCAAACAGAAGGTGATAGAGGCTTGAACCATCTTGCCCCATTGGGGCCATTGTTTGGGTGGGTGATGGGGACTCCGATGGCATGACGCTGTGGAGTGGGTTGCTTCCAATGACAGCCAAAGGAGGTGGAGCCTTAGATGGGCAGGCGGATGGGACAGAGACTCCTCTGAAAACCCTACGAAGGCCCTTCTCTGAGAGCACCTGCATTTGGCTAACCAACAGAGAAGAAAGAACCAGTCAATGTTGACAAGATAGTGACAACTAACAAAAAAGAGGACCTCACCACCAGCATCCCTCCACTTACGAGGTGGTAGTTGTGTGCAGGAACAGCAGTTACGACAAAGGCAGGAGCGACCGCGCCTACACTGTGGGTGACCGTTGTCTCATTCCGCCCTCTCCCCTCTCCCCCCAACAACGAGGGGCTGGTGCTAGAAAGAGCAAGGGGTATGGGTGGCGAGGTCACCATCCTTCACCTCCCAACACACCTCAAGCCACTGAAGCCACAAACCCTGTTCCATTCTTGGGCAGCAGGGTAGGTGTGGGGGGTGGGGCACGGTTAGGTAGAGGAGGAGGCATGATGGAAACTGGAGGGAATTTCAGTTAGAAGATAAAATTAAAATTTGAAAACACAGGATTGTGTGTAGTAACTCCAATGAGTCTGTGTTAGTAACGCAAAGTGATGAAAAGTTTATGAAATTGGTGTAAGATGTCATTAAGGGAGCATGCTGTCCAGCAGGAATTGAGCCACAGGAGTGGTTATTGAAAAAAAAAAAAAGTTAACAATTTCATGTTTATATCTCACAAGTTGAGACTCCTTTCAAAACAGTTGTGTCCGTGAAGTGGAAAGGTTGGACCACATGAGCCGCAAGGTCCTCTGCACGTCTAACATCCAAGCATTTGCTGGCAGTCGGGACCGGAGGAGTTCAGGCAGCTCAGTTACATGGACGGTGTCGCCCTGTGGTGTTTGGCAAAAGGCAGTGGCTGCCGCTGCCTGGCCGACGAGTCCTCGGTTCTCTCCGGTCCGCCAGGTGGTAGTTCAGGACGTGTCGTAACCTCACCTTCTGTGATCTTGTCTCACACTGGCAGAGGTGAAAGGAAAAAGCAGGAGGCGGTGATAGATGTGAAAGTGGAAGTGACTGGAAGGATGCGGTTGAAAGCACAGTACAAGAAGGAAGGTAGGATTGATGGTAACCATGGGGTGTCTGGTAGAAGAAGTGACTCGGGGGACAGATGGTACCTTCGGGCTCCTAATCGGTTTTATCCTAGGTCCCATGGTAGGGGGAACTATCATACGACTTTAAAATAGGAAAGCACTTGGGGCGCCTGGGTGGCGCAGTCGGTTAGGCGTCCGACTTCAGCCAGGTCACGATCTCGCAGTCTGTGAGTTCGAGCCCCGCGTCGGGCTCTGGGCTGATGGCTCGGAGCCTGGAGCCTGTTTCCGATTCTGTGTCTCCCTCTCTCTCTCTGCCCCTCCCCCATTCATGCTCTGTCTCTCTCTGTCCCAAAAATGAATAAACGTTGAAAAAAAAAATTTATAAAATAGGAAAGCACCTTAGAGATAATCAATTTAAAGTCCTCGTGTTAGGGAGCGAGAAACCGAGCCACAGAACGTGGTTTGTGTGAGTTTGTGTGGCTAGCTAAGACATTAATCGGAGGCAAACACAGGACAAAATTATGAGGCTTCGTTTGTTTGTTTGTTTTGACTGAAGATTCAGACTGAGGAAAGTATGAGAGACCCAGTGCTCCTAAGGACTGTCCTCGTCCAGTGTGGGGAGAAATATACTGAAGAAATGAGCTGAGCTAAAGCATCCCAGGTAATAGCAAGACGGAGTCAGAGGGATGTGATAAAGCGAGCACGGGCGGCTAATTTGTGTATCTAGGTTAATCACAGACCGAAATGATAGCGGGGCAGTTGGCTCTCAATCTGGAGTTCGGTGAATCGCCACATTAAATGACACTCACCCGCAGCCCTGCCAAACAGACTGGCAGATGTGTACCTTTCCCTACGTGACTGTGGCTGGCGAGCTTCTCTTTAGGAGAAACCCCAGCATGTAGAAGTGTCACTGAATCAGGGCTGAGGAGAGTTCCAGGACTGGCAGTGATTCACAGCCCTGAATGCATCCAAATGATCAGGGAGGGGAACCGAGAATAGCCCCGCGAATTCGCTCGTTCGAAAATCTTGGTGTCGCCCCCATCATCCGGAGTTTGTGTCTCAGCCTCGCAAACTTCAGACCTCAGTGGCAAACTCTACAAAGCTGACCAGTCTCTGGGACGTCACTCAAACTCACTAGATGACCCCGAATGCGAATTCGTCCATTCTTTGCGGTACTTTGTGGCTTTTGCTTCCTGGTGGATAGAAGTGACTAGTATATTAAAATGCATGCCAGAAGATTTCTTGTTGTTCCCATATTACTCTGTTCCTACCCTATCAAAGAACGTGTCACAATAGATGAACAGCACATCTTTTTTGTCTGGTTCCTCATCACATACCATGTGTGTTTGATTCGTTCTCTTTACGTGGTGTTCAGCACAGCTCAGGGCACGTGTAGGTTTTCAGTAAATATTTATTAGAGCTCATTGATTACTTCTATCATGATATTGCAGTCTAAGAAATTATCCTTCTCTTCCTTGGAGACAATTTTCTAAAAAATAAAAAAAAAATCTCTCGAAGAGCATTGGGTGCATGCTCAACCCCTGTGTCTCCAATTGTTCATCCCTGGTGGGAACTATGACTCTCATCTTGGCCTCTGTGCGAAGGAAAACCAGCACGCAAGAGTTTCCTCTTCGATTCGTTCCTATGGTAATACCGTCAAGTGTTTTCTTTGATGACTGATGGCTTGCCAGGTCTGCTGAGATATATGGAGTGTGGGCAAGATACAGCCTCCGATTCCCCTTCTGTTATTAAAACCACAGGGTACTTCACTACACATTTAACTAACTGGAAAGACAGGATAAGCAAGTCAGTAAGTGAGGGGCACCTGGGTGGCACCTGGGTGGCTCAGTCGGTTAAGCGACCGACTTCTGCTCAGGTCACGATCTCACGGTTTGTGAGCTCGAGCCCCACGTCGGGCTCTGTGCTGACAGCTAGGAGCCTGGAACCTGCTTTGGATTCTGCGTCTCCCTCTCTCTCTGCCCCTCTCCTGCTCACGCTCTGTGTCTCTCTGTCTCTCAATAATAAATAAACATTAAAAAATTTTTTTTGAAAAAAAAAAGAAAGCCAATAAATGAAAAGGAAGGTGACGTTCATCGTGCTGCCTGGCTCTGACCTGTAGGTGCCCTTCACCCCGGGCACACATCACCTCGCTGAAGAAGAGTCTCCTCTGACCTGCCTTTCAGGGTGTCTTTGTGGCAGAAACTCCAGCTCTTCCAGAAACCACGAGGAGTTTGATCTTCTATGACACGTCCATGGCTGTGTGCGTGGATTATTCTGAAGTGTGCTACTCAGACCTTGGGGTGAATGAGAGGGTGTACACCATCCTTTTCTCCCTTGGATCCATCACCGACCCCTTGTTTCTGGAGCTTTTGTTTCTTCTGCTCAGAGAATCGTTTGTGGGTCTGCTTCCGTTCGCAGACACCACTCCTACCTTCGCGCTATACCCCATCTCACGCGTCAGCTGAGGTGACACGGGCTGGCTGCGCTAGGTCTGTGTGTGGTCCTGCATTGCCCACATGTCAAAAGGGAATCCCTCCCCTCCTACCACCTCCCCCCCCACACCGGATATAACGGAACACGCACTAGACTCCGATTAGGGGGTCCAAGTTGGGATTCTATTTCTACCCAGTCCTACCTCACTCACTGCCCTAATGGACGAGAAGAAACTTCCATACACAAACAGTTTCACAGAATAAATGTAAGAGAAGTGACGTGACGAGGAAAGCACTGTTGGCAACTTCTAATAAAAAATTGATTTAGACAAAAGTCATCAAAAGATGAAATGATAAAATATTGATGGGATCGATTTGAATAGAGCACCGGGCTGTTGCTCCCTGAAATGCTGATCAATTTTGCATTGCTTACGGTGGCATACCAAATAGTTATGTGCCTTGTGGTTGGGCAGTCAGATAAATGTAGGATGCCTCGCTCAATTTGAATATCAGATAAAGA
Source organism: Leopardus geoffroyi (assembly GCF_018350155.1). Classification (NCBI taxonomy): domain Eukaryota; kingdom Metazoa; phylum Chordata; class Mammalia; order Carnivora; family Felidae; genus Leopardus; species Leopardus geoffroyi. The sequence continues at coordinate 4,125,098 of NC_059338.1, read as the reverse complement.
AGGAATCATTTTCAGGGTAGATATGTCTCATGCAATATTTGGGACATACTTATCCTAAAAAACTATTTGTTGTTTATTTAAAATCCAAATTTAACTAGGTATCCTCTATTTTTATTCGTTAACCTGGTAACTCTACTTGATGTAATGCAAAGCTGTGTGCGTGTGTGTGTATAGTTTAATAGACATATAATGTATATATAAAGTGTAATATAGTATAACGCAGTTTATGGTATATATATTTTAATACAGTTTGTGTCATTTAATAAGGTTCACCCCATTCAGCCTTTAGAACTGACTTCCAATTTACAGGCAATACAGGGCATAGAGAAACAAATGATACGATGTGTCAATGATATCCTGAAGGTGAGATTGTGACCTGGTTTTTATTTTTATTTTTATTTTTTTTAAATGAAAGGAAATGTTTCTTTTTTTTTTTTTAACGTTTATTTATTTTTAGAGAAAAAGAGAGACAATCCCGAGCAGGCTCTGCACTGTCAGCAGGGAGCCTGATGTGGGACTTGAACTCATGAATCTTGAGATCTTGACTTAAGCTGAAATCAAGAGTCAGACGTTTAACAACTGAGCCACCCAGGCATCCCTGACCTGCTTTTTGAACATGTCAATGAAATGGAAAAAACTGGGTAGGGGATGATGGAATGCTCTAGACCACAGATGCTCAACGAAGGATGGTTTTGCCCCTCAGCAGGTATTTGGCAATACTTAGAGGTGTTTTGGTCTCCCCCAGTATGCTGCAGGGAGGGGAGACGATGCTGAGGGCATCTAGTGGGCAGAGGCCAGGAAAGCTGCTAACCATCTCATAACACGTGGGACACCCCCACCCCCACCGCACCGCACTAAATATCGGGCCCCAGATGACCTGCTTCGGACTCTGTGTCTCCCTCTCTCTCTCTGCCCCTTCCCCATTCACGCTCTTTCTCTCTCTCAAAAGTAAATAAACATTAAAAAAAATTTTTAATTAAGGGGGCTCCTGGGTGGCTCAGTCGGTTAAGCCTCCGACTTTGGCTCAGGTCATGATTTTGTGGGTTCCGGGGTTCGAGCCCTGCATCGGGCTCTGTGCTGACAGCTCAGAGCTTGGAACTGCTTCCGATTCTGTATCTCCTTCTCTTTCTGCCCTCCCCCACTTGTGCTCTGTCTCTATCAAAAACAAATTAAAAAATTAAAAAAAATTTTTTTTAAATGATAGGGTACAATAATGCTTATTTACATGGGAAAGGCTCACAATACATCACTGAGAGAAAAAACGAGCCAGATAGAAGGAAGTTTGCACAGCATGACCTCATAGAATTGAAAGGGAGAAAGAGCTACAAAAATAACAGTCATTCTGCTTCTGCTGTAAACAGAAGGGTGTGTGTGTAAACAGATACACACATATGAACGCAGAGAGAAGCAATTAGAGGGTTAGTCATCAAAATATTAATAGTGTTGGTATTTCTAAGTTGGAGATCATCGTAAGTGATTTATATGGTTTTTTCCCCTCTTTTCTGTGTTTTCTATGATGAACATCCATGACTTTTTTCATCAGAGTGGAAACAGGATTGTTTTGGAAAGGAAGGTCTTGGTCTGGGTTGAAGGACGGAAAGACAGCAATCCCTTTCTGCAGCACAGAGCTGAAATGGCTCCTCAGACATCTCCCATGCCTCCAGAGAACCTTGATGGAGACGGTCATGCTGAGCCAGAAAGTAAATGAACCGGAGAGCAGATCTGCTGTGTCATTCTCTCCCCAGCAAGATCCAAGAATGAACCAACGGGAGCACAAGGAATGGGCCTGACAGAAGCCTCTGCCCTTTCCAAGTGTGGGAGCTGGGTCTCCCTCGATGGGAATTAGGCTGGGATGTATGTCCAGTGAGCCTTAAGGAAAGTGGCTATGGGCTGAAGCCGGACAAGACAAGACCTGGCCGCCATACCCCTCTGCTTGCCCCAGTCGTGTTTGGATATGTTTCAAGAGGCTGTCTGTTCTCTAGTCCTGAGAAACTAGAATGTAGGGTCTTTTCTTTGTAAGCTCATCCAGTATTCCCATGGGTCACTTAATGGAACTCAACGCACTTAGTTCCTGAAACCCCAACAATCCCCAACAATGAGTCAACAGATGAAAACATCTCCCTCATCTGCTACCCAAGTTCCTAACGAAACTCTCGAGACAAAGCCCTAGGGCTCTCCCATCCCTATCTCTTGGTACCTCAGAGAGAATTTCAAAAGGATGGTCCCAGGAGACTTGGGGCAAGGGAATTGCTTTTCTTGGGGCTGATAAATATCCAAAGCTCTAAAGTCTGGAGTTTATGAGATTGAATTTTTTTTCCTGGGCCATTTCCCAAGCCAAAGGAATCACTGTCCTCAGCTTCAAGCAACATGGCAATCATTTGAGGTTTTCTCTGATACTAGAGAAGCCTGAATTTTCCTCGCTTTGTACATTTTAGCTTCCCTGGTACATGGCTCTTGAACACAAGGTGTTTTTACTGGCTTCCTTTGAATAGATTCATCCCTTTCAATGACTTTTAAAAAATCACTGTCTGGAAAGTGATTCCTTCTTCCTTTCGCCGAGGTCAGAAGCAGTGAGTGGCTGCGGGTGGGACTTAAGTGAAAATGGAGTGAGTGCCATGTGTGTTTTCTAACTTGTTATTATTTTCCAGGTTTTTCATTATCTTTTGACTGTATTGATTCTCATGCCACTAATATTATCTTTTCTTCATGCTGATCTTGCTGTGGTGATGGATTCAAGGACATGATAGAGGACATGACAGTAATCTTCCACTATCGGGCTGAAAAGGAAACAGAAGGTGAGATATTGTAGGGAGGTGGCACATTGCAGGGACACAGACATTGAGTCAAGAGAAAGTGATAGTATCTAAGAATTAAGGCCACTCAAAAATAGAATTGATGATAGTATATCTACGTGGATCTGTATAGTCGGGGAGGGTGCACCGCTGGTAACGAAGATTGGGATAGATCGACTCCACTGTTATGAAGAATATTCAAGGTATAATATTAAGTGAAAGAATTGGTATGCGCAGTTTAATTTCTTTGGGTAAAATTGAAATGACATGGAAATACGCACAATGGTACTTAAAACTTTCTAGACAAAATTTATTTTATTTTTTAAATCTTTTTTAAAATAAATATTTTTTTTGAGAGAGAGAGAGCACACACAAGCAGGAGAGGGTCAGAGAGAGAGAGGGAGAGAGACTCTCAAGCAGGCTCCGTGCTGTCAGCCCAGAGCCCAACGCAGGGCTCGAACTCAAGGAACCGTGAGATCATGGCCTGAGCCGAAATCAAGAGTCGGCTGGGCTGCTTAATCAACTGAGCCACCCAGGCGTCCCTAGATGGAAATTTTAAAAAGAAACAAACATGAATCATGTATACCCCTGGACCAGAAAATGCAAAGCACAGAAGGGGAAAACTAACTTTCTCATTTATACCCTTTGTACAGATGGCAGTTTTTCCCCTGAAGCATTTTTATAATACAAAAAACCTAGTTTTATTTTTTTGAGTAAATTTAGTATCTTAAAAAAAAAAGAGTGGATGCTAACTTGTAAGATAATGAATTTCCAATCAGTGGAAGCACTGAAGCAGAATTTGGGGAAATATTTGTGAGGAATACTTGCTTTTAAAATTACCTCCTGATGCTAAGGTCCCATGATTCCGTTATATTAAAGGACTTAACGCCACCAAGCACATGCATTTTCCCAGCTTGCTTCCCCCTGGGAAGACTTGAATAATGAAATGGATAAGATTAACCCATTGTCCAGGATTGCTTGTCAGGTGGAAGCAGAATATGATTTCTCTGGAAGGAAATATTTGACTTTTTTCAGCATGGAGGGATGTTTTTGGCTAAAGATCCAGAACCCAAGAAAACAGAAAGTGCTGTAAAGTGTTGCTCTTCTCAGTGATATGGATTCCACAGAGGTAGGCTGCCATTTTGTTTCTGCTGTCATGAGCTTACTATCCTCGTTAACACTCATCAGGTCTTTACCGTCTGGATGAGTCCTTGTTTTCCTGAGGGGGTAATGAGAGAAGAGATGACATTCCAGGGATGCACAAGCTCAGTTCAGTCTTTTCTCTTCTCTACCTCACTTACCTTCTTATCCCCCTTAGCGGAGGTAGGATTGGCTTTCCAGTTGCCTAAGATTGGGGTTTCACCTTGTTCAGTAACACATCATGAATCTCAGTTAAATAGCAGTGGTTAAAGACTAGCCTAGCACTACCTCTCAAAGGAAAATGAACACATACTTTGCTCTCCACTTTCCCCTGTATTTTGCAAATACTTTATATTTTCCTGTTCTTCAAAAATCGGTAGTAAGGAAATTCCAAAATCTGCCCTTACTTGGCTGCTTGCATCCCACGGTGGTGATAGTCAGAATTGATCCTGCCTTTTTTTTTTTTTTTTTAACATTACTCTCTGTTTTAAATTTTTTTTAAGTTTATTTATTTTTAGACTGAGAATGAGAACACAAGTGGGTGAGGGACAGAGAGAAGGAGAGGCAGAATCCCAAGCAGGTTCCCTGCCATCAGCACAGAGCCTGATGGAGGGCTCAAACTCACAAGCTGTAAGATTGGCCGAGATCAAGGGTTGGACGCTTAACTGACTACACCACCCAGGCACCCCAGATCCTGCCTTTATTTAAAATTTCAATATTTGGATCATCATGGATTTTTGCTTAATTAGCTTTTTAAAACAATATTGCATTAAAATTGTCTTCATCTTGGGGCGCCTGGGTGGCTCAGTCAGTTAAGTGTCTGACTTTGGTTCAGGTCATGACCTCGCCGTTTGTGAGTTCGAGCCCTGCATCGGGCTCTGTGCTGACAGCTCAGAGCCTGGAGCCTGCTTCAGATTCTGTGTCTCCCTCTTTCTGCTCCTTCCCCGCTCGCTCTCTGTCTTGCTCCAAAATAAATAAATGCTAAAAATTTTTTTTTTAAATTATCTTCATCTTGATTGCTGAGTATTTTTGGTGCTCCCTTACATTTTGTGCCCGAGATGAGTGCCTCATGTACCACATTTCACTTCCAGCACTGTCCAAAAAGGTTTTTTTTTACCAACTACAATCTTTCTTTAAAAACCGAAGGTGGGCACCTGGGTGGCTCAGTGGGTTAAGCGGTTAAGTGACTCTTGGTTTCGGCTCAGGTCATGGTCTCAAGGTTTTGTGCATTTGAGCCCTGGGTCTGGCTCTGCACTGGCAGCAAGGAGCCTGCTTGGGATTCTCCCTCTCCCTCAAAATAAATAAATATACTTAAAAAAATAATTAAAAATAAAAAAAAATTTAATGAAGTTAATCTCCTCTGGATCTGGCTGTTGGGTGCCCAAATTTCTATGAAGTGCCTGTTCAGAGACCAACTTAGTCTCATGTGAGACTGTCAGCTTTCTCTTCTCTAGGGTCTGTTAACCCACTTTTACCTTTTCTCCTCAATCTTCTGCGCAACCTCATTGTAGGGTCTCCCTGGAAGAAGAATTGAACAATTAGCAAATTTTTTGGTATGTTTAGAAGAGAAACTGTTAAGAAGAAAATCTGGATTATAATGGAGAGTATAAAAAGAAAAATAATTTGAGATTCTCCATTTACTATCCAGAAAAAATATTTTTAGCATTTTGGTATATTTACTTCCAACCCATTTTTAGTGGCATGTGTACCATTCCATAGGTTTCCTTTCTTTATTCCTTCTTTTTTCTTTTCTTTTTCTTTTTGAAAAATTATGGACTGCCTATCTTTCTTTTTCTTTCTTTCTTTCTTTCTTTCTTTCTTTCTTTCTTTCTTTCTTTCTTTCTATCTATCTATTGTATAGACATGTATATTATGTGTGCACTTATTAGACATGTATTTGTTGCATAATTCCTATCAGATGGATATATTATAATTCATTCTTCATTTATTTGTATTGTTTTTCATATTATTATAAATAATCTCCTAAAAGCTTCTTACACATATATCCTGATATGTATCTGTGATTATTTCTTTAAAATAAATAATTGGAAGTAGAAGTATTAAGTCAAAGCGAATGGACACTCATTGTCGCTAATATGCTAATATTCCATTTACTTACCAAGGAAAACATCCCAAAATTTTTTCTAGTTTCCCAATGTTTTCCAGATTTTCCATTTTCTCCCCCATGCAAACTCATTCCCAGAGTGAGGAAAATGCATTTGCTCTTTCCAATAAGATATCTGGAAAAAAAACAGTCTTCTTTCTCACCTGTTTTGTAGCCATGAGGCTACTTTGGGCACTTGTGGGATAGGACAAATCACATTGTCTTTCAAATGGGAAGATTGGGTCTATGATGTACTAATTTGGGACAAACCACTGAACCCTAAGTGTCTTAGATGCTCCATCTGCAAAATGGGAATAATAGTTATCTAATATATGAGATTGATATGCCATTAAATAATACACACAAAACCTCTTTATAAACTAGAAAGTGCCATAAGGGACCATTCTTGTCTTCTATTATTATTAGCATTTTACTACTCTTTTTTAAAATACTGGTCTCTAAAATTCCCCAGATAGGGAATAGGGAGAGAATGCAAACTGGTTTCTTCAAAGGTCCCCAGTTTATAATTCTGAAGGAATTAGAAAAGAGAGGCTCGGCATCTACTCATGAGTCAGCCTACCCGTGAAAATTCACAGCCAAGCACAAGCTGGAAAACACGCAAATACACACGGGACTCCAGAACCAGTTAGGGAACAACACGTAGCGACTGACCTACAGTGGGCGGGTGCCCATCGGCAGGGCCCGGCTCCGTCCATGCTGAAGAAACAGGGGAATGTGTCTGGTTGAAAACTCCCGTCGGGAGGCAGTCAGGTCTGAAGCTGTTGAATGATTTGTGAAAAGATGCAGACAAGCGCAACAGGGACAAAGCAAACGCTCGGACCCCTCGGAGCAGAGAGCGATGTCCCACTTGGCAACGCAGAAGCTAAGACCTTGAAGAAGATGGTCGAAATTGTGGCTTCGACGAGGTAGAAGAGGTTGACAGATTTGTTTCAGGTAAACAAAAATCTGAGGTTGTAATTCACGAGAAAGTTCGTCTCAAGTTGATGAGTTTTCTATTCCTTTAGCTCCAGCTCCCTCCGAACACCAAACTAGGACACCTCTTCCAAACTTGCCCTGGGTGTTTTCCGCCTCTCACCTACAGGCGCAGGAGGCCCCATTAACCTGGCACATCTGACGGGTGGGTCCTTGTTGCCCCTTCTTCTAGTCCTGAGCGGGCGCTGGGTGCTGGCCCGGTCTGACTGACTGAGTCTCCACCCCTTAGACACAGCATTCATCGATGAAGAGAGAGAACCATACCGCGGTGGGTGAATTTGTTCTCCAGGGGTTTTCCAGCTTTCGTGAACACAAGATCATCCTCTTTGTGATATTTCTTACCTTGTACCTTTTAACTCTGGCCGGCAACGTCGTCATCGTGACCATCATTAGCGTGGATCGTCACCTCCACACGCCCATGTACTTCTTCCTGAGCATGCTGTCCGCTTCAGAGACCGTATATACACTCGTCATTATACCCAAAATGCTCTGTAACCTTGTAGGCCTGAGTCAGCCCATCTCCTTGGCTGGCTGTGCCACCCAGATGTTCTTCTTCATCACCTTGGCCATCAACAACTGCTTCCTGCTCACGGCGATGGGGTACGACCGCTACGTGGCCATCTGCAACCCCTTGAGGTACACGGTCATCATGAACAAGAGGGTGTGTGCCCTGCTCGTATCAGGGGCTTGCAGTATTGGGCTGTTTGTGGCCATAACTCAGATTTCCTCTGTATTCAGACTGCCCTTTTGTGACAGAGAGGTGGCCCACTATTTCTGTGACATCCGCCCAGTTATGAAACTCTCCTGTGCTGATACCACTCTACATGACATAATTAATTTTATCATCAGCTCACTCGTTATCGTGGTTCCCATGGGCCTGGTCTTCATCTCCTACGTCCTCATCGTCTCCACCATCCTCAAGATCCCCTCCGCCCGGGGCCGGAAGAAGGCCTTCGCCACCTGCGCCTCTCACCTCACGGTGGTCGTCGTCCACTATGGCTGTGCCTCCGTCGCCTACCTCAAGCCCAAGTCGGAGAACACCAGGGATCAGGACCAGCTGATCTCGGTGACCTACACCGTCATCACCCCCCTGCTGAACCCAGTGGTGTATACCCTGAGGAACAAGGAGGTCAAGGATGCTCTTCACCGTGCTATTCGCAAAAACCCTCTTGCTTAGGATCTATGGCAGTTTGCCTGTCGTCTTCTGAGTATTTCATAATCTCAAAAAAAAAAATTGGATTTATTCTCTACCCAGAAAAAGTTGCAGGATGTGGTGGTGGCTTCAGTGAGGAGTCTAGAGTTGCCCTGACTTGAAGTTCATTTTCATCATCATGGTCCCATGTCTTCTACTAATCTCGGAGGTTACCTCCAGAGGCACTGCTTGGAAGGTGGAGAGCTGGTCGGGAACGACAACGTAGAGGGTGGCTCATCATTACCGGTTTGCTGATGGCAGGAAACTGGGCTGTATAATACCTCTTTGGAGTGAGGGGTTGAGAGAGCCGCCTGAATGCCAGGCAGATCCTGAGCTCTGGAACATTGAGAGAGCATGGCTGGTGCACAGGATGTGCTGGAAACACAGTCATAACTACGTTCCCACTTCTCATCACTTTTCCTCTGCTCAGTGACAAGAGTAACAGACCGTGACATTCCAGAAGAAATATCCTCTGCCTTAACATGCTCACCTGTCTTGGAGACCCATGAGATTTCTTCCGGTTCTACTGAAGCTTGCACTAGAGCTGTCTCCTTGGTGAGTCTCGTATATCCACATGTGCGTAAGGAGGCTGACCCATCCAGCCACCGCATTCCACCGCCTGTGAAGTGACACGTATGTGCCGCATTCACGAGTGTGGGGCTCTCTGAAGACCTCTTTGGGGAACTAAATGTATCAGCTCCACTTCCCAACTCACTTTGGCTATCTCGGATCTGGGTAATTAGCATGTGTGAAGCCTGAGCAGAAACATGTGTCTTGCCTTCCCTTCCTCATTTCTGCATGGCTGAATTCATTGTCCGTCAACAGTTGGGTGCCTACTTCCTCAGTGTGATCACTTGTCCAGATGCAGTCTGGATACCTCCAAGTTCCTATCACTACGGCCTTCTGAAGGGGGACATTGTACTGATTTGTAAGAAAGGTGTAAGGTTTTAGGGATATTTGGCCTCGTGTGGAAAAGGGGCAGAACTTGCCAGATGTCTTCCTGTCTGTAAAAGGGTGACATTAAATGATCATCATTAGCCAGATTGGGGAATCTGCCAATTCACCTGCCAGCCTTCTCCTGCTCCAGGGCAGTCCAAGTGGTGGCTCCCTGGTGGTCTAGTGGTTAGGATTCGGTCTCAAGGGCAGTCCAAGTGTCCCTACTGAGGATGGGTTGAGAGTGTATGTCCGACAGGCAGCTCGGGGAACCCTAATGGTAGAGGAGCCAAGAAGGGAGATCCTCATATTTACAGAGCATTACCTGAAAGAGTGAAAGCTTTGCCTCCTCGCTGCAGCTGCCTTATCTTTGGCCTTATCTGGCTTCCCTGAGAACACCATGGAATCCCATCTGGGCCATGAGGTTCAAGGAAAACACTCTCATGGGTCTGCTTCTCAGAAAGCCCCACTGGAGATCCTCTCTTTGGGGGTCCTGCTCACTGTAGCAGGCCCATTCCCTAAAGCTGTACCCAACAGTCGACTCATTTTTATAGATCTCTGAATTTTTGCACATATTCTCCCTGCCAGGATGTTCCACAACTGTCCAGGGCTTTATAAGATTGGTGCCCATATTGAAAACAGTGGGTTCCCCTGAGTTCCTATAGTTCGATGCTGCAGAAAACTATGGGGTGATTTTCCCAAAGTAATGTTTGCAACAATAAAGAGTATGTGTGAAAGGTATACCCATCCTTTGTCTTTTTTTTAAAAAAAAAATGTAGTTTAAGGGTGCCTGAGTGGCTCAGTCGGTTAAGCATCCAACGCTTGATTTCAGTTCAGGTCATGATCTCACAGTTCATGGGCTTGAGTCCTGCGTTGGGCTCCTTGCTGTCAGTGCAGAGCATGCTGGGGATTCTGTCTCTTTCCCTCTCTCTCTGCCCCTCCCCTGCTCTCTCTCTCTCTCTCTCAAATAAATAAACTTTAAAAAAAATTGAATGAAAAATAAAATGTGGTTTATACCATTATAACAAGCCGGAAAAAAAAAATTAAGCCAACGCATTTAATTTCAAAGAGAATGTGTGACTAATTCTCACCCAACACAAATCATGTCTGAACAGAGTGAAGCTGAGGCCCACACCTTGGGCTTAGTCACCGCAGCGTAGCCATTATCTTTAGAAGTCAGCGCCTACCAGGTCAGGGCAGTAACACCAGGCTCCCAACTCCTTTAGGGAGAAAGCTTGACCCCAAGGACCCGTCCCTTCTCTCCCCCAACGAAGGATTGTCTTGCGTCAGAACATCCCTCAAAGGAATCCTTCTCTTGTTCCAGAATGTTCTTTGCCTCTGTAAAGACACAGAACCCCCCTTCTCACACCCGTCCTCCTCCTCCCCATCCAGAGTTCAGCCATCCCGGAGCAGACTCCTCGCTGGCACAGACATGGAATCGGGCACGAGGGGACCAGCTCAAGCTCAGTCACTATAGAAGCACATGTTGTGTGAAGGCGCAGGTTTCGGCACAGCTGTCCTGCTAGAAGAGGAAGTGTCCTACATCAACCCCCGTTTCCATCTTCTCGCAGATCTCATCCGTGTACAGGCAGCAAACACCAGCCGTGGAACAGGAAACCCAGCTGACTCATCCAGGGTAACTGATAACAGCCCAGAGCACCCCACATCCCCCACCGCCAATCACGCTCTGCGACGTCTCCCACGGGACACTTGTGTCTGCGGTGAGGGCATTGCAATGGCTCTTCCGGAGCCACGGCTCGGCTGTGCTGGACCCGCGCTCTGAGCCAGAGCACATCTGATGAGAGGAACAGTGTGCACGCCCCGAGACCCCCTCCTCTGCACTCCCCTTGTGCAGCTCTTGGGTCCAGGACCAGCTTCCCACTGCGTGTCCCCCATGGCTGCAACGTCAGGATCCCGGGATTACTTACCATAGACTTATTTCCACTTAAGCCTCCCGAGAGAAGAGGGCTTAATCATCATAAAATCAACTGTTTTTCTCTCTTGCTTAGGAAAGCAAATTTAACAAATATTATGGTCTGGAAATAAATTAGAGAATAACGGCTAACTTAATCAAGGGAGGCACAGTCTAGAAGCTCTATGAAGTCCTGAAGTGAGTGAGTTTCGCTGTATAGTAGGAAATGGGAAAACAGCATGTACTCTTGTTTCCTTAGATACAAAGGTTTCTTAAAATTCTCACCCTAGACAAAGAATAGGAAGAGAGAATTTAGGGAGAGGGAGCTAGGGGGAGATTATAGACTTTACTACTGAGAGAGAGAAGGAGAGCATCTGTCGGGAGTGGGGGGGTGGGGAGAGGGAAGGAAGGGAGAGAGCGAGTGAGCCCTTCACTCAGTACAGCAGGAATTAGGGGAATGACATAGTCCCTGTGATCTAATTATCCCCCGTGTGTGATTTGTGACCTTGCTAATGTACGAACCTGGGGCAAAATAGCGTGGTTAGCCCAAGAGTGGTGTTTTGAATATCTGATCAGCAGTAGTGACATGATAGAGAGGGTGAGCGTCTCGAACTTGAGAAGATGAGGCTGTATTTAATGGCAGGAATAGGAAAAAAAAAAAAAAAACAACAAAGGGTGCCAGGACATTTAACGCGTTGTTTTTGCCGCTAACGGAAACTAACTTTTTGTAACGTTTGCCCGTCACAGAGTCCATTTTGCTTTTAACTGGCCTCACCCAACCTTCAAACCAACTCTTTCTAGACTCATATAATTTTTAATCCCTATTTCATAGGTGGAAAAACTGAGGATCAGGGTTCAGTGACCTCACAAAGCTCCCTATAAGGTTTTGTATTCCTTCCTCCCTGCCCTGTGACCCAGACTGAAGGATTGAGAAGGATCACAGACGGAACGCCCCAACCCCACAGTAACTTCTCTTTTTCTAGCAAAAGCTGCCCGTCCCTTTTTGTCCCCTCAGGTCAGAGGCAATGGTGTTCCCACCCAGTAAGCACCCCACTCTCCTTTCTCTATCCTGGGCCTTCCTTATGCCAGGCACATCCTTACTCCCCAGCATCTGTGGTGGTTTTAAAACTATGTCCCAAAATAACTCTCCTCTCCTTGATTGTGGGTTAACTCACTTGTACTGAGGGAAATACAGCCCCACCGAGGTGCATGGTTTCCAAGATCGGACTGCAGGAAGACTGACTTCCTTGCTAGGCCCTCTCCCCCTCTGCTCTGGCTGCTCCCTGTTGGGGAAGCAGGCGCCATGTGGTGTAGAAAGGCCCGCGTGGTGAGGAGTGAAGTAGCCGGTGAGGATCAGAGGCCCCCAACCCAACAGAATGGACCCTGACGATGGCCACGTGGGCCAGCGTGGATGCAGGGTCTTCTCCTGGTCAAGCCTGAGGTGAAGGTCCTCCCTGATTTTTGACCCACAGAAAGCGTGAGATACGAAGGGCTTGTGTTCAAAGCTGGGGGGTTTTGAGGTGCTCGGCCTGCAGCGGTGGGTAACTTCTAAGTCATCCTTCATTCGCATTTTCCTTAAAACAGCAGCAGCAACAGCAACACCACAAGGTGCCACGCTCCTGTCCCCCTGGGGATGTCGGGAAATGTCTTCCCAACAAGGCTTGCCACCTGCCTGACTGTGTCACGTCTCCTCCTGGTGAGGAGCAAGGCACCCACAGGAAGCTTCTCCACCGAGCTCTCCTTGGGTCTCAGGAGCAATGCCCCCCACCCGTCTGGCTCCCTAGGTTATGTGTTTAGGGACACCGCCTTTGTTCCAGCAACAGAGGACAGCGTTTTTATTGGTTTAATTACCTGAACCGGGATATGATTAGAAGTAAATGTGTTTTCTTCGCTATGTCGTTTCAGTTGTACAGTCCTTCCTTTCTCTTTTAACCGTTCTCCTTCCCGCCGAGCTGTCCTGTTCATGCCTCCAAGGAAAGAGAAGCTACACCCTCCTAAAGGGACATTCTGTTGCCTGATGTGTGTAAGGAATGGTGGCACTGGACTGTTTGTTCTGTAAGCTGAGCGTCGTTGCGGAGCTGCTGGAGGAACCGTTCCCTTCCAGGCTTAGGGCTGGAGTGTCACCAGCAGACCAAGGACAGTCAGTGGTTCAAGTGGTTGTGGATTTCGAAACAGTGTGAGATGGAGACTCTGTGGCCTGTGGCAGAGTGGAGATCCAGTTCTCCGGTCTTGAGGAAGTTGCCAGGTTGTTGACAAAGGAAGTCCTGGATGTTGGGTGTTGGGTGTTAGAATGAAGCCCTTCCCCTGGAATCAAGGCATCCGCTAGGGAAATTAGGAGCTCAAAGAAGGTATCTGTGAAGATGGATGGATTGAGCCCATCTCAAGAGGACGCGGAGTAGGGTTTGACACTGGGAACAAGCTAGCTATGTTGACCGGAATCTGATTCACCAACCTATTTATAAGCGTTTCATCCTAGTGTTTGTTCCTCTGTCTCCAGTAAAAACTTTTCGTGTGCTGCTGTATCAGTTCCCCCTTTTTTGTTGGTCACACACTATAAGTAAGACTTGAAAGTCCAAGAACATCTGGGGCTGTGGCTTCTCCCACAGCATAGTCTCTAGCATCTATCCCTCTGATTGATTCATAATGAGAGCCGTACAACTGCTTACAGAATGGAGGAATCCGGGTGGATCCAGGGTCATGAGAAGTCCAGGAAGTTGCCTGAGTTAGGGCTCCTGGTCGTGAACAACAAAAGCCACCATGGCTACTGTGGCAACGTGAGCGTTCACCTCGACTTAACCATGCCGTGCAATAAACCACCCCAAACTCTGTGAAACAGTAATCATTTATTTAGTACATGAGTCCATGGGTTTGGAGGTTTAGGGAGTTTATTTTTCTGAAATCTCAACTAGTGATTAACAGCAAGTCAGCTGGGTTTTAGACGATAGTATCATCTGAGTCACAAATGGGATGATGGGAATTCACACATTTTAAGATCTTTGTCTTATTTGTATAATTTTAGGTTGGCCTAAATCAATTGTGATGTCTCTCTCTTTTAATTCTAAAACTCCATTCGTAGTAACATATAATATCAATAATTCCCTGAGTAGTTTTTAAAATCATTTTTCACAGTATATTTTTGCGTAATATAAAATATTTTCCGTAAAACATGTTACTTTAGATCAATATATTACAACTAAAGGTTACATTGTAAGTTAATCCTATAAAGTCTTTATTTTTTTTTGTTTATTTATTTATTTTTGGGGGGGGTGGTGAGAGCAGGAGTGGGGGAGGAGCTGAGAGAGAGAGGGAGAGAGAGAATCTTAAGCAGCCTCCACACTCAGCCTAGAGCCCGATGCAGGGCCCAATCCCCTAGAACTGTGAAATCATGACCTGGGCTGAAATCAAGAGTTGGATGCTCAATCAGCTGAGCCACCCGAGTACCCCTGAAAGTCTTTATCATATATATGTTAGGTATATATCTAATGTATATCTAAAAGGAAAAATTTGACTTGTCCACATTTAATAAGTGCTCCATATTATTGAATTAACTTTAAAATAATTATGTGAGAAAGAACATGATTTATGGACAGATTTGTAATGACATTTTATATACTTATTTCATTAAGGGATAAAAATAGATGCATTAAAATGAAGATTGAAATTTAACTACTTTTTGCTACATCAGAAACACACAATTCCTTTGATGGTTTTGATTTATGGCTCTGAGGGTTAGAGTCTAAGAAAACCCCACATGCTATTTTTTTTTTTAAATAATATTCATGCTTAGTTTCCAAGTACTTACTTTCCAAAGATTTACTTAATTGCTGAAGACATCTTGATGTTCTATAGAATATTTATTAGATTAGGATCCTTTTGGTGATCAATATGGATAAATTTCAAAACTAGAATACGGATGTACATTTAGAATAATACCATATAGTTGTAAATATAGACATATGTGCTAATGTATAAACAGGCAAAGAAGTAACAGGCACAGCACACAGGAAGGAAGGGAAGGATGGGTGAGTTCCTGATTATATCCATAAATGCTATAACCTTAAAAAAAGAGACAGGAAAGGGGCACCTGGGTAGCTCAGTCGGTTAAGTGTTCGACTCTTGATTTCAGCTCAGTTCATGATCTCGTGGCTCATGAGTTCGAGCCGGGCATTGGGCTCTGCACTCTTGGGATTCTCTCTCTCCCTTGTCTCTCTCTGCCTTCATCCTGCTCAAGCACTGTCTCTCAAAATAAATAAAGAAACCTGAAAAAGAATTTTTTTTAAAGAGATAGGGAACAATTATGACAAATATGGCATAGAGAACACATGACACTTGACTTGTAATTTTGTAACTTTTCTCCACTTCTTCGTAAGTTTAAACTTTTCACAGTTCTTGTCTTTTATTTTTAAAGAGTCTTCAGGTGAATCCTGAGTGATCGTTTTCATGTTCCTCACTAGCATGTGCTATTTCAACATGAGCGTTCCTTATGAACCGTAACTTTCACCCGTGACTTACTGTGGATGGAAATGAAACAAATACATAAGCAAGAAAACAAAAAACAACTACGTGAAATGGGATAACAGTCAAAAACACCAGCTCATCTCATCTTGCAGTGATAAGCTCTCAGAGTGGTTGAGCCATGAGCAGGCATTTCTGAGCTCCACTAACCACCGGCCCTGCTCATCTGCTTTCCCCCTGAGAGGTCTCCAGCGGGCTCCATTTTAAAGGAACGAGGCCAAGAAATGGAAGGTCTTCCTGCTGGCTTCTGTTTCAAAGCACCCCCCCCCCACACACACACACACACCCTGGTGAACGATGTCAGTCATCTGGTAAGTACCAGTCCTTCATATTTCCATATTGAACCAAGACCTGGAGACACTGACAGTAAATGTCAGAGGCTGTACCCTCATGAAGACAGAGAGCCTGTCTCCTTGTCTGACACACTCAGGAGAAAACAGCAAAAGAGAACCTAAAAATAAGAAAGAAAAAAGACTGTTGTTGGAGGGAGAGGGTCAGAGGCTGGGTGGTGTGCATCTCCCCCTTGCTCAGACCCCTGCAGCTCTGGAGGGTCTCCTTGGCCCTACTCAGGGGAGGGAGGCACATTCAGGTAGGTACCCAGTCCTGGGTGGAAGCTCCCAAGCTAGAAAAACAGGGAGACATTAGAAGTTTTTTGCTCTTGTTTGTTTGTTGGTCGATGGGGGAGAGAGACATGTGCGTGGAGCCAGGAAGAGGTGGTGAGAAAATGGGAGAAGTGGTTTTCTGAGCACCAGGGCCAGAGAAAGGAAAGTTGGTGTGGCCGGCTGGACGGGAACACTGTTCCTTTTGGTTCAAGAGAATGAGAAATGGTCTTGTGGGTTCACAAACCAGCTTCCTGTACGCAAAGGGCGGGAGTGACTGAAGAAAGAGGCAGGCCACTCCAAACAGGAAGGTGGCAGTTTTCCTAAAGCAGGGGAATGAGGGAGCTCATCTGAGAGGCTTGTCCAGGGCGGACAGAAGCAAGATGAGTAGATCCCTGCACCTGCTCCCAGAGTCTGAAAAGTGTACAGAGAATGCTTAACTGGGCTCAGCCCACATCTGTGTCCTCAACCCACATCTGTGTCCAGGCTGCGCCCTTGGAACAGCCCCCACTGTGCAAACAGGAGGCAGAGCATTCGGGACACAAGGAGCCTCTGATTTCCTGAGTCCTGCTCACAGGTCAAGTGGCGTCACCTCTTCCTGAAGACCTCCTCCAACATTTCTTCCCCCAGAAGAGAAAATGCTGCCCGAGTATCTAGCTGGACTGTCCTCATGGCCTGGGTTATGTTACTTCCACGTGAAAAGAGCCACCATGGAAAGAACCCCAGCGTTGTTCAGAGATCCAACCCCCCGCTTCTTGCTGTGTGCTCTTCAGTTATATACTCCTTGTGCCTCAGTTTCCTCATTATAAAATAGAAATTAAAGACAGCCAAGCTACCTCATAGAATTGGTATAATGATTGGATGAGACTAATTATGAGGTCAGATATTTAAAATGTTGTAAAAATATTAGTAGCTGTAAAAATAAAAGCTCTTGTCTCCCATAGTAAGTTTCCCAAAGCAGGCACATGTTCTGGTTTCTCTTCACATGTGAGTTCTGACTAGGGCACAAACTCTATAGAGAAATGATTGGTAATGTAGAAGAAGAATTAGGATAGTCTGAAAATTCCATTGGTGACGCTCTGGTCTTGGGAGATAAGGAAAGAGAAGCTGGTTTCATCTTTATGTGCAGAATATCCTTAAAATCTTATGACGATGATCTCATCTTGGGGAAAGGAAAAGCAAGTTTTTCTGGATGTGCTTTGTTTGAAAGGTAACAGTAAATTACAGGTGAATGTGTATTGTCAGTTATACTTGTCCAGAGGCTTTTATTCCTTATATCCTCCTACCAAGGAAGGAAGGAACAAAGAAGGGAGGGAGGGAGAAAGGGAGGGAGGCAGGGAGGGAGATGAATATACAATGGCTAAACTCTCATCTCCATCCTGTAAGGAGGGAAGTCCATAGGATTTGGATCTCAGCATCTGAGGTGACAGCTGTAGTGACATTGAACCAGTGGAGGTATGGCCCTCCAGGTGACTAGAGGTTGGAAAGGGTGTGACACAAAGGAGGTGTTTTTCATCAACCAATACAAGTTTTCTATTTCTTACTCAAAGAGGAGGTATGATAGAGACTCAGGAAAATCAAGACATCGTCCAAAAGAAATATTTAACACCACATTTGTTTATCATCAGCCAAATCCAAATCCTACATGGAAAATTCTCTCATTCTGAGGGGGATGTTGACGCCCAGGGACCAGGTAAGAGAGAAAGGGACAGACAGGGCAGCACAGCTTTCATTCACGACTCTCAATACATCAACTTCTTTTTTTTTTTTTTTATTTGTTTGTTTTCTCCTCCCCCCACCCCCCCCCTCAGAATTGAGTTGATGGAAGCAGCCGATTGACTTAGCAGAAACAACTTACCCCATGAGCTTTTTAATTTCTCTCACATACAAATAATATAACTTACATTTGGAACTCCCGTGTAAATTCCAGTAAGCTCTATGTGCAGCTAGAACATGTAAACGTAAGTCAGCATGAAGTTGGTAGGATAATTTTTATCTTGTCTCTTATCTACAGACATTGCTTCCATGTCCCGATTCTAGAGAAATCCTACACATCAACCTCACCTGTGGCTAAAGCCTGTTGTGACTCAGCACCTAGCCCAAGGCAATAAGCTCTTCTCTATGCACGTAAAATTGGGGGGCGTAATCTATCAATTGGACAAGGAGAGGGTGTTGTCAGGCTGCTCTAAGCCCTTCTGGCCTCAGTCCATTTGCGCCATCTGGAGTCAGCCTCTGGCACCATGAAACTCCTAAATAGAGGAGAAGCCCCAAGTGAGAAAAAGATACTCAGTTGGATGGAGAGAAAGGTCACCTGGGCCAGGAGCTGGGTTCCTTAGGGTGCAGATTTCATACAGCTAGCCCTTTGATGGGGAGATCTGGGAGTAGTTTTATAGGTGTACATGCTCTTCTCAGAGGAGATACGTACCACCTGTTGTGATGACGGCATCCTAAACTGGCAGGTTCTGAGGTTTCCTTTTTATTCTTATAACTTTGTATTTGGGCATAATTTTGGACACACAGAAAAGTTTCAGGAATCATACCAAAAAAAAAAGTTTCCATGTACTTAAAAATATGGTGGTAAAATACACCTAGTAGAAAACTTACCATTTTTGCCATTTTTGAGTGTACATCAGGGGTATTATGTACATTCACAATGTTGTGTAACCGTCATCACTGTGTATTTCCAGAGTCTTTTCCTCATTCCAAGCAGGAACTCTGTCCCCCCTTAAACAGTAACTCTCTATTTCCCCCTCTTTCCCAGCCCCTGGTAACCTCTGTTTGCTTTCTATCTCTGTAAAATTGCCTATTCTAGGTACCTCGTATAAGTGGAATCATTTAATATGTGTCCTTTTGTGTCTGACTTACTACACTTGGTACAGCGTTTTAAAGGTTTATCCATGTTGTAGTGTGGATCAGAATTTCGTTTCTTTTTAAGGATGAGTAACATTGTACGTCCATGCTACCTTTTGTCTATCCATGCCTCTGTTGATGGACATTTGGGTTATTTCCACCTTTTGGTTATTGACTATGTTATGACCATCGGTGTACAAGTATCTATGAGGGTTCCTGTTTGTAATCTTTTGGGTATATACTTAGAAGTGGAATTACTTGATCTGTGTTTAACTTTGTGAGGAGCCACTGAACTGTTTTCCACAGTCCCTGCAATATTTCACATTCCTATCAGCAGTAAACAAGGGCTCCAATTTCTCCACGTCCTTGCCAACCCTTGTTATTTTCCTTTTTTTTTTTTTTTTTTTTTTTTTTAATTTTAGTGACCCTCCTAATGGGTGTGAGCTGGTATCTCATGATGGTTTTGATTTTCATCTCCCTGATGGTTAGCCAGTGATGTTGAACATCTTTTTGTGTACTTATATTGGCCATTTGTTTATCTTTTTTGGAGAAATGACTTCAAATTCTTCACCCAGTTTTGAATTGCCTTTTTTTTTAGTTGTAGGAGTTCTTTATATATTCACAATACCAATCCCCAATCAGATACATGATTTGCAAATATTTTCTCCCATTCTGTGGGTTGCCTTTTCACTTTTTTGATAGTGTTTTTGATGCCCAAAAGTTTTCAGTTTTGATGAAGTTCAATTTATCTATTTTGTCTTCTGTTGCCTGTGCTTTGATGCATATCCAGGCAGTCATTGCCAAATCCAATGTCACAAAGATTTTTCCTTTGTCTTCTAAGAGTTTTTTTTTTTTTTTTTAAGTAGACTTCACACCTAGCGTGGAGCCCAACATGGGGACTGAATTTATGACCCTGAGATCAAGACCTGAACTGAGATCAAGAGTCAGACATTTAACCAACTAAGCCACCCACCCAGGTGCCCCTTCTAAGAGTTTTATAGTTTGGGCTTTTGCATTAGGTCTTTAATTCATTTTGACCAGGGACCAGGTCAAAATTTTTGCATGTGGTGTATAGTAAGGGTTCATCTTCACTCTTTTGCATGTGCATATCCAGTTTTCCCAGCACCATGTGTTGAAAAGAGTGTCCTTTCCCCTTTGAATGACCTTGTACCCTTATTGAAAATCAACTGGGCTCTCTGGTCTATTTCACTGGGCTCCACTTTTGTCCTTATGCCCCATATACTTTTCACTGGGATTTACCAAATGTTAATATTTTACCATTTTTGCTTTCTAGCTCTTCTGTACACACACACACACACACACACACGTGTGAATGTGTGCATAGATATACATGTGTATTTTTTATCTACTTTTTTTTTGAACTGCTGAGAGTTAGTTGCAGACATGATGCTCCTTTACCCCTAAATACTTTAGTGTGGATTTCCTAAAAGCAAGGATATTCTCTTATATCATACATGGTAGGGGTAACACCACCCTCAAGGGGGCAAAAACTGATTATATGGGCAAAAAGTTTTTAGATTTTATGAATGACCTGTGGCTATCCAAAGCTCAGCCCTACCCAACAAAATCATATTTCTTAGTATTTAATGTACCTTATTAGGGAGAGATTCATTTAACTATCACTTAATTAACTAATGTTTCTCCTTTGGCTGTCCAATAATAAGAAAAAGTTAAGAATTGTCACATACACAACAATTCTCAAAATCAGGAAATTAACATTGATACAATAATCTATGAATTTTATGCTGTTCTGTTTTTACATTTCACCAGGAACACCACAGAAGTGATGTGTTCCTCATGTGCCCTTTTTCCATCTTGCCCTTCAGAGTAAAACACTATTCTAGGCACTGGGCATACAGCAGAGAACAAGGTATTGCTCATGTAGCTGACATTCTAGACGGGAGTTTACTAAGCACTGAGAAAGGATTGCCCATGGGAGAAAAAGCTTAGGGGTAACACTGGAACAGACTAGCCTTGCTCTTTACAGCCCATTTGATTGAGCAAAGTCTGTAGGAAACAGATTTATTTCCAATCTAAAGAACACACACTCTCTCTCATACACATGCTTGCGCACACACACACAGTATTAGAGATGAAGTGGGTTTCTCAGGGAAAAACTTAGTTTCCTATGATTCAAAGGACTTTCCTATGAGTCAAGGCTCAACATTTGACCTCTGCCATGACAGGCCCCCCTTTTTTGAGTATTGAGCTGGTCTCTATGCCTCGAAAAAATAAAAATTCTATCAACTTCACTATTCTCATCTGAAAAATGGAGAATAAAAATAATACATACTTAAAGAGTTATTGTAAAAATTAAATGTAGTAATGCATGAAAGAAGCATTTAGCTTAGTGTCTAGCTGAATAATTATGGATTATTATATTTTTTAAGAAAACACTATTCACTTAACTTATTATTTTTCTAGAAGATTGTTCACTAAACAAGGCTTTTCAAAGCAAGATCAGTGTGAGGAAGCTTGCACTAACTCTATTAACTAGTATTTCAATATGTCAGTTTTTAATTTTTATTTTTCATTCATGAATGTCAAGGTTGCATACACAATGGTTTTCTATATGTGTAACCAGGCACCTGGGTGCCTTATGTCAGGCCAGTTTGGGAGAAGTCTGATTTCTATTATGATCATGTTTGTGTACCTGCGTGAGCTCCAGATGAACAGAAAAGAGCTCATGGCATTAAGGTTCTGTTTAGACTCAAGGGTGGATTTATTGAGAAGCTAATGAAACTTAAGCTTCGCCCTCATTTGCACAGAAAATAAACATTCATTTTCATGGATTCAGAGCCTGAACCCTCCCCTAGTTACATGCCTATTCACAGAACCGAGGTCAAGTTCTGGCCATCTGTTTCACTCGACAGGAAAAATCTTGGTTTTACGATCTCATCTCAGCCTCTTGCGTCAGAATTTCAGAATTTCGTGGTGTGACATACAACTTTTCCCTTGTCTCTGGAGCACAGCTTCTATTCAATAACAAAATGCCTCTTTAGACCATTTGCATCACAAGGTCGAGTTCCCACTTCCTCTTCTCTTGGACGCCCCAGGAGATGGCTTGCTGAGGGACACATAAGCAAAGAGATTCAAAGCTGCTGTGCATTTCTTGTGCCCTGAATGTGGGTGGCCCTCTGGAAATAGAAGAGAATGGAGAAGGTAGAGACAGGGTGAGCAAGATGCCATAGACGGTGACCTATAAAGCAGTGTGCAGGGGTACAGTGACGAGGAGTGGGGATTGTTGAAGAATTTAAAGAAGAATGATCAGATATCAACACTGACACAGTTTGCCATGTGGTGCTATATATATAATGGAATAGTTCTCCATCCTCTCCTTCTGTTAGTTCTTCTTCTGCTAGAGGAACAAGTATCTGGCAGGCTTGCGCGTTTGTGGCAAATTAGAGAAATGGGCTGGATTCCTTTTCTGTGTTGGTACGGGATCAAGAAAAGACAGGAGCTAGAGGAAGGAAGGGCAAGGCAGAAATGGAATCAAGAAACTAGAGTTAAGAGCAAGCCTAAAAATAAGAACCCTGGTGAATTTGCAGAAATTAAAACAGGGTGTGGGACTTCCCATCAGACGTAGAATGGTAGGCTTGAGTCGATTTTAAGCAATTATATGTGCATGTCAAAGGACAGATTGGCCCAGACGTCTGGGATAACTGTGTATGTGGAAGAATTGGCAAACATTTGACTTATTAATATATTTAGTAAATCTTGAGATTACCTCTCCTGGGTACCGGGGCTTTGGGGAGGACCAGTGACCGTTAGTGGGAGGGGGAGTTTGTAAGCCTTAATCCGTGTGTGCCTCCAATTGGTTGTCCCTTTGAGAAAGACAGAAGCAGACCTGCAGAATGAAGAAACAGAGTGGACGGTGGAGGGAATGCCGTACTCACAGCTGTGGGTTCACGGGCCACCTCTGCAGTGACTTCTACGTGACTCTGGGCTAACGGGTCACTTTTTAATTTCTTTACACACCAGCCGTTCAAACCACTGTCTCTGAAACGCAGATCAGTGTTTTAGGACTGAATCCTCCAAGTTCTCTGTCTTACAAGATGCCCATTTGGTTTCATCTTGCTTTGGGCAGGTGGCCTATTCCCTCAGTCATCAGCGAATGCTTTTGATGATAGCTATGATTACACCTAATACCCTGGGTTTCCAGTGTCATTCACAACGTATTGCCTTTTTTCCCTTCCCCTAAGGAATTCTCCTTAGTATGACTTTCCCCTCTATCCAGACAGGATAGTCATTCTTCAGAGTCTTTCTTCCTGATTCCTCACCCTAATTACGTCCCAATCAGTGATGCCTGTTGCCACTAACTCCTACTGGCAGAGTCATCCCAAACTTCAGAGATAACTACTTCTCTCGATTATCCAGAAACTCCTACCATTTTCTTTTTCCATTCCAGATGCGTTTATTGGCTTTTGAGGGGGTAGAGATCAGGAACTCTTCCAAATGAGGTTTGTGGAGGCTGGCATACACACCACTGATGGCTTCCTGTTAGAACAAAACCCACAGGAAGTGTTGATGAAACAAACATTTTCCAGTGCTGTTAAGATAAAGCAGTTTCAATTGTGTGAGTTGACTGGTTTTATTTTAGTGGGAGCTCCCTTCTCTTTGTTTGTATTGGTCAAAAGAGTTAGGTACTAAGTGTTGGCAGTATAATATAGCATGCTTATCAGAAGAATTACCAGAAGAATATAATATCGGTAGCATGCTTATAAGAAGAATACATTAATTAATGCTTATCAGAAGAGTATACCATAGATAGCATGCTTATAAATAGTCAGGCATTAAGTGCTGGTCATGTAATACAGATAGCATACTTATCAGATTAGGACCTTAAGCTTATTACCTTTAGAAGGAGCCCTTTTTATTATTTACTGCTAGACCTGCATATTTTTTAAAGGTTTTGGGTTTTTTTGCCACATGAATTGTGTTTCCTAAATCACTCACATTCTCATTAAAAAAAAAAAAAAGACTTCTGAAATTCAAAGGCTTCGGAACAAGTGCTACCAAAGTTAATTGAAGTAATTGAAGCAAAAGCAACGAATGTTGGCATGTGGTTAACCTATACTACCTTACAGAAGGTAAAGCAACAATTTTTGTAGGACATTTAAGATACAGGAAACAACGTATTGGTCTTCACCAGGCACAACCTTTGGATACTATGTCAGAGCCAGAACTAGAGGGCTGAATGGTGTTCACCCAAAAAAAATATGTCCACCCCGAACTTCAGAATGTGCCTTATTTGGAATAAAGGTTTTTGCAGGTATAATTAAGGTAAAGATCTCAGAATGAGATTTATCCTACATTAAGGCAGGCTCTAAATCTAATGACAAGTGTCCTTACAAGAGACAGGAAAGGAGAAGTCATAGGCATAGAAGCAGAAGGCCATATGAGGACAAAAGTGAGATTTATGCAGCCACAAATCAAGGAATACCCAGAGCCACCAGAAGCCAGAGCCTTCTGTGGAACGTGGCATTGCAGACACGTTGATTTCAGACTCTCTGTTGTTTTAAGCCACCAAGATTGTGGTAATTTATTACAACAGATTTAGAAAACTGATATAATTACCTTGTTGGAATATTCTAGCAAGAGCTTTAGAGGGCAGCGAACCGGGAAAAATAGGACTAAGAAATCCAGAACTTCATTGAGGAGTTGAGGTTGGCTGGATCTGATTCCAAACATAAAGGATCAGGGGAGGGTTTCTTCTTGGATTGGGATGTACAGGGAGCTGGACAAGGTTGGCCGACACCATTATTTTCCGGCCATGACTCTCCCCATACCTTTCTCAGCACAATTGAGAGACACCAGCCAAACTTAAAGGGTTCCATGTAGAGATATCTGAGAAAACGAGGGCCATAATATTAATTGTGAGATTTTTCAATAAGATAGGTATTTCCAGAGAGACTTGTCTAAGATGGGCCTCAAATGGCTTGATCTTATCTGCAGGTTTGGCTGCTTAGACTCTTAATGTTCCCACTTCTCAACAAGAATGCCAGGCCCTGACCCCTGGTGCCAGCCAGAAATTTCCCAGTGATAGGCACACCATGAAGCTAATCCTATGGAATTAACACTATGGTAAATTTCACCCTAATAAACTCCCAACCTCAAAGCCACTCTGGTTCTTCTGCTTTTTCTTTCTTTTTTTTGTCAGTAATTAAAAAATTTTGGAGCAGTTTTACATTTACAGAAAAATTGGAAAGACAGTGCAAAGGGTTTCTGTGTACCCTGAATCCAGTTTCTCCTATTACGAGCATCCTACATTGGTATGGTACATTTGTCACAACTGATGAACCGATAGTGATCCACTGTGATTAACAAAGGCCATATTCATTCAGATTTCCTTGGATTTTACCTACTGTCCTTTTTCTTTTCCAGGATCCCATACAGGACACCTCATGGTATTTAGATGTCATGTCTCCTTAGGTTCCTTTTGGGTATGACATGTTCTCAGATTCTTGTTTTTGATGACCTTGACAGTTGCGAGGACTATGGGTCATGTATTTCACTAACTGTCTCTAAATTTGGATTTGTCTGATGCTTAGACTAAGGTTGTGAGTTTTGGAGAGGAAGACCACCAAGGAAAAGTCCCCTTCTCATCACATTATATCAAGGTGCACACTATTACTGTTGGTGTTGACCTTGACCACGTGGATGAGGGAGCGTTCGTCAGGTTTCTCCACTGCAAAGTTCCCCTTTGACCAATTGTGCTATAATGCTAACCTTCAGAGGGATGTCACCATGCATAGCCCAACTGGGGAGTTATGTTCCACCTCCTTTGGTGAAGGATATGTTCAGATATTTTTGTCCATTTTGTAATTGTGTTGTTGTTTATTTAATTATTTTTGAGTTTTAAGGATTCTTTGTGTATTTCGCATACAATTCTTTTATCAGACATGTTCTTCACAAATATTTTCTCCCAGTTGGTGACTCTTCCCTCTATTCCTGTAATAAAGCCTCTCAAAGAGCAGTTTTTAATGTTAGTGAAGTCCAATTTATCAATTGTTTCTTTCAATGGTCATGCTTTGGGTGTTGTATCTGTAAACTCATCACCAAACCCAAGGTCTTGTTGGTTTTCTCCTATGTTTTCCTTTAGAAGTTTTCTAGTTTTGCATTTTACTTTTAGGTCATGATACACTTTGAATTACTTTTGATGAAAGATGTAAGGTCTTGGCTTAGGTTCATTTTGTCATTATGGACGCCCAGTATTCCCAGCACCATTTGTTGAAAAGACTACCCTTTCTCTTTTGATTTGCCTTTGCTCCTTTGTCAAAAGTCAGTCTGCTACAAAACGCTCTGCTGGAATTTTGACTGGGATTGAGATGAATCTGTAGAGTAAGGTGGGAAGAACTGATATCTTACCAATATTGAAAGACAATCTCTGTCTTTTCGTTGGTGTATTTAGACCATTCACAATTAAAGTGATTAATGATAAAGTTAAGTTCGCATCTACGATGTTTGTGTCTGTTTTCCACTCACTGCATTTGTTTTGTCTCTGTTTTTTCCCCTGTATGTCTAGCTTTTCTGGTTTCAACAGCATTTTGTGTGGTTCTATTTTATCTCTCCTCTTAGTATATCTATTAAAAATAGAGTTTGCTAATGGAGTTTGCAGTATACACTTTTACCTCATCGAAGTCCGTGAGCAAATAACATCATTTGCTTCACGTGTGGTACGGTACCCTATGATTGAGTATACTCAACTCCTCCTTCCCATCTCTTACGATTCTGAGTCATTTATTTCAGTTTTCCGTATACCATAATCACCCAATACATTGTGACTATTATGACTTTAAATAGTTATTTTTTAGATACTTTAAAAATAATAAAATAAAAGATTTTATTTTAGCTTTCTTTATTCCCTCTCTGATACTCATCCTTTCTTGGTGCAGATCCCAATCCTGACCTATACCATTTTTCTTATGCCCGAAAAACATCTCTTAAAATGACTTGCAAGGCCAAGCTCTTGGCAATGAATTCCTTCCGTTTTCATTTGTTTGAAAAAAGTATTTCTCCTTCATCTATGAAGAGAATTTTCTGAATGCAAAATTCTAGGTAGGTAGCTTTTTTCTTTCAAAGCTTTAAATATTTCACTTCTACTTTGTTCTTGCTTGCATGGTTTCTGATGAGTAGTCTGCTTTAATTTTGATCAGTGCTCCTCTAAAGATAAGGCGCTTTTTTCCCCCTTCTCTATTTTTTTTTTTTTTCAAGATTTTGTCTTTGTCTTTGATTTTCTGGAGTTCAGATGATACACCTGGTTGTAGACTTTCTGATATTTATTTTGTTTGGGGTTCACTGAACTTAATGAATCAGTGGTTTGCTGTCTTTCATGAATTTTGAAAAATTCTCTCCATTCTTATTTCAAATATTTCTTCTGCCCTGTCTCTTTATCCTTCTTCTTCTCATATTCCAATTACCCATCTATTATACTTTTTGTAAGTTGTCCACAGTTCCGGTCTGGTGTCTCTCTCTTCATTCTTTGTCTTTTCAGATTGTGCTTTTCTTCTTGCTTTATTGTGTCCTTTGTAATTTTCATTGAAATTTGGACACTCTGTGTTAGAATAAAAACTGAGGCCAATGTGCATTTAAGGTGAGGCTTTGTATTAACCTGGCTAGGAGTTGGCCTGTGTTTAATATTTGCTGTATCTGCAGGTACTGAAGACTTTAAATTCCTCTGGTGTCCTTGTTTTTGTCTTGTCTGTTGACTTAGGGATTCTCTCCTTAGGGAGAGTTTAAATCTTACAACTCTTAATTGTGAACCACGGTCATTATGCGGGAGCCCTGTTGATGTGGTAGGGGCAGGGGTAATTCTATAATTTTATAATTAATTCTCAGTCCTTTAATGGGCCTGTGTCCATGGGACATGACCTTCACGAGTGTATCTTACCCTCCCTCCCCACTCCTGGGCGAGAGAGCCATGCTAAATGGGCCAGAGTGACAGAAATGTTCTTCCCCAGGTGGGATAAGGCTCTCGGTAAACACTTGCCCCATGAGAGGAGGTCTTTTTAGAGAGAATACTCACATTGTACTTCACTACAGCTACGTTTCCCACACCCCTACCAGAGTCCTGTGGTTCCTTCTTGTCTCCTCACCATGAGAGCCCTGGGGGGCATCCCGAGGCAAGACTCAGGAAGGCACGGGGGGCCCCTGAAGACAACATCCCCCAAGAGTTTGTCACTCTCAGGACACTCCACACTCAGCCTACAGCAGTTGATGAAAGCCACCTTTTAAGTGTTCCAGTTTATGGCTCCAGCAGCTCCTCCAGCAGATGTGTCCGTGGTTCTCTGGGTTTACCCGTGTCTCCAGTGTGGCAAGGATGGTTCACTCCGCAACTTGAGTTTCTTGAGGCATCCGTGAAAATGTGTTGATTTTGTTTTTCTCTCATCTTTCTTGTAGTTGCACGAATGGGAGTGACTTCCAAGTTCTTCACATGTCGGAATGGAGAAGCATCTAACCTAATTTTAAAGACTGGATTTTGTTCTTAAGGGCACCCCCTGGCTTATTCTCAGGCTGAACTCCAGGTGGAAATATTAGATCTCTACAAATAGCACAATTAGTCTGGAGTTTTCTCTTAATATCACCTCTTCCTTGAAGCTTTCTGTGAAGCCTTCATCTCACACTGAACTCACCTTCATCTGAGTTTAAATTCCTTTGTTTCTTTTCTTTTTATATTGATTTGCACTTAACTCAATGCTACTTAGTGATGCTTGATTTTGGACAATGAACGGCCTCTTCAGCTCTTTCATGGGAGGAACAATCTTTTATGCAACTGTTATACTCCTAGGTGTACCTGCCATAAGTGTATATTAGGCATATGAGAAATACTGAATTAAGTGTTTAGGGCAGCATGGGGGTTGCTTACTTCTCTTCGACTCTGCTGATGGTGAAGCTTCTTCAGACTTCCAGAACAGAAATATGTGCAGGTCCCTACAGTTAATAGAGGCTTATTGTCAGGATAGATGGGAGGGTAAGAAGGAAAGGACAAAACAGCCCAACAGGCAGACCCCACAAGTGACTGGCACATCGCTCATTACCAGTTTGAGGTACAACAAGAAATGAGTTCATTTCAGAGCAGGGGCGGTGACCCAAGAGCAGTCACCCATGTGGGGACAAGCCCTGTACCTCTGCTTCCCCCTCTCTGCCTACATTCTGGTTGACGGCCCCTTCTGCTACTCTGTCCATATGTGTCACCGATTGACTGATTTAAGGAAGACCCTCTCGGCCCTCTCTGTGTGCCAGGAACCCTGCAAGGCTTTGGATATAATAAGGAGAAGAAACATACAGTTCCTGTGCACAGAGCATAAAGCCCAGAGAGGTCAAGTAGACTGGTCATTGTAGCACCATGAGTGCTGTGATGGGGATCTGGGCGTATCGTGGGGGCTCGTAGAAGGAGCATTTCTCCAGTCGAGGGGGCCAAGAAGACC
This sequence comes from Leopardus geoffroyi, assembly GCF_018350155.1. Classification (NCBI taxonomy): domain Eukaryota; kingdom Metazoa; phylum Chordata; class Mammalia; order Carnivora; family Felidae; genus Leopardus; species Leopardus geoffroyi. The sequence continues at coordinate 4,095,620 of NC_059338.1, read as the reverse complement.
TTCTTGTAGCAAGTGCCACCCAAAGGGAGAAGGAAATGCAGAGGGGATTTACCAGCTGGGTGATTGTGGTGAGTCCTTATTACAGGCAAAGGGGGCACTGTGCACAAAGACCTGGGGAAATACCATGGTGTTTGGGAGACAGAAAGCTGTTTAGAATGACTGCAGAGTGGAGGATGGGATGGGGAGCAGGGCAGGATGCGGTGGGAATATAAAAAGATAGTGTCCTAAAGATACACAGGGCCAGATTATTAGGACACTTTCATCGTGTCAATAAGTGTGAACTCTTTATCCTAAATGCCCCTGGAGGGAAGACACTGGCGACTTTCAGCCATGAAAATGACACAATCCAAATGGCATTTTGGAAATACCATTCTGTTAACTGTTGGAAAAGGCCGGGCCAGGCTTGACACAAAGAGACTAGTTACTGAGCTTTTCCCATCATCTGAGGAAGAGACGATGGGTGCAATGAGACAGACATGAGCAGAAGGGAGGGAGAAATATTTAGGAAGTAGAATGGTGAGGCCCAGGACTTCCTACATGAAGCCTCAGAGGGGAATGGCTAGCCTTTCGATGTCATGTTTGCCTCAGCACACCATTTCTGGGGGCCGGGCAGCTCGCTCAGGGTGGGGAGTCGGAGGCCCACAAGACAGTGCCATTCTGTGCCTCCTCATCTCTGCCGAGTAGCCCCTGACTTCTAGTTCTTGAGGGTGGGAAGCAATCAGGACAAGGATTGTTTGATCCATCGAAACAAGGAACCAAGAGCAAGGGAGGATTTTAATAGGAGACCGGGTAAGAGTCTTGTTGAGGATGGAAGCCAAAGTAGTTAATTCTTGCCTTTTCTAAAGATGGTACGGATGAGCGGGGAAGATCTAACGCTCTTGTCCACCAGCAGGCAGGTGTTCCTTCATGGAGAACCACTTGGTAAACCGAGGTAGTTAGCTTCCCACTGTCCCAAGTCCTAACCTCTAGCAGCTCCCTGGGAGGACACGAGAGTCACATGGCTCTCTCCAGACCAGGACATCCCTACACTTAAGTAAGTGGCCCTCATTCTGGGGTGATTCCTCATTAGGACTGATCCTTGAAAGCTGACTTTCAGATCCACAATCTTGGATCTGATTTTCACCTTGTTCATTCTTCTCTGCAAGGAGGTTTCACTCAAAATAACGCTGTGCTATCAGTCTAATTACTGTGTGATTCTGAATGAATACAACACCCACCAGTAGCACCCATGCTGTTGTGTTTATGTCCTGATGGGTTACAGGCGTATATTCTTGAGCTATTATGAAATTATTTCTGGTGAACTAAAAAAGAAAAAAAAAGAGAGGAAGGGAAAAGAAAGAGTACTGCTATTTTAAACAACAGCTGCCTTTGGGAGGGTGATGGATTTTGTTAAAAATAATCCCAGGGACTGCTGGTCTTTTGTGCCCCCGATGTCATAGACGGCCCCTTTGCCAAGCACCTTAATGGGTTTTGATGCAAGAAATATGCGCCCGGAACTAACTTTGAGAGTGAAGATTAGAGAGAGCTTTGTTCTGCATTCTGTAGGAAAATAATTCAGAGTTCCTAGGAGGCAATGTGGATATGGGAGAAGTGGCTGAGGAAAAGACGGGAAGATGGGAGGGAGAGAGAGTCAATAGTTGCTGAGAAGCCAGGAAACCCACACAAATGTGCAAACCTGAGCGCTCTTTTCCGTGGGGGCACGGCTGACACGTTCAGGGCAGGGATGACCAGCATCCGCGCGTAGGTGCACATCTGTGCGGTGACTTCTGTGAACCAGAGCCCTCCCCCATCGTCCCCAGCTTCTCAGTAAAGCCTGATACACATCGTATGTGAGGAGCGGTGAGTGGAAGTAAAGGGGATTCCGCACGAAGGTGAGCATACGAATGACGCAGGATGCCGTAGACAGGAAGCCACCTGTAGACCCAACCAACGCACTGGGGACCAGAGGTAAATATGAGAACAAAAACCTCCGCGAATTCACAGCAATGATGGGGCAGGCATCACACCTTCCATAAATTATGAATCAGGGGCTGAGAAAACTTTTTAAAAACAAGGATGACCCCAGTTAAAAACTTCGTTATCCTATCCATGACTGACCCTAACATGTGAGCGAGCTGTGGAAAGGTACAGAGGGAGGCCCACATAATCTAAATAGATCTCTTATAAATCAAGTGGAAAAAATGGTAAATAAAATGTTCTATTTTTTTAATTAAAAGAGAGAGAGAGAGAGAGAGAGAGAGAGAGAGAGAGAGAGACAGAGCAGGTGTGCATGTGAGCAGGGAAAGGGCAGAAGGAGAGAGAGAGAGAGAGAGAGAGAATCCCAGGCAGACTCCATACCCGGTGTGGAGCCCATCTCGAGGCTCGATGCCACAACCCTGAGATCATGACCAGAGCTGAAACCAAGAGTCGGTCACTCAACCAGCTGAGCCCCCCAGGTGCCCCAAAATATTCTAAACTTTTACCTAGACAAGCATATCTTCATACTGTCAAAACTAAAAATATGTATAAGGCTGGGTAAGAAATGAAAAACACACAGAATTAATAAAATATATGTTTATTTCAGGAAACGTAGTTGTCTTGCCCTTAGTTCAGAAAAGTCATCAATTATGTTCTTTTATCAATACTTTCATATAATATTTGTCTTGTTCAAAGCAATGTCAAATTAGATCATTTTTCTTGAGCTGTTGTGTTCATAGATACTTTTTATTAATTTTGACCTGTAGAAAATTTGCAGCTGGAGCCAACAAGAAAATGTGTAAAGCAGTATTTCACTGGAAATGAACTATAAATTTTATATATTATGCTTGAACATTGTGATGAGGTCAAATATAATAAATTACTGCAGAGTATGTTACCAAATGTTTAGATGTTATCATATAAATTACTATCACTTACACCATAATTTTTTTCTTTTTTGTTAACCTTTAAAGCAATAGCTAGATCCATACAGCCCTTAGTTCTTTCAAAAATGTCAGTGCTGGAATATTATTTAAAAAAACAAAAATGGCAATATGTAGTTATTTCTGTTTAGTTGAAACTATACCATCGTCACTAATGGACTTAAAATTGTCTCTGTAGAAACTAATAGCAGAATTTTTTATATATCTTTTCCGTCAGAGTTATGGAAACGCTTTTATTTTCTTTTTCTAATTTTTTTACGTTGTTGGAATATCACTTTGGGATTTACTATTTATTTCAGGATCTTCTTTTGTTTCCCTTCATTCTTCCAGGTCCTCACTTTAACCTAAATGTAATTATTTTAACAATGATTAGTAACATTCCCATCATGTGCCCCACGGCAGTTTTAAGATCAGTTTGTTAGGCATTTTGTCAAAATCTTTCATCTTTGATAGATCCAGAAAATATTGCATGTAATCTTGGATTTGTTCCGAAGAATGTCATTTCTTTTGGCACAGTTGGGTGCATGTCTTATAGTGACAAATTCACACTATGCAATTTGTATGTCACCAAGGAAATCTTCTGAATTTCTGCCTAAAATTATATCATAGGCACATGAATTTGAATTGGATTTTGTTTTGCTCAAAATATTCCCAGCAGGTCAAAATAATGCAATGGCCATCTTCTAAAATCTTCACCCAATAAAGTGCAAGAGGTTTAGTCTTTTCCTCAGCTATGAAATTTGCCAATGTCATTAATGTAATTTCCTTCATCTTCAGATGGGCAGGTCAAAATTACATTTGATGTTTCCAAATTGTTAGGTTTGAGTAATTCTCTTTTTCATTATCGTTGTTTTTATCAGTAATTTGATTTTCACTTAGTAAGGGGTATAAAGTTGTGGGCCTTTCATTTCACCTGTTCAAGTTGCAGATTGGATGAAAATAGTTTTCTTACTCATGTATGTTGTTTCATAAATAACTCAATCTTTCATTAGGAAACGTAATGTCTACATCACAAATCTTATGTTGGTCACACATGTCAGAAATGTGTTCACCTTCATTGGCTACAGTTCTAAATAGTTCAGTATCTTTTTTTTCAGCTTTTTCTTTTTTATTTATGAGCTCGAATTTCCCCCTTTCCTCTAGCTTTGTTGAGATATAATTGACATATAACACTGGGTAAATTTCAGGTGTGCACCAAGTTGATTTGATACATTGACATGTTGCCACATGATCACCAGCCTAGCTTTAGCAACCAGCTCCAACCGTCACATAATCACCATTTCCTTTTTTGTGGTGAGAACACTTAAGATCTACTCTATTAGCGACTTTCAAATATAGAATACAGTATTATTAGCTATAATCACCATGCTGTACATTAGATCCCCAGAACTAATAGTGTGAATAACATTATAACTAGAAGTTTGTACTCTTGGACCAATATCTCCCCATTTCCCCCACCCCCAGCCCCTGGCAACCAATAATCTGTTTTCTGAGGTTTTTTTTTTTTTTTTAATATTCCACATATAGGTGATATCATACAGCATTTGTCTTTCTCTATGTGACTTATTTCACTGAACCTCAAGGTTCATCCACGTTGTTGCAAATGGCAGGATTCCCTTCTTGGCTGAATAATATTCTCTGTGTGTGTGTATGTGTGTGTGTGTGTGTGTGTGTGTACAAACATCAACATATTCTTTATCCATTGACAGACACTTGCAAATTTCTTAGTTTCTTCTATCATATTCTTGACTTATTGACCTAAGAATTTTAAAAATGTATTTCTTAAGACTGTATAAAATTTGAACATACGCTCATTAAATTAAAATTCATTTAAATTAAATTCAAATTAAAGTAAATGTAAAGGATTTTACAAACAAAATAGTTTCTGTGTTCAAGAAAGTTATTTTTCTTCTAAAATATTTCTGTGTGGGAATCTACCCCCCAAAACCAAGAGCACACTGTATACACCGTATGTTACCCAACTTGACAATAAATTATATTTTTTTAAAAGTTACAACTGGGGCGCCTGGGTGGCGCAGTCGGTTAAGCGTCCGACTTCAGCCAGGTCACGATCTCGCGGTCCGTGAGTTCGAGCCCCGCGTCAGGCTCTGGGCTGATGGCTCAGAGCCTGGAGCCTGTTTCCGATTCTGTGTCTCCCTCTCTCTCTCTGCCCCTCCCCCGTTCATGCTCTGTCTCTCTCTGTCCCAAAAATAAATAAACGTTGAAAAAAAAAAATTTAAAAGTTACAACTGTTTGCTTGGTCACTCAAAAAAAAATTTCTGTGTGTTAAAAGGAAAATGTGAATCATAATCAATAAATATAAAACTAAAAATCATTTCAAGCTGAAATTTTAGTCAATATTTGAAACTTTATTAGAATCATATTGAGTATGTTTATAAAAACAAAGATGTCAAAGCAGTCAATGTCTGTTCACTTGCCGATGTCAAGAATCAATGCCATGCTTTTTGAATATCGTGGTGGCTGCAAAGGTCTCAACTTCAGAGTAATGTGGACCATTTAACATTGCAAAACACCTTTCATGTGCCACGCATCACCTGTGCTGGTTAGTGAGTCTCTGTGGAAGCTACAAATTGAAATGCAAAGAGAAGCAAGAAAATGGACAATTGGCACTACGGGGAAATGATCATCTTTTATACAAGAACTCGCTGCATTCGTGTTATCGGAGAGCACTAATGTGACAAGTTAATTTGTTTTGTTCTGTCCTAAGAGCTTCCACCATTCAAACCTCTTTTCACGCTGCACGTATTCATCGCTTAGCGCCGTGACCTACCGACTTAGTGGTATTTAGACACAATCGCTTTTTATTTTGAGGACAAAGGACAAGAGATGTGGAGAAGTGCTTCTCCGGGGGGAGTAAAAGGTGTTAGTTACAAGAGCAGATGTTGGGATTATCCGTCCTTTGGCCGTTGTTGGACACTGGATCCCCAGGGAAGACGCATTGGTATGTTGTTTAATAAATTCGCTCTTGGCCATGTTCATGATATGAGTCCCTCTAAAACATGGCACCTTGGGCAGGATCCCTTCGCCAGAATCAAAATGTTAGTGACCCTAGCAGTTGTCTTATATATTTAGTTGAGCATCTTTACAAGGAGACGAGCAGCCATAGTCTCCGTTTGACTTTACCTCCACTGTCAGCTGTAACATCAACAGCCTTATACACCTTGAATTTCAGTCCCTTATCCGATGTGTATGTTGGTTGTAATTCTTTTCCCTTTTTCGTTTCCTTCTGCTTGGGTAATAAAAGTCTGCTTTTCCAGCCTCTGTACCTCCCCAGCTCCGGGCTGTGTCCAAGGAGATGGAATTTTCTAATCAGCAAACCTGGGTTATCTGCTCAGGATGGTCTTGGGAGAGATGGGATCCCACAACCATGCTGGACGTGTGATCCATGTTGGTCCATCGCAGTTGCCTTTTATACCCCAGACACGAGGATTAGTTCAGAGATGGGTACGAGATCCCAGCAGGGACAGGGTTTTTCAGAGGTCAACATGGTCTCTGAGATTTCTCTACTTCAACATTGTAAGCACTAAGGACCATGTAAGCCTGGAGATGCCACCAGATGTTTTTGCTGCAACTGGAGAATGCCTACCCGAGAATAAACCAACCCAGAAGATTAAGAGTCAAGAGATTAAGAGAAAGACAGCTGGTGACGTCATTCGAGCCCCTGGACCCAGCCTCACCTACTGGAGTTATATGATCAAGTACATTCTTTTACTCTTGTCTTTTTTCTTATCTAACCCAGGTTAAATGTTTGCATTTCTAACCAACGTGTTCAAAATAATACACAACCTTCCTTCCGTCTGGCTTCTGATTTTGTTCTTCACGTACTTCACTGTAGCGTTTCCGATGTGACTTCCCCATTCAGATGTTTGTGATGTTGAACAAAAGAGTGAATGGAGCTAACAATGACTTACTGTCCCCCCCCCCCATATATGGAAGCATTTATCAGACCTTCCACTGTTTAATTAAGTTCTATGAGATGTGTGTTATTCTCACGGTTACAAGTGTGGAAACATCTGTTCACAAGGTTTGAGCATCTTGTCTAAGACCACACAGCTAGTGGGCAGCCAAGACAAAATTTTGAGCCTGGAAACACTCCAAAACCCACCACTTCCACCCTCCCCTCGCTCAGCCTCCAAACAAAAATTAAAACAAGACCCCAAAACATTATTTGTTTGGATGCCTTAGATCCAGTGATTTCTCAGTGGCCCTTCTCCTCACGGTTCCATGACCCTGTTCACCATGTCGCCTCACTCCTCTCAAGGAGATCAGTGATGTTTTCCTAGCTGGTTTCATAATGAACAGTTTGCGGGGTGCTTGGGTGGCTCAGTTGAGCATCCGACTTACGCTCGGGTCACAGTCCCGCAGTTCAGGAGTTCGAACCCTGCATGATGCTCACTGTTGTCACCGCAGAGCCCATTTTGGATCCCTTGTCTCCCTCTCTCTTTTCCCCTCCCCCGCCCATACTCTTTCTCGAAAATAAACGTTAAAAAAATAAATAATGAACAGTTGGCACATTTGCCTTTCATGTCTCTTAGCATTTTAAAAAAATTTTAGTGTTTATTTTTTTAATTTATTTTAATTTATTTTTTTTTTTAGTTTATTTATTTTGGGGACAGAGAGAGACAGAGCATGAACGAGGGAGGGGCAGAGAGAGAGGGAGACACAGAATCGGAAACAGGCTCCAGGCTCTGAGCCATCAGCCCAGAGCCCGACGCGGGGCTCGAACTCACGGACCGCGAGATCGTGACCTGGCTGAAGTCGGACGCTTAACCGACTGCGCCACCCAGGCGCCCCTTAATTTATTTTTTTACATCTATTCACTTTTGAGAGACAGAGAGAGACAGAGCACAAGTGAGGGAGGGGCAGAGAGAGAGAGGGAGACACAGAATCCAAAGCAGGCTCCAGGCTCCGAGCTGTCAGCACAGAGCCTGACGTGGGGCTCGAACTCACAGACCCTGGGATCATGACCTAAGCCGAGGTCGGTCGCTCAACCAACTGAGCTACCCAGGCACCCCAATGTTTATTTATTTTGGAAAGAGAGAGAGAGACAGAGCATGAGCAGGAGAGGGGCAGAGAGAGAGGGAGACACAGAATCCGAAGCAGGCTCCGGGCTCTGAGCTGTCTGTAGAGAGCCCGACGTGGGGCTCGAACTCACAGACCGCGAGGTCATGACCCGAGCCGAAGTCGGACCCTCAACCGACTGAGCCCACAGGTGCCCCAACTCTTAGTATTTTTCAATCAAATTCGATAATCCATGGAAAGTGTTTAGCATAATGACTAGCACATAGTAAGGCCCTCAAAAATGCCTGTTGCTAGTGTTATTAATATAGAGATACTCAGTGTTCTTAAATGAATTCGTTAGGAGGCTCCAGCCCCTTGCCGCTCCTGTCCCTAACCTCTCCCCACGTACCAGTTTGGTAAGGTGACCCACGGCCACCTCCCTTTTGCATGGTTATCTCTCTCATCCCATCAGGGGTTGACGCTATTGTGCTCGCCAGGTAGCTTCAGCTTTTTGAACGTGCCACTTATCCGCGTTTCCAGGGAAATCTGGGGGTAGAATTGATAGACTCACCAGGTTGGAATCTAACAGTCAAGGTGATGGCTTTGGCTGCAGAATGAGGTGTGGGCTTGAAGACAAGAGAGGAAAGACACCATCTCCTCTGTGACCCGGGGAAGCAAAGAAAACAGCTCTGGATTTGGGGCTGGGGGCAGGTGGGAGGGAGAACAAAGTTAACAGCAGAAAGCGGGCTGGAGATGACAGCAGAGACCAGCTTTATGTGTCAGCAAATGCTGAACTGAAGTAATAAAACTGTGCTTATAATGATTCACCCAGAGAGAGTTTGTACCCTGAGAGCTTCGCACATGGTGGCAAAGCGTCCTTGTCCTCTGAAAACAGCTGTGGGGGAAGGGCGGAGCAGGAGTGGAGGGGGAAGGATGCGGGGTCTGGGGCGTGATCTTTGGAGAGGCCGTTCCTTCCCCCTTGTGTGACAGCGGTGGAAAGGGACTCGGCGGCAAAAGTGGCCACAGAGCCTGCTGTTTGGGGCTGCCCTGGGCACCTGCTTGATCACATGTTCACGGAAGATCATGTGCTCTCTCCAGCCCAGATGGACACGACCTGTTTCTGCACCAACATCCCGAACTCGTGGGCACTGACCAGCAGCCAGAGGGTCATGTCCTGCCTACATCGTAGCTGGGGGCCCCAGCCCGGCCACTGAGCTGAGAACATTGTTTCGTGCCCTTGATTCTGCTTTCTGGGTGGAAAAGCCCCACAGCCCAGCCGCTCTGGTGAGGAACCAGAGCTCCTCCCTGCTCTGCGGGGTTCCTGGCAGGGAGCAGGATGGCCCCTGGGGCAGAAAAGGGGCTCTGTCTGCTTCCGAACAAACCCTTCTCAGAGCGTGGGGTCTTTAAGTGTGCAATCATTACTTGAACAAAGAGTTGATTCACTGATGGATTAATTAACGAAAACATTGCTTCTTAAGGGCGCCTGGGTGGCTCAGTCGGTTAAGCATCTGGCTCTTGATTTCGGCTCAGGTCATGATCGCACGGTTCCTGAGATCGAGCCCCATGTTGTCAGTGCAGAGCCTGCTTGGGCTTCTCTCTCTCTTCTCTCTCTCTCTCTCTCTCTCAAAATAAGTAAATAAACATTAAAAAATTTTTAAAAATCCCTTCAAAACTTAATTTTTGGCTTCTGCAAGAAAGATTTAGGACTATGTTTGCCCTGGCACACCCAAAGATAAAGTCCTCCTTCCTCCCAAACTCAAACTCCTTGAGGAAATAGAATATAATATATATAAAGCTCGGGCCCTTATGTAATCCAGTCTTATCTCCAGGTTGCGTTTAAAGACACCCTAAAAAAAGAGAAAATAAACTCAGAAAAAAAATCATCTGATCTTTATCTGATTCTCTCAAAGAACATTTAAGGAAATCCCATTCAGAATCCACAGGCAAAGCATTTCATTTCACTTACATTTTTGTTATTAGTTTTCATTTATTGTTTTATTTTACAACCCCTTCCCCATGCCCCCCCCAACTACTGGGGTGCCGTCCTAGAACCCTGCAGTCCTTTCGTGGGAGTGTCTGTCGTCACTCAACAGACGCACAACTGAATTACACAGAAAGCGGTTATCAGCTGGGAACACGGCTTAAATTAGTTTATCAGACTGGCTTCAGTCACTTACCAGAAACCTAAGTTGGAGAACCTTAGAAACTGGTCAGCAGAGTCTCCCTGGTTCCCAAAGTGAAGCACACTCAGAGCCAAAGCTTGGAAGGGGCTCAACTTCCCCAGTCCAAGAAAAAAGACAAATGCGTTGAATGACGGTAACAGGAACACAGCAACCCACCCACAGTGGATGAAGTTTCTTCTCATACACTTAGAGGAGGTAGCCACCTTGAAATGCCATCACTGTCAAAGAAGATAAATTCATAGACTGTCTATGTCATGAGGCAAGTGATCTAATACAAAGAGAGCAATCAGGCTCTACCAAGTTATCTCCTCCGAGAAGCATTGCGCACGAAGAATGTGTGCCTCCAGCATCAACTTAGAGAAGCAGTTCGCTTATTCAATTACTGAGACGTATAGCTTGACAAGAGGGTATCAGTTCACCAATGAGCAGAAACTTTGTAGCGTTAGTTCTGACGAGCATCTCACTCTTTTACTTCTAAATTCTACAATCACCAGATGGTTTTGTGTTCTGTGCTTGGCCAACTGTGTGACATTAGTCAAGCCACTTAAATTCTGGACCTATCTTAATTTTTTTTTTAATTTATTTCTGAGAGAGAGAGGCGGGGGCAAGGGGCAGAGAGAGAGAGAGAGAGAGAGAGGGAGACACAGAATCCAAAGCAGTCTCCAGGCTCTCAGCTGTCAGCCACAGAGCCCGACGCGGGGCTCGAACTCACGAACTGTGAGATCATGATCCTGAGCTGAAGTCGGACCCTTAACTGACTGAGCCACCCAGGCGTCCCTGGACCTAGCTTTCAATACTCAGTGAAAAGGCTGGGCTAGATCATCCCTATGTGACTTTCAAGTGTTAAGAGTTTGAATAAATTAATATCGTTTGTACTGTTATCTCCTGAGCAGAGCAACCCACTACAAAGCTGGTATAAAAGGATTCATTCTAATTCCTAAGATTCATGCCATGGGTAGCTCTTCCTGTCTAGCTGTGTTGCTACTCCATCTATTTCCTTTAGTCTGGACTGATTGGCCTGCTTCATTAGAACAATATTATGGCTCACAATAAATTTCATTTACTGTTTTCATACTGTACTGTCATTTTGGAAGAGACACCGATACGGCATAATGATCAAAAGGTGTGGGCTCGGGAGCCACATTGCCTGGATTTGATAGCTTCACCACTTCCTTGACGCATGATCTTGGGACAGTTAGCGGTGCCTCTGTGGTGTCCCCCAAACAAAAGGGAATACAAGACTACCTACTTTGTGAGGATTAAACGGATTAATACATTGAAGTGCTTCGGACAGCCACACGGCACATGGTAAGCATTCGGGGACCGTCAGCCACCATGTTGATCATGATCGTTACGTCCATTGATCGTCACGAGACCAAACAGACGTTCCCAGTGACCCTTCAGATGCAGGAACTAGAGGAAAAGACAAGTCAGACTAATTGCCAGACATCACCCAAGCCAGAGTGTCTGCTGGTGAGGATTTTCGTTTCCAGGGGGCAATCTCTCCGCACACCGGGCTTCCCCTGTGAAACCAAGGGCTGGGCTTTGGCCATCGGCAGGTCGGACGAACTTCACGCCATCAGAATCTGTCCCCCGGCCAGACAGCACACCCCAGTATCCCATCAGCTATCTTGAAGTTCTCAGCTTAAGAACCCATAAGCAGCACTAGTGAGCTCTATGGTCATGGGGGTACAAACCAGGGTCGTGGCTCCAAAGATAGCCGCCTTACGCTGTCCCCTTATTTGAGAGAGGCCACGTCACTTCAGCTGTACTCTTCGGTAGGCAACGTGTACCCCCCCCCCCCAACACAGAGTGCAAAGTCCTACATACAAGTCCAACCTGCTCGGCTACACTGTTCGCTCCTTGAGTAAATTGTCTTACTCTCTTCATACCTCATCACATACTGTAAAACATTTGCTGCTTGGATGGATGGATGGACGGATGGATGGATGGATGGATGGATCCACGGATGCATACCCGAAGTGTTGAAATATTTAAGGTCAGAATCAGGCCCCTGCACAGAGACAACACTTAATTCAGCTCAAGTAAATTCTGAGTGGTGAAAATGTCCCCGGCACTGTCCCAGATATTTTAAGGGACCCAGAACATATGTTATAGTCTTTAAAAAATTTTTGGACAGGCAAGACCTGTATTCTTGAAGAAATTATACCTGAGGGGGGAAAGAGAGTTGATAGAAGAGTGCTGGCAGTCCTTGAATTAGAGGGCTCTTCCAAAAATGCATTTTAGGTTAGTTGTTTGAAACTTGGAGTTCATTTACCTATGGAGACATTGTCATAAATTGCGGTCTGGTCCCATTATTCAGCCAAAGTATTTTGCCAGAAAAGTCAAAGATGAAAAGGACTTCAGAATTTATCTGGTCTAACGTGATTAGACGCAGCGTGACTTTCTCAGGATGGCAGGAAGTGACCTGAGCCTGGAATCTGAATCTCTTGACCCCCGATGAGGTGTGCATTGTCGTAATGGTACTAATGAGAGAAAAGGCAGCCGTCGTGACCGTGAACTGTGTTTACGGAAACACTGGCCGCACGCCCGTCTCATGCTGGACTCTGTGAACGTGGCTTTTCATGCAAGTGCAGACCCAGGCATCCTCCTTGAGCGCTTCACCTCCTCCGCTGCCCCCTGCTCTGATCACGTTCCGCTGGTCTCACCTTATAGGTGGTCCTCAGATCCCGCTCCTCCTCCCCTCCCCCCCCATCACGTTCCCAGTTCAGGCCGTGTCTTCCTCATCTGGCCGATGCAGCAGCTTCCTGTACAACCTCCAGAGTGATTTATCGACAGCTTCTGAAAAACAATCCAGATCATCTCATTTTTTTTTTTTTTTTCTGCCTAAGATCTTCCCACGAGTCTGCGTCACCTCCTGGATAAAATGCACGCTCCCTAACGTCGCGCTGCAAACTTCTCGGTGATCTGACTCCTCCCTTCCTCCCTTCTCCTGCCTGTCACCTTGTGCCACCACAGTGCACATCTGCTGGCCACACTGTGCTCAGGCCGCGAGGTCCTGCATGCCCCCCTCGGCCCAGAGCAGCTCGCCCTCGCCTGGCCAGTGCCTGTCTGCCCTTGGTAACAGAGGTCCACTTTGCTCTGCCTCCAGGTTCCTTCAGTCCATCCCAAGTACAGGGTCTTGAGCTCCTAACCCCAGGGGTGGTCACAGAAGAAGAGTGAAAGCAATCCTTCCGTGACTTTTTTAGGTGACCAGAGGCATTTGCTGGGTGAGTCAAATTAGAGAATCTGCAGTATTGCTGAAACCACTGCATTGACCGAAATATTGTGATGGCATGCCAGGGGCAGAGGCCGGATTGCATGCAGTGACTCTGCGTCCCCAGATGACAAGAATAGTCGAGGTTCCAGATGCGGTCTGGCTCACCGACCTTCGGGAGGATTGACCCGAGCAGGCCCTGCTGGAATGGTTCTCTAGCATAGGTGCTGCTTCTAGGCGGCCCGCACTTCTGTCCCCCAGCCCTGGCCTCTCCTGGCCCCGTATCCCGGATCTATAAACTGCTTTCTCAGGGACTCGGGGCCCTGACACTTCTCTCTCTCATGTCTCCCTCAGGCCCTCCTGCCTTTTCCACGTCTCCAGGACTGATTCCACACTCCTTACGCAGAGGGCTGTTGGCCCGTCAGGGCCCATACATTTGCCTAAAAGCCTATTAAGGAGGTTATGGTCTGGGCCACCCACAGCTCCTGGGCAATTTCTCCTGTCCAGCCTTTAAACCCAAAGATTGATCATTTTCCCAAGGAGGGGAAGACGCGGTGAGTTTTGTGCCACAGTGCTAGCTCTAGTTAAACAGTTGACGACACATATCTACAACAGGGCATTTCGCTGAGCTTGAAGACTTCGTTCTGCATCACCACTGACCAGAAGCGCTGCTGCCTAGCAGCCTCCCCATCCCCCTCCCCAACCCCCGCTGGGGGGTGGGGGCAACTCTCCTCTGTGCCCTGTGGTTGGCAGAGCAACAGCCCCGTGCCTGCACTCACCACGCTGTATTGCAGGGCCTGTTAACGTGCCTATGAGTTTTTGAGAGCAGGGGCTGTGCCTCGTTCACTTCGGTGTTCTTTGCCCCAACAACAGCACCCGACACATGGCAGACATTCAATGAATGATTGTTGTTGTGTCACTGCAGTCTACTGACCTCCTCTGATACCTGGGATTCAGGAGAGCGCTGGGCCCCTGCCCTCAACGATCTTCCACCCGTTTAACGTTCAGAATCATCGCTACTCTAAATAATGACCCTTCCCGATAGGAGGGGTAGATGACACGCCAAGGATTCCTCCGCAGACGGGGGACACACAGAAATATATCTAGCTGACCACCAACTAATAGCTCAGATCAGCTGAACGGCCATCTGTGATGACCCAGCGTCAGTGAGTCGGGCTTATGTAAGTCCAGCAGGAGCCCAGGTGTTTTGCGTTCTCTCCAGGGCTCCAGATGAGGTCCACGCTGTGGCGGGGCGGGAAGTACTCTGACGCACAGAGCAGGGTCAGACGCCAAAGGGGTGTTTAACAGATGCTCCTTTCAGAGCAGCTCCACGTCGAGGCAAAATCCTAAGGTCTAGAAAAGAATCGATTTAACAAAATAAATAAATCAGTCTAGCCGTGTGTAAAGAATGCATTAGTTTGGTTAAGAAAAGGGAGCCTGTCGGGAACTTCCATTCTTACAGAGGAGAGAGGCAGGTGCATGTGCAATTGGCATATAGACATCGCTCTAATCCCTTTTCTCCGAATGGCAAAAATTTGGCAGAGAGGCAAGATCTAGGGGTGACGAGGGACTTCGACGAGCAGGACATCTGCTGAAGGTCTCATGCAGAACATCTGACGAATCCTTGCCTTGCCCTGCTGATAATTCCATCTCTCTTTAGTTAGAAAAAGCAATGAGGGGGAACGGGTACTCAGGACTTAATTATGACCAGCAAGGAAGATGTGGATAACGATGCGCCTGTTACAGGAAACTGGGAAGAAAGTGACTGGCATTTCCAAAAACTAATAATAAGTGGAAGGATGGCCTCTTACAGTAAAATATGGCAACCACCTCAATTCGTTTTGGGAAACAGGCAATGGATGAATAAATTAATTAAAATATTCAGGTCAGTGTACCCCAGACACCAGGAGAGCAGATTTCTAAAAGTTCAGAGCAAAGGATTATGATCTTGTGACCTGTGATGCAAAATTGTAATGGAGCTCCATTCGCTAATGGGATGGGCACTCCTAAGGCATGAAATTCAAATAAAATAATCATGAGTCATCCTGATAAAAAAGGGAGAAGGCAGCTAGCAAAACCCACGGGGCCTCATAAAGAGCTCTTTGATGAGCTCAGATTGAATACAGACCAGCACAAAAGATGTAAGAAGGAAAGCCTAACGCCTAACAAAGCCACGAGGTCACATGGTCTGTAAGGGCAGGAAGAGCATTAAGGCCCAATATTTGTTGAGGATTTCCTGTGTGCTCTTCTCAGCACTTTACGTGGATTAACTCACCGATTCCTCAGAAGCACCTGATAGATGAAGTAGGCGTCACTTTCATCTTGTTTTCACAGGTGAGGAATCTAAGGAACAAAGCGGTTAAGTCCCTGGCCCAAGGTCAAGGGTTCACTCTTGCCGCTTCTGCTTCACAGCATTTCTCAGGACGCTGTGGGCAGGCAAAAGGACCAGATGCGTAGGTCTTTGGCAAAGGAGTAATTTCGTATGGCTTTGAAAGGGGATATTCCACGTAATGGGGTAAAAAAGAAAAAAAAATGGTCTTAGTGGAGGTGATACCGTGGGAACAGACGTCAGAGGAAAGGCAGTCCTGTTACATGCTTATTTTGTTGCCATTTTCTGCAAAGCGAAAGATTTTTAAGTTGGAGAAGGTAGATGAAACCGGGCCATACATCGAAGCCAGAGTAAAAAGGGGGGAAAAGAAAAGCTTCCAGTTCCTCCAAAAGAATAGCTGTCCTAGGATCCTGGGGATGTTAGTTGGCCAGAAAGGAAACCAGACCCACTCGTGCTGTGGTTACAGCATAAAAGTGCCCCCCGCGGGAGGCGCAAAGATGGACGGTCACAGAACACAGAAGGCAAGATCCCGAAGACTGCCCTGTGCTGCTGTTGTCTCGCTTTACTCCACGTGGTTGGTTACATCAGGCTCCGTTCTGGGTATGAAATTTTGCAGGAAGCGTTCACCACCATTATTCCATCCACGTCCAGAAGGGTAAAAGCTGATGGATGACCCACTCTTTGGTGGACGCCGTGTGAAGGTCTCCCGATGGCCGCCAGGCCCCCCCCCCATAGCTACTGCCACTCACATGGCACTTCACGCCCCCACATGGGTCACCTTCCTCGGTCCCCATGACATCGTTCCTCAGTAGATGCTCTTAGCTTCTCCAACAGAAGTTTGGAGGAAGAACCCAGCATGCTTCCAGACCCGGAACGGAGTTGAACGGTGGGCTCTGCTGTTTCAACCATCGGAAGGGCGGTGGTGCGGACGAGGAGGTGGACGTGTCCTGGTGGCTCTGCTCAGGGCCGGGACGTCCCAGCAGACGCAGCGCCTGACGCTGGGAATGTTCAGGTACAGCAGAGGCACCATCGTGTGCCGTCACCCTCCTGCTTCCAGGCTGGTCTGATAGGTAATGGCTTTCGGATTTATACGCCCTGAAGAGAACGCTAACAGCAACAATGATAGCCCCACGGAGGGCTGATGTGGGAGGAACAACCCTACCCTCTGCCCGGCATCAGCCCACGGATAGAAGAAAACGGAAGACCATCCGCTACGACGTTGCCTTTTGCTTTTACGCTTTACCACAGACTGGTAAAAATTGTGTCACAAACGGGCAAGAATCCCTAGACCGTTATTTGGGAAACACTGGCTTCGGGGGTTTTAAGGTTCTTTCTAATTCTAAAAATGGCCCAACTGCAAATCGCTTTTGTCGGCACCTAATTACGCCTTTCTTCCGTTTCATCAAACGTCTAGAAAGTGCACTCGGTGCCAAGCGATACGTTAAGTCCTTTACATGCCAACCCGTCTACTCCTCCAAATAACCCTCTGTGACAGGTACTCGCTAGTCTGCTTTCAGGGGAAATGGAGACTTGGAGACGCTCTGGGGCTTGTCCCAGGTCACGCCACTGGGAATCCAGCTTTGGTCTCTGCCTTCAGGAACTGTACTGTCAGCGACTGTATTGGACCCCTTCCATTATTAAATACTCACACGATACCCCAAGTGTTTCCGTAGACCCCAAGTTCCTGGACGGCAGGGTCTGTATGTCGTCGATTCCTGAGTCCCACGGTAGCCATTAGTGTGGTGCGTCCACCGCGATCAACAGAATCAGCAAGTATTCATTGAACCCCCGCTCTGGGTCAGCCAGTGAGCTGGGGACTTAACAGAAGACACCCAGAAGATATTTGTCGATCGGTTGATCAGCAAATTTGCACGGGAGAGTGATGCATCTATGGAATTGGTGGAACAGTACTCGCATTTAATTTAGACACCGCGTCTTCAGACTCACCGGATTCAGCAGCAGACTCGGTCTTTTCTCTGACTTAACAACCCAAAGAAGAAAAGTCCTGATGTTTTATTGCTTCTCAGACTCCTCTCGGTGCCAGGGAGCACAGCGAGGACCAGCCTGCCCTTTCTTTCCTGTGTTCTCCATCCACCCAGCCAAGCCTGCCAATAGTTTTACAGCCTGAAAGACCAAACGGGCTCCCCCACCCGACCCCCCGGGTCTCTTGGAGCCTTGGCACCATTAAAAGTGGGGGTGGGGGGAGGGGAGTAGTGTAGCGTGAGCCAAACAACAGGGAAAACCAGTTCTGAGAAAGTGAGCGGGCAAGATTCTGGGGGACTGACGCCCTGGGCTTGACTTCCCAGCTTCTGCGCACACAGTGTGCATCCCTGGCCACTGTCCCGCGTGCCCAGGGGGCTGAAGTATTGCACTGCTACAGCAACAGGGGCCGAGGGTCCCCGCGGCGAGGTTGTCACTTGGTGTGAGCCCCGCAGACGTGACGACGCAGCCCGAGGCGGCCGGCCTGGAGGCTCAGGAGCTGCCCTCACCTCCCCTCGCTCGCCACCCACCCCTGGCTGCTGCCACACTGCCCTGCACACCACAGGACACTCGCACACACGCGTGCAGAGTCGGGGCTCGGGGCCTGTGGGCTGCGGGTGAGAAGGCAGGAGAGAAGAGCAAAGTGTCTCCGTGACAACCTGAAGGTGACAGTAATCACATCTACTTGAAAATTGCCTGCGAATGAACCGCATGTTCTTGTGTGGCTATGCAAACACATGCAAATGTATGTAAATGTGCGACCCTCCTAACTACTTTCTCCATCTGGATGTGGCCCCTGCGGCGAGGCCAGAAGGCAGTGGGCTCCAAGAGTTGGATTCTGTCCAGTTCTCCCTGCGGGCTGAGGGGGTGGCTGGAGAAACATCTTCGTGCTGCCGGCCACCTTTCTCCCCCGCCCCCAACCCCGCTGTAGCTGCAGTTTGGGGGGCGGCCTCATGTGCAGCAAATATCTGTTGCTTTGATTCAGCTGGATCTGACCTGGACAAGGTGGGCTCTGTGTTCCCCGTCCCCTTCCTCATCCCCAGCCCAGCCTGTGAGGCGGTAACACGATGGTCCCGTCCCATTCCTGGAGGGTCACAAGGACCCAAGGACCGGGGAAGCCCCCACATCCCTGAGGCTCAGCCACCAGCTGGGAAACAAGAGGGCCGAGCCCGATTCGCTTCTAGGTCCCGCCCAGAAGCTCAGATCTGAATGTCTGGAATCTCTGATGGAAAATATAGCCACAAGGCTGAGCGGCTATGACTCACCGCCAGCTGGATGCCAGGGAAGGGAGAGCACACTTCGAAGTCATTCTGGAACACAGGCCTGGGTTCAAGTCTTAGATTTTGCTGGATCCTAGCAATTCATACTTGGACAAAGTGCCTCGTTTCTGATTACAGGGCCCCGTCTTTTCCCTTTTGGTACTCGACCTCTGTCCTGCATACGTGCGTTAATAGACCCAACAGACGTTTCAAATGCAAACTCTGTGCCCAGCTCTGGGCTAGGTTCTAGCAACCGAAAGATAAGGAAGCCCTGGGCTCCTTAAGACATCTAGCCTAGACACGCAAGGACAGAGGTAGAATAACAAAGGCGACGACTATTGTGCCCAAGACGCTTTGAGGGCACAGAGCAGGTGTTTCTAATCAGCAACCCGGCCCGGTAGAGACACAGGGGACGCCTGCAGCTGAGGGGACACCCAAGCCAAGTCTGGGAGAACAAGTAAGCCTCGGCCAGACGAAGGGCGTGTGCCGAGAACATCCTAGCCCACGGAGCCGCCCCAGGCAAAGGGACGGAGGCCTGACAGAAGGCGGCTTGCTTTGGGGAGCATCTTGTCGTGTGTGTGTCTGCAACTGAGCAGGATCGGCACGTCTGGAGAGGCAGGTTCAGGGGAAGGTGGGGAGCGCCTTATGCGCCATGCTGCTCTGGGATGATGGGAAGCCAGTGACTCTCAAAGGATCGACGTGGACAGACCGGCACGTTTTCGGAATCTTTCTGGCTGCAGGTGGCGTTGTCTCGGGGTGAGCCAGGCTGGAGCCTGAGGGGCCCGTCGGGAGGCTGGAAATTCTGGCTCCCCCTCTCGCCCCAGAGAAGTGAATCTGTGCCATCCCAGCCAACAGCCTGCGCTGTGAGCCAGAACTACTCCTCGGCACAGAGAGGCAGGGAAAGGCTGGCTTGCCCTCCCCCCGCCCCCCCGCCCCCGCCCTCCCGTCTCTGCTCCTTTTTCCACTTGATTCCTTGCTCCTCCTCAGCTGCCTGATTGTCTTCTATGACCCTTGATGTCCTTGCAGCAATATCTCTGATAAATGAACTTGCACTTACGGTCTGTTATTTAATTCATGGCCCCTCTTAGAGGAATTCTGTATTAAAAGAGGAACACAGGGTGAGGGCAATGTTTGCCAACGAGAGGCAGATGTCTAATGGCAGGCATTTCAGGAATCTGTGGAGGGGGGGATGGGTAGCAGAGAGTGGGCTACGAGGCCTTCCCGCAGCCCCCCCCCCCCCCCGCACTAGGACCACAGGGCGGGGTCGCCTCCTGCGGCCCTGAGACAGGCTGCCGGGGTTGGGTCTGGGCCACCAAACGCAGCCAAGGCCTGGCCCTTGGGAAGAAGGCGGCATGGCCTCTGCGTAAAGGACCCGGGGCCCAGACACAGGGTCTAGAAGCTGGACACCGCGTGCGGCTGTGCACACACACGCACGCACGTGAGTGTGCCCGCCTGCCTCGTGTGTGTCGTGCACAGCGTGAGACCCTTGTACCCTGTGCTGCTCCGAGATCTCTTTGCTACCTAGAGGGAGAGATGCGTTTCCTTCCTGTGGCTCGGGGCAAGCCCTGCACACTCAGTCGTGCCTGGTCCTGCGTTCGCCTCTCACCTGACCTCCTGATCGGTTCCCACGGCCGCCTTCCTAGGGACCCCGCTCCGCCCGAGCAAGAGAAGGACAGAAAGGGAGAAATGTTGTGTTCCCCATCACCCTGCCCTCGGGCTTGTGCCCTGGGGGAGAAGACTGGAGGAAGGTCTATGCCCCTGGGGCTGAGGGGACCAGGGAAGGAACGGGAATGTGGTGTTTTTGGTTTTTTTCTCAGTTTATCTAAAGCATGGGAACCCCCCCCCCCCCAATGCATGGTGAGCCCTGAATGTTGAAGTGGAGTCTGGAAGGCAAGGAGACTGGAGAAGGGAAAGGTTCAGGAAGCCAGGCCTTCATTTGCTGGGGGCGGGGTGCTGGGGGAGGCCCTGGATGAACGCCGGGGTGGGTACCCACGGGACTGTGCAGTGCCTCTCAGACTTCAGTGCTCAAGTGAATTCCTGGGATCCTGTTAAAGTGCAGTTCCTGGGGGCACCTGGGGGGCTCAGTCGGGTAAGCATCCAACTCTTGATTTCGGCTCAGGTCACGATCTCGCTGTTTGTGAGTTCAGGCCCCACATCGGGCTCTGCGCTGACAGCGTGGAACCTGCTTGGGATTCTCTCTCCCCCTCTCTCTGCCCCTCCTCTTCTCACTCTTAAAATAAATAAGTAAGCTTAAAAAAAATAAAGTGCATGGGGCTCCTGGGTGGCTCAGTCAGTTAAGCGTCTGACTCCAGCTCAGGTCACGATCTCGCGGTCCGTGGGTTCGAGCCCCGCGTCGGGCTCTGTGCTGACAGCTCAGAGCCTGGAGCCTGCTTCCGATTCTGTGTCTCCCTCTCCCTCTGCCCCTCCCCTGCTCGTGCTCTGTCTCCCTCTCTCTCAGAAATAAATAAACATTGAAAAAATATATTAAAACAAAGTGCTGTTTCTTTTTTTTTAATTTTTTTTAACATTTATTTATTTTTGAGACAGAGAGAGAGTATGAACAGGGGAGGGGCAGAGACAGAGGGAGACACACAATCCGAAACAGGCTCCAGGCTCTGAGCTGTCAGCACAGAGCCCGACGCGGGGCTCGAACCCACAGATTGTGAGATCATGACCTGAGCCGAAGTCGGATGCTCAACTGACTGAGCCACTCAGGCTCCCCTAAAGTGCTGTTTCTGATGGAGCAGCAGGTCTGGGGTGGGGCCTGAGAGTCTGTATTTCCTGTGAGCTCCCAGGGCATCCCAGTACTGTGATCCGTAGCCCATATTTTGAGTGGCAAGGGTGTAGACTATGTGACATTAATTTGTCCCCAAACGGCTGGGGGAAGCTCAGTGCCTGCCTGCCGAGCAGACAAGTTCTCCCCACCACTCCGCCTCCCACCACAAGGAGCCTCCGAGGCTCGAGGCTCGCCGTCTTCCAAGGGACCGACACCCTAGGTGGCCCTGTGAAAAGAGCTGGAATATGGTCGTTTTAGGGTCCCTGGGGCGAGGTTCAGTACAACAAACAGCATGGCGGAGCATCGGTGCTCTTTGGCAGTCCAAGAACATTTTAGGCTCTGCCCTAAATAGTCCTGTACTGCAGCCAAAGCCAGTTCAAATGCCAGCAAAATGCCTGCACCAGCCCCCGTTATCACCCTCCCCGGGCCAGCCTCTTTTAAAGGAGCGCTTCCTTGGAGCTCCCTGTTACACTGTCTCTGGCACATTCCCTTAGCCTTTGGGTCCCAGGGCTGAGTGGAGACACAGGAACGGAGCTGGAGGGAGGACGCCCGTCCGCGGAGCTGGCGCATCACTGCCTTTGCAGGAATTTACATATGGGGGGAGTGGACGGCCCAGAAGGCGTGGACACTTTGCCAGCTGCCTGCGGGGACAGACTCTCCTTTAACGCTAATCGTGGCGCTCTTCTCCTCGCCGTGGCTCATTTTACAGCTTCCGCATCTGTCAGTTCGTTGAATCTTGAAGTCAGATCTGTGAGCCAGGCAGGGCTGGCGCCCTTACCTGCTTCTTCTCAAGTGGGAACACGGAGGCTCGGAAAGACGAGTGGCTGAGCTCAGAGCGCCACGACCCAGCTGTCCCATCTCCACCCAGTGCTCTGTCCAAACGCCCAGTCCTCATACACATACCCCGTGTACTTCCTCAGGGAACAGAGACGACCTTGGAATCCCTGGCCGATGGCTGGGCGTCCTGTGGAGCTGTCTACTCTGGTTAGCAGGAGGTACCTAAATTAAGATCATCCAGGAGCATCTGGGCGGCTCAGTCTATTAAGCGTCTGGCTCTTGACTTCAGCTCAGGTCATGATCTCACGGTTCGTGGAGTTCAAACCGGGCATTGGGCTCTGCGCTGACAGTGTGGAGCCTGCTTGGGATTCTCTCTCCCCATCTTTGTCCCTCTTCTGCTTGTGCTCTCTCTCTCTCAAAATAAATAAATAAGCTTTATTTTATTTTATTAATTTTTTAAAAATATTTATTTATTTTTGAGAGAGAGAGAGAGAGAGAGATTGAGAGAGAGAGCGTGCGAGCAGGAGAGGGGCAGAGAGAGAGGGAGACACAATCCAAAGCAGGCTCCAGGCTCTGAGCTGTCAGCACAGAGCTGACGCGGGGCTGGAACTCATGAACTGTGAGATCATGACCTGAGCCGAAGTTGGAGGCTTAACCGACTGAGCCACCCAGGCGCCCCTGAATAAACTTAAAAAAAAAAAGAAAAAAAAGACCATCCAAACATGGCAACAAGGGGCAGGGGGCCAGTAATTGGTAAGCACTTCCTTAGTTCTAAGTTCTTTGTTCTTAGCTCTATTTCTTAGTGCCAATCATAGGGAAGAGCTTTCTAAAATCTGTATTTCAACTTCTCTGCTTTCCTTTCAAAGTGCCCCTTCGACCTTATGGAGCAGATACCATCTAAGAATTCAGGGCCAAATCAGGGTCTGGAGAGAAAGGGGAGCCGAAGTGACAACTTCTGACCACTAGAGGGACCCCAGGCACCAGCTACAGGTTTTTTTTTTTTTTTTTTTTTTGGGGTTTTTTTTGTTTTGTTTTGTTTTTTGTTTTTTGTTTTTGTTTTTTTGCAGCAATCAAGTGCTTGGAATGGTACCCACCGCTTGGAAAGACTCAGCTCAGGCGCATATCTGGCTAAGAATCCCTTCATTGTTCTACAGATCAGGTTTGCAAGAGACCAAAGTATCCCAGCTCTGAGCCAGGGGACTTTAATTCAAGGATCCAAGCATAGAGATTAAAATCATCACCAGGGGGGAACACAGCCACCGGCATCAAAGAAGAGGCATTCTGGTCTAGCTCTCTCATTTAACCTATCATCACGGATTCTCACAGAGTCTTCTGCTACCAAATATTCTGGTTCAGAATATGTCGAATCGAGTCAGGGACTACTGAACGCCTCTCCCCAGACAGCCCTGTTGCCCTGTCCGTTGGTTCTGGCTCTGTCCCAGTGCATGGGACACCCCTCCACTATGTCTGAGGATTCGTTCCTGTTCGGCCTCAGCCCGAATCCTTTCTGGAACTGTGAGCTCATAACTCAAATCAGATCTGTCCTCTTACTCTCACAGGGTAGCGGCTCTGTCTTCCTGTAACAGCACTAAATGGCATGCACGATGTATCTGTGTGTGTGTAGGTGCATAATCTCTACCTCTCCCATTTGTCTCCAGACCCCACAAGGGCAAAGCCGAGCTCGGATACGTTCACCCCTGTAACACAAGAGCACAGAGCGGTGCAGAGTTCTGTGTGTGTGTGTGTGTGTGTGTGTGTGCATTATTTACAATAACAGGAATGCCACAGCCGACCCCTGTAAGCTGTCATCCGCTTGTGGAAAACCTTTCTTAACATTCAGTCAAAAGCAGTCTGGGTTACTTCTCCCCATCCGGTGTTCCCAGTTCTGCCTCTGCAGCTGCACTCTGACCTCCAGCTCCTCTCGCAGGACAGCCATCTGGTTACGTGAGGGTAGCTGTGTGTTTTCGACATTTTCCCAGAGTTGGGGGTCCCACCCACCTCCCCTGCTCCTTCAGCCCCTCCGTGGAGAAGTAGCCTTGTCTCCACATTGCTGTCATTTTATTCACTCCCCTTTATTTTTTTAAGTTTATTTATTTATTTATTTTGAGAGAGAGGAAGAGAGAGAGGATCCCAAGCAGGCTCACCACCAGTGAGCCCACCAGCACAGAGCCCAACGCGGCACTTGACCCCACCAAGTGCGAGATCACGACCCGGGCTGAAACCAAGAGTCGGACGCTTAATGCACTGAGCCACCCAGGCGTCCCCATGCCCCTTTAAAGAGCTCTGATTTGTGAGCGTGGCCCCCGGAGCTGAGCCCTCCATTGCAAAGCTGGCCTGGGCAGGGCAGGAAGGCACGGCGGGGTGCCCTGCCTTGTCCTGTACGTTGTGGTTCTCGGTGCGGCTTGAGTCTGCATTCGCTTTTTGGCCGCCACACGCACTATTGAATCATCTCAAGCCTGTGGCCAAGGAAACCTGCAAGGTGTTTTTTTTTTTTGTTTTTTTTTAATATATAAGAACTTCTGTTGAGTCAGGTCTCTTACATCCTGTTTTTGTGCAAGTGATTTTTTTAAAGCGCCGTTTTGCCTTAATTCCTATTAAATTGTGTTTAATCTCTGCAGTTTTTGCTATCCCGGTGGCCTCCCCTCCAACCCACTTGCGCTCCCGACACTGCCAGGGATCTCCCTCTGTCAGTCGGTCAGGAACGTGGGGTGTGTGGCTCCATCCCGGAGAGCGAAGGAGTGGCCGTAGGGAGGAGGCACACGAGAAGGCCTTTGGAGCCTCCGGGCTGCAAGGACAGACCTTCCACTCTTCCTCACCCCTTCGTCAGGTCACTGACAGGAAAGGGCAACCGATTTGTAAAACTCTCTTTCCCCCACCGCTCCATACCCGTTCCCTCCCCTCTGGGTAATTGCCCTTCCACAATCCACCGCCCCCCCCTCCCCCCAGGCATATAAGGGGAAAATGCCCTTCATTCTTGTATCTTCTCTGCATCTGTACATAAAGAGCATTCCTGGCCGTGACAGTGAGGCAGGACCACGCGCTGATGAGGGGCTTTGGGATTTGTTAAGGGTCTTTAGTTGTGAAATAGAAGCCTGGACTGAGCAATCAAGGTGACCATGGTCTCGTGGGGTTTCTATGTGTCCATTAAGATTATTAAGGAGAGGGCTGGGAAATCTTGAGAACCAAGGAAGGAAGGGGACAGGAAGGGACCAGATGGGTTCAGGGAGATGTGGATGTCTAGAGCTGTGTGAGTCATTTCTACGTCTGCTGGTACCTGTCCCAGGGTCCTGAACTTAGTAGGCACTCAATGATACATCCTTTAGGGGCGCCTGGGTGGCTCGGTCGGTTAAGCGTCCAGCTTCGGCTCAGGTCATGACCTCATGGTTAGTGGGTTCAAGCCCCGTGTCAGGCTCTGTGCTGACAGCTCGGACCCTGGAGCCTGCTTTGGATTCTGTGTCTCCCTCATTCTCTGCCCCTCCTCTGCCCCCCCCCCTCTCTCTCTCTCAAAAATAAATAAAACGTTGAAAAAAATACATCTTTGAAATGAAATGAGTTACACACCCCTAAGTGCCTTAAAGGGTTAACCTGACTAAATGCCCAAAGTTTCAAGAAAATGAATTGCCACCGTGGGTGGGGGTGGGGCTATCGGAGGTGAGAGAAGGAGCCAGAGTTCAGAGGTCAGGAAGGGAATGGGGGTGGGGGCAGCTGGGCTGGAACTGAAGCTGAGGAGAAGGAATGGTAAGGAACGAATGGCAGGGAGGCCAAAGTGTCTCTGAGGCCCTCAAAAAGTGTGGGTTCCCTCCCTGAGTGTGATCAAATCTGAAGAGGTGGCCAGGCTCCAAATTTGACTCTGAGCCAGTGGAAGACAGTCTCCTTGAACTTGGGGGCCTCTCTGGGGACTCCCTTTTCCTTAGGTAAATATGAAGGATGACAGTCCTCCTGGCTCGCCCCTGCTCTCCAAAGCTGCACTGTCCCGAAGGAAAACAAGCATCACCCCAACCTGAGGTTCAGGGACTGTGGTGAGTCCCCTGGCTGCCACTGGCCCAAAGTTGACAGAGAAAACAGGTTCCCAGGCCAGAAATCTTGTGCGACAGTCCCCCAGTCTCTTCAGCCCCCAACCCTGGCCATGTGTAGCCCTTGGAGGCCCGGAGAGATACCCTGGGGGGCTTCTGGAGAGGAGCTGGGGGCTCTGGGGCTGTTTGCTTGCTCCTCTTTCCTAGGAGCTTGGAAACTCTCCAGGGTGGGAGTCCACACTTGATTCATATGAAATTAATTCATTCACATATTTAGCACACATTTGCTGAGCTCTATGTTCCAGTCACAAGAGAGAAAAAGCTCCCGTACTCTTGACACTTGCTTTTTTGTGGTGGTGGGGGTGGGGGGGTGCAGATCAGCAGTAAAGTGGTAGCAAACAAATGAAGGAAAGGGACATGTGCAGGGTATGACGCATACACATTGGAAACCTCCTGGCCAATTGGTGGAGAATAATCGGGTGCGTGGGGGTGGCGGTGGGGCGACATCACACTGCATGTCAGGAAAGGTCAGTCTGGGAAGAGGAGATATTTGCATCGAGACCCCAGGGATGAGAAGGGACCAGTCCCATAAAGTGCACAGGGAACAGTCCAGGCAGAAGGGATGTCTTGTGCAAAGCCCAGAATAGAAATGGGATTTGCCCATCCGAGGAACAGAACGTTCTTTAGGTCACTGGGCCTCAAGCTTGGAGAGCAAGGGGGAGGTGAAGCCACAATCCATCACAGAAGTCATGCTCGTGTGAAAGCCCAGAATTAAACTCCAAGGGCAGTGGGGAAGGACTCCATGCCAAACTGTGGATGTAATATTCTGTTGTCCCAAAGAGAGATTTGGTAACTTTCATCAGATATCCCAAGAGACCTATGATTCCCTCTTCCCCAAACACTAGTAACACCCGACTTCCAGGGGGAAGACAAGCCTCGGGCCCTTCAGAAAGACGCAGTTTGCAGGGCTCAGAACATTCTCTGGGAATCTTCGGGAGTAGTAGGCAACATTAAGTGCCCCCCCCCCCCAAATACGGTACAAACAAAAACAAAGAAACGTGGAGAGACATATCAGCGTTGGGACAGTTGGGGCTCTCATGCTGCAAAACCCAGTTCCCAAACACCTGGGCGGCCAGTTAGACACGCTTAAGAATTGTGAGGACTTCTTCCTCTCGTTTATACAAACATGTCTAGAAGGTCTCCGAAATCTAAGTGTTCCACACAGATGGCTGAAATCCCCTACAACTGTGCCCCCACTTCCCCTAAACCAGTTTTGCAAGGGGCTCTGTGTCCTGGGGATCCCCTCTGTCCCCGTAGGCCCCAGGCCCCAGAGGCGACACCCACTTTTGCGGGGAGCTCCTTTCTCAGCCGGCCCCGCCCCCTGCGTGCCCCACAGCCCTCCCGCCCAAATCACCCCAAAGATGCGTGCGTTCCATTTGGAAGGACTTGGACTTGTTAATTAACCTGAACAGTCACATTGGTCTGCAAGGTGCTTTGTTGTTAATTAAAGCTGAGATTCTCCTTGTGCCCAGACGGCGGCTGCTGTTGTCAGAATAATTAGATAGCATGCGATGGTTTTCATGCAAATCCCTGGCAATTAGAGCTGGCGAGGAATTGGGTTTGAGATCCCAGGGAAGTCTTCCATCAGAATTCCTCCGAGGGCCGCCCCTGGGGGAAGGCGATGATGATGATGGGGCTGTGGGGTTCGGGGTTGGGAAAAAGGGTGTGAGGTCAGGTATCTGTTTCCTACATCCTCTGGGAGGGGCCCC
Organism: Leopardus geoffroyi; assembly: GCF_018350155.1. Taxonomy (NCBI): domain Eukaryota; kingdom Metazoa; phylum Chordata; class Mammalia; order Carnivora; family Felidae; genus Leopardus; species Leopardus geoffroyi. Next base: position 4,067,395 of record NC_059338.1, on the reverse strand, counting down.
AGCCCGGAATGTATGAACCGTGGGCCTCAGTGTTCCTCAGCGTTCCTTCCTGAGGCAGTGCGGAGGGATCCTCCCCAGGGCCTGGGCTGCTCCCAGAGCTTGCCTCCTGCTCTCCTATTTCTGAGAGGATTGTTCCTTTAGCCCAGGGGCCCAGTAACTCATACACGGCTAACGTCCCTGCCAACCCTAAGATTAAATTCTGAAGGGTTCTAAGGAAACAGGATCTGGATGCTTGAGGGGTCGCTGAAAAGATGCCACATTCAGACCAGTTTGGGGGAGGTTGGCAGCATGAGGTGGGTCCAATGGCCTGGGGTGGCAGGACTCCAGGAGAGCCTTGAAGAAATGGCCACGGTCAGGATCAGGCTCACGGAAGGCGTATCCCAGGGCAGTACACGGTACCGGAAGGGCCGCCCAGAGGGACTGGGTTGGGACGGGCCGGAGATAAGCGTGGGGAGGCCGCTCCAACCTCCCAGACCTCTTATCAGCCACCGGCTTCTGCCTCCGCCTTTGCTTGGTGAGAGATGTGATAGGGGGGGCCTGTCTGGGTTTCTCTCCAGCCAGACCCAGCAGGAGCGGTTTCTGTCTAGAGGCCCGGCCGGGGCTGGAGGGCACAGCCCCGGGGGCTTCAAGACAGCCTCCACGTGCATCAGATTACCCTGGAAGGCTCAGCGAAGGCAGACACCCTCCCCTGCCTCTCAACTAGGTCAGCCTGGCATCCAGGGCCCCGCGAGGGGCTGGGTGATGTCCAGTAAGATGGGGAGAGGGCAGGGCTGGCGGGTCCCCAGGAGCCGCTGCAAAGGGGGTAAGAGAGAAAAGCCTGTGACGTCTTCACGACCGGTGGTTGGAGGCCTTATTATAATTTAGGTTTGTAAATCCTCTGGTTTTCCTGCATTTTTCTCGTCTCTCCTTTCTGTCTCAGAACGCGCCTCCCGCGGCTCCACCGGCCCGAAGTCCCGCCTTTCCGTTTAGGAGGTACCAATCCGCAGCTATCCTGGTGGTTGCTAGGAGACAGGAGATTGTGGGGTGGGGGGGCGGGCGGATTTCGAGGCTTTGTCACGCACCCACCCAGGAAAATTCCGGAGCCTGTCTGCCGCCTGCCTGGGCTGTTCTAGCTCCCGCCTGCTCCTCTCCTGCCCTCTCCTATTTATCTCCGAGCCCGGAGAGTCCAGCAGAAACGGTGTAGGGGAAAACCAGGTTAGCCTGCATCTTTAGGAAGCGGAAAGGCGGTATCCGGATTCAGACAGGTGGGGAAGGTACCCTCTCAAGTTTCCCCAGCTTTGAATTGGGTTGGAGGGAGAAACTCGTTTTTGTGTGTGGCATCTTGGGTAGAGGGTGAATTTGTTGGTGGCAGAAGTTGGTCTTCTGCTTATCCAGTGGCCTTCTGACCATGGCCCAAACTTGGAGGAAAAAGCCCCCAGGGTCAGGATCATGCAGCCGGGGTGGGGGGGGGGGTGGTATCTGGGGGAGAGGCTCCCAGGGCACCGGGGTGTGGTGTAGAAGGTGGAGGGAAAGATTTGTGGGGCGAGAAAGGTTCATTTCAGGAGCCGGGGTTTGAAAGGGAAATTTGGGGGATTCTAAGCAGAAGATGAGTCAGATCAGGCCCCTCCCTCTGAAGTGTCTCAACCTTCTGGACTTCTTGATGTTTCGTTCCCGCTACGCATCCCACACAGAAAAGACTCAGCACAGAAGCCGGGGGAAAGAAAACTCATCGGGGCAAGGACTGAGTCATAAATCCTGATTCCACGTCCTGAAAACCAGGACGGAGAGGGGGACAAAGTGGAAGGAAGGGTCTGAGAGAGGTCAGAGCTGGCACACAGGTGTGTGTGGTGCGGACACTGATGGGCAGGCGAGCCGCACGCGGACGAGTGGTATCTCATGCCTGCACCCAGCGTGGATGGGTCCCTACAGATAGAGACAGACGCACACCCACGTGAGCACACACACACACGCACGCACGCACGCGCACGCACGGGGATCAGGGTCCTGCCGAGAAACAAACTTCAGAGAGATGATTCCTGGGAAGTGGCTTTGGGAATTCTCTCGAATGAATGTTCCCGGACTAGGTGAGGTCCCCCAGGACGCTTCTCTCCTCCTTGCCCACCACCCTGATCTCTAAGCAAAGCCAACAGGTGTCGGATAGAAGGCAGAGAGGAAGGCGGGACGAGCCAGCCAGGGTGGGGAGTCACGTTCTTGGCTCGCTTTCACTCTTCTCCGTTTTTCTCCCTCTGGGGCCTATGGTCTCTATCCCTGCTCTTCCGCAACAGTTTCTCTTCCTTCCTCATCTGCTAAGCCATCTCTTCGAGTTTTTCAGGGGTAGCGGCTCCCCTCATTCTCTGGTGCCTCTTCTCCTTGCCTTTGAGATAGCAGTAGCCTCTAGAGAGAACATCTATGCGCCCTGAGGGTGTTTGTACACTTTGTCCGCAGGCCAGCTAGAGAAACAGACGCTGGCCGGGAAGCCTGGTGTGAAATCCCTCCCTCTCTCCCTCTCCCTGTCCTTTCTCCTTCCTCTCCTCTGCGTCCCCGGATAAAACGAGAAACCAGCAGCTCGGTACAAGTAGCCTAGACTTTAATTCAGGTTGACAGGTGTGAAGAGAGCTGGGACTTGCCTCCCGGGGGGTCCGGATGAGAAGGCCGTCTTACCGAGAGAGGCAGGGAGGGCAGGGGCGTGCGGGTGGTCTGGTGGTAGAACAGGGCCAGGAGCAGGGGCGTGGCCACGCCGTGGAGTATCGCCAGGGCCTCTGCTAGGTGCAAAAGCAGGTCCAGAGCCTGCTGGGCCAGACACGTCGACAGTACCAAGGACTTGGACCTCACAAGAAAGTCCAGCCCCAGAGCCACCCCGTGAGGCCACCAGAAAACAAACCAGACCCACAGGACACTCACGCAGGGACCTGGCCACCTGCCCCACGCTTTCGTCAGCGCCTTGGTACCTAACAAGCCCAGTGGCAACAAGGTGAAGGCGGTAAAGCTGGCCACCACGTGCAAAAGCAGCAGAAACCTGGGGCTCTGGTTGAAGCTCAGGGAGCAGAGTCCACGGGAAGTGTCACTGGCCAGTGTGACGGGCAGCCCCAGGAGAAGAGCCGCTCCCCAGAGTCCCACAGGGAGCCACAGGGTGATGCCCGCGACGTGGCCCACATCCAGTTTGGGGCCCAGGCAGGCGTGGCACCCGATCAGCAGAGCCTGGGCAAAGGCCGAGCCGTACCAGAACAAGTGTGCCAGGCGGCACAGGGCTGTGCTCTGCACCCCGTTGAGCCCCGGGGCGAGGATGGGCACCACGATACTGAAGAGGGTGCTGCCCACGGCCAGCTGTACGAGGACCGGCCGCTCAGGGCAGACCCGCCAGTGGAAGAGAGGCCTGAGAAGCGCAAAGAGCACGGTTCCCCCCGCGAGGATGCCCAGGACGCTGGCGAGGACAAAGAAGGGCAGAGAGGAGTCGTCGAGCAGGGGGCAGGAGCGGCAGGGGGCGGCGGCTTCCACAATGCTGTAGTTGTAGTTCATGTCATAGGAGTCATTAAACTCATCCCAAATATCTTCTCCCAAGGTGATCTTTGTAGCGTCCTCATCCGCCACCTGGAGGGCATCCCCAAAGGGGACAATCAGATCATCGGCTTACCCCACTGAAGAGTCCGGGGGAATGAGGGCAGGGAGAGGGGGACAGGTGGAGTGGAAGCAGGGGGGACAGTGGGAGAGGCTGGCACAGGGAGCCCCGGAGCCTGGGAGGGAGGGGCAGGGGAGGGGACCGGAGAGCCCCGCCAGAGTCGGACGACGTCAGGGCCGGGGCGCCCGCCCGGGACCCGGCTGGAAGTGAGGACGATGATGGTGGGGGGGGGGCCAGGAGACCAGAGTGGGAGGGAGAAAAAGGAAAGAGGGAGGGTGAGAGACGAGGAGAGAAGGAAAGGCGTACGAAGACCACCGAGGGGCAGACAGAAAGACGATGGGCCAAGAGGTGGGGGGCCGCGGGCCTGGCCCCACACTCACCTGGTGCTGCAGACAGTTCCCCATGGTGCCGCTGAGCTCAGAGCAGGCAGAGGCAAGGGCCGGGGACGTCCTGTCGGTGACTGTGGCTCCAAGATAAGTGCCAGGGACTAATGAAGGCCATCAGTTCTGGGCAGGGCCATGGGCCAGGCGGCGGGGGGGAGCGGGAGAGTCAGGAAGCCTTTGCCCCACGCCCATTGCCTGTCTCGGCCTCGGGCCCGCGGGGGGCACCAGCCCAGGGCTTCCTGTTTTGAGGTTGGATTCCGCCAGTGGGACCTGCACTCGGGAAAGGAAAAAGGTGGCGACCAGATAGTGGGTATTTTCCCACAGGTGGAAAGGGAGGCTGAGAAGCCAGGGGGCTTTCCAGCCAGGACGGATCCTTCAGGCACAAGGAAGGAAGAGAGGGCCAGGGGTTACGCGCAAGACGGAGATAAGAGGCGTGCTGGGAAAGTGGAGGGAAAGGACAGTCGATGACTCTCGCTGCTGCTCCGTCCCCTTGAACTGGATCCAGGGTGACATGTTGGGGGGGGGGGGCGTGTCAGTGGGGCCTGGGGTTGGATCCTGGGGGCGCTCGCAGCCTGAGGGGCCCGTGCACCTGTCTGTGTGGGTGGCTGCGTGCTGTGTGCCGCGCGCACGGACCTGAGTGCTGGGTGTCAGGCAGGCGTCTGGCCGGTCCGGTGTGAGTAGGGGAAGGGCTGGGGGGCAGTTGCCCAGGCTGCACACTGAAGCTGCTTTGGGGAGTGACTGGGTGTCTGTCTGGCCACCTGTGGGTGCGGTGAATGCATTCTCCATGCAAGCACCACACACGGTGTGACGAGTCAGAGCAGCCCCTGGGGAAGGATGGGACAGCAGATTTTAAAATGCTGCCTATGGGGTGATCTCTGTTCATACTTCTGTCGGGGGCCGTAACGCCTCTGGAGCTGCTACACTGGGCTGGCGTCCTACCAAATGTGAAGTTCCTCGCAGGGCTGGGGGCTTCGACGGCTCTCGGGCTGGCAGAGGGAAAGCATTCGCTCTGCGGACGCGTCCCCCTGAGCCAACGCCTCTGTTCTTCCGCTGCCCCTTCCCCTCCGCCGCTTCTCACGGTCTCTGCTGTTTCGTTCCCCACCCCTGCATTTTACTCTCTCTTGGGTGGGGAGAGGGCCCGGACGTCGGGAGGGGGGAGTCACAGAGCATCGGAGTCAGAAGGATGAGATAGGGGCCCGTTAGGTGACACTATTTCATTCCAAGAAAGCATGGGATGTTTCGCTCAGTTTCACCAGGGAGCTCTTTCTCATCTATATTGGGGTGCGTGCGGCCAGAGGGGGGAAGCAAAGACACACGGGGGGGTCCCTCACACAGATGGTCCTCATTCCCCCCAGGGTGCCAGCTCAGTTCAGGTTCAACGTGAGCGGGTTGGACAGTGGCTCTGGCGGGGGCTGGGGGGGGGGGTCTCTCCTGCAGTGGGGTTGACGGTGCCTCTGATTCCATCTCGTCCAGCACCGCCGGGCAGAGGGCAGCGGGGAGCAGTCCAGGCCCCCACCCCGCACAGTCTGGAAGGCACGGACCCAGCCCAAGGGGGGCGAACACCCTTCTCTCCCTTGGAGAGTTCTGTTGTTTCCACCAGAGATGCCCTCGGGCGAGCGGCCCGGCAGGGGCAGGGGACACCGGCAGAAGCCCTTACACGCACACATCCCCACGGGGGCAAGGGCAGGAAGAAGGAGGCAGCCGGACGACACGGATAATCCAGATATATTGAGGGTGGCCCCTCTGAGATCAGCACAGGAGAGTTAGAAAGATTATAAAGATACACGATCCCCTCCCTGCTCCCGTCCCCCCACCCCACAGACAGACACACACAGCACGACGGCCCCTCCCCCCGCCCCCCCGTACAAATATGGCTTCTGTGTAATATGGACAGAGTGGTTCAGCTCAAAGAGGAAAGGTCATTTTCCCAAAAGCGGGTGCTGGGAGACAGGGAGCCCACGGGCCTGGGGCCCTGGGCCGCCTTGCTGCTGTGAGGTCGGGGGCGCCCCGGCTCAGGCGGGGGTGCCTGTGGTGCCCGAGGGCCCTGACCAGCGGCTGGAAGATTCGCGAGGGCATTACCTGAACTGAGGGGGGTGTGGGCAGGCCTCAGGGAGGACGTGCTGGAGCGGGGAGCGGGGCCAAGGGGCTCTGGCTCTGAGGCAGGGCGCCCCCAGCAGGACAGGGAGGGCGCGCAACCTCATCTCCACGGCAACAGAGGAAGACAGAAAATCGAAGGCAGGGGTGGAGATGGGAAGGAGACGGGCTTCAGCCCCAGCGCCCGCTGAGCAGGGTAGCGACTACGCACGGGGCGGGGAGAGAAGTGACCGTGGTCATTCCAGGGTCAGTGCCGGGGACAGGCCCGAGGCGTGCATAGCAAAGGCTGTGGCACTGACTCCATGGCTCTGAGAAGGGAAATCGAGGCAGGGTTTGGATGCTCCGTGTCTGAGGGAGAGACGAGATGGACAGCCGAGCAAAACACATTCTGGGACTGTTCTCTCCGCGACGGGCGGGCACCGAGGGTGGCCTGGGACGTGCGGGGATGCAGCGGCAGCCCAGGCGAGGGACACAGCCCGACCAGGGCTCCCCTGCCCCCGAAGCCCTTCCTTCGCGCGTCCTGCCGCCTCCCACCTGCCCACCTGCCCCGGGGCCCTCTCTCTGTCTCTCACACGTGCACACACACACACACACACACGCACGTGCACACACACAGACACAAGCACAGACACGACAACCACACACCCGCAGAGTTCACATTACTCCCCTCGTCTGGGCAGGAAACAGCTCAGTGCAGTGAAGCTCCTTTTAGTATTTTTGTTGTTATGTCTGCCTGGCTGCTGAGGGAACGGGAAGGGGCGCAGGCGGCACAAGACGGGGAGGAGTGGTTGCCGAGCGATGCCATGGAGGAGTGGTTGCCGAGCGACAGTCAGGGCTCGGGGCTCAGGTCAGAGCGAGGGGCCCGGAGCGGCGCCGCTCCCACAGCTGCCGGAGCCAGGAGGGGACAGCCTTCCTCTGCGCCGCCCCCGAGGGGCCCGGCTTCCCTCCCCGTGGAGGGGGCCCAGGGGTCCACCGCCATCTCTGCCATCCTTCCTCTGCCTCTGCGAGGTCCTCTGCCAGGACCCACGCCTCCTCGCGGGGGCCTGCGTCCTCCCCGTGGCGAGGCCCTGGGTCCCTGCCTGGCTGCCTGCCACCTGCAGGTCACGCCTCCTCGGGACCCCCCCCCCCCGCTCGCCCCTCCCCCGCGGTGGTGGAGGAGGGGGGTGAGGACGGGGTGGCGCCTGGTTCCCTGTCCCCAGCTCGAGGTGTGCGGCTGGCCAGCAGAGGGAGGGCCCCCTGCAGCTTCCGCCCACCACCTCCCCATCCCCTCCCCGGAAAAAGGCAGGTGGAGGACGTGGGGCTGGAGAGGGCACCCCCCCCCCCACCAGCCCGGCTCAGAGCCCTGTCCTTTCCCCTCGGCCTTCGCCCTCCTCCTAACACTCCAGGGGCTTTAGCTTTCCTCACCCCGGGGCCCCTGCCCCTCCAGCCTGGAGACGGATTTGATTTGGGATTGTTATAAAAATAATAATAACCCAAACGCAGAGAAGCCACGGAAAGGGCTGAGGGCAACCCTCCCTCCCCCCCGCCCTCCTCCCTCCCCATTCCAAACCGAGTACAAAACCGCACCCAAAGCAGACATTCTGTACAGGGGGGTGGGGGGGCCGGGGAGCAAGCGGGAGGGGCGGCCCTGGGGTCGCTCTGTACAAGTCCAGGTTGGCCATGGCCCCGGCAGTCCCCGCGGGGCCCCTGGGGGCGTAGGAGGTGGCTGGGCGCCTCTAGATGAAATACTCCTTCTTGTCATCCCCGCCCGACTGCCCGCCTTCTGCGTTGATGATGGCTGTGTCTGCATCTGGGGCGTCATCCGAGCCTTTGGCCTCGTGTGTCAGGTAGGTTCCTGAGGAGAGGCAGTTTCCACACCTCTGAAGCCCCCTGCCCCGGCCTCGCCCACCCACCGCACCTGCTCCTAGAGCCTTCTTCCCCGCCCGACCCAGTTTGCATCTTGCTGTCAACATCCATCACCTGACCACGCCCCCACGAATTAATGAATGCTAACCTTAATTAGAATCTCATTTATAATACAGGCAAAAAAGCGTGCGTGTTAGTGCATGTACGTGTACATACGTACACATGCACGTGTGTGCATGTGAGTATGTGTGTGTACATGTGTATAGGTGTGTGTATGTGTGCCTGCATGCATGCTTGTGCACGTGAGTATATGTGTGCACGTGTGTATGCGTGTATGCATGTGCATGCATGTCTGCACATGTGTGCTCAAGCGTGCATGCATCTGTGCATATGAGTACGCATGTATGTACACGTGCGTGCCTGTGTATGTGCATGTGTGCATGTGTGTGTATGTGTGTGCACCCGCATGTGTACCTGTGTGTATGTGTGCATGTGTGTGCACCTGCGTGTGGAATGTGTACCTGTATGTGTATTGTGCATGTGTGTGTATGCACATGTGTGCATAAGCATGTATGTGTGCACATCCTGTGTGCGTGTGTGTACCTGCATGTGGAACGTGTACCTGTATGTGTGTGTCTGCATGTGTGCATAATCATGTATGTGTGCACATCCTGTGTGCATGTGTATGTGTGTACCTGTGTGTATATGTGTGTGTGCGCCTGCATGTGGAACGTGTACCTGTATGTGTATGTGTGCATGTGTATGTGTGTACCTGTGAGGACATGCGTGTGCACACACACACCCTAGATGGGGACAGGGAAACTGCAGCTCAGCCCCTCAGCAGGCAGCCGAGGCTGCTGGCTAAAGCAGTTGCAGAGGGGAGCGCCTGAGAGGAGGGTCTGCGGGCACAGATAAGGGGAGGCGGGAAGAGATGGTGTGGGGACAAGGGGCCAGGGAATCAGAGGACAGGTAGATGAGAAGGCAAGAAAGTGCAGGACAGGATGGGACAGGGAGGCAGTTCGGGCTGGTCTCTGCCTTCAAGCAGGAGACCCTGGAGGCAGAGCGGCGTGGGAGCAGCAGCTGGCTGAGTGGGAAGGTCACCGAGGGATCGGGCTCTACTGCGGGGTTGGTGGCGCTCAGTCATCGCAGGGCTGGCTGCCTCCTTTCTTCCTCTCACACTCCAAGGGGCCACTGAGTCTCCAAAGTCCTGCCCCCAGCCCCCTGCGGCCTCCCCACCTGCCCCCCAGCCCTCTGCTGCCTCTGACCTTTGTGCCGGATCAAGTAGTGGCCCAGGAAGATAAGCAGGATGAGAAGCAGGAAGACGATGAAAGCCACGATCCCACCAATGATGGCGTGGTAGGTGCTGGACGACGAGGGCACCGGGCTGGGGTCTGCAGGGAGGGGACGCACACAGTCAGACCTGGGAAGAACCCTTGTCTTAGAGCATCTCCGGCCGTGGGTATCGGACACAGCACAGGACACGGGCCGACGTCAGGAGAATGGAGCGCGTCACACGGCAGAGGGGATAAGCCTTATTTTGTACCCTTGTCTGGAACGCAGTAATTATAAAACAAATTATGTCTTCACGAATGAGCTGATAAATCTGCTCACACTCAACCCTTTAAATTGTGTCCGTGGCACCGAAGCTTTGGTCCAAGTAGCTTTGACATCTCCATCATTTCTCGTTCTCTCTCTTGCTTCGACTTTCAGCGGGTATCAGAGTATTCCTTCCCTGTCATCATGCCCTCTTCCCCTCCTGCCTGCTTGATGTCCAGACCTGGCTTCTGTCGGGGGGCTTCCCAGTCTGTTCACCTATTGCCCTGAGACCAGATCGAGGAGGTCTGTCTGGTGGACAAAGCCAAGAACTGGGAACTCTGGCAGCACCTTACAGAAGGCGATGCTGTGTAATGACCAGTGCTCCCTCTTTGCGGAGAAGTTTGGGGTTCCAGCTACATCCCAGTCCTCCAGCATGTCTCATCTGGGAGGTCTGGGACTCCAGCTTCACATCCCAGCATCCAGAGGGGTATGGGAAAGGCAAAGAGACCTTCCTTCATGGATGGCCCCCAGTGCTTTCCTCCCACGGTGGCCCATGTCTCCGCCATCAGATTAGAGAAACCGCCCTCCACTGCAGCATTTACAGGGGACAGATCCTCAGAGCACAGCCTGGGCCACAGGCATGCCAAGGACAGCACCAGCTTAGTCCAAGTCCCAAATATCTGAGGAGACGGTGCCCAGGCCCAGGGCACAGGCTGGATGTGTCCAAAATTGCATTAGCCGTAGATATAACTCCTCCACCCATGGGAGAGCCACTGTTTTCCCACAGACTCTGCTTGAGTCTTGAGGCCTCACTGACTCCTTATATATTTTGTCTTTCCTACCATGTCTCCTCAGGCTTGACTGGGCAGCTTTTTGGTTCCTTGCCTGTCTACGCCTAATTTGAAAAGAAAACATTTACGCTCTGGTTTTTTGGTGTTTTTTTTTTCTGCTCTGCTTGGGAGGGAGGGAGAGGATGGGCCTTGGGGCTCCATGACATGATGGGGTGGGTGTGAGGGTGTTAAGGCGGAAGAAAAGGAGGGAGGCTACTCCCGTCTTTCTCCCAAGCAGTAGGTGATACGGTCCACATTAAAAAAAATAATAATAATAATCCTGGATCATTGTTCCAGGGGCTATGGAAATGGAAATCTCTTAGAAAAACACAGCTTCCCACGGCCATCAGTTACAGATCCCTGTCTCTAGGTAGAATTCCATTTCTTCCTTCCAGGCTGGTGGCATCAGGACTGCTTAGGATCCTCCTGGAGGAAAATGCAGGACCCCCTCCTACCACCAGGTGTCAGCACCGAAGCAGGCATGTCAGACGGACCACTGGTGGGGGTGGGACCAGCAGGAGACCAACCACAGGGGCGCCAGAACTTTCTCTCACTGCCGGTGCCATCGGAGTTGGCTGCCGGAGCTCTGGGGGCCAACACTGGACCTCAGCCTTGCTGCTGGCATCCTACAAGAGCTCTGTCGTGCGGAGGCAGCTCCCCCATGCTGAGGTCTGCCCATGGAGCCAGAATCACCCCATCTACACAAACATCCTCGTCCCAAGGTCTCAGGTCTCTTATCTATGGGAGCCTCAACTGCCATCACCTCGCTGATGTAACGGGCATTTCCAATGAGGGAGTCCCTGCTGTTCCCCCGACAGCGGATCTCCCCTATTCTCAGGAAAGGCTCGTGAGGTTTTCTGGCGGGACCCCACTGCCATTGGGATCTTCCAGACTTCTGCCAACTCTCCAGTAAAGGGACCTCTGTGCTAGCCTGTCACTCCTCCTGAAGCTGGGTTTTGTGGTCACACCTTCCGGGAGAACTTCAGAGAAGAAGCGTCACCAGCGTCTCGGGAAGACAGGGCGTCAGAGGAAATGGCCTGTGCCTCAGCCGAGTACAAGTGGATCTCTGTGTTCTGCCTCGACCCACTCTGCTGTGGCCGAGGTCTGCAGGAAGGAGTGCAGCGGCACGCCTCCCATACTGGTCACGGGAGAGGCAGCCCACTGGACAGGGAAACCCCCACAGCTGCCCCGGAGGGACTCTGGGGCCTCTGCCAGAGTGGGTGTAGGGGTGCGGGGAGGGGGAGTGCAGGGGTGCAATGACAGCATCATGTGGGCCGCCAGTGCTAACCAGAGGCAGACCAGAGCCCGCTATTGTGTTGATTGTCCCGTATTACACATTCCAGAGTGGACCCGGAGACCGAGGCCCAGGCCCTCCCATGGCGGGCTCCTGTCCACTCACTTGGCCCCGTGCATGGCGAGGGGCGCTCTCAGGAGATGGAGAGGCAGAGTGCGGGGTGGACGGAGGGGGCTCACCGTTCACGTTGAGCGTGTAGTAGGCCTTGTAGCTGCCCATGTTGCTGGTGGCCGTGCAGCCGTAGGTCCCGCTGTCGCTCTTGTTGAGGAAGGGGAAGATCAGGGCACTCTCCTGGGTCATCTTTAGCGGGGGCACACTGCCTTCCTTCTCCCACAGGTACTGCTGGGGGCTGTGGAGGCAGAGAAATCACACGTGTTAGGGGGAGAGCAGGCCGGGGGGACAGAAGGGGAACAAAAACAATAACTGGGCAAAGGAAGTCAAGAACAGTTTGACGAAGGCTCAAGGAGATACAGGAGCCACGGACACGAGCTGCTCAGAGGGAGGGTTCGATTTGAGGATGAAGGAGATTTTCTAACTTGTGTCTGACTGTGGCTTGGTGCCCCTGGGGACCTCGGGGACAGCCAGGGGGTGACCTTTTCTGCTGCTTTGTAAGAGAAACAGTCAGAGGATGGATGGTGCTGGACAGGGGAGCAATGGTAGGAGGGAGACGGGGACACTCTAAGGGCAGAGCACAGTCTGAGGTTCGGAGGTGCGGCAGGGGCAGGAAGAAAGTGGATCTTCTTACACGGGATTTCCGCGACCCTCACAGTGAAGCAACAGCTTCTGGCCCTCACGGGGATGCGGAGGGTCTGGCCTAATCTTCGCCGTTGGTGTGTCTGTGGAGAAGGAAGTGATGTCAGGGCAAAACTGTCGCAGCATCCAGGAGAGGGCCACCATCTCACCGTCACCAAGCCGTGTATTACAGCCTTTACCCCTCAGGAGCCGACGGGACCAGGGACGGGGCCTCCGCCCTTTGCCTCTTGCAAGCCAAGTCCACTGTCACTACTGAACGTGCGTGAGATTCGCACTGCAAACTCGTAGAGGTAGGATTTCTGAAGGTCCGTGCTTGGTGGGACCCAAAGGGGCATCCTAACAGGGAGCTGAGGAGGGTTCACGGGTGCACCTGTGCCCAGCACATAAATGGGACGTAATCCACATTTCTGACAGAACCAGTGAACTTGAACTTGATCATTTATTGAGCTCACAATCGCTCAATCCTCTCTGCTCTGCACGGGAGTTTAAGCCGGGAGTGACGCTTGCACACAGAGCATCATTTTTAGTGGTCAGCCCAAAAGTGAAGGAAGAGCTTTGCAACAACAAGAGACAGGGGTCATATTTTGGCTGCAAAAAGGCACTGACACGATATAGATGGGCTCTGTGACGGAATAATGGCATCTGCCACTGGCACCATCGGGCTGCTAGCATGCTAGGTCCAGATGGCCTCACAGAACAATGCAACCAGATGCTGGTTTAGAACAACAGATAAAGAGGCCAAGCTTCCCCTGAGGACAGAGCCAATCTTAACACCCAGTTAATGGACGTGTTTCCATCAGATCAAACAGGACAAAAAGAATCAGGCCAGATGAGAGAATGGGGGTTCCAGGGTCCCACAACCACAGAAAAGTCTAGCACAGTGCCTGGGGTATAGCATTTGTTGACTGACTGCTGATCGCAGTTGGGCCTAGAGGGAGTCAGTGCCAGATGGTCTGCTACCTAACAGAGAAGTCTTTGGGGTTCAGACAGGGGAGGGCCCTCGGAGCCCTGGACAGGGACCAGGGCCTGGGGGAAACGACCCCAAGGCCAGGGGTCCCCACGCTCATAACTAATGAGCAGGGAGGCACCTTACAGCGATATAGAAGTTTACAAAGTTCTTTCATATATTTTCCCCTCGATCCTCACGTCAATTCCGTGAAGTAAGGGGAAAAGCCACTGAGAGGTGGCGAGCTTTGGTGAAAGACACACAGCTAGTCACTGGTGGCACCACAGCTGGGATCCGGGCCAGCTGCCTCCAGCTTGCGAGTCTGCCCAACGGAAGTGACGTCACCCCAAACCTGCCTCACGTTCTGCAATGGGCTTCAGCAATGGGTCTAGCAATTAGTTTGAAGAGCACCGATGTCGGTCCTGGATCTTCCATGAAAAAGATGAAGCACTGGAATTATTTTAGGAAAATGGCCCGCCTCTAGATAAGTTAGGACAAGAGTAATTCTCTGTCTTCTGCTTTTGTACTTCCTTTCGTCTTAGTTCCTCCCACTCGGAAAAGTTCCAAATCTCCTGAGGTGAGGGTGGATGTGCCCTGTCCGTACTCAAGGCAGATTCCGCGGAGAGATGGGGACCCTTGGAAAGGTTCAGGGTAGTGACTGTGAATCCCAAGAACACCGCAGCTGGGGCGGACGGGAAGGGCCGCCAGGAAAATCTGGGACATCACAGTATGTTGGTCTAAGAAGGGGCCTCGGTGACCGCCATGTTCATTTTCTCATGTTACAAATAAAGAGTCAAGCTCAATGGGGTAAAGCTATTTCCTCAACCCCCGTGACCCGTAAGTGGTGGAGGGCAGACTAGAACCTGCATCTTCTGACTCCTGACTCGTCACACGTACACCACAGTTTACAATCCGGCTGCATAAGCCTGGCCTGGATCGGGGCTTGGTAAACTTGCCCTTTGGGCCAAATCCTGCCAGCTCCGTGTTTTTGTAAATAACGTTTTATTGGAACACACCCACGCTAATTGGTTTACATACCATTTACGGCCGTTTTCCTGCAGCAACGGCAGAGTGAATTAGTTAAGACCACGCGGCCCCCAGAGCCTAACACGTTTGCTCTTGGGCCCTTTACGGGACAGCTTGCCCGCCCTCGGCCTCGTGCTGTCACCTCGTGCTGTCATCTCCTCACTTACCTGCACCCACCTCACTTTCCTTTCCCCACCCCCAGCTCATACCTGACCCCGCTCCACCCACAAGCCCACAACATACATAGAACCTCGATGCGCTGAGAGGTGGATCTGTCAGCCCCCTTTAGAGATTCGTGGTTCACAGAGCATACGATGTCTGCCCCGTCATCGTCCCGGGAAACCTGGAAGGTCACTGAGCTGCTCACGGTGAAGGTTTTTCCATTGGGATCTTCCTGGACGCGGGTTGGTTCCCCTGGAGTGCAGAACAGACACGCACACGTGCACACACGGGCGCAGAGTGAGCCCTGACGTACAGATACAGTGCGGGCCCCACGGCAGACGTACCGATGGTGAGTCTCAACTTAGACACACTGAGAGAGTTGTGAAATGTTATGTACACACAGGGAGAACGTAGCCCTGACACACACATACACACACACGAGTGTGCACGGAATATCTGTCCTTCTCCTTCTGAGGATGTGCACATACACAGACACGGAGACACGCACGCCTCTCTTCCTCCCCCACCCGGCCACCTCCTCCTGAACCCCAAAGCAGGGGAGTCTTACCGTGGAGCTCTTGGTCACCTTTCCTCCAGGTCAGCTGGGCTGCAGGCTTGCTTCCAGAAGACTGACAGTTTAGGGTGGTTGTTTCTTTTTCCCGTAATGATGACTTATAGCCAGAGATTATGGGCTTCTGTGGGATTCCTGCCATGGAGCGGGAAGGGGGGGGGGATGGCCAAGATAGGAAGGAGAGGCACCCTCAGGTGACCTCAGCTCTCCCTGCAGAGATGGCCTCTCTGAGGGTCAGGATACCTGGGTCCTGCTTTGGTTTAGAGTGGGTAGAAGACTAGAGAAATCATCTTTGTCTTTGACCTCCTCCCTCAGGACCAGTAGGGAAGGTCCGATGCGTGACCTGACACCCCACCGTGCGGCTGGGTGGCTAAAGAATTGGTGGGAAGCTCCAGGGGGGAGAGAAGGAGATGGAAACATAGGACCCGGAGAAGAGCACGTAAGCAGCTGCGGTTACTTGGACATTATAATCACGCACAGCAAGCACTTCCCCTGTTTCCCTCCTCCGGTCTTGGGAGGCACGTGGAATGGATGTTAGCATGTGTCTGTCGTAGGTTAGGAGATTCAGGCTCAGAGAGGGTAAGGGGTTTCCCCCAGAGCAAACAGCAAGTAGAGGAGAAAGGGCTAGATAGACCCCAGAGCGCTTTGCATTTCCTTCCGTGGCAAAGGAAGCACGGACTGAACTTCTCCCCGATGCTTGGAGACCTGGCCTGGCCCCTGGCTGCCTCAGGGGCTCACCGAGGAGCTGGGCTTGCCAGGCAGCGTGCTGCGGAGCCCCTGGGGTGGGGAGCCTCACCGAGCACGGTGACGAGGGACTTGGCGGTCCTCACGGGCATGGTGAAGATGGAACAGGTGTACTCGCCCTCATCCGCCAGTGCCACGTTGCTGATGCTGATGCTGAGCTCGTGCGGAGTAGATCTGACCAGCTGGATCCGATTGTCACGCAGGGCTGGGGAAATCGGCAGAAAGCGGGGCGGGGCTTTCACTGGCACCGGTCACGCTCACCTCCCAGTCCCAGGCTAGCGTCTTGGGGAGAAGGGGTCTAGTGTGGTTGAGGGCAGGGGACGCGGCTCCAGAGACTGAGCTGCCTCTATGTCCCAGCTACTTTGCTGAGCCGCCGGGGACAGCGGCCTCAGGGACGCTCAGAACAGACTTGGATCTTGCGGGCTTTCTCGTCAAGTCCGTGGGGGGCAGCTCTGACACCAGCTAAATCTTAGCGCTCCTCTGGGGTGTAGGCATGCCGGGACCCTGTAGGACCATGCACAGCTCAGGTCAGAGCTGTGATGCCGAGATTTGTCTGGAGTCAGTTGAAGAGCCCAGTGTGCTTTTCTGGTGCTCAGCCTCTGGACCGCAGGGGCACCTGCCCCAGCCCACGGTACCCTTCCCCCTCCTGACCCCCGCCTTCCCCAGAGACAGGAAACCTGGGACACTACCTCTCTTCTCCCCAAAGTAGAGAGTCTGCTGGGCCGGGTTAGACCACTGCAGGGATGAGTCCTCATGATCCTTCACTTGGCACTTGAGCACGACGGTGCCACCAGCCACCACTGTCTCATCAGACGTCCAGGGCTGGCTATCTGCAGGAGCACCAGAGGGTTAGCCTCATGGGGAAGCCCTGCCCCGCCACCCACTTCTGGGCCAAAGTACCACCTCCTCTAACCCAGACCGTCCAAGGCCCAGGCGTCTGCGTTCTCTGAAGGCGTCGTTGTGGGGTGCGGGGGAAGGAACAGAGGTGGCGGGGAAGGGGAGACAGACCTTATTTCCTCTTGCTTGCAATCCACAGAGAAACAGTCACCTGTTGGATGTTTGCTGAGTGAACGGACAGGGCCACGGCATTTAGAGGAACAGAGGCGCCCAAATCTACCCACAGCACTGTGCGCATCTCTTTCCTGAGAGACGGCACTTTGAAAGCACGCACACGCACCTGCCTTCCAGGCTCTCCCTTCCTGCCTCCGGCTGCAGGTGAGAGCGAGGCCAGGAGAGGCGCTTGGGACGAATAACCCCGAAACTAAAAGTGAGGAGGGGCCAAGCCAGCCTCGGGTCCCCCATTCGTTGACATAAGAGGGAGCTGAGAAAACTGTGCAAGAAGTAACAAAAAAGATTCAACAAAACAGAAGAACCGAAACATTTTGGCACAGACTTTGCCCCTCCTCCCACCGTAGCTTCCTTGCATCGGTAACTCACATTTCTTCCAGGGTCAGGACAACCCGCCTCTCAACACACAAACCCGAGTCACCCCCCCACCCCCCGTGTTATTTGAAAGAGTAAAGGATTAAAATTTTCCCTTCCGTGCGATGGCAACGCTTTCTCACCCCTCTCTAGTCAAATTGAACAACAACAGAAAGGACGAATAAGGTATCGGATGGATGGGCCATTTGACTCCCAAATGTGCCTTCTAGTTGGCTTCGCCGGGCCCCCTCCCCGCGTGACACTCGCTTCCTCCTCCACCCACCGTGGTTCCGTGTTCCCCTCGGCGTGGATTCTGCTCCCAGGGTGGATTCCCTCGTCTCCGGGACTTTCTGCGACCCCCACAGAACTAAAATAAACAACGCCTTCCAGCTCTGATTCCCAAGTCTCTGTAGCATCTCTTCTGTGGCACTCACCTAGTTAACCAGCACCATTCTTCTCTGACTAGGAGGCCAAGAGACTTACTTCCTCCAGTCCCTGATTGAGTAATTTTAAACAATCCCCATGTTCCCTACGGCGCTGACCTTACCCCTGCCCTGTCTGGTATTCCTTTCTTTTTTGGCTACCGGAGCTCCATTTCCAAGAAATGCATAATGAATGCTCCTCGCAGAGAAGGGGCCCCTGAGGAGTCAAGGTGGCCTGTGCTGGGGTTGACAACAGGAATCCTGCTCCAGGGGGGCTGTCTACACACGGGAGCACAAAGTCTGGCCGCTGGTTTTCGTGTTTGGAATCATAACAGAACTGAGGGGGATCTTATGGGATCACGGAATCCGATTCCCTCACTTTACGGATGTAGACAATGAGGCAATGGAGGTGGGGTGATTGCCTACGAGCATTCTAGAATCAGTGATTCCAGGTGGGACTGGAACTCGGTCTGACTCTCTCAGTGCAAGTGGCCTTTCCGTTGGAATGCTCCTCAAGTAACCACCTAACTTGAATCTTAAAACTACGATTTTTAAGATTAGCGAGCCAGAGACGGAGCTGGCGGAGTAAACTGGGACGTGATTTATCCCTGAAATATCTGAACGAAAAGGGCTGGGAGACCTTTCATTTACTGCCAGCCATATACCAAGTTTTGACGTGTAATCCTGTTCTCCCTGGGTCCCTTTGAAGAATTCTACCTCAGTTGTGTCTTCCAGAACCTGTTTATCCTGAGTAATACACGCCTCCTGGCGTCATTTTATTTTTGGAAAGAGGTGTACAGATGCAGAGGTCTCTGTACTGGAGTAAGGGAAGAGGCGTAGGCGCGAGAGGGGTCGGTGGTGTGGAACTAAGAGCTAAAATGTCAGATGGAGGGGAGAAGGCGCTGTGCGGTAATGAGGGGAGTGGGGACAGAGGGCAGAGGCAGCATGAGTGGGAGATGATGTGAGGATGTGGTGGAGGAAACCGAGGGACATCGTGACGAGGGGCCTGGATTCTCACCTTGACTGGCCAGCATGTCAGGGCCGCTCCAGACTGTGGAGCTGATTGCCTCGCCGAGTGGAGCCAGAGTTCCCAGCTCCAAATCCTGCTCCTGCCAGTAGCCTGGGGAGAGAATCTCCATCAAGGATGAGCCCTACATACTGGCTGCTGCCCTCGGGACACTTTGGTTGCTGGGGGTGGGGAGAGGAGAGGCCCCTCTGGAAAGCGGGCTCTCCCGGGATCCCTTCTGAGGAAGCGAGTGAGGTCTTCCTCCGGGAGGCGGGGGATTTGCAAGGAGGGTGCTAAGTGTCACCAGTCAGCCATATAATGTCAGAGCCCAAGGAGATCTGAAAGATCCTCTGGTCCGCTTCTCCCACTCTGCAGGTGAGGACAATGGAGCCTACAGCGGTGAAAAGCCACTCGGTGAGGGCCATGCCAGCGAATGAAAGACTGTTCATTCCTTAGCCAGGATTCTTTCTGCTACACATTCTAGCTGCTACACCATGTCATGTACTAAGAAAACAGCAGGTTTAATAATCAGGAAATACTTTCGCTCTTCATCCTTTTAATAAACCCGTGAAACACACCCGCTGGTCTTATCATTCCCGTAATGCAGCGCGGACGCAGAATGCAGTGATTTGCCCAAGGTCACACGAGCCGAAGGACACAGACTGGAAATGAAATGCCGGACCCCAAGCCCAGAGCTCTGTTACTTTCCAGCCGCCGAGGCCCCTCCCAGTGCAGACGGGGCCGCGCTGGGCTGGAGGCCGCCACCTGCTGTATCGGGTGCGCAGCTCGCGGTGTTCCTCCTGCCCCGCCCCCTGCCCGCTGGGTCTCCCGGACCCTGCTCCCTGCCCGCCCCGGCACAAACCCCCCAGGGCCCGAGTCACCGCCTCTCTTCCCGGCCGGCGGCCCTTGGACCCGCCGCACGAGCGCTGCACAGAGCCCGCGGGGCCTGCGTCCCCGGCGCCGCCTGAAGAGGCGGAGGGACAAAGGAACCCGCCACGCGAACCTGCCCGAGTCTCCCGCCACAAGCCACAAGCAGCCAATCAGGGACGCAAAGCGCGGTGACGTCATCGGCTGCCGAGCAGAGTCGGGAGCGGCGGCGCGTCCCGGGCCGGGAGTCGCGGGAACTTCTCGGGCGGCGCGGGCGCCCGGCCACCAGACGGGGCACCGCAGCCCGGGGATGCGGGGTGGGGGTGGGAGCCCAGCCCGGGAAAGAGGCCTGAAGAGAGGGGACAGGACGAGGTGGGGAACTGCGAGGTCCGAAGGAAAGGGGAGAAGGGACTGGGGCGGGAGGAGGAGGAGGGGAGGAGGGGAGGGGAGGGAAGGGGAGGCTAGGGGGAGAAACTGGGCTAGGACCCCGAGAGAGAGCTTCAGAGGGTCACCACCGGCCTCCCTGGACCCCACACGCATCCTCCAGGAGATTTGAGAAAAGACTCTCCTCCAGCAGGAGAAGCGTTCAGGATTGGGAGGGGGGAGTACAGAAGACAGGAAACCTGGGACCCTTAGCGAGAAGCAGGCAGCAAAGGGGGCGCGCAAAGTGCTGGTGAAGAGAGGCTAGAAGGCTGAGGGTGCCCGAAGGAGAGGTGGCCGCTCAGGGGCCCTGAGAAGCAGCAGCGACTCCGCCGCCTTGCGTGGACTTCGAGGCTGCAGGCACCCTGACGCTGGTGAGTGTTTCCTCTTTATTTTCCAGGTTGCGTGTTTGTGGGCGCTTGGACACACGGTGGAGAGCCAGACTGGTTGCACTAAAGCTTGGGATGGTGGAGTGGATTGGGAGAAGCCGGGGAGGGCTCAGTGCTCAGCCCCCCAGGACCGGTTCTCTGGGCACAAAGGAAGCTAGCCAGGCCTCTGCGCACGTGAACGGGGGCGGGGCGGGGGGGGGGGCCGCATAGCCATCTCCTACTTTGGCACAGGACCTTCAGTCTGCAGGATGGGTCTTCAGCCCCGAGTTCATTTAATGTCAAAACAACCCTGAGGCCCAGGCAACTCGACAGGATCGCTTTGTAGAGAGGAGGTCTTGAGGGATCCAGGGACTGGATCAGCACACCCCTCAAGAATGCTCTGTCTCCCTTGGGGCTCTCAAAGCCTTTTCAACAGCTCTCTTTTCTTCGTGTGGCGTTTCCATCCATTGTATTGCCGTCACTTGTTTACCTATCAGGCTAAACCTGGTCTAAACTTCCAGCTGGTTAACAGCTGGAGCCCGAGCCACCGACCCACCGACCATATTCACCTTTGTGTCTTCAGCTCTTAGTGACCTTAGGCCTCTCAGCGCCTTCGATGGGCTCTGGTCTGGTGGCTTATCTGTCACTCCTGGGGCTGTGCTCTGCTGTTCTCCCTCAGGCAGAGGAGGGGCTGCCCACAGTGTGGACTCAGTCCCCACTCCGCATTCCTTCTTTCGTCTGTACTCTCTGGCTGCCTTCTCCTCAGTTGCTTTTCTCCCTGCATATCTTTTTCTCATCTCTCCCCTCCTCCTACATTTTGCCGGCATCTTCTCCCTTGTATAGGATGAACACCTGAAGTGGTCAGGTGGGGCATTCAGACCAGACTCCATTGTTCAGGTGAGGGGACTGATCACTAAAAGGAATAGTCTCCGATAAATGGCATCTGTCGTCCAGATGTCCGTGGAATTCACTCCAGTCTGGTTTGTAGCGTGTTTTAAGAACTTGATGAAGAGAGAGCTGTTTTAGGTGTTTTTTCTTTTTTCTTTTCTTTTCTTTTCTTTTCTTTTCTTTTCTTTTCTTTTCTTTTCTTTTCTTTTCTTTTCTTTTCTTTTCTTTTCCTGCTGGGATGATATTTCTCCCTCTAATTCTGAAAGGGACTTAGGATCTCACGTCTCCTCTTGAAACCTATCGGGTGGTATGCCTGAAAGTTTTCTCACTGGGTTTATAACATTGTACACCTGTAATGATAAATTCTGAATGGCCACTCTCCTGGCGGCGGACGAGCGATTACAATGCTATTAACAGACAGATGGGTAACTAGCAGAAGTTATGACCCGGGCTGCGAAAGTCTTGGGCCTCTGGGTTCAGATTGTGCCGGCCATTTATGACATCAGCATAAATTCCTCCAATGGACTCCCGACTGGAAGGGAGAACTCTGGAGCGCTCTGGAGCGCTCTGAAAGGGTGGCATGGCCTTTGCAGTGGAATTTGCGAACGTTCTGCTCAGGCAGGGTCATTGGAAGGAAATGCAGACACTGGACCACAGAGCCACCAGTGAGGGGCGCCCAGGCTCCTCGCAGGGAAAAGCAGTGAGGAGAATTCCAGCCAAACGTGCCTTATTGTTTTCCTGCTTACAGGCCTTCCCGTTGTCTGCAGGTCACATCCAGATGTGTTAGCCTGGCCTTCAAGATCCTGGACAGTCTGATGTGACCATGTCCTTCAGCTTTGTCTTTCCTTTACCCCACCCGTATCCCAGACATGATGCCATTCTGAGGTCTTTCTAGAAACCCTTGGCTTTCCTGCCTACATTCCTTTCCTGCCATAGCCCTGCTGATAATGCTCCCCACCCTTCCTTGCGTTAAGCTCTTCCCGTGCTTAAAACCTACTCTGTGTGGCACCTCCTTTGAGAAGTCTTCCCTGATCGTCCCAGATGGAAAAACTTTCTGGTTCCTCTGACTTACAACACTTTGTGTACTCGTCTTAAATTATGCATCACTCTGTGTGTGCTCCAAGTTTGGCTTCCCTCTTAAGTGGTAAAGATTCTGCAGGTAGGGTTGACATCCGTTCGTCTCTGTGTTCAGTCCTGGCCCTAATGCAGCATGCTGCACATAGAAGGTGCTTAATAAATACATCGTTAAAGGGGCGCCTGGGTGGCGCAGTCGGTTAAGCGTCCGACTGCAGCCAGGTCACGATCTCGCAGTCCGGGAGTTCGAGCCCCGCGTCGGGCTCTGGGCTGATGGCTCGGAGCCTGGAGCCTGTTTCCGATTCTGTGTCTCCCTCTCTCTCTGCCCCTCCCCCGTTCATGCTCTGTCCCTCTCTGTCCCAAAAATAAATAAACGTTGAAAAAAAAATTAAAAAAAAAAATACATCGTTAGTAAATGAATCAGAGGTGATTGGCATCTTCTATTGTAAGAACTAGGCTCAACATCTGCCAGTGGAGAGGAAACAGCAAAACCAAACGGGATAGGAAGAAACAGGACAAGGAAGAGGGTGGATCATCCAGAGGCTGAAGCCCTAGAAAACTTTAATGTTGTGCTCTGGTGCGAATCGATATTTACTGATCACCTTGTGTGTTTCAAGATCCAAGTTAGGGCTCTATATTCATTATCCAGAACAACCCTTTTAACAGGTGTTATTATGCATATGTGAAGGATGAGTTGACTAAGACTTGAAAAGTTCAGTAACTCATCCATATGATGGGGCCGGAGAGCGTGGGGATGGGATGGCTGTCCACCTTAGACCCCTCCGACTGCAAAGCCCAGACTCTCTGCACAGCTTTGCTGCACCACCGCCCTCTGCAGAAGCGTGCATTTCGCGGGTGTGGTCCTGGTGGGGCAGGAGTTACGGGGTCAAGGTTCCTTTCTGCCATCGCTGGCCAGGGGCGGGTCACCTAAACAGTATTCACACTGCTCGCCTGCAATCCAGCAGATTAAGTGTGGCAAGATGGGCACGGACGCTCGTGTGGTGATAGGATGATTTGTGCCCACTGAATGTCGTTAATTGGGTTTCTTCATGTGTCTTCATCTATACCTCTGGGGGATCCTGCATTCACCCCTAAGAGCCTTACAACGGGGGACTTCTCAGTTACCCCAGCAGCAGATGTGTTTAGTTAAAGCTAACAGAATCCCCTCACGTTTACCTAGCAGTCTGATGTCTGGGCTGAAGACAAAAAGAGTGTCTTGTTTGCCCTCAGTTGCCTTGGGGGTTCCTTAATTCTTGGTTTATTTACCCAAGCGTTCCAGTATCTTTAGGACTCGTAGTATTTTAAAGGACAAAGTAGCATTCCCCCCTCCATGTCCTTCTGATTGATTGTTCCCATTAAGAGCCGCCGAGGTGGCTGTTGGAGACTTACTGATATGCCCTTGAAAACACCCGTGACTCGTGTTGTGTTCATAGCACATGCCTCGCATATAGTAAGCGCTCAAGAAATATTTGTCGAATAAATAGGCGAGTGACATGAATGAATGAAAATGTAGCGTGTCTCCACTCTAAGTGATGCTGGGAGGGAAGTCTTTGAAAAGGTGCCAGCGTATCTGCCCCCTGATTGCTTGGTTCATGTCTCCCCTGCACGTCTGCTGTGGGAACCTACGGTGCATTGCCCTTTGGCCTGTGACGTGGTCACAGGTGCACGTGTGGGGTGCTGGGACAGGGACAGAGATCTCTCGTGTGACCGCTGCCGGCCTTGCTGGTGCCTGGGTCCAGAGCTCCACTTCCCTGATGAGAGAAAGCCAGCTCCCCGAGTAGGAGTTGATGATGGTGATGGTGATGATGATGGTGATGGTGACTCAGCATTTCTGTAACTCCAGAGTTAAAAATACTCTGCGTCCCAGCCTACTTGTTATTCCTCACGACTACCATGACAGGTGGGTGGAGGAGTGTTATCTCCAAGGGAAAAACACGCTGGGGGCTGTGGCCCAAAATACTGAGGGGACCCACTTTTAGGATCGTTTTCCTACACCCTTCGCTGCCCCCCACCCTCCCCCCCTCCCCCCCGGGCCGGGCGATCTTGCTCTGATTTGTCCCTGACCTGAGCTACGTGGTGAATCCCTGTGTACATTTGGTTCACACACAGAAGAGAACGGGCGTGGCGAAACCACAATCGGAACTCAAAAGCCCCTGGAGCTTTTCTCTTTGCCCAGAGCCACGTTTTCCTTAACTGTGAGCGTCTGATTCTGCACTGGGAGGACGGTGGGCCAATCCCGGCGGAGCCCTGACTTAGGTGCTCCCTCCAAGATCTGGGGAGCGTCACTTTAGAACACGAGACCCTGATCAGACGAGGAACTCTTTTCGTTCTTAACTTTTACTCGACTCGCAAGTTGCTCTTGTGGCTGCTGGGGAGTCTGCTCTCTCGCTTCTGCCTTCCATCCCTTTCTAACTGTCCTGCCCCGAGTGTGCCCCGAGTGTGCCACAGCGCGGTCGGGCAGAAGCTGGGGCCGCAAGCGGTGGGAGTTACTCTGTCAATTGGGACTGTCTGTCTTTCCAGGTGTATTTCCTGCTCGTCCTGTTGCTCCTTGGGGAGGGGTCTCTGGCCCCTCACAGGCCGCAGGATCTCCTGAGGGGGGCCCCAGCTCAGCTCACGTGTGCTGGAGCTCAGGCTTGCTTCAGAGCTTCAGAGCTCGGCCCCGCTGCAGCGACCTGCGGCCTCCCTCACCTAGGCCTTCCCTCCACCCTCTCTCTGGCTGGGCCCCTGGGACCTCTCTCCTTGTTGCCTCCCTCCGTACTTTCTGTTGCTGTCTGGCTTTTCCTCCTGGAGCCTTGTTTATCTCCGTTCCCTCTGGCTCCAGGCAGCCTCCCGGGCCTGGAAGGCACTATTCTCTCAGCTTTGCTTTACTGTCCCGGGAGGCATGTGGGATCTGTGTGAAAATAGATGGTAACTAGAGGTGGGGAACAGAGCCTGCACTAGAAGTGGGGCCTGTCGGGCTGATTTGCCCCGTGGCTTGGTGAAGCGTGGCCAGGAGGTTCAGACATACAGAACCAGGAGTCCTGCACTATTAGATAATCCAAGAGATTGGGGTTTGGAAGGGGCTGATCCAGGCTCCGGTAGGTTTATTGCTGAATGTTGGCAGACAGATGCCTTTCGGTTCATTCCTAACCAGGTCGTTGAAAATGAAAGGCTTTTGTTTCCTGGGCTTGGAATGGTGTGTGGCTAAGCTTTTCCAGGCTGAATGAGGAGGAGGGAATCTTTGGGTTAGTTGGCTAGCTGGCCTGCGGTGGGCGTAAGGGTGGGGTTAAAACAAAAAGCTTATCTGTGTGTTAACCCTCTTTTCACTAAAACCAAAAAAGCCCCCCCCAAAAGAAACAAAAACAAACAAACAAAACCCCACCCCAAACAAATTCAGTTATTCCAAATGTTTTGCTGTATCCAAATGTTAGGAAAAAAGTAGCGAGCTTCGATATGTCATGAATAAATATATTTTGTCTATTTCCGAAAACCCAGCCATCAATTTGCATGTCTGGTCATTTTCTACTGACCCCTAATGGCCAGAGGTGGGTAATCCTAAGATCTTTTTGATTCCATCAGACGGAGGATGGAACTGACATCCTTTCTGATTCCCTACTGCCACACTTCAGTTATTCCTCTCCTCCTTCTGTTATGCCTAATTTTCCCCCAAATATTTCCCCTCTATCATTCTTAGAAGCATAGACTTTTATAGCCGATAAGAATGCGAGGTAGCATCCAGGGCAAATCTCATTTTTTAAATGTCTATTTATTTTTGAGAGAGAGAGAGAGGGAGGGAGGGAGGGAGGGAGGGAGGGAAAGCAAGGGAGGGGCAAAGAGAAGGAGACAGAAGATCCCAAGAGAGCTCTACACTGACAGCAGAGAGCCCGATGTGGGGCTCAAACCCACGAACTGTGAGATCATGATCTGAGCTGAAGTCAGATACTTAACTGACTGAGCCACCCAGGTGCCCCGCAAATCTCGTTTTAAAGAAGAAAAATCAGGGACACTTCAATGGGTTGAGCGTCTGACTCTTGATTTCGGCTCAGGTCATGATCTCACGGTATGTGGGATCCAGCCCCACGTTGAAATCTGCCCTGACAGCGGGGAGCCTGCTTGGGATTCGTTCTCTCTGTCCTCCTCTCTCTGCTCTTCCCCCACCCAGTCTCTCTCAAAATAAACAAATAAACTTAAAAAAAAAATAAAGAAGGAAAACCACGGCTCAGAGAGGTTAGGGAACTCGTGCAAGGTCACACAGGCAGTGTCTGGGAGCCGTGGTTAGAAGCCCATCTCCCGTGGTTCCTGTTATTTGATAGCAGCCTTGTGGGCCAATGAATTCAGAGGTTAAGTTGTCAGCTAGTATGATTTTACTTTCCGTGACATGTACCCCCCCACCCCACCCCCCCGCTCCCCAGGGCTCTGTGTATTGCAGTGAGGCCCCCCAGGACCCCAGACCTCAAGGGAGGGAAACGCTCCTAAGTGCCAGGCAGGTTAGAGGCGGAGTGAGGTGGGGTGGGGGCTCCTGCAGCTGTGAAGAAGGGCGTCTTCACAGACTCAGGGCCTGACTGGCCGCTTCCGGCTCTCACAAAAGAGGACAGCAAGGGGCAGAAGGCACTGCCATGCCCGGAGCTGTTAAAAAGGCTGACTGAGGACAGGCTGTGTGCGCATGCGTGTGCTGGCATCTGGTGGGGCCGGCTGCGGGATGCTGAGCTGACCGTGAGGAGGGAACCGGCTCCAAGAGAGGAGAAAGCAGAGGAGCGTGTCCCTATTCTGGAGCTGAGGAGAGAGAATAATCTGGAGGCAGAAGTGGGCTTGTGGTAGGCTGAGGGGGCCCCTCAGAGGCTTAGTTAAGATTCCGAGGAGCGGAGACTGAGAAGTGGGTGGCAGAGAAGGAGGTGGGGACAGCTGTTGCTTTGATTTGCTATTGAGTCAGTGTTCTCGGTGCATTAGCACTGGGAGGGAGCCCTGGGCTGGCCCCCAACCAAAACAAGCCCCTCCGTAGCCAATACTGTGTTGTAGCAAAACTGCAGTTGGGAGACAGAGAGGAAGGGGATCTGATCCCCAAAGAGCCCCTTCCCAGCCTTAGCTCTTGTCCTTCCAGGACTAGGCTGTGTTCTCTGGACAAGCGTCTAGTGTTCTGCACTAAGAGGCTGGGAGGGGATGGGGCAGCGCAAAGAGGATGTCTCAGTAAGAGCTTGGGGGAGAGTGGCTGGGGTCTGTGCAGCTCGGAAGGCGGGGCATGACATCATTCCTGTGGGTGGTAGCTCTGAGCCATTTTTTTTCGGAGCGCCCTTTGACCCCACCTCCTCATTCCTGCTCACACACACAGACATCAGGACAGGTGCGACCCGGGGTCTGCATGTTGATGCAGCAGTCAGGAAGCCGGGCTTGGTCTGAACTCTTACTCGTCCCCCTGAACCAAGCGCAGACACTTCACGCTCCTTCCCTAAATTTACCTTGCTGGCGTAGAACTGGGAAACATTCTCCCATCTTAGAAAATGCTTGGGAAAGGAAATGTAACAGAGGCAGTGTGGGGTCCGTGAAGGCAGAATTCTGTCTAGCTCATGGGAAAATATGTTTACGGGAAGGTAAGGGGCTTTCCCGTAAACCGGGAAGGGGCAAAGTAGGGCAGGGGCGTGGGGGAGAAACAGAGTGGGCGCCCTGGGGAGGAGAGACCGCAGTCCCGGCCGCAGACCCTCCCTGCCTGCTCAAGGGCGTGGATGGACCGGACCCCCTTTCTCAGCCGGCTCAACTTACTTATCTGCTTTGCTCGTTATGTCCTACTTTAGATATTTCAGGCTGATGGCTTGGTGTGTGGGGGGAAACAATGCTGTGAAAAAGTTTAATTTGTTAGAAGTCAGGCAAGAAAGGATTCATCTCTGCTGGTTCTGGTTTTACGGACTTGTTTTTACCGTTTCCCTTCACTGGGTGATCAGAGTCGGGGTGTGGATGGCAGGTTCAGGGCAGCGGTGAGGAGCGTGACATAAAGAAACCCGTGCTCTGCTCCACACGCCTACACCGCTCCAGCCCCCTCCCTCATCCTAACAGATTTAGTCTCTTCCCTTTCCCGTTTCTCACCTAAAAAATGTATTTTCCAGAGGGTGGCACATTGTCCGATTAGCCTTACTTTGTGCCTTCCTGGGGGATTCTAACACTTCTGTGACACAGACACTTTCTTCCGAGTCTGCAGACCTCACAGTCCCCAGAATGGGGACCCACCGATCTCCTGTTCTTTTCTTAAGCCTTCGCTGAGTATCTTCTCTCTGACGAGGGTATGTACTCAACTTTGATCTCCAAGATGTGTACACATCCCAACCTAGTTACCCTCTTTCTCATTCAGCCTGTGCCCCTCGACACACATGACAGGCTACAGCTTTCACTATTCATATCTGTTTTTATTTTTTTTTTCCGACACAAATACACAGCCTTTCTTATGACCCAGATACAGAGCCCTTTTCACAAGCCCATTATTAGTCAGAACCCCTGACTTCCAGAAAACCATATGGCTTAAACTCAGAGATTCTCCCCAAAGCAGAATTCAAGCTCCCTCTTCTGCTCAGACTCCCCAGGAGAGGGACAGAATCCTTTTCTCCCCAGGGCTGAGGCTCAGGCCATCTGTCACTGACACTGGACTCCAGGGCTTGGAAACCAGAAGAGAGTTGGCATGAAGCAGCCGTGGAGGATAAATGAGGATATGTGAGGCCCAGGGGCTTAGTGGTGGTGGTTTTTATATTTGTTTGAGATGATAGGATAGAGATGAGACGAGAAAACATATAATACATCTTTGGAAAGATTTCATCATCTTGAGGAATTAGAGTAAGAGTTAGTAAGAATGAGTACAATTGTCCTGTCATTTTTGCATTTGCCGAAGGACAAATGATTAGGAGCAGATGGCCAAACTGGCCCATCGTTTCATAATAACAGGAGAACTTGGCCCTGGGCTCCTCAGAGGTTGATCTAGGCCGTGCTAAGTCTCAGGCTACTTGTCACCGATGTATTTATTAGAGTCTTGCTGGGTTTCTAAGAAGTCTCAGGTATTTAAGTCAGAGACTCAAGAAACCTGTTCACCCTCTGGAGCTTTTGTACCCTGTCTGAGGGTTTGGCTGGAATTCTAGAGTCAGGATTGGAAGCAAAGAATCTGGGCAACAGAAGAAGACAAATAAATGTAGGACGCTAGGATCTGCATATTCACAAGGAAATCTGGCATGGGAAGTACTCGTTCTCCAGCCTGCCTTGCTAATATCCGGGATTACATGAAGGAAGTGCAGAGCTAGGTGGTGGTTAGCTTGGAGATGAATGGCTGAGATAGCAGCCTTCATTTCTTTTTCTTTTTTCCCCTTGGGCAAGGTGATGCTTCTGACCCTTCTGACCCTGAACTGGAAGTAGATGAGCCAAAGGTGCTTATAATTAGCAATCAATACACAATTAGTGCCGGTCTAGCTGGGGTAAGGGAAAACAAACCCTTAGAGAAGACTACATTTTAGTTCCTTGTATTATTTAGCTTCTTATCATTCTCCTGGAGATCTCCAGGAGACAGAGAGATGAGAGGGTTAAGGAATCCCAGAGGTAAGAGCTCACGTAGAAGAATGATACGCATTTTGAAAAAAAAAAAAAAAAATGTTGGAAGACCTGCGTTAGAACCCTTTCTGAAACACGTCTGCTGTTCATGAGAACAGGGGGCTCAGGGAGAAGAGTAGATAGGAGATACTCCAGCTGTTACTGTAACCCAAAGTCTGTCTTCCTGAAGGCTCGCTCATGGAGATAAATCACTTCCATTACCTGTCCTTGAGGAATGAAGTTTCTCCTTGTTTCACAGGAGGAAATGGAAGAAGGGCCCTGGAGATTCATCTTGGAAGCCTGCCCCCCAACTGGATTCTGCTGGAGGTCATTCACAAGTGTTAACTCTTATACGAACTATGACTAAGAAATTGATACGGGGAAATCAGCATTTAGGGGAAGATCGGCGTGTGTAGTTCTGATGTTATGGGAGGAACAGGCTATCTAGTCTCAGACTGGCAGGGGCTGAGCATTCTCGGCTCCTTGCCGCATTTGACGTCATCAGCTTATTGGCAGATACCCCGAAAGAGTAGCAGAGTCCAGTTTAAAGATGCGCTTCCTGAGATTCGGCCAAGGACTTGGACTCTGGGATAGGATGGCTGTATTTAAAGCCATTTAGTTCTGCACAAGATGGTTGTAAAGATGGGGGGCGTGAGTCAGGGTTTTGATATTTGTTTCCGATGTGTCTCATATATTAAGTTCCTCTGTTATCTACTCGGATAACCCATGAGTGTGTATTATCTTTATATTTACTGCTAAGGTTGAAGGAAAAGAGAAAATTCGCACCATGAAAGGACAGTTTGTGCTGGTCATCAGGCTAAGAAGGGCGTACTTAACAAATTGAGTAGGGCTCATTTTGCATCCCACGTTTATAGGGTATATGTGGTACACCAGATTATGAGCAATACCATCTCAATCTCAAGCATAACTATGTGTAGTTCTGTTTTTAATTTGTGACTCCGTTTATGGCGGAACATCCAGTTCTTTGGAGGCCATCTGAGGTCACTGTAGGCCCTGGTCTCCTGAGCATTTCAAACAGCACATCTTCTCAACCTCAGTATTACTTGCTCGTTCTGTCCCCTTCCTACAGCTGTATAGATGGTTGTGAGGACCTTTCATATCTATATCTCAAGGCTTGTTCCCCTCTTTCTAGTGGAGCAGGTCAGGGATCATAGCCAGGTTCACGTGTGTGCTCCTGGTGGGGGAGGGAAGGAGCTGCACCTTAGAGAGTGGAGATCATGACGGGTGGAGGGAGAGCAGGACCACGGAGAGCAGCAAGAAGGGCCTGGGGTGGCTTGTGGGGGGTTAGCACCATGGAGAGCTCAAAGCTCCAGTTTGTTCTGCAAAGAGCAGGGGAACAGGGATCATGGGTTAAGGCGCTAGCTCTCCAGGAGTCAAACTGAAAGAACAGACATCAGGACTACTGTTAGGATCATGCTATACCCATCACTTGCTCTAAAAGGCCTCCTTAAGTGCTTTGTTTGAACCTGTCACATATACACCCAAAATTATATAAATAGTCAAGACCGCCACGAGACTGAGTTTGTCAACATGCGCCTTAGTAATTACGACAATTACGCAGGTATTAGTGGCGGTGGAGGGGGTTTTCATTTGCTTTAACCAGTATCTCTTCTAATTAGGGAAATAGTGCCACAAAGTCTGTGTCTCATCAGAGACACGAGGGCATGAGAAAATCAAAGTGTGCTTATCACCAGATGGGGTATGAAGTGTATCAAAGTCATCGTGCCTTGAAGCACCCACAATTGCTGTGAATAGTCCAGTCTTCATCGTGCATGGAAAAGAGGGGGTGGATCAGTCCTCTTAAGAAGGCATTTGTCTTTGGGACATTAGTTGGGACATTTGGTCAGTCTCTTTACACTTAGAGGAATTTTGGTAAAGGGGCAAATGGTTCTCTCTTCAGCACTTGTTCCTTCAATGAAGAATATGTAGCTTTACTAAGCCTCTATTTTGCAAAAATCTCAACGGTTTCATGTGTTCAAGACTCTGGAAATCTTGGTTTCTCAGGGCTAGTTATAACAGGATTGGGTTGGGTTTTCACTCGGGTTATAGGAACCCTGAACATCAGCTGGTTCTGACTTTGTAAAGACTCATCACTACTGCTGATCCTAGAGGAGGAGGCTGGCCTTTGGCTCTGAGACTTATCCTTTTTTTGCTTTACAGTTACATATGGAGTGTTTATTCTTAATTTGATGGAGTTTTTAGAGACCCGAATCTTTCTCTGATGGCTTGCCTCTCCAGGCTCTTTTTCTGATGGTCTGTTTCTCTTGATCGCTCATAAGCATTCCCATGGGGATTGCTATTGTCAGAGTTTATGGATAGACCTTTAGGACATGACTTCATCCAGGAAACAAAATGTTCCAGTATATGGGCCTATAGCCAATGGTGAATCAGGAAATGCTAAATTTTAACATGAGGGATGGAAGGCGAAGTTACGATTACCCAAACTTTCTAACGCCCTGGGGACTTTTCACTCAGTAGTCAGTAAGGAGGTAGTCCAGGCCACCGGTTGCTTTCCTGGAGAATCTGGAACCCAGGTTACTGTCCTTGGGTGACATTCTGTTACTCAGAAGCAGATGACAACACAGAGATTGTAGAGCCAGTGTGCAGTCTACTGGAGCAGGAAACAACAAAGAATGTGACTACTCACAGCCCCCTAGGGCTCTCTGGTGATGACTATGAAGATATTATTCCTAGCATATGACTGAAGGAAGGACAAGCAGCCTTTGGTCCCGTTCTGCATATCATGTGGACTATAAGCAAGTTGTATGAGCAAGGAGTCCCCAAATCAAATCTAGGGATTTACAGAGCAATCACACAGCTACCCAGTCTGCTGTTTCAAAGTGACCAGAACACCAAAAAGATGCCATCTGTGAAATTTTATGGCTGCAGAACTGTGAGTCACTCTCCAAGTGAACAGGGAATATCTCCAACAAGGCACTCTTGAAATTAGACTTGGGTCTCCAGTCTTCCTCAGTTGGGAGAGGAAGGAGAGAGAGAGAGAGCCTGAGGCCAGCGAGCTGGCTCCCTTGCTGTCAGGTTAGAGCGGAGGACCCCAGGCTGGGTGTGGCAGAGCCCCAGGGCATAGGGATTTTGGGCAGTGTTGGTGGGGGGGCAGGGAGAAGGGTGAAAGGGCTACAGGTCTGTCTTCTGTCTTTCAGCAAGAGTAATTCTCCTTTGGTCTGTTTTACTTATGTGATGAAGGAATTTCACATCTTTAAAAATACAAGTGAGAAAACCACTGTCCTGGAAGGAACCCCGTAAAACAGCAGTGCTGCTTGGCCCCAGAGAGAGCTCAGGCTCAGGGTAGAGTTCTGGGTGTGGCTCTGGGTAGCCAGTGAGTGAGCCACAGCTTGGGGCCCTGGTCAGACAGACTGGTTCTGCGTGGAGTTAGCTAAGTTCTGCTGTCCTGGGGTCTCTCTGAAGGCCTCAACTTCTCTGTGCCAGGAAGAGCACATCTGTCCTTCCCGAGGGCTAGAGTTGCAACCAGGAAGAGCGTGGGAACAGAACAGTTACAGCTGCAAGAAGGAAGAAGCAGGATGGTAGAGGTCTGCCAGGCAGACCCGTGGGCAGCTCTAGAGTGAATGCCTGCTGGACTTCTTGGCACATTGGGCATGAGCTCTCCACTGGGCACCTGGCCAGGGGGCCGAAGAATGGATGGCAGTGGATGGAAGGTCATTGGAAAGGGAAAGATCTTCATGTATGGGGCAGTGTGGGACAAGGGTGAATTGCTATGAGCTGAAGCAAAGCAGGCTGTCCACCCGTCCGCTCTATGCTAGGTCAACTCACAGGGTGCTGGAAGTAAGTTGACAAGGAAGAACCCAAGGAAGGCTCTGCACAGTGGTGAACGTTGAGCTTACCGGAGCTCAGCACAGGACACGTGAAGTTCACAGGTGTCGCATCCAGCAAACCTGGAATTGCCAGCCTCTACCAGTGCTAGTGGAGGAATGTGAGAAGGAAGGAGCAGGTGGGAAACCGAATGTCCAAAGTGGCCCTGGGCCTCTAGCCACAGCACGCACGGTCAGGTTCAGAGATCGTCTGCTGCCCTTCTGTAGCCTCTCAGTCCCTGTTCAGCTTTAGGAACCCTAAAAACCTGATGCTGTACCCTAGGGAGCTATATACCCCAGCCGCACATGAGGTCTGTTTTCTTTCTGCATGGAAAGAGCCACTCCACACACACCCCTGACTACTCAGACATTAGTGTATTAGGGTATCTTGTCCTTAAACTTTCACACCGCATCTCCTTGTTTGGGGAAAACATTATTCGGGAAGCTATGTACTGCCTGGCTCCCTGCCAGGGGACCCAGGCCACATCAGGGGCACTGGGCACATCTTTGGCATGACCCTGGTCAGAATGGCCATCCAGACCACCATCCATGGGCATCAAATCTGTGCTCCCACCTCCCACATCCAGAGCTTCTTAGGTCTGGAAACTAAGAGGTGGAATTCATTTAGATAAAGATCGTGTGTGGCTGGGTGTCTTCCGCATCAGTAAGTCCTGAGACGTTGCACACCAAACGGATGTCCATTATTGAGACAGATAATGCTCTACGAGGAAAATGAGGCTCGATTTGACTGTTCCTTGGGAACAGACCTCCCTCCCCACCCATCCCTGACTTCCCAACCTCTCCTCTGGAAATTCTCCATTCTCAAGTTAGTGCCTTCCCCTCTTCCCCCTCAAGCACTGCTAGGAAATGTTTATAAATACGAGGACACAGGATTTCTCTTCCTCTCAACCTTACATCTGGGTGAGGGCTGGGCCCCCAAATTGAGGGCCAAGACGAAATCGTGTGGTTGGTGAAGAGAGACTTGGCTAGCTATTCTCCAGTGTTTACATCCTAGAGCTGGAGTGCTCCCAGCTTTCTGGGGTGACTCCTTTCTGTTTAGGTCCCAGCCTGGGGCCGTCAGTCCCCACTGCCCAGCAGGTGCAGTTTGGGTCACACTGTCTGTGGTGAACACAGCTGGCGGGATGAAAAGGCGGGGGCTGCGGCTGGAAGTCAAGGCCTAGAAGGGGATCCTTCTTGGGGCACATGCACCCAGCAGCCTGTCCTTGCTGCCCGTGCACCCGGCTGGCCCTTGGGACCACCCCCCTTCACCACCTCAGCCAGTAGGGTCCTCAGTGTGGTCCTCTGGGGAAGGGAGATTCCGCCCAGGGGAGGGGCTGCTGTCTCAGTGGTGACTCCCTTCAGGGTGTTGACGGGCACCTGGTGGAAGGAGTCAGCCAGCCCTAGGGAATGGACCCCCAGGGTGCTCAGGCCGGCCGAAGCTCCTTTATCATGACCCAGACAGGCCTGAGAGCGGAGGTCAGGGAAGACGGAGTGATTCCTCCAGCACCCAGGCTGTTCGCCTGTTTTCTTCAGATGAAATTCTTTACATCATCCTCCCCAGCTTCAACCCCTCCCCTCTCCACCCCCGCCCCGCCCTGGCCCTGTGCCCATCCCTGCTGGCCACTGGGTCCACAGCCCAGGAGCCGCCTCCCCTTTCTCCTCCCCTGCGGTTCTTTCTGTTTTTCGTTGGCATCTGGCCGGGCATAGCCACCACCCTCCCCCTCACTCTCCCCACATCCCTGTGCTCCGCAGAGGTCCCGTCCCCTCTCCCCCCTACCGCAGCCCAGCCCTCCTCTGACTGGTCCGAGGATGCATTCCGTTAGTCCCTCCACTGCCTGCCCTCCCACCTCCGGGGACCTGAGGCTGTGAGCCGTGGCTCCCTTCCTGGGCTCCCCACAAACTGTCCCCTGCCACCCCATGAACCGTCAGCTGCCTTTAAGAAAGCTGAGGGGGCCCCCACAGCGCTGACCTACATAGCCGGGTCCTGGACGGGAGGGGCTCTTCCCCAAGTCCCCTCACCCTGGCCCCGCCTCCCTGCTCCCCCCACTCTCTCCCTTGTCTCTTACCCTTACAAACCCGAGCAGGCTGGAGTTCCCACCTGGGGCAAAGTGGGCCTGGCGAGCTACCCCACCCCAAATCTGGGAAGATCCGTGCTTAGCCCAGGACAGACAGCCTTGGGTTTTCTGGGCATCCTCCTTCCCAAATATCTTGATGCTTCCTTTTGCCCAACCTTCCCCCACCTCCTCCGCTCCTGTCTGGGCTTCTTTTCCCAGCTGCTGCCACCGCTAGGGACACTGCCATCCTGGCACCCCCCCCCCCCCCCCCGCCCTGTGTTGTTGTTTTGCTCCAAGGAGAAGCCCCCCCCCCCTTCCTTGCCCACGCCCCCCTCGGCAGCCTCACCCAGGACCCTTCCCTGCCCACTTGGAGCTGCGCCGCGGGTGGGGGCAGGCGGGGGGGGGGGCAGCGATGTTTGCATACAGCAGTTGGGGGGGGGCTGCACCGGCTCCCCATCCCCTCCAGACATACACAAACCCCGACACACGCCCGGACCGAAACGGCGACAGATCTCACTCCGCCCCCAACACACACTGACACAGACATACACACAGATACTGACACACAAACGCACAGGCAGACACCAACACAGACGCGCACACCCAGACACACGCACACGGGCAGCGGCACGGCCAGACCCGGGGCGGCCGCGAGCCGCCCGGGCCCGGTGCACACGCACACGCGAGGCGGACGGCAGGTGCACAGCGGCACGGATGCCCGGACGGACCCGCCCGGCTACAACGGCGGCGGCGGCGGCGACCCGAACCCCCCGCTTCCAGACAAAGCCCACAGGCTGCCCCCCCCCCCCCGCCCCCGCCCCCGCCGCGATCGGAGCCCCCGCCCCGGCGCCCCCACCCCCAACTCACCGTCCTGGGAGAGGTTGGCCCCGCCGGGCGCCCCGCAGCTGGCGAGGAGCAGTAGCAGGGGCAGGGCGGAGGGGCCCCCCATGGCGCGTCCCGGCCGGCTCCCCGCTGCGCGCGCTGGCGAGCCTGGGTCCCCGGGGGCGGGGGGCTGGGCAGGCGGTGGGCGACGACGCTGGCCGACCGGGCGCCCCCGAGCCGCTTCGGAGCCCGGGGCCGAGGCGGGGACCGGGAGGGAGCCGGGCGCTGCTGCAGTCGCGGGGATTAAATAGGGCGCTCGGAGCGAACCATTCGGCTGGAGGTGGAGGGGGGGCGGCGGGGGGCTGGGCCGGTCGCGGGGGGGCCAAGCTGCCGCATTCCCCACTCCCCCCGCCTCCCGCACCCCCTCCGCGCCCTCGTGGTGCCTTCCACCTTCTCCCCCGGGAGCTCCGCCAGCCCGGCGCGGGTGGGGAGCCCGGGGAGGGAGCTGGCTCAGCAGTGGGACCCTGCGCGCGCCCCTCTTAGGCTTGGGGCGGAGGGAGGGGAGCCGGGCAGGGCCTTGGGCCAGCTGGCGAGAGCGGCCACTGCAGGCCCGGGCAAGGGCGTGCCCACCGGCCCGAGATCCTCCCGCCCCGCCCTCCCGCTTTTGGCGACCGGGGATCCCCTATCAACAGCGTGCCCAGCGACATCTCCCTTTGGGTAGCCAGTTACCCTGACCGTTCTCCCAAACACACACACGTCCCTAGTTCCTCTGACCCGAGAGCCCCTAGTCCTCTGTCCAGCAACAGTGTGCGGCCCCGGGCAATTTCCCTTGAAAGGCTTCTTCCTGCAACCCTCCAGGCCACGGGGATCAGCAGTCCCTCAATCCCCTGTCCAGGAAGTGACTCCCCGTCTTGACACCTGATTTCACTTCAGACTCTTGCCCAACCAAGCCATCTACAAGGCAACTCGGAGCGTCCCCCCTCCCTGGCCCGCTTCATCCTCTCTGTCCTCCCCTTCCTCCCAATATGTGTTCTTTTTTCTTAATCTTTCAGAGGACCGTGCCCTTCCTTCTCAAGTTTTAGTCAGTCAGGTTCTTGGGTGAATGGTCTGATCTGCAGACCCTCAGGAAGATGCCCCCTTCAGGAGCAATGCCTCAGTGGCTAGTGTGGCTCTTGTCCCTGAGGCCAATATATAGAACGGGTGAGAGAGGCAGGGGGGTCATGCTTGGTGAAGAGAGAGTCCCACGTCCCTGGGGTTGGCCGTATCCTTTGTGACCTGAGTGTCTCTGGAAGGGTCTTGGTGCATCTCAGAGAGAGGCCCCTCGAAGTCAGCGTTGCTCAGCCTTAGCTTTGGGGATATTCCTAAATTTTAGACTCTCTGAATCAAAGAGTTTTAGATCTTTAGGGTTCTGTAAAAATATTTGGTCCAACCCCTTCTTGTACAGGTGCAGCTGAGGTGCAAGGTGGGTTAACTACCCTCCCAAGGCTATACTGCCAGTCATCAGTAGAAAACACAGTGGTGGTTAGGTTAAGGGGCGATAGGATCTCTGAAGTGTCTTCTGGTCCCGTGAGCCCATGAGTACATGTCTTCTAACTCCGATGTCAGTCCCTTTTCTGCACTGGTCACTGTGCCTCACCATGCTAATCCTTAATGTTTGGGTAATCTTTCCTCCTGTCAGATGGGCATTCCCAGCCCTCTGTGATGGACTTAGATGTCTGTCACCTAGTAATTCAAGGACAAGGATGTGGGAAGTGCTTTGTAACTGGTAAAGCTCCATATAAATGTTAGTCGATGAGAGAGAGGCCAGTGCATATTCTCTGGGAAGATCCTTCAAGGTGGTCAGAGCTCTGTCCCACTGTTTTTCTGTTTCTAGAATCTCTCTGTGATCTGGGGGAAGAGCTGTGCCTGCCTCTTGCGTGTTTCCTGAGTTAGTTAGATTTACTTGCAGAAGTTTGGGGCTATCACGGGCTGTCTGACTTGCTTGCTTTCCTATTTCAGTGACTCCCTGACATCTTAAAAGCCTCTGTGAGATGACGACGGAGAGAGGAGTGTGGTTGAAGCCTGTGCAGACCAGAATGCAAGAGCGAGGAGAGGCCAGAAAGGGAGCCTGGCCTTTCAGATGGTGGTGGGGCCAGGTTGGCATGAGTTGAGTCATACAGAGAGAAAGAAAGAAAGAGTGGCTGTGTTTTCAGAGAGAATGGGGCTTCAGAGGGAAGGATCAGGCCCTCCTGGTTAAAGGGTCTTGATGGCTAAAGAGTATTATCTTTGCGGCTAGGAGAAGCCTTAGAGATCATCTGGCTGGGCTTAAGAGAGGACAGGTTAGTGTCGCAGGAGTGACAGGGGACGGGCGCGGGATGGGGACGGCAGGATAGGGGATTAGTTCCCAAGCGCCTCCAACTAATCGTCTTTTCCATCTGGTTCTCCACCGCGATCCCCGTCTGCCTGTCCTCACTTAATTCTCTAGCGGCTGTTGGTCTGGCCCCGCCCTCTACCGTAACCGCGTGGGATAAAGACCAAGGGTAGGAAGAGAGCCGTTTTGGAGAGGCAGCGAATGAGAATGCAACCCGCTTTTCCTACTGGCTCCTTTCCCCTTTTCTGCATCATCGGTATCAGTGTGGCAGCACTTTAGGCCCTGGGAATACGAAGCAGTCATTTGGCTTTTGGAATCGTAGAATGAAAGAGTGTGAGAGCTGTAAGCGACCTTCCAGATTACCTACTTCATGCCCCTTGGTGAACGGATGAGGAAGGGAAGGCCCGGAGAAGTTTAGGGACTTCCTGCATTCACACAGCTGTGCAGAAAAGGGGCTACCCATGTTGGACAGAGGAGGCAGAGAGGGCCCTCGGGGGCCGGAGGAATGAGGAGACTCATGGTCAGTCCTTCCGAGCCGTCTACGAATGGAGGAGTTGTTCAGTCCCGTGCGTGTGAGCGGAAGGGTAGTTTCTCCCGCAGATGTGGATGTCTCTGTTGGGAACCACGCCTTGCCTGCAATCATTTTAATGTCCTTTGTGCATGCACAGCCCCGCAGCTCACAGGCTCCCCTTCACTAGGAGCAGAGTTTCACAGAGCAAGACTGACCTACCAGGACGATCCCCGTCACGTAAAGAGGTAAAGTCGAAGTATCCATGCTGGACTGTGATCGTATGGTGACTTTCCACTCGGAGACGCTGTGACACACAACATGCACTTCTAAGAGACTTGCGCAAAGGGTGGAGTGGGTTGTCTGTGGGACTGAAGAGCTGGTCGCTACAGCGGACACCGGAGGGGAAGCAGGGAAGGAGGGTGGAGCGAAGGCGGGTTCTGGCTCCTGGATGCCCCCGTCCACTCAGCAACGGCCTGGGGAGCTGGGGGTGTGGAATGTGAGGCTGGACCCGTGCTGGGCTGGCCGCAGCTGCGTGGGCCCCAGACATTCCTTTCCCCACGCTGCTCGCTGCTCGTGCTCCTGCTATGGGATGGGAGGGGGCCTCAGCCGAGTGGGGTGGACACTGGGTACTCACCAAGAGGGGGCGACCGCACCTGTGGGAAGCCCCTCGCAAGACCGGGCTCGGTTCTGCTCTGCGAATCCTTCTTGTCGCTATGCCTTTTCCTTTTTCCGTAAACTCCACGTGGGTTTCCGCGTTGCTTTTCTTCTTAATTTTCCACCCAGCTAAACCAGTGCTCCTCATACTGTTTTCTGCTTCCATTATCCAGTTTTAATTAACCCCATCCTCAATAATAACCTCGGTGTACGTTTTCATTCTAACCTTAATTGAGTTCTAATTTCAATCCTAACCCTAATCTATTACAGACTCTAACTATTAATCCTAATACCAACCCCAAGTCAATTGTCAATTTGAACCAGCATCTTTATTCTAACCTGTTAAGAGCCCAGCAGTGAGGACGGCAACACGCACCTAATAGGGATGATCACAGGGGCCGTTTGAGAACCCGTCGTTTGCCACAGTTTGCACTGGGTCCTTTACACGCCCAGTAGCTGATCGAGGTTCTGGAAATACCCTCCTGTGGTTGGAATTATTAGCTGCCTGACACACATGAGGAAACAAAGGTGTAACGAGATTATGTCATTTGTTAACAATGGGTCCAAATCCACTGTTTAAGGTCCTCTTGCCCTTAAAACCTGTGCTCATTCCGCTTTCTGCCAACGAATGCGTTCTGATCATCCCTTTCCTAAAATCCCGACTAAACAATCCGACTCGAATCACTTCCTTTTTAAGACTTTTTAAAAATGTTTATCTTTGAGAGAGATGGAGTGCCAGTGGGGGAGGGGCAGAGAGAGGGAGACACGGAATCCGAAGCAGGCTCCAGGCTCCGAGCTGTCAGCACAGAGCCCCGTGCGGGGCTCAAACCCACGAACTGTGAGATCACGACCTGAGCCGAAGTCGGACACTTAACTGACTGAGCCACCTGGGCGCCTCTCAAATGACTTCTAAAATACTGCGTTTCTTGGATTATCAGTTGAGGTGTTTTTTTTTGTTTTGTTTTGTTTGTTTTGTTTTTTGTATTTAGTGATACAAAATAGAAACCAAATAAAGCAACAAGAAGTCCAAATCTCCCTGCCCAGAAATCCCACCAACACTTAAAACATTAATGCATTTGTAAAGTTAAAATAATCAAACTATAGAAAGAAACAAACTGAAAAGAAAAGCCTCCTTTTCCTTCCCAGACTTGCTGAATTCCACCCCACCCCCCAACCTCAGGCGGCGGGGACATTGTTGGCATTGAATTTGTCCAGCAGCCCTGCCTCCCACAGCATATCAGAATAACAGACAAAGTCAAGGTCAATACCTACCCATGAAATCGCCCTGTGTATGCATATGACTTAGGCATGAGAATCTCCAGACCATTTGAATTTATGATTAACAGCGACTGTTAAAAGGGCAACCGTGCCCCAGGTGGTACACGAAGTTCTTTCTATTTAGTATTCCTTTTGGTGTTCCCGAATGTTCTGGGCAGCGTGCATTACCCTGAACGCACAAGTGCAGTCGTGTCTGAGCCTCAGGTGGAGCTAAAGCCTGGAGAAGCCAAGTGACTGGCCCAAGAGCACAGAGACTTGGCTGAGAGACCCGGGTTTCGGAACCTGATTTGTCTTACGCCAGAGCCTCTGTGTTTAGCTCCTGGACTTAGCCCGGAGGCTTGTTTCAGAAGAGGTCATGCGAGCTCCCTCCCTGCAGGAAGCAGGAGGCATTGCTTGGTGTTAGAGACGAGGCTGACCCGAGAGACAGTAGGAGGACTCGGAAGGATCTGGGAGGGGGCAGTGCAGGGGGAGACAGAGCAGGACAACTGGCACACAGAGGGGGGTGAGCGCAAGGCGTGCGTAATCGGGATGGACAAGTGGGGGCTGAAACCGGGGACGGTTTCTGTGATGAATTCAGGCCAAAATAAAATCGCGCCGTAAATGTGTGTGCCACTATTGCTTCGGCGACGGGCTGATTGATGTATTTCAGAGACACAGTAGACACACAGAATCATCTGCAAACAAAAATACGTATTTTCGGTGACGTGGGTATCTGCAGCTTCGGCAACAAATGTCTCCGCCTCCTTGTCCTTTTTTCTGTGCTCCAGCAATATTAAATGGCTTGTAGTTTCCCAAACACGCTATGTTGTTTCAGGCCTCAGTGCCTTTGCACATACTATTTCCTATACCTGGATTGCCCATCTCATTAAGAGCTGGGGTTTATCTATCCAAACTTTGATTAGGTGCCACCACCTCTGTGAAGTTTTCTAGCCAGAGATAATCACTCCTTGCTAGGTGCTATCAGTATGTGCGATATAAACCACCACCCCCCCCCCCCCGTCCCGTCCCAACCCCCACTGTTACGTTGTGGGTTGCCATGGTTTGTCAGTATGTTTTCCCTCGCCCACTGGGAGCTCTTTGAGGGCAGGAATGATAATTCATGAATCTTGTTATTCTCAGTGCTTAGTGTAGAAACAGGAAAATAGTAGAACCTCTGATCCTACTGAATTTAGCTGAAGTGATGTATTGATAAACACGTAGGCTTAATGATGTATTTATAAACACATAGGCTTGATAAACCATCTTTTCTCCAGGCGTGTATACATGTATATAACCACATTTCGCCGGCATATCCCCTGCAGTTCTGTATGTGTTCACGAAGACACAATGTGTCCAAAAGAAGGTGAAGGATTCTAATAGGCATGCAACATATTTCCATCCACTTCTTCAAGATACATTTTTGTAATTCTTGGAATTGACTTGAGTGCTTGCCTCATCCTTTTGGGTATATTCAGTTGTGGAAAATTTTCATCCTTGGAGGATGGCTTTTAATTTTGAAAATAGCCGAATGTCTTAGGATCCAAGTCTTATGGATAAGTGGAGGTTCACATCGGGTAATAACGAAAACAGGACTTGGCTGGGAAGTCCGAGTAAATGACTTCCAGGTTGACTAATA
The DNA here is from genome assembly GCF_018350155.1 of Leopardus geoffroyi. Lineage (NCBI taxonomy): Eukaryota > Metazoa > Chordata > Mammalia > Carnivora > Felidae > Leopardus > Leopardus geoffroyi. Next base: position 4,024,487 of record NC_059338.1, on the reverse strand, counting down.
TGTTGCTTCCTCAAAGAGGAGTTCTAGAAAATTTCTGAGTAGTGGCTCTCTGGTCTATTTGTTAATACAAACAAAATGAAACAAGAGTGTTGTCAATTCTGCTCACCCTGGTGGACAGCAGTGCTTGGATATAAGAACACAAAAAACCATATGCCCAAGGAGACAACTCCCGATCCTTCCTTCCTGCCTTCATTCATTTGTAGTTTCTTGGGTTTTTTACGTCCAACGCGCGATGCTAGTTGAAATCGGGTGTTTTGACCCAGCTGTTTTGCTAGGGTCTATAAAAAAAAAAAAAATCTGTAAACCCCCAGGTTTTATTTTTCTCAATCACCAAATAGAATGATCGGTAGATGTTCTCACCCCATGTCCAATTTCCACCCAATTTTTGAGCCTCATTTTACTGTGGGGAAAAATGCAAAAGTCAGGGAAAGGAGCGTATCCAGGGATGCAAAATACTTGGTAATTAAGACCAGTCTGACAGTAATGGTTTGCTTTTTAGAATCATAAGATAGGAGTGAATGTTAAAAAATGCTATAACAAAATGTCAGTGTTTGGTGCTGGGCTCTTGAGATGGGCAAGTATGAAGCTAACCTTTAAGGAACTCAGAGTCCAGTAGGGAAGATTGGCGTGTAAACACATAATTGCTACACCCTGGGATAAATACTATGGTGCCGTTCCATATGTGGCCCAGCAGAACCCCAGGAGAGGCAGAGAGTACATGTGTGGGAAACCTTAAGGGAGGACGAGGAGTTGACCAGGTATAGAAAGGACGGACGCATTAGCAAAAGAGGGGGCGGTGGATGCGAAAGCAGGAAAGCCAGAAGCAGCACGGCCCGCTGTCGCTGGATCGTTCAAGGAATTTATGCCAGAGAGTGTTCCTAATTCTGCAGACGAGGAGCCATCGGAGGGTTTTAAGCAGGGAAATGTCAGCGCCGGATTTGCATTTTAGAGCGATAACTCTGGCAGTGGTGGATGGATGGACTGGAGGGTGCACATCGTCGGACTCAGAAGCCTGACCCTTGTGGGCACCACAGATACAGCACCATGACATTGAGTAGGACCCACTGAGTGTGGGCTTGTCTGATGCTGTGGGCAGGCTAGAGATAACACCCCGAGCACTACTGTAGGACCCAGCCATCCGTACGCTGTGTGGACAGTGCCCTGAAGCACAGCACCTTTCGGGCGTGTAGAGGAAGGGGTAAGTATGGTGACCAGCTGGCCCGGCCTGCCAGGGACTGAGGCACCTTCCGGAACTTGCAGTGTCAAGATGGGAAAGTCCTGGACCAACTGAGAAGGGTTGGTCAACAGACCAGCCTCAGTGGCACCTGTGACTCGGACCGTCTCCCTAGCAACCAGCTGGGGGGGGGGGTCATCTTCAGGGCAGACTGGAGGGGAAGAAAAGCCGAGTGAGTTATTTTATATTTTAGGGGAGGGGAGGGGCGGAAGGAGTCGGGGGTAGTGGTGGTTCAGAATAGCTAGGCCAGTGGAACAGAGAAGAGAGAAGAAAGGCTAAGTAGGAGGCAGAGTGTGGAGGCCGGTATCTGCCCAGGACCCCACCTCCGCTCCCTGAGATCCTGGGCTCTCTGCTGGTGGTAGAGAACATTGCAGACTCAAAAGAGCGAGCGTTGCAAAGAGCGAACGTGTATATTTAGCTTTTAATTCATGCATGGAGTTCATATATTCACGCACACACTTGTTCACTCGACGTTCACGGAGTGCTTGCTATGTGTCCAACACTTGGCATGTGCTAGATCATTTCGTTCGCACGCACGACTTGTCGGTCGTTATGATTCCCGTTTTACGGATGAGAACGAGGAGGCTCGGGGAATGTGGTAACCTCCTTTGAGCCACACATTCACAGGGAGAGCTGAGATCTTAATGCAGGTGTGGCTCCAAAGTGCCCGCTCATTCCAGCAAGCCCGTCTATCCGCCTGTGAAAAATACCGCAGGGGCCCGGGAGATTCTGGGTCTGCAACTTCACAACAAAGATTGCCCGCCTTGCTATTAACGAGTGTCCCCAGATGGTGCCTAGACCCCGACGGCCCCGAGAAACCACACGCCACAGCCCGTGTCTCCTCGCTGACTCGTGAGCGAACCCTACGTGTCAGTGGCTCATTAGAATGCAGGTGTGTAAAAAGCAGAAAATACCTGAGGTTTTCAATAAGTGGTTTTCTTGACTCTTCCTCTGCAGCGACTGCTAACCTTGTTTACAAAGCCCCTGTCCTGGCCCTGTCCTGTCCTGTCCTGTCTTGTCCTGTCTTTCTGACCCCCTGTAGCCTCCTGGCCGCACCGGCTCCCCCCGGCCGGAGTATCTATCTCTAACACCCCCCGACCTCTGCGCTGGCCGCCCCCTCCCGAGCTGGAGCCTTGCCTCTCTGCGCTGTGCGAAACTGCTCCTGCTTGCACACATTAGCCTCCGTGTTACCTCCCCAGAGGGGCCTTCCCGCTGCCTCGTGACCACCTATCGTGTTCGGTTTCCATCTTAATAATGCATCTTTGGTTTGTCTCTGTCCCCCGTGCCGCTTCTTCTGTGGACAGAATCTCCAAGCAGGGAGGAGGCTCTGTCAGCTTGGAGCAAAGTTGTGTTGCCAGTGGCCAAAGGATATCGCACTTGACGATGTCTGGCACGTAATAGGTGCTTAAGAAACGCTTGAATAAACGCATGGAAGAGAACGGTCTCACTCATCACGCTGAGTGAGAGTCTTTGGTTTTACGCTCTGAGTTTTGCAATCAAGAACTTTTTCCTTCGGCCCAGAGTAGATCTCCCTCTGCCTCTTAAAGTGTTTCCTTCTGGTTCACAGAAGAAGGTATCTCTCCCTCTTCAGCAGCCTCTGGAGGCCCGGAGACCGTCCATCAACCGCCCCTCTACCTCCTGGGTGTCAGGTATGAACGTGTCCTCACTCCTAACCTCCTGCCAGTTCTTTTTTCATTGGAACCTCTTCTCTGATCCTTTTTCCTTAGATACTTGGGTTCCGAACAGGTCCTCGTAGGTGAATGAGGCCATGCCTGATGGCTGCGAGTCCAACACGAGAGGCTATTCCTAGCTCTTTTGTAGCTTTTTCTGCTGTTCTTGGTTTCAGACTGTCTCTTTGGCTCATTCCTAGTCACGTGTGGTCCATTTTGGTCCTAATATCTTGGTCAGCCCTCGAAATCCAGAGCTTGCTATGGTTAGAGCAGTGTTGCTTCCCCAGGCGACACCAGATTTGCCCCCAGATGCCCTGTGGGCGGCTGTCCCCTGGTGCGCATATGGACATGTGTCAGGCTGACCACGGCTGCTGCTGCTGCTCCTGTGGCTGAGCCAGAAACGGGGGCAGATGCACTTAGGGTATATTCTCACCCCGTTCCTGGGAGCCCCGGCTAGTGTTGGGACAGACTACGATGGGCCAGGAGTGACTGCGTGTCCTGCTCTAGGAGAGTTAAGCAAGTTCTAGGAGCCGTCCCTGGCTCATTGAAGAGACAGTGCAGGAAGGGCAGAAGCACGGGTTTGGAAGCCGGGCTCGCCTGTGCTTGAGGGTGGACCAGCTGGGCACCTCCTTTGTCTGAGACCAGGGTTTTCATTTGCTAAGCGTTAGACCTACCGTGGACCGTCCTGCCGGCTTGTGGCGAAGGGGGAGGACATTCGTGTGAAGCTCCTAAGAGCTCAGTACACGTAAGTTACCTTTCCCTGTGCCCCCTTCACCCCGGAGCAGACGTGTGAGGGGCTTTGTCCACCTGCCTGGCTGGACCGTACATTCTTGGTCGGTGCCCACTGACTCCATACAAAGTGCTACCTGGAGCGGGATTTTCCCTTTCCGATTCCTTGATGGCACTTGCCCCGCGCGGCTGTCTCGCCAGCTCTCTGCTGCCCTCGTGTGGCCACCCTGACCCCTGGCCATTCCCGATCCTCTGCTCCCTCGGTGTGGTCGCTTTGCCGTAATGCAGCCTCTTCCCGGCGTCTGGGCCCAAAGTGGCTCCTCTGCCCTCCGTGTTTCAGGCACACGCATCAAACACATCCGAGGCTAATCTCAGCCCTCTCTGGTCAGGTGATGTTATCTCGGTTCTTTCCACATCCCTTCGAGTACGCGGCCCATCTATAAGAGGCTCTGGGGGACGCGCGGTGAGGGCTTGTGTGCCAGCAAGGCCTCGTCAGGCTTCCGGTCCCACAGTCTGTTGCTTTGCACGACGGCAGGTTCTCTGACCCACGGGTGCTGAGAGAGCAGTATGTTGCCGGAGGGCGTTTAATCATAGATCTCCCCTCTTGTTGGCCCTTAAATTCGGATCTCTTTAAGTCAGTGAAGGAAAATACAACTACTCTTGCGTTGCCCAGGGTAATGGGGGACCTTGGATAGACCCAGAGTGCCAGGACTATGGCGTGAAGACGAGAAAACAAAGGGTCTGTGGGCTACCGCCTTCGAATCGCGTAGCTTGTCTGGCGAGGGGGACGGAGGGTTCAGGATACAGCAAGTGCGCTGTTCTGTTTGAAAAGCTTTGTGGGTGAGACTAAAGCGAGAAATGCATTTGGTGACCTGGCTCTAAACTAGATTTGAGAGGGTAGGACTTGCATATCAGATACCGAAGAGTCTTATCTTTCTCCCAATGTCAGTGAGAAAAATTTTGTGGCAGGATGTTATGTGATTGAGTCGGTATTTAAAGATTAGTCCTCAGATTCAAAACAACAAAGGTGTTGATTTTTTTTCTCCCTCGTCATCTGTAAATTCAGCGCAGTCCCATGCTAAGTCCCAGTATTTTATTTTTATGGGACTTGCCCCATCGATCCTAACATTCCTTTAGAAAAGAAAAATCAAGAATAACCACAATTTTTTTTTTTTTTAAACACATAGGGTTGGGGAGGTTGGGGAGGTTGGGGAGAGGGTTTTCCAGCTATGCTAAGTGACTTTAGAATGACAGCAATGAAAACATTGAAGTATTTCCCAGGAATATACAAATAGTCTGATGGAATAGGAGAGGGAGCATGGTCACAAACTAATGTGGGAATTTAGTGTATGAAGAATCATACAGTACATCATATACTACGCTTCTAATCAATGACTGAGGGTTGGGCTGTTTCAATGAGTGGTGTTAGAATAATCAGTTATCTGTTTGCAAGTTGGGATGGGGTAGGTCGAGCCCTCCCTCACACTGTATACAAAAATAAACTTCAGCTGGATGGAAGCACTGAATTTTATAAACAAACCAAACCAAAGGACATTGCTAAACACAAGAAAAATATGTTTACTCTCAGAGTGGCAAAGACATGCCCAAGCCAGACGAAGAACCCAGACTCCATGAAAGAAAGGACTGACAAGTTTTACTGCTTAGTTTTTCTTAAAAAAAAAAAAAAAAAAAAAAAAAAGATTAATTGTAGATACCATGAACAAAATTTAAAAGTCAATGACAGACTGGAAACATTTTATTTACAATACGTACAGCAAAGTATTACATGGTAACTTGCAAAGTATCTAATAAATACACATAAAAAGGCAAACAATCCAATAGAAAATTAGCAAAGGATATGAGTAGGAATTTTCAGAAGAAATACGGTCATCCAGTAAACATCTGAACAGCGGTCAGCTGCATTTGGATTTGGAGAAATACAAGTTAAAGTAACAAAGAGATCTGAGATTGTTAAAAAAGTATCAAAGGCCCGTCAGATTGTTAAAAATTAAAATGATGGATCATATCCAGTGTTGGCAAGTGTTTGGGGAAATAGGCAAATTCATTTATTGTCAGTGAAAATGTAAATTGGTACAGTTGTCTTGGAGATGTTTTGGCAGAATGTATCAAAATTAAAACTTAAAATACCGGCGGTGTCGTTTCCACAAATCTGTGCTGTACGTCTAGTCACACACGAGCGCCGTAATTTATGTGCCTGGATGTGAATCATGCCATTGTTTCCAGTAGTGACAAATGGCAAACATCCTAAGTACCCATCAATAGTGAATTGGTTAAATAAATTATACTGTGCCCGTACTCTGTAATAGCACATAACAGTTAAAAAGAATGAGGTAAATTTATACATACCAACATGGAAAGATAACCAAGATGTATTGTTAGGTGAAAATACCAAGAAAATACGTGTGCTATTACCGCTTTTGTGTAACGGGAAAGAAGCCTACAGCAACATACGTGCCTCTGGTCCATTTCATCTACGCGTAAATGTGTGTTTAAGGATATGAATTGCTAGCTACTGGCTGTGTGACTTTGGACAAGGTGCTTAACCTCTCAGTACTTTATTTTCTGTGCGTGGCGAGTAGAGCGGATGATAACAGTACATTTCCCTTAGGGTCGTGTAATGTGAGGCTTAAATAAATGAATCTATTTGAAGTGCTTCGTCTAGAGCCTGGCACATGGTAGCTATCTGATGAGTGATTTTATTATTCAGATACATATGCAGTTTGGAAAACTATGATTTCTGCAGTGGGCGTGAGGTTTAAGGCATTCGGGAGGGGGGCTATAATTATTTATATGATGTAGTTCACTTTTTAAGAGTGACTATGGGCTTCTGTGGTGAGCAGATTTTAGGGGCTCACCCGGCTGGCTCACTCAGAAGAGTGTGCAACTCTTTTTTTTTTTTTTTTTAATTTTTTTTTCAACGTTTTATTTATTTTTGGGACAGAGAGAGCAACGGAGCATGAACGGGGGAGGGGCAGAGAGAGAGGGAGACACAGAATCGGAAACAGGCTCCAGGCTCTGAGCCATCAGCCCAGAGCCCGACGCGGGGCTCGAACTCCCGGACCGCGAGATCGTGACCTGGCTGAAGTCGGACGCTTAACCGACTGCGCCACCCAGGCGCCCCAAGAGTGTGCAACTCTTGACCACAGGGTCGCGAGTTCAAGCCCCACGCAGGATGCAGAGATGACGAAAGTAAACAACAGTGTAAAAAATTTATTTGGAAAGCTTCTTCTAAGGAAATCTGTGGAACGATGTCAATAGAAATCCAGGAATGAAATCCAGCAGCTCTGAGCCGGGTTGGCGGCACTGGGACAGAGAGGAGGTGCCGTGGCTGGTGTTGGTTGTGGGGAACGAGAGAGGGAAAGGGCAAGGCCTGCTCTCAGTTTGGGGGTGTGAGTGACTGACCTGGAAAAGGCTGAGCCACGGAAAGCGGTTGCGGAGTAAGGACAGTCTTCGTGGGGTGCAGTGTTTGGGGATGGAGGAAGATTAGTTTTGCTGAAGCTGTGTTGAGGTTAAGCTTCTGGGACCCATCTCGTGGCGAATATTCAGGACCCTGCGTGTAGAGACTGGAGCCCTGGACAAAGTGGGCTGTTTCAACACCACCCGGAGGCAGAGCAGCAGAAAAAGTCTCAAGCTCTCCGGTCCCCTTCTAAGACTTCCCTTCTGATTCTTCCACTGTAAAAATTAAGAAGTGTGGTATTCTGGAACAGTCTCCGGGCCAGGAGGACAGAGGCCTGTTGTCGCAATTGTTTATTTTCCCCCAGCAAACGTGTGTTGAGCTGCTAGGACCTGCCAGATAGATGCTGCTCAGACTGACAAGATAGAAGGGGCTGGAGTTCCTCTCCGCCCCCTGCCCCCCACCCCGCCTGCCCCGGCAGGACACAGCCCCTCGCGCTCTGTGCTTTAAGAGCCCCGTGTGCAAGGGCGGGAACGGTGCGATGATGGGTGCACTCCAGTCTGCTAGGGCAGTGGTGGACCTCGGGGAAGATGGGGAAGACAGAAAGGGAAGTGACTGGGCTGGTTCTTCAAGGAGGAGGGGTGGCTCCCCAGCAGATGCGAGAGTGGGGAGAAGGGAAGGGCATTCCAGAAAGAGGAAACAGCGCAGCCCTGGGCTTATCAGTGTGGAACCAGAACAGTTTGGGGGTTTTTGTGTTTTTAATTTTACGGAACTGTAAGTATTTTGGCATTGTGCAACATGAGGCTGGAGGTGGGTGGGGAATGGTGGTAAATGAGGTTGGAAAGAGGGGCAGGAATCAGACTTGTAGATGGCTGTCAGGGTCTTCTCGGGGCTCCAGAGGATCATCAAGGGGTTTTGCCTTCCAGAAAGATCACCATTGATCTGTCGGCCATGTGTCAGATGGGTGGAAGGGGAAGGGGCCACTTGCAGAGAGAAAACTGAGGGGTTACTAACATACTCACATAGGGGCGCCTGGGTGGCTCCATGGGTTAAGCAACTGACTTTGGCTCAGGTCATGATCTCGCAGTTCGTGGGTTCGAGCCCCGAGTCGGGCTCTGTGCTGACAGCTCGGAGCCTGGAGCCTGCTTCGGGTTCTGTGTCTCCCTCTCTCTCTGCCCCTCCCCTGCTCACGCTCTGTCTCTGTCTCTTTCTCTCAAAAATAAATAAACATTAAACGAAAAATCAGGGATGCCTGGGCAGCCCAGTCAGTTAAGCATCCAGCTTCTGCTCAGGTCATGATCTCAAAGTCCATGAGTTCGAGCCCTGCGTTGGAATCTGTGCTGACAGCTCGGAGCCTGGAGCCTGCTTCGGATTCTTGTGTCCCCTCTCTCCCCCTACCCCACTTGCACTCTGTCTCTCTCTCTCTGTCTTTAAATAAATGTTAAAGAAATAAAAAAAAATAATCAAATTCTCGAATAGCCCTGCCTTCGAAGGATGCGCTGTCTGCAGTGGGCCAGAAGCAGCAATGGAGACGGGGGTGCGGGTGGGAGTGGGGGTGTGGGGGTGGGGGTGTGTGCATCTCAGGGCTGCAGAGAGGGAACAGGCTGATCACAGCCGCTGCTGAAATCCTGAGCGCGCACTTGTGCGAAGGCCTCATGGCGGACCCCGCCCTGGATGACCAGCCTGTCTCCCTCATAGTTTCCTCTCAAATTCGTCTTCTCCCTCCAGTTCACTGTGCGTAGCCGGTTCTCTTGCTGGGGTGCAGACCTCTGTGATAACTTTCCTTGAAGCCTCCTGGCTGGGCCCTCTCGAAATTGCCTACCCCATGCATCCAGAGTGATCTATGTGAAATGCACACCAAAACACAGTTCTCGCTTCCTTAAAACCCTTCACGGCCTCTGGCTTCTGCGGGATTATAATTGAAGTCCTTTAACATGACGTGCGAAGGTCTCTCCGATCTGGTCTTCCGGCCACGGCTGTCACCCCCTGCCTGGGACTCCGCATTTCTTGTAGTTTCTCACCCAGGAACGAGGGGTGAGGTGTAGCTTTATCACGCTGTCCTCTCTTCTTGGCGCGCCTTTCCTCCTCGGGGTCCCCAACACACACGTGTGCACACACGCACACACGTATGCACGTGCACGCACACACGCCCTGGCCCCGCCTCTCCTCTTGCTCCGGTGAACAACTGTTCTGACTTTGTGCAGCTTACGTCCGTGGCTCGGGCAAACCTCCTCAGACCTTCGGACCCACGTTCTCTAGTATCGTAGCCTGCTGGACGTGTCTCCACAGTTGGGCAGCTTTGTTTTGGGATTCTGTTTGTTTTCTGTCTCTGACCGTGCCCTTATTGAGGACAGATGTGACGTCTTCCCCGTCTTTGTGTTCCCAGTGCCTAGCACGTGTCGTGGCCTATAGCACACATTCGTGGATTTGCAGAATCAATTAATTAATAAGCGAGTAGGTGGATGGTGCTACCATGAAGTAAATTAGGAGGTCATAAAGAGCAGAGGATTTACGAGGAAACGTAAGTTCAGATTTGTACAGTTTACCGTCGAAATGCCCGTGAGTCACGTAGGGAGTGTTATGTCTAGGCAGCAGAATATTCCGGTCTGGCCGTCAGGTGAGGCGTCTGGCCGTAGGTGTGGAAATGGGCATGTTCGGCTCATCACAGCCAGTGCTGTTTCAGATCATTCGGGGAGATAGGAGAAGAGAAGAGAGGCCACGCATACTTTAGGGCAGTGCTTTCGACCACAACCCACAGAAGAAATCAATTCATTTATTTTCTTGTGACTTAGAACACGAGAGTCTACACAAACACCTGTAGGAGTACTGGAACGAACATTCCGGAAATGATGCACGCTCTTCTTAGAGGCTGATACGTTCTGCTGTTCTCTTTCTTGTTCTGTTCTGCCCGATCCTGTCCTGCCATTTCTCTTCGTTTCTACTTAATAATATAAAAATGCTGCTGACAGTCGGGCCAGCGGTCCGATAGCCTCTGCTCTTAGGGCCACGGGTATTTAAGAAGGAGGGGGAGGGCCCGGTGAGGGGACAGAGAAGGAGGAGCCAAGGTATAGGAGGGGAGCCCTTGGGAAGCAGGGAAGTGAATATTCTCGAGAACACAGATGTGTGTGGCCCGAAATGCTGCAGAAAGGTGAAGCGACGCTCTTGAACCTGACGACCAGGAAGCGGTTAGCGACCTGGGCAAGAACATTTCGGCACAGGCGAGGCTGAAGTCGCCGAGGAAGGGAGACCTTGAGCCTACAGCCCGGTCTCCGTGAAAACGGAGACTGCAGGCGTGAGGCTCCCTGGGGTTCTCGCCACCTCCCCTCATTTATTCCTTGTAGTGGCCTCCGAAGGCAGGCATTGCTTGTGCACCTTTTGAAATAAACAGGCAATCCGAGTCTCAGAGAGGTTCATTTAGGGGCTCCTCACCACGCAGTAAGCTGACGCGGTGGGACTCAAACCTTGCTCAGTCCTGCCTTTGAGGTCTGTATTTTTCCAAGTGGACCACAGCAGTTAGTCTATTTTTGTAATATTGGATAAGTAATTTAATTTCTATGGGCACGAGTTTACTAATCTATGTAATTACAGATGGAGAGGGTTGACAAAAATTATAGACTACAGAAATACACAAAATAAAGAGCAAACATTCACCCACTTAGCATTATCAATTTAATCTCCAAACCAGTTTTTTTTTTTAATTTATAAAAGTAATAAGATCGCGTGGTAAAAATGCAGCTAATGCATAAGGTCAAAAATGAAACTTAATTATTTAAAAGTCTTTTTCCATTTTTAGCACTCAGTGATTCCAGGACGAGGCTCCTTGATGCTTTTGATTGTCCCGTTTCTGGGGACGACTGAAGGCTAAACATACCGTCCCCTTCCCCACACTCTGTATAGAAACCCCTGTTGGGGTGACCCCATGGTGGCAAAAGGAGAGCCCTGAAGTAGAGGTCAGCAAGCCTGGGGCTGGGTGCAGCGCTGTGGAAGACCAGCTGGCTGTCCTTGGGCAAAGCATCTCATTTACCTAGACGTTGGTTTCCTCTGCTTTGACCTTTGGTGACTTTTGGAGAGAGAATGAGCCACTGGGGGGAGACCACGGGCTGGGGGGCTCGCTCACCCTCACTAGGTGCTGCCCTCCATCTAGGGTGCTGCCCTTCCCCCACCCATCCTCCTTGTTGTCCTGTCCCCGGGGCACCTCCCCTCCGTCGTAAGGATAGGGAAGAGACTTGCGGGGAAGGTCCGAGACCGGTGTCGTGGGTGCCCTGTCTCTCAGCAGGTACCATCTGGGGACACCTGCCTGCCTGTGGCAGAGCCCAGCCCCTGCTACTTCCCGGCTGATGGCTTTGGGCCAGCCACGGCCTGTCCTTGATCAGGGTTTTTCTTTTGTAAAAGGAAGATCACGGTCGTCACTCTTTCCACAATCTAGGAGAGTGCTGATGATAAAATGAGATAAATAATTGAAAAAAATTCTTTTATCATCAGTATGCCTCCTGCTAATACTGTTTCTTAGACTCTTGACAGACAGCAGGAGGGAGGACCGTGAGAATCCAACTATTTCCTTTGGGAGGAGCCTGAGGGCAACCGACTGGGTTACTCGAAGTCAAAATGCAGTGAAGACACTGCACCCCGTCTTCAGTGTGGGGCAGCTCTGAGAAGGGCCAGTCCTGCGTGGCAGGTGGGCAGTGACCGGCTGCTGGGTAAGGACGAGCTGCAGACCCTCCTGATTTCTCACACAGAGGTCCCTGTGCGAGGGCGGGTTTGGTCCCTGGGATTGAAACGCTCACGGTCACACGTTTGGTATAAACTGATGTGTGGTGGCAGAACACCTTTCTTCTCTTGCTGCTGTGGAGTCGCTCTGCTCTACAAGGTGAGCTTGATGTTCCCCTCAAGGCTGCTTCCTGGCTGGACAGGGAGAGGAGCTGTGGTAGAGGCCAGAGACCAAGAAAGCCCCTTTACTCCTAACAGTGGGCATAACTGATGTTCTCCCGCCCCTGGGCCTGTGACCAGAGTCATTGATGCTTTAAGGGGCCGTCTTCCGACTCTTTGGCCTCTGGTCTAGAACATCTGCCCTCTTAGGGACCACGTCACTGTGGTAACTGAAGATTAAGGAACCTGGTTGCCAGCCCGTCCCTGTGGCCACTCAGTGCCGGGCGATCAACAGGCCCAATCGGGGCCCCCAGTTTTAAAGCCAGTAGCGCATGGAGCACGGAGTCCCAGGCAGGTAAAGCAGACACAGGTGTGTGGGACGGCATGGAGCTCCTTGGACTTCTGGAGGTGGTCATGGTGGAGAGAAGGACCAGCAGGTCATTCTGGACAGGAATCTGGCACCGTATGGATGGGCTGTAAGGAGACGCAGAACAGGTACTGTAGACCGAAGCTTTAGGAAGCAGCAGAGATCTGGGCAGCGGGGGAGAGGGAAGAAGCCTGGAGACCGAAATCTAGAGGAAAGGAAGAGAGGGCCTGATGGTGAAGGAGGGAACATATCAAGACTTCAGAGCAAGCGGCGAGAGCACAGTGAGCAAGTGTGAGGTTGGAGGAGCTCGGAGGCCTGGGGAGCAGAGAGCCTCATGGCTGGTGGCGTGGTGACAGGGACAGCAGCAGCGGGCTGAGCGTGCTGGAGGCCAGGAGTGGGGAGTGTGGACAGTAGTGTTTGGAACAGATGGACCCCAGATGAGAACAGGTGGGGGTGTGGCCAAGAAACGGGGCACGCCACAGAGTAGACCCAGTGGGGGAAAGATTGGAGAGTGCCAAGTGCACACAGCAAGTGGGGAGAAAGGGCATGGACAGGAGTGTGCAGAGGTACGGACAGAGTGGGAGGGGCATGTAAGTCAGGACGTGACTAAGGGTGACGTGCCCTGAAGAAGACGAGAAATGGAGGCGACAGCAAGAAGACACCGTATAAGAAGACAGGACCGGGGAGCTGGTACTGAACACACAAGAATGGTAGCTTAGGGTCAGAACCGCAGGTGTAGAGAGAGCAGAGGAGGAACGAGGGGTAGGTAGCCCCGGGAAGTAACTCACCTTTGGGAAATTGGGGCGAAGCAGAGAGAACGTCTCCCTCCAAATTCCCAGAAAGAGCTGGTTGGTGGGAACTGATGACCCGCTGCCTGTCTCTTCATTAAATGCTGCTGGCTTCCTCGTGCTTCTTGACCAAAGAGAGAATTTATATCCTTGGAACACACTTTCTAGAATTCTCTACGGTTTCCTGGATTCCATCTCCGGATTCTTCACCATTCCTCAGACTCCCTTGAGGGTGGACCTCTGTGTGGACTCCTCTGACCTTGACTCGTCCCTGGAGGTACGGTCCATTGTGCGGACAGCCTGGGTCCAGGTCTTCCCTTGGGGAGTCTTGAGAGTAACCCATTGTGCTGGGCTAGACTTGGAATCTAGGATGTGATGATTCAGGTAGAATTGGCCCTTATTTGCCCTCTTTTGGCTTGATTCTCAGGCCCACTAATTACCTGGATCATTACACTTCTTCCCTCTTAGAGGAAGCTCTGACTTCTCAGAGCTCCTTTGCGGCCTCCCTGGAAGGTGCTTAGCAGAGGGGTGAAGGGGGCGAAAATAGGGAGGTTGCTGAAGCAGGGACATACCACTTTTAGAGGATGTGCCCACCGTGGATGTGAAGGAATAGGTTTGGGACAGAGCAGGCACAGCGAGATGAGGCTATCGTGGGTAAGGGCTGTACGGTCCAAACGTCTCTTTCACTGTCTCATCCCATCTGAATCCCTTAGCATTTAAAACACAGGCTGATGGGTACAGGCACCCTAGGGAAGCTGTGAGCAAGACCACAGTGGGGTGTAGGATTTAATTGTATTTGTTCCTGGGCCAATGGGAGATTTTTTTCTTTTTTCTTTTGGCATTTATCGTATTGTATCCTGGCAACACTTTATGAATGAAATAATGTATGAGCCTCACCGGTGCGTCTGTGGGGTCAAAGAGTGGTATTCAGTTAGAGGCGTGAGTAATGTTTGAGTCATGGATCTTTGGAGAATTAAATCAGTGCAAAGCATTTTTTGGGAAAGGAATGGACTCATGTCCTCAAGGGTCTGCATAAACACAAATGGTGTACCTACTTTAAAAGACGAAGAAGATGTACTGTCCTCAATCATTGGGAATGACTTAACTTCACCTTTCCTGCCTCGTTACAACCACTGCTTTCTTTGATGGTTTCCCTCCTCATTTTTAAATTAAAAATCCAGTTTGGAGACATTATTCACACTTATCAAGAAGCTTTATCTGATTTATGGATGATAAAGTGAAGCTAGATAAGTCAGAGACGTCCCTTATTTGAGAAAGACCTGGGACAGTCCAGAGGATTTTTGTCGATAGAGATTGTGAGGAGAAGGGGTCCTGGGAGGGGAGTTTTGCTAGAATGGGGAGATTGCTGTGGGGGTGAGGGAAAGATAAAGGAAGGTGATTCAAGAGGCAGGAGGCAACTCAGGCACCAGAGGCAAGACTTGTGACTCATGGGACTGAGGCAGGAAGGGGACGACACCTTGCTCTATGAGGTCACAGCTAATCTTTATCCATGGCACTTATCATTGCCCCCGACTTACCCTGGGGAAGTAGAAGGCTGTGAAGATCGTTTCCACAGGGATTCAGGGCAAGTCAGCTGCAGTTTGCTACTGCAGCTGGATCTTTGTGTGAACTTGGAAAACTTGACACCGTATTCGGTGGGCCATAAGATGGATTTTGGCTTTTCTTCTGTACATCTTTCAGAATAGTTCCTATGCTGCAATTTGCCCACAGGGTCCTTGAGGGTGGGACCGTGCCATTATTTTCCCTCATCGTGGTATCCCCAGCACCAAGCAAGGCCCTTGGAAATGAGGCCCTTGGAAAGTGCTGGGGAGCTGGGACTCTTCATTCAGGGTGTGGAGAACACATGACCTCTTCAGAGGCAATGAACCTTTGGGCAAAGCTCGGGACGGGCAGATTTGGGTATAGGACGCCATCTTTATGAAGAGTGGGGGGCGTGGGTCTGGGCCTAAGAGAACTTTGGTGGAGCCTGATGGGAAATGTCCTGAGGACCTGTTTTGCATTCGCGTGGTTCCTGGCTGGCTTGGGAGGTTGAGCTTCCCTCTACAGGCACCCAAGGCTTCCTGACTAGCCCTTTGACTGGCATCTCGTCACTGGTCAACCCAAGTATTGTGATAGCTGGCCAGCTTTGAGTTCTGCGTGTCATGTTCTTGGAGTAGTCTAGGGTAGGTGTATTAAGAAAGGTCTGTTCTCTGCCTCTAGGTCCTGGCGGCGGGGAAGGCAAGCTTGGTTGGGTGGCTGGCTCTTCCCAGGTGTTGGTCTTCTCCTGGCCCCCTGACCTGACTGACTCACCTTGGTCCCATGCTTGCCCAGATCTCCTCCTTGGGGCTGTGTGAACTGAACGGCCAGGGGAGGGTGAGTCTTAGAGCTCTCAGGGCCCTCCGAGATCTTCCAGTCCAAGAACGTTGTGTTGTCACATCGTCCTTCACTTGACCATCAGCCGGCCTCGCGGGTTAGAAAGAATGGCCTCAGACTGTGATGGGAGTCAGTCGGTGGTGTCGAGTGCTGGGAATAGACGCACACACAGAGGGAAGGTGGGGGAGTCAGCTCTCTGCTTGTATTGTAACCTTTTAAGTGGGAGTGGGGTGGGGAACACCGAGTCGGTCTCTAAATCATGGCATTGCCATTGGGAGCGCGGAGGGCAACCGTCCCCTGAATGTGTGTGGCAGTCAAACGAGAGAAAAAGAGCAGAAGCTGAGGTGGGAACGACTTGGATTAGACATTCAGAAGAACCAGCCCCGGGGTGGGGGGGACACTGTGACCAATAGTGATTAGCAACTGTAGCCTCCCAAGGAGCCTTTTAAAACTCGGAACTGTTTTCCTGGATCTGGGCTGGGTGTGGAGGTCTTTGTGTGTGGTTACGGAGGGCTGGCCCATTTGATTGTCCTCGGATGCCTCCGGCAAGCCCAGCAGCTGAGAAAGCCCCAATCTTCAAATCGGGGGGTCCTGGGAAGAGAGGAGGGCAGACTGGGAGCTAGGGAAGGTGGGGGAGGGGAGCAGGTAGGTGATCGCCGAGGGCTGTGCGAGGACCATCTGTATTTCATTAGGGAGCTGCACTCTCACCCTCCTCTCTCTCTCTGTCACACACACACACACACACACACACACTCACCACACTTCCGTCTCTCCCTCATCCATAATTCCAGGGGAGATGGTGAAGGCATAGCACATCAGACCCTGGCCATCTCTTCCCGGGCTTGACGGGTTGACGGGTGCGGCTCTTAGGGCTGAGAGCTGGAGCCGTGTCCCGGAGCCCGGCCTCCCCGCCTGGCTCTGCCTCCGCCTTCACGCTGTCTCTTTACGGGAGCAGGTCCTTTGTCTCGGGAAAGGAGGGCTTCCCTGGATCCCCCAGCTCTGCCCAGCCCCTGTCTGAGAGCATCCGGGTGGGATGAAACCACAGCGAGGGAGAGGGGTGGCGTGGCGTGGCGGTAGACCTGGTCCCTGGTTCCCTGGCTGGGCTGGGTGAGCTTTGCCTAATTAGCATGAGAATAGAGAGCCTTTCCTGCCTCCTCCCTGGGGATGGAGAGGAAGGGGCCCAGGCTCCAGCTCCATCCTGCCCCATCAGAGCTTCTGGGACTGAAAACGACTGCCGCCCCGGTCCTCCAGTCCTCTGAGGACCCAGGACCCACGGTACTGGGAAAAGCTTTGACGGAGCCTGCGGGTGGATCTCCACTCCAGATTTTCCAGCTGTCCCTGCCCCCCCCCACCGCTCGAGAGAGCAGGATGCCCGAGATGGCTGGTGATGCAGAAGGTATGTGCTTTTTCAGTTCTGGTGCTGATGCTGTGTGTGTGGTGAGGTCTCTGTGGCGCAATGGACGAGCGCGCTGGACTTCTAATCCAGAGGTTCCGGGTTCGAGTCCCGGCAGAGATGGTCACCTGGCAGGTGCCTCTTTTATTTTGTATGCTGTCATACTAGGTTGATAATTACATTTATCTCTCCCTGGAGGCTCTGGGGAAGAAAGGAAACCTCTTTCCTTGGGAATCGTGGACCTCCTCTCCTTTTCCCTTCCCTCCCTCTTCATGCTTTCTCTGTTCCTCCCTTACGGATTTTCATTGTCTAGCGGAGGCTCAGATGTGTGCTGCTTCTCTCTGCTCGGCCCGACTGACACAGCCGTTGAATCCTTTGCCTCCTAGGACCATCCACTGGCACGCAGGGACCAGGGTGCCAGGGCATGGGTTCGGGGACCACTGTGGTTCCCTCCTTCTCGTCTGAGAACTCAAACAGGCAGACTGACCCATATGCCCCTGAGGAAACGTCCAGGTGTCCTCAATGGTAAGGGTCCCCTTGCCCGGGGTGGCTCAGGGGCGGGTGGGGTCATGCAGAGGACAATTTATTCACCATCATTGTCATTCCTGGGGCTTTTCGTGCTAAAGCTCTTCACCCACTTTCTCGTCTACAAGGTGAGATGTGGTCATCGCTCTGTCTTCGTGGAGTAAACTGCACAGCGGCACACGAATTATCCGTGGCAGACGGACTTGTCCGGGAAACTCCGAGGTCTCCTGCGCCTGGGGAAAAAGTTGGTAGCCTTTCCTGTCTGCAGGGCAGACTCTGAGGGTGGCATGTGGGTGTTATTTCCGGAACTCCCCGTCGCCATCAGGACATCTCACCCCTCCTCGTCCTCCTTTCCCTTCTGCTCTCCTGCCCTGCCTCATCTCATGGCCACATTCAGCAAGGCTGGGAGCTTGGGTTTCTACTCTGGGCTGGGCGGGCTCTCTCCCCCTGGCGCACTGCAGCTCCAGCCTATTAGTCAGAGTGAGCCGCCCATGCTTGGACGTGACCTCCACCCCAGCTGAACCCAGGAAACCTGAGACACACCACACAGCTCTCCTCCCTCTGCTGGGGTGGGGAGTCAGTATCTCTCCTACGTGGGGCTCTGCACGGGCATCCAGCGGATGCAGCCCTGCACTCAGGCTCCAGGAAGCTGGCGCGGGGTGAGGGGGCCAGTCCACACAGGGTGCCACCAAACCATGCCAAGAGGTGGGAGCTGATAGGGCAGATAGGAGGACTCTGGCGGGAGCCTTTGGGACACCTGCACGTCTGCAGCAAATTGAAACTCCTGATCTTCATTTGAAGTGGGATAGTGCTTTACAGAAACTTAGAATTCTCGCAGGAAGAGTCCACAAGGCTTTACCCTTCTGAGTCCTTTTGGAAGAACACCAGCTCAGGTATTCACTACCTCCAACAGCCCCACGGACGTGCCCTTCGGAGGATACCGGTGTGGACCAGAAATTCCTGGGCAGACCCTTCTGGAGTCTTTCTTTATTGTTAGCCCTGCTCATCCTAGATATTTTTGCTTTAAGCTCTGAGGGGAAAAATTATTGCGTGGGGGATGAGGTGGGGAGGGAGTTTGGCAAAGGGGCCCATGTCACCTTTTTCACCCATGTCCGGAATATTATGTCACCCGGGGTCCCCTTCATCGTTCTGTTGGAACGTGGCTGGTCCACCATAAGAAGTAGGAAGGTTGTCGCTCTATCACTGTTCACAGTTGGGGCAACGGTGCACGTGCATTATGGCCGGTTCCAAGGCTTGCTCCGTTCTAGAGGTTTTCTAGGAATAAAGGCTTCATGAAATTGTGGGGGTGAGGGTTTAGGGGTGGAAACGGGGAGGGGACGTGTGCCCAAGTGGGCACTGGATTGAGATTTGTTCAAATGTTTGATCAGGGTGCAATGTAGCCCAGCCCCTCAGGTGAGGCTCAATACCGGTGAGGACTGAAGCCCGTGGACAGCCCCCAAACATGATTTTAGCCAGCCATTTCCATTTCCTACCTTGGAATTAGAAGATCTTGGTTGAAGAACACCTCTCTGAACTTGCACTGCTTATTTATAATGACAAGGTTGCTTTATGTGTCCTCCAGATGGCAAACTGAATGAGAAAGTCCATGGTACGGCTCTGCACAAATACATAGCCTATGTCACTTCTGGGCTTGCTTTCTGTCTCCCCTTGGCATGCGGAAAGCGTGCCTGGCTTCAGAGTAGGGAAAGGTCAGGGTCTCAATGGTCAGCCCCTGTCCAGAACATCCAGGGTGGCGGTGAGCCATCATCTGGGGCTGACATTGACTTGTGCTCCCCAAGAAAGAGGATAGATTGGACCTTTGTGCAGGTGGGGTCCTTCAGAGAGCAACCGTTCTCTCTGTGCCTTAGCTGGGAGCTTCATCTCAGCCGGGCAGGTAGAGGTACCTGCTAGCTCCACCGCTCAAGGGAACTAGAAGCTTCCACTTACTCACACATCACCCAGCCTTCAGCTACCTCAGTCTCTGAGGAAGGGGTATCCTGGGGACTTGAAGAAGGGTATCATAAGGACTGGGGGGCAAGACTTTTCGCTTTGGTAAAAGTTTCTTTATGTGTGATAATAGCTTTTTCTGAATAGGTGGGGGATGACTTCTGATTTATGAATATCATAATGGCTGTATTGTAAAGAGCCTCAGACTCTACAATAGAAATCAGTGGTTTCTTTGAAAGTCACTTTCCTGGAGGACTTAAATGCTTCAGAGGTGCTGGGGGTGGCCATTAATTACAGAGTATGTGGGCAAGATGTGTCTTATTTATTATTGTATTCTCAGTGCCTGAAAGATGGTAGGCATTTGATGGATATATTTAAAGAATTAATGCTGACTTAGATTGGCTATAAATTATGTAGGTGGGAGAGAAAGAAATGTAGCTTCAGGGATCAGGGGCACAAGCAGTATCTTCATGCATGAATTCATTAACTTTACAAATATTCATCAAGCTCCCATGTCGTGCCACTTCCCATGACCCACCAGGATCCACATTAGCACTGCCTGCTTCCCGCATGGAGTGCGTGTTCCCATGGCAGAGTTAAGGGTTGGGTGAGCGAATGTTACTATGATAGAATTGTAGGTCAATGTACCTGCTGGAAGAACCTAACTGATGATAGAAGGTAGAGTGATGTGAGGCATGGTGGCCACGGAAGACTTTTGCAGGAGGTGACATTGAATGAAGAATGAGTGAAACCAGAGAGATCAACTGGACCAGGGAATGGGCGGTCCAAACAGAGAGAGAGCCACAGCAGAGACCCTTAGGGGGGCGCCAGCTGGATGGCTTTGGAGGAAAGCACCGAGGTCAGTGGCTGGAGCGGAGGGAGAGATGGGGAGGTTGGCTCAGGGTTGCCTATGGGGCATGCCGTAGATGGTGAGGTTCTCAGCCCTGTCACGCCCAACTCTGCCTTGCATAGTACGCCCGCTATTTGCTCACTTCTTTACTTTCCTGGGATGAAATTCATAGGTAGCGTAACCTTCCTGCGCACAGTATTAAGTCAGTTTAATGTCTTTGTAATATAAGACAAAAATGAAAGGAAAGAAACGTACAATAAGTGATACATACAGCACACTGGCAGTCTTACAGTTACACGAAGAATCACCTGTGGTACGACAGCTGTCACGTACTCACAGACCAATGCAGGCACGCCTCGTGGCTGACTTGGGCATCACGAGGGATGTCACGTACCAGCAGTGTTGTGGCTTTTCAAACTGGTGAGCACTGCTGATAAATTTGTGATCAAGATAAATTCAGTCTCCTCGCAAAGATTGCAGCATTTTGCCTTCAGGCGTAATTGAGGGCGCTTTAAACCATGCAGAAAGCTCTCTGCATTTGTATGTAAAAGCCAGTGAAATTCTAGGCCCAGATACCATCAGCTAGCTTTCCAGCAGGTCTTCCAGAAGAACCTCGCCACAGGAGGTGAATCTCCATTGTGCCCATCACAGGACGCGGGACCCCAGGGGCCCTTTCCTCTACAGCTAGTTGTGGTGCCCGGTTGTTACCAGAAGTTACAGCAGATTCTCAAAACACTTCCTCGGGGCAATTCTAGACGTCAGGCTTGTAGGTCAGGCTCTCCTTTGTGTTAAAGAGAATCATCAGTGGGTTTGAGCAGTTGAGTGCAGGGATCTGGTTTCCATGTTACAAGGCTAATTTTGGCTGTTGATGGAGACTAGTGTGGTTGGGGACAGGGGCGTGTTTGCAGGTCTGCTGGAGGCAAAGCCTTCTGGAAGCGGGGAGGCGTGGCGCGGTGGTTCCCAAGTGCTGGTGCCCGTTGCACCAGCGGAGGAGGGTTTTGGAACAATATCCACCTACAAAAGTGATTTATCAGCTTTGGAGAGCCGAGCGGGCCTGGATCACTTACATTTTGCCTGAGAACTAATTACTTTTATTTATTGCCATTACAACGGTTGTCACCTACTAGCAAAAATGTTCGTTTTGTTTGTGTTTAAAAGGCATAGCAAATGGAACTTCCTCCCCCAAACATTATTTCGGTGTTTACGTCCTTAGCAATTTCTGTAAATTACAATGGAACAGGATGTCTTTCAACTTCTCAGTGTCCTCCTTAGCAGGTGGATCTCTATGCCTCTGTGATGATAATGCTCTTCCACTGAGAGCTCCGAGGAGGGCTCCCTGGAGAGAACGGAGGGATAGAGAGATGGGGATAGGATGGGAGGCGCTGGAAGAGGAGCTTAGCGGAAGAGGCGACCGCCTGAGGCCGACGGACCTGGGTCTCTGTCTGAGGTCTGGCTGCTTACCGTCTGTGTGACCCTGGGCGTGCACTAGGCGTCTCGAGCCCTGACTTCCTCATCTGGAGAGCAGCCAAGTAACACCTAGAATGAAACGAGGGAAAATGTAAAAGCGTCTGGATAATTAGGCACACGGTAGGAGCCAAAACGCATGCCAGCTTCCTTTATTTGTGGACAGCCATCAGCCTCGTTTCCTAGAGACCGTGGTGAGGATGTGGGGGGCTTGGCCACGGGCCACCTGTTGCTGTCCCTTGGAGATGCCCGGGCAGAGTGGATTGCTGGGTGGGGGGGAGGGGAGAAAGGCATAGAGTTGCCCTCCAAGAGCACGTCTTCCCCTGTGGTCACTGTGGGGACCCTGCCTTGTAGCAGTCATTGTGCGGCACGGGGAACAGACCTGTGATACCTCTCTTGTGAGCGATGCCCGGCCTTGAGGCCTGGGATGAGGCAGGTATGCCCATCCCCGCGGTGCAGGGAGAAGAGACCAGAGCGTGGCCACTGGGGTCCTGGCCGGGGCCCTTCCTGGGATCGTTCCCTGCGGAAGACCCACCTCTGGTTTCCGAAGAGCGTCACCTGGGAATCACTCACAGCCCCTCGTTATCTTTTCTTTCTTTTGCTACATCTGCAGGCCGCTTTTGAGGAGAGAAATAGTACCGTGCAGGATAGCAGACGGCGTGGAACCAAGTACATGTATCTTGTAGGGATACAAGACTTTTTTTCTTTTCTATTGATGCGCAAACTTCTAACAGTGTTTTCAAAACACTTGTCCCTAAGTGTGCTCCTGACAGAGGAGGAGGGCGGTGGCTTACCCCCAGGTGTCAGGAGCGGAGCCTACGGTGGCTTTGGCCAAGTTCGGCATTTCCTTCAAGTCTTCTGCTTTGTGCTACGTTCTAGTGCAAACTTTGGGTTCTACTTTCTTAGACCTGCACTTGTTAAGGGCGAAAGATAACTAGCCGGTCTTAACTCTGACAGTAAAAGTGATGCCTGGCGTGCCCGAGTTATAAAAGCAAAGAAATACGTTCAGATTAAAAATGAGCTTATGAACTGAGCGTCCACTCAGAGATGAAGGGGAAGAGAATCTAGAGACAAGAGAATCTAGAGACAGGTTAAGGAGCTAGAAACCTGACGGGGAATAAACGCTAATCCATTTTCTCATTCAAAAAATGTGTAGTTAGGAACTACTTTGTGCCAAGCATTGAGCCAGGTGCTGGGATACTCTGCCGAGCAGAAGAGACACATTGTCACATGTGAAGTTGAGGCTACGGGGGCATCTGGGTGGCGCAGTCAGTTGAACATCCGAGTCTTGATTTTGGCTCAGGTCAATATCCCGTGGTTGTGGGATCGAGCCCCACGTTGGGCTCTGCACTGAGCACCGAGCTTGCTTGGGATTCCTTCTCTCTCTCTCTCTCTCTTGTCTCTCTCTCTCTCTGCCCCTCTCCCCTGCTCTCTCTCTCTCTCTAAAATAAATACAATGAAAATTTTTTTTTAAAAAATTGTGGCTGTGAGTGAAAAGGTGATCCCTGGGGCAGAGCAAGTCTGCAGTGAGGAGCTGACCTCTTCCCGGAGGCCAGGAAAGCTTCCAGGCAGTGACTCTGGAGTTGAGTCCCAAAGATCAGTAGGAAACAATGAGGCAGAGAATGAAGGAAGGAGCTTCCCAGGCAGAGGAACAGGGGGTGCCAGGGTCTTGCGGTGACGGAGAGCGGATGAAGAGAGGCGAGGGCGGTCACGCCGTGGAGGGGCAGGTGGAAGGAAGGTGACGTGAAGTGGAGTCAGAGAGCCGGAGAGAGAGGCAGGGGGCTGACCCCACAGGACCCGGTAGGAACTACAGCGGGTTTTGTCCTTTTCTGAAAAACAGGGGGAAGCCACCAGAAGTTTTAAGCTAGAGAACTGCATGATTAGATTCGCATTTTAGGAAGCTGGCTCTGGCTGCAGGTCAGAGAACAGCGTGGAAGGTGCCAGGAGAGAGGGGGAGCTGATGAGAGTCACCGCCGGGGTGACACCGAGCAGCAGTGCCGAGTGCTGGGGCAGCTCTGGCGGGGACGACGGTGGAGAGAGAGGCAAGAAGATGGGTTGTAGAGCTACGTGTGAGCTGAAATGTGCAGGATTTGGTGACAGATTGGAAATGATAGAAAGAGGAAGGCCTTGTCCAGGGCGGCTCTACGATTTCTGGCTTTCGTCCCATCGACCGGGATAAGAAACACGGCAAGAAGGCCAGGTTGGGGTAGAAAACGGTGAGCTCAGTTTCGGGCTTCTCATTTTGAGGTGCTTCTGAGATGACCAAGAGATGTCGGGTCTGCATGAGGTCGGGTCTGACCTGCTGATCTGATTTGGGGAGTCGGCGGCATGTTGATGGACTTGGGGCCAAAAGCGCGAGTGAGGTCAGCTGGGGGAAGGTGCCGCGTGAGAGGGGCCGGGGTCGAGCTAAGACGACTCCAGCATCGAGAAGAGGAACAGAGGAGAGGAGAGGAACCGGGAACAGCACCGCTCCCCATGCCCGGGGAGGCAGTGCCCACGGAGGCGTCTGGGGGAGTGCCGCGTGTTACTGACGTGTCCAGAGCCGTCATAACCAACATAACCGTTGGGTCAAGTGGCGTGGCAGTTGGTTGTGGGAGCCGTCTCGGCGTCTGTGAAACATCAAGACAAGAAACCAGACCGCAGCTGACCGCGGCAGGGACGGGCTCAGAAGGTCCAGGCCACTCTCAGAAGTTTGGCCGAGAAGCTGGTGACCTGGAGGGCAGGGGGGAGCCAAAGAAGGAAACCTTTCTTGTTTTCCTACTTTAAGGTGTCCGATTACGGACACTTTCATAAATAAACTGGATGGAGCATCAGGGGGCCGTCCCTGATCTCGACAGCGATCAGCTCACGGCCAGCCTGTATCTGGACCCCCACCCGTTTAGTTTGTGGCAGAGACTTGAGCCCCTTGAAATCCACAGGGAAGGAAACTGTTGAGAGGGAGAGTTTGAATATTCGGGAGAGAGAGAGAAGCGAGGCACGGATGATCGCCAGGGTCCGTGAGAAGGTGGAGGCGAATGGATGTCGTGCACGCGGGAAGGGGTCACCTCTGGGAAGCTGGCAGGTGCCCCTTTATTACGGCTCCAGCACAGACAGAGGGTGAAAAAGGGACGTGTGTGCAGATCAGACGTCGGGAAGGTAAGAGATCTCACCTGATGGCGGAGCCAGTCCACGCCATCCCCCCCCCAAGTCCTCCTCCTTCTTTTAAATTGAGTTGTCAGAGAAGGTGGGACCAGGAGGACGGTGGATGTTTGAAGAGAGCGTGGAACGGTGTTGGGTTAGTCATTGTGAACAGAGAGTGAGAACGCAGCAGGGGGGTGGAGTGTTTACTGGACGGTTTTAAGAGCTCGTTTGGAGGAGACGGATTGGCCCGGAGAAACAGTCTCCATTCACGTACCTCTGTGCACATTTGTACGTCGGGCTTGTTAGTGTTTGCTTTCATAATATAGTATCGTTGCCACTCTGTTGCCTGGCGGCGGAATGTGTCTACGCGCATGTGTGTGTGTGTGCTTTACGGGGGCCACAGACTCCACAATCTCCCGAACGTGTGATCAGAATGTATAGATCTCAAAAGGGAGGTGATTTTAATGCTTCCAATGTAGATGTGACTCACGGGCGTGGGCGCCTGTGTTTTGCATGAGTTGTTTCAGGGCGCCACCTGCTGGAACGCGCTCGCAACGTCGCCAGCCGGGGTTTTCCAGCCTTCCTTCTCTGGGAAGTCCACGTTCTCGCCCGGGGCATGCACCCTCCGATTCTGGAGTGGCGTTTCGTAGACGCTTCTTTACCTTCCTCCTTTGTGTTAAAGCAGGAACACCAAAATGCGTTCTTTTCTGCCTTGGTTTTGGCCAAAGACCACACGTCCCCTGTTTCAGGGCATTTGTCGTCTGTAAACCCCATCCGTGATCCATCTTTGAAAGACGACAAGTAAAATGTCAGATTTACCTGGAAAGAGCGTGGGGAAGAAAAAGAGTGTTGGTTAGAGGTGTGGGAAGTCTAGGCTACAGAGACCAGCTTTGTCCAGATTATGAGATGTGCTTCTCGGAGTTTCTCAGATCTGGAATTAGTTCTCCAGCCCTTCCTATGCCCAACTTCCCTCCTCTTGTTTCCTTAACTAGATGTGCATTTCTTCGTGGTGTCCAAGCTGGCCCTTCGGGGCCCTTCTAGTCGGCTGTAAGTGATCTTTTTTATAGTCTAACTGGCCCAGAATGCCGTGTCCGTTAACGTTTTTTCTCCAGGGCGCTTAGGTCCCACGATGAAACTGCTCCCGGTGTCCAGCTTTTCATTCCGTAATTTCTTTCCTTCAAATTAACTGACACTATGGGAGAATTCTGGGACAGATCGCTCTAATTGCTTCCTCTCCGTTAATTCAGTCAATAACTCTTAATTATGGTCATTTTACATATACAAATTCAGTCGTGACTCATAGGGAATTCAGTCAGAGCGACGTACTGACTCATTCACAGGAAAAGCGGTGCTCGTTCATTTGCTCAGCTGGTCTCCATTAAGTGCCTGCTCTGTGACAGAAGTTTGGGAAGCCGGTGGGGGCCATCGGGGGCAACAAGGCGGTCGTGACTGGTCTTGGCAGACGGAGCTTGCTGTATAGTGTGGAAAACACTGATTATCATCCCGACGAGACTTCTGCTGAGTTCTCCGCTAGGGGAAGTCCAGACGGTGTCACGGACTACTTGGAAGCCGGAGAGTTATGGAGGGCTTCCCGGAAGAAGAGGTATTAACCCGTGACCGAAGGCGAGAACGCAGAGACGTCGGGTGGGCTATGGGGCAGAAGCCTGAGAGTCAGATTGTGGAGAGGCTGATAAACCTTTTTAAAGTGTTTGGGTTTTTTTCCCTTAACAGTGAGTCTAGTTGACCTCCATTTCCACACATACTTAGGATTTTTATTTTCTTGTGATGAGAACTTTTAAGAGCTACTCTCGTAGCAACTTTCAAATATACAATATAATAATTATTAACTATACTCACCATGCTGTAAATTACATGCCCAGCACTGCCTTCACCCATTTCACTGGCCCCCGCCTCTGGATTTTATTCCAAGATTTTATATTAAGAGCAAATACCAGGAGTGCCTGGGTGGCTCCCTCTGTCAGGTGTCCAACTTCGGCTCAGATCATGATCTTGTGGTTCCCGGGTTCCAGCCCCGTGTCGGGCTCTGTGCTGACAGCTCAGAGCCTGGAGCCTGCTTCGGATTCTGTGTCTCCCTCTCTCTCTCTGCCCCTCCCCTGCCCATGCTCTGTCTCTCCTGTCTCTCAAAAAACAAATAAATGTTTAAATTTTTTTTTTTTTAAATAGAGCAAATACCAACCAATGAAAGATTTTAAGTGTGTATGTGTAAGGGGATGGTGACCACACTCAGATTTATATTTTGGGAAGGTTATTCTAGCTGATATTTGGAGCAGGATGGAGGGGAGGCCTGATCAGACATGAGTTCGAAAGTATGTGTGATGTGGGCCAGGCTTATATTAGGGCAGTGGAGCCGGAGAGAAGTTGATGGATCTGAGAGAGGTTGCATGGGTGGAGAAAGCTTGCTGGAAATTGGTTGTGAGAGGGGGATGGGAAGGAGAACGGTCCAGGATGGCACCCAGCTTTCTGTGTTGGGCAGAGGAGGGAACGGACGCTTCACTTCGTGAAACAGGGAGTACAGGACAAGACGCAGATTCTCAGAAGGGCCTGGGGGACGAGTGTTCCCCCTTTGGATGTGCTGAATTTGAGACCTGTCACGTGGCGGGGCAGGTATGCCAGCGAGGACCTGGCACTCTGCAGAGAAATCGGGCCAGAGGCACAAGTTAGGAGTCACCCACCTGTCGAGAGTAAATGGATGTGCGGGGTGTGGTCAAGGGCTCGGGGAGTGTAGAGCGAACAAGGAAGAACGGCCAAGAAGGAGCCCCGAAGACCCCATCACTTAAGGAATCGTTACAGGAGGCAGAAGCCAGCAAATGAGGCCCGTCAGAGAGGAAGAAAACCAGGAGGGCTGCTGTGGAGCTGGGTGAGAGAAGCTTCTCGAAAGGGTGCCTGTGGCACCGTGCAAATGTTGCTCAAAAAAGGACTGGTGTTTTCTGTGGGATTTAGTGATAGGCGGCCTCGTCAGGTGCGGTCCCAGTGGCGAGGCAGAGGGGTTCTGGGAGTTCACAGTGGGGAAAGGTGAGGACGTGGACGCAGGGAGTTTATAAAGCCAAGCTCTCCCTCGCGAATTGGAGTCTGGGGGTGTGGGTGGTGGGAGCTGAAGGGGCGGGTGTGATGAGGGAGTGAGGTGTCAGTTTTGGAAAGGGGGTGGTTGAGAATGTTTCGCTGCTCGTGGAAGTTCTCGCGCAAAGAAGGATCAAGAGGGAGTAGTTAGTAGGTGGTTGAGTCCCTAAGGAGGCAGCCAGAATTAATAGGAAAGTTATGGTGCCCTTCTGTATGCGGGAAACAGTCTAAGAGCATCGTCTCGTTTACAAAGCCTCGCTGAGAGGGACTGCTGCTAGCGTCCCATTTTCTGAGATGAGGAAACTGAGGCACGGGTGGGCTGTGGGAGGAACCAAGGTCCTGCGGTAAGTGGCGGGCTGGGAGTCAGGGCCTGGCATCTGTCTTGAGACTTGTGCCATTAACCCCAAGGTTTTGCTGTGGGATCCGCAGCCCAGCTGGAGACTTAAACAGGACGTTGCCACCTCTGTCCTTGTAACTGAAGAGAGAGAGGACAGGGTGGCCTGGAGGCAGGTGTTAAGTCGGTCAGTGTTGCTAGTTTCCTAGAAATGCCGTAACAAATTACCCCAAATGGGATAGCTTACGAACCGCAGAGATTTATTCTCCCACAGTTTTGGAGGCTGGAAGTCTGTCGATAACATATCATCAAGGTGTCACTTTCCCCGAAGGAGTTCCCTGGCTTGGGACTGCGTACCCCCAATCCCTGCCTCTGTCTCCACATGGCTGGTTTCTCCGGGTCTCAGACCTCTCTCTGCCTTTCTCTTACAGAGACACCCGCCACTGGGTTTAAGGCTCACCCTAAATCCAGAACGATCTCACCTTGAGATCCTTATCTTAATTGAACCTGCAAAGATGATTTTTTTTTTCCAAATAAAAGTCACGGTTCCCAGGTTTGAAGATCTGGGTGTCTACTCTGGGGCCACTATTTGACCCACTGCAGTTAGAAAATTAGATTCTGTATCTTCCGTGAAGTAGGAATATAAATAATTTTCTGAGACCGAACTCAGATGTAGAGGGATCAAATATCTGAGGAGAGTGGAGAAATCTTGACGTAATTATTATTGACATCTGGAGTCAGCTGAGGAGGAAACGCGTGTTTGTGCAGAGCGAGTCTGCTGTCATTAGCTGATAGTTGTGTGATCTTCTCCAGCAGCCTGGGCAAGAGTGGGGAGCGCTGACCGTTGACATGTCTGAGTTACAATCTGGGGAGAGGGGCATGAATGCAAAGGAAGGGCAGAGGCTCAGGGGGGTTAGGGTATTGGCGAGTGGTGGTTTTCTATAGATGGCCGTAGATGTGAAGCCAGATGTGCATGGAAGTGAGGTCAGAAGGGGCGAATGGTTGGGTCAGAAGTCGACAAAACCCTGGGCTAAGTCAGAGAACTAGCTGTAATAATACGCGGTTATTCTCCGAGCACGGTATTGGGCTGCGTCGTTTCACATGAAGAAAGACCCCGGTTGCAGCCGAAGGAAAGAGAAGGTTGAGAGAGATGGCAAAGGCAAAGAAGGGAGAAGGCAGGAGTCTGGACAGGCCTCCCGGGTGGACCCAGAGCCCCACGGGACAATGGCAGGGCCGGCTGGAGAAGGCAGCCAAGGGCGTGCTGTCCGACCAGCCCTAGAACTGCTGGGTGATGGTGCAGGTTGTGGAGGCTGGTGTGGTGGTTCCCTTGCGAGGCCGTTCAACAGGGTAGGCTCTCGCGGGAGACAGAACCCATGGGGTGTGTGTGTTGTGTGTGTGTGCCTGAGAGAGGGAGAGAGGAAGAGAGGGAGAGAGGACAGGAGGGGAGGGGGGAGGGGGAGAGAGAGAAGGGAGGGGAGAGGGAGAGGGAGGGAAAGAGAGAGAGAAGGGGGGGAGGGGAGGGGAGGGGAAGAGATTTACTAGAAGGAATTGGCTCACACCGTGATAGAGACCGAGTTCAGACCAAGGAGAGCCGAGAGTATGATGCTAGTCTGAGTCCGAAGGTGTGAGACTCAAGAGTCAGTGATGGAAGTTCCAGCCCAAGTAGAAATTCAAAAGGCAGGGGACTGATGTCCCGACCCCAAGACTGTCAGGCAGAGAAGAATAATTCTGCCTTAGTCTGCCTTTTGTCCTGCTTAGGTCTTTGACGGATTCGGTGAGGCCCGCCCACCTTGGGGAGGGCGTCCGCTGTCCTGAACTCATCCTTTCAAACGTTAATCTCATCCAGACACAGCAGAATAATGTTTGACTAAATATCTGGGCACCGACGACTCGGTCAAGTTGACCCATAAAATTAACCACCACAAGCGTCTTGATTACGTGTTTAGTCTTAATATATGGGTCTGAGTCTCAATGAAGGGTGAACAGTAATATTTCTAAAAGTCCTTCTAATTATAATTTGTTTTTGCTTGTTTTCAAAGCTGAATTCCAAGCCCTTGGTGTGGAAAACATCTTAACTGAGTATAATTCGGAAATGGTACCTGTGAATCCACAGATCTTAGAAACTGATGGTTATATTCAGGGTCTGGCTATTACTCTCTACTTCTGTGCCTCCCCCCGCCCTGCCACCTAATCATAAAGGATTAAATAGAATAACGTTAAAAGGACAGCCACAGGGGCCTCTCATTGACACACGGTTCCAGAAGGTTCCTGGACAGCTCTGCTTCACTGAACGCTGGTGAAGCCAGGACACTGGAGAGGTCAACTCTGAGGTGAGTTTCTCATTCAGGTTCACGTAGAAAACTTGGACTCAGGGAATGCATTCCAGGTCACTCCTGATGCTTGAAGTCTTTCCCTTATACAGGTGGGTGGCTGTATCTTACAGGTGGGTGGCCTGTGTCTTACAGGGGTGGCCTGTGTCTTACAGGGGGGGCCTGTGTCTTACAGGGGGTGGCCTGTGTCTTACAGGGAGTGGCCTGTGTCTTACACGGGGTGACCTGTGTCTTACAGGGGGTGGCCTGTGTCTTACATTTGGGTTTGTCTGAGATAAAGACGGGACCCCCTGGAGGCAAAGGGCTGAGATGTGGCACCTGTGTCTGCTTTGGGCTTAAGGACAGGAGAGCGTCCCCAGGGCAGCATTTGTGTCCTTGGCGCACGGAGGTCCAGCTGGGGTGGGGCTCCATGAGAAGAGCCACGAGGGGCAACGTCTCCTCAGGTCAGGACACTTTATCTTCTCGGCACTTGGAATGTCCTCCATTTCCGCACCTGGTGACTTAAAACATCCTCCGAACTCCAGACTCCTCTGTGTCACCTTTCCCGCCTTCCCTCCCCACCCGGCCCGTGGGGACCCGGTGCCCTCCCTCCGTCACATCCTGTGCGATCCTGACATGGCGTTCCCTGTGCGGTATTGCGTGTCCCTTATTTCTCCGTCCCCC
The DNA here is from genome assembly GCF_018350155.1 of Leopardus geoffroyi. Lineage (NCBI taxonomy): Eukaryota > Metazoa > Chordata > Mammalia > Carnivora > Felidae > Leopardus > Leopardus geoffroyi. The sequence goes on along the minus strand of NC_059338.1, from coordinate 3,993,341 downwards.
ACAGAACGACTGACACAGGAGATGCGAAGGATTAATTGAGGCTGACGTGATTTTATTGTGGCTTATGATGGGCTTGTCACTTTCTCGCTTGTCACCACCTCTAGCAGCTCTTTTATGCCAGTCACGGTGCTAGCAACCGGGAGAATAATGATCCCCACGACCCACGAGGTCCTGATCCTCGCGAGGCGTGTGTGCAGGTAGCAGAGACTGACAGGACAGACGGGAAAGCGGCAGAAACAAGAAATGGGGTGGCTGCCTTGGTAATTAGTGTGTTATGAAGGGAATAAAGAAGAGACTGACAGCTGTCCCCACTTTGTTTGGGATGAACAGGAAGTCTTTGCCAGTTGGTGAGGCGGGAGGGGACTGGGAATTCTCCAGCAGGAGCACCAGGGCCCCCCGGCCACAGGGTGGGGTAAAAGGGCCACATGAAGGACCACGGCTGGGGAGGCTGGGGAGGCCAGTGAGGTTGTGCAGAGAGACGCGGGCTGGCCCAGAGGCATCATGGCGGGGAGGGGCACGCTGCTGTCTGGGGATAATGGGATGTGGGTTGGAGATGTTCTAAAGATACAGATTGACCAGACCGGCGGCTGTGATCCGGTGTGCGGGTGTGAACGGTGATAAAATGGGAACCGGGCACATCTCCGACTGGAGTTATCGGATGGCCGTGCACTGATTTGGGGAGATTTGGAGAAAGACAGGCTTAACAGGTGGGTTTACAAGGAAGACACAGGGCTGCACACCCAGCCGTTCTGGTTTCTTCCTGAACAACGAGGTGAGACCATTAACCACGGAAGGATGCGGTGGCTTCTGTTCTCCAGTGACACTGGAATGAGCTTGCTCGTTCCTGAGATCCTCAGCGGCTTCACGTGTCAGCTCTTCTTGGATTTCTGCTTCTTTTTGACCCCAGTGGGTTCCTACGCATCTGTGCTTTTGTTTTCTGGAAGGTGCTAGTCGTGACCTTTACCGGTTTGGGGTTTTTTATTTATTTATTTTGGGGATGAGACATAAAATTCTGTGTCACTGTCTGTGTCGGCCTGTCCTGTGTGGGGGCGAGAGCGGGCAGGTCGGTGGGCCGCCCGAGGTGGGAGAGTGGATCCTCAGGGTTGATGGAGGGGCTTCCTGAAGGCTCCGGAGGAGCTGGAGATGGGAGAAAGAGAGCGTATGTAGGTGCCGTGCAGAGAAAAGGAGGCCCGAGGAGTGAGTACAGGCCGAGGTCAAGTTCTGCTGTGTGTTGCACAAAAAGTGCATCTTGTACATCGTTTCCATCTGCCGCAGACTTTTGGTCGAATTGGCTCTTGTGTAGAGGCCGCCCTGGTGCCCCTGCTGTGCTCAGGGCAGTGTGGAGGAGAGTGGGGGCTGCCCAAGTGGCCCGTGCTCATTTGGGTGACATTGGTTCTTTTTTTATTAGTTTTTATTTTTTAATGTTTGTTTATTTTTGAGAGAGAGAGAGAGAGAGAGAGAGACAGACAGACAGAGTGTGAGTGGGGAGGGGCAGAGAGAGAGGGAGGCACAGAATCCGAAGCAGGCTCCAGGCTCCGAGCCGTCAGCACAGAGCCCGACGCGGGGCTCGAACTCACCGACTGTGAGATCACGACCTGAGCCGAAGTCAGGGGCTTAACCGACTGAGCCACCCAGGCGTCCCTATTGACTGGGATTTGAATTTAAAAAAATATTAAAAGAAAAAGCTAAGTGTTTATTTCTTTATTTTGAGAGACAGAGAGAGTGAGCGAGGGAGGGGCAGAGAGAGAGAGGGAGACACAGAATCGGAAGCAGGCTCCGGGCTCCGAGCCATCAGCACAGAGCCCGACGCGGGGCTCAGACCCACAGACCACGAGATCATGACCTGAGCCGAAGCCGGGCGCTTAACCGACCAAGTCACCGAGGCGCCCCCTGGGTGACATTAATTCTTTACCGTGAAATAAATCATTCACACCCCCAAATGTATATAGAATATAGAAACAGTTTAAAACGTGTACCTACAGTCATAAACTAAACACTCAAGTCCCAAGCAGTTGTTTTGACAACTGGGGTTTTGGCCCCCAGCCCCCACGGGTGACCCTCGTCCCCTTAGCTTTCTGTATGTTTTATCTCAAACGCAGCTAGCCCGAAATAATCAGTTACCTAGTTTTGCTTATTTTTAAACTGAATATACACAGTTCCCTCATGACTCTCTTTGTTCCCTCATGACTGTGTTTTCTGAGATTTACCCACGTTCTTCGAGGCACAACAGTTTGTTTACGCTCATCGATGTATGGTATGAAGACACCACAATTGATTAATATATCCGGCCTCCGTGGGGCACATGCTTCGTTCCCAGGCTTTCTCTTTTATGAACCATGCTGCTGGAGGGTTCTCGTATCTCCTCGTGCAAGGGTCTTCAGAGTGTGTGCTTGGGAACGAGATGGCTCCGTCCTGGAGGGGGGGGGCTCCTATCACCCAGGTGTGCGGCACTGCTTTCACAGTCATTCTACCAATTTTGGGGTCAGAGACCTTGCAGAGGTGGGGACAGACCTACTGCGTGGTCACCCCCCACAGAGCCACCCACGGGGCGGGAAACGGGGGACACTCTCAGGCCAGCGTGGTTTGGGCTGCACGTTTTCCCCAACGTTCTGTTTCTTCCTTCACCGACTCCCGTTCTCAGACCCAAGTGTCTCCCGCCACGTGGGTGGGGGAGTTTGGAGGCTCCGCAGAGGCTGAGACTGTCGCAAGCAGGAGGTCTGAAGCGAGGGGCAGGAGAGGTAGGGGGCGCCGGGGGGTGCCTGGCAAGCAGTGCACGGGGGAGTTTGACTGGCACGTGTTGTGCTGGTGCTTCCTGGCCCAGACTGGGAGGGTTTTGCAGCCGGGAGCTGCCATAGTCACCGTGGGACTGATGCGAGAAGTGCCGGTTTGGGAATCTCTCATCCCCGAGGGACACGGAAGTTTGCACTGCCAAGGCCCAGGCCACCGTGCTTCCTGGGGCGCGAGCCCCTGGCACCTGCACACCCTCCCCCTTTCCTCCAGACCATCCGCTGCCAGCCAGGGACGTTAGGAAAAGACTGAGCCTGGCTGGCTCAGTCGGTTGAGCGTCGGACTTCGGCTCAGGTCATGATCTCGCGGTCTGTGGGTTCGGACCCCGCGTCGGGCTCTGTGCTGAGGGCTCGGAGCCCAGAGCCTGTTTCGGATGCTGTGTCTCCCCCTCTCTCTCTGCCCCTCTCCCGCTTGCACTCTCCCAAAAATAAATGAATAGAAAAAAAAAAGAAACAGAAAAAGAGTCTCCAGTCCTCACAAGATCCCTGAAAAGTGGGGGTTGAGGGGCGCCTGGGTGGCGCAGTCGGTTAAGCGTCCGACTTCAGCCAGGTCACGATCTCGCGGTCCGGGAGTCCGAGCCCCGCGTCAGGCTCTGGGCTGATGGCTCAGAGCCTGGAGCCTGTTTCCGATTCTGTGTCTCCCTCTCTCTCTGCCCCTCCCCCGTTCATGCTCTGTCTCTCTCTGTCCCAAAAATAAATAAACGTTGAAAAAAAAAAATTAAAAAAAAAAAAAAAAAGTGGGGGTTGCTCTGACTTTGGCGATGACAAACGTGAGACACAGAGAGGTGGGTAACTTGCCCGGAATCAGAGTTCTGACTGCCGTGTTTCATCCGTGCTCTTTCTCCCAGTATCTGCCCCTGTCCTTCTGTCGTCCGGTCCTCTGTCACCATGTGGCCCTCAACAAGGGCTCTAGACGAAAGAGGAACAGGGATGTCTGGGTGGCTCAGTTGGTTGAGTGTCTGACTCTTGATTTCAGCTCAGGTCATGATCCCAGGGTCGTGGGATCGAGCCCCATGTCGGGCTCCGCGCTGAGCATGGAACTTGCTTAAGATTTTCATTTCACATAGGCTTAATAACCATTCATGTAATGGTGAAAATTACCGTAGGGGTCTCTTACATTCTAGTAAGAGGGACATTTGGACCACACAGGGTCGTTCTCCCTTGACATTATTATGGTCTCTCTTCTTTTTTTTTTAAGTTTATTTATTTTAAGAGAGAGAACATGGGGGAGGGGCAGAGAGAGAGGGAGAACGGGAGAATCCCAAGCAGGCTCCTTGCTGCCAGCGCAGAGCACCTACTCGGGGCTAAACCCACGAACCGTGAGATCATGACCTGAGCCAAAATCAAGAGTCGGACCCTCCACTGACTGAGCCACCCAGGCGCCCCTGTTGTCATTGTTTTTATGTTTCTCTCTCGAATCCCCTCTTGCCATCTGTGGGCTTACCTGTTCTACAGCTAGCACGTGCCTGCAGTTAGGTGGGTCTTGGCTATAGAACCTGCTTCCATGTATTGTTGGTTCTCTGCCATTTTGTTTGCATCCTATTTGGCAGAGAGCACGTTCCCCTCCTAAGGCTCAGGGTTCTTAGTGGAGGCTTTCCCGGGATATGCTGTTACAAATTCGCACGCCCCCTGGCATAACCAACATCCCCATCCCTGGAGACGCTGCCATCACAACTCCCAGGCTCTGTACTTCTCCAGGGACACCTCGGCCTGCTAACAGAGGGTTGGGCAGAGCGAGGACGCATCACTGGAATGGCAAAATAGGAACATCGACGTGTCTCCTGGTGAGGCTCCGGGGATCCCACCACCTGGGATGCGCCAGGAGGAAGTTACTCGGACCTTTCTCCCGCACAACCATATCAACTCTTTCTCTCTTCCTCTGCTGGTTGTCCAGTGGACGCCAGATACGCTGGCAATGGAAAGGCCGTGATCTGAGGCGTTGTTCTCTATGACCAACCCCCAGACAGTCAGTTGAAATGAAAAGAAATCCTAAACTCTTCTCATAATGGTCGTGCCGCATGGAGGAAAATATCAGGGGCCTCTGGCTCCAGTGCCGGTGCACATTGGTTGCCCTGTATCCTCTGCTTTCAAACGGGGGAGAGGACCTCAGAAAATAATCAAGTTACCCGAGGATGGCAATAGACGAGAAGTTTTCCAGAGTCTAAAACAAGGGCTGGCAAACGTTTCCAGCACAGGGTCGGGTGATAAATGTTTTAGGTTTTGTGGGCTCTTCTGTCTCTGTGGAACGTACATCATTATGTGGATTTGTAATCCTTTAAAGAAATATGAAAACTGTCCTTAGCTTAGGATCCTCACAGAGTTGGACCACAGGCTGGATTCAGCCCGAAGTTTGCCAAGCCCGGTGCTACAGGGACACCTTCAATTTTGGAGCCACAAAATATCATAGGACAAGTTTCTAGAATTGTAATGTGCTAGCTTTCGAGAGGAAGCAATGAACAGAAATAAATCTCAGGATCAAGCATGACCAGTTAGGAAATAACTTCTGGAAAAACAGAATGAGGAAAGGAAAGGAAAGGAAGAACAGAGATCGATGGAAAGTTGTTTAAAGAATTAAGGATGTGGAAAAGAGGAAGGACACGGGAGGGGGTTGAACAGAGTCTCTGGAACACATTTGAGAATCTGGGGAAGGAGAGCGGGTGAGACAGAGTGTCTCCGGAGCAAATCCATTTGGGCCCTGCTGTGTGGCTCACTGGGTTTGCATGGGAATGCGACAAAGGATTTGCTCCCTTCTTGTGGGTGTAGGTACAGTGCCCTTTCAACCACATCAGGTCACGGGCCCTCACTCCACCTTCCTGCCCTGTTCAACACCGTTGGCTTAGTGTGCCTCCCACAGCTTTCAGGATAAGAGAGAGAGCGAGAGAGAGAGAGAGAGAGAGAGAGAGAGAGAGAGAGAAAGGAAAGGAGAGAATCATTGCCATGGGGTGCAGGTTGGCAGGGATGGCTGGGCAGGACAGCAGCAACTGTGGGAAGCTGTCTGTGGATTGAGAAGTAAAGGCAGGAATACCAACCAGGTAACTTTAATCAAAATGAAAACCATTTTCTCCCCCCAGCTCATCAGCAATATTCAAGGTGGAGAAAGAGAAAAATCAGAACATAAACTAGAGGTAATATGTGTCCAAGAGAAAACAAGGGAGGGCACCTCTAATGCAAGACCAGGTTGGAAAACAGGTCAACAGGCTACTTTTTGCTAGAAGGTAACTTGAAAGACAGATTTCTACAGACCCTGGAAATAATCGGACTTCACAAGAAAGGCTCATTTCTCCAGAATTCTGGAAGAGCACTGAACCAGGAGTTAAATTACCTTGGCTTTTGTCTTTTGCTGACTCCTTACCGGGCGTGACTTCTAGCCATTTAGCTTATCCGAGTCTGTGTCCTCATCATTAAAATAGAAATAATATGTTTTTTCCTATTTCATGCCATTGTTTGCATTCGTACGTGGGTATTAAAGGGCCTTGTAAAGTATTAAAAACCCTGCTTGTGACAGGGATATTATTAGTTTCAGTGTTTTGTTATTATTTACTAGCGTTTCAGTATGGGGGTTGACTTTGCTCATACATCGCAGGCTGTGTACTGTGATTGAAGGGTTTCCCAGAGACTGCTTGTCAAATTGCTGCCGATTTGGACTGGGACAGCATGATTAAATCATCTTGTGGGATCCAAAGTCTCTGCAGTTCTCGGGCTGTGAAGATAAGAAACATTAAAACCCAATGTATCAAGGACAGGACCCAACTCACCTGTGGGCATCCTCACTCCTGATTAGCTGGTCACCCAGCCATGTCTTCAGGGAATGAAGCACAGTTGTCACTGGAGGCGTCCGGAGAGCTTGGGGTCACTGTGGAAGCAGCAAATGCCTGTCAAGAGAATGCCAGAGCAGAGCAAGGCATTCAGGGAGACGAGGAAGGTCTTCTGCTCCTGACTTCACAGTTGTGACAGAGGTTGATTTGTTCTGCCCAGATGTAGGGTTTTTGAGACACGGCAGTCTGTGACCTTTCTTCTTTTGGATTCCTTCCTCGTGCCATGTTTCCCCAAACACATATTCTTAGGACAGGATCCTGACAAATCCTCTTGAAGCTACTATGACATAGATAAGTTTCCACCAAAAATTCATGCTCCCCCTCCAAGGGCCACCTTTCCAGACGGCCTTGTATCTGGATGGGGCTGGGTGCTAATGGCACATGAGTGGATTGATGTGTGTCTTCTAGGGGCCAAGGCAGTTAAAAAGCAAATACATTTTGCCCACTTTCTTTTCTCTTGTCTGCTGCTTACTAGACATGGATGTCAACGGCGATGCTGGAAACCAAATTTTGAAGGTGAAATGGCCACAAAAATGGAAGGAAATGGGGCATGTGAGTCCCTGGAGGAGACCTGCCTGGTCAGGACACTTACATGCGACAGGAATGTGAGCAGAAGCTCTGCTGGGATTTGGGGCTTTCTGGGATAGCAACTATTATTACTTGGATTAATATGGCCGCTGCTCTTAGCAAACCTTCTCAGTCTATTCTGTTCTCTGCGAGTGGGATTGGCTGGACTTGTCTGTTGAACTTGGCCTTTCCCTTCTCTCCCCAGATTTTTTCCACCCTCCTTGGCAGTCCTGTCCTCGGTTGAATAACGACAGCCACCAAGAGCAAACAGAACAGAAGAATAATGGTTGTTTCATTCATGCATTCGTTTATTCATCCATTTACTTTTTTTTTCTCTGCATGGCCTGACTGCATGGTTGTAGCCCAGGAGTTGGATGGGAGCTCGGGACAGGTGTTTACAGGCACCTGGTTTAACGTCTTGTGCTGGGATGGCAGGAAAGGCCATGAATTTCAGTGGTAGGATTCGATATTGACAGCCAATAAGCAGAGCGTTTGTCACCACTTTATACCTTTATACCACTTTATATTCTTCAAAGAAGAATTTGCTTCTTTTTAATTTCTTACGTTCCATTTGGCAGACTGCCCTGGACACGTAGGATCTGTGGGTGGAACACCCTGTGGTCATTACCTGGTTTATAAAATTGGCCCCGGATGATCAGAGAGTTGTTCCCACCTAAACCCGTGCTGTGTGCCCGGAGCCCAGGTTTAAATACTTGGATAGAAGAGAAACTGAGAGCCCAAGGGTGGAAGAGGCTCAAGTCACCCATACACGGCAGATAAATAAAAATCTAGAAAACAAAACCAAACAAAAACAGGCGCTTACGAAAGCACACCAACCTTGTCCCTGAGACCTCATCATTTTCCCCCCGAGTGGACGTGCTCACAGGTGCACTCACAATATCAAGTGGTTTGTACTTAGAACGGTTGTAACTTGAGTAGTAGAATTTGGTAAGCCCGGTTTCTGAGCAAGACAATCACTCCACAGTCACATAAGTGATTATGTGGCTTCACTGGAATTGAAAATGTGGTGTGAGGGCTCCCCCAACAGCCCCTATCACTAGTTTGTACAGGAAATAGAGAATCCTGCCTGTCTCGAATAATCCTTTCACTTTCCCACTGCCAAACGCCTGGCTCTTGGGGGACGAGTCTCTTCCTCGATGCACTGGATTCTGACAAGACGTGGTTGGCCTGACTCTGCCATTTAGTCTCTCTATGACTTTGGGCAAGTTACCTCAGTTTCCCCATCAGCAACAGGGGTCGTCCTGCGACCTACCACATAGAGTCGTTGGAGAGATTAAATGAGCTAACAGGGGTAAATCGTCAGATCAATAACTGCTAAATTACAACTGGCCATTGCTATCTTGCTTTTCTGTTGTAGGTTAAATGCATTTCCTCCTTTTTTGAGTTTTTGTTGGGCTGGAACACAGTTGATCGTGCCCTCAGACATTTTTAGTTGAATATAGCTGACGTACAGTGTTAGGCTGGTTTCAGGCATACAACATAGTGATTCTACAAGTCTGTCCATTATGCCACACTCCCCACGAGTGTAGCTGCCATCTGTCACCCTACAGGCTATTATGGCACCATTGACTGTGTTCCCTCTGCTGTGCCTTTCATCCCCTTAACTTACTCCTTCCGTACCTAGAAGCCTGGAGCCTCCCTTCCCCTCCACCCATTTTGCTATCTCCCCACTCCCCACCCCTCCTCTGGCCACCACCAGTTTGCCCCCAGTATTTATAAATCTGATTCTGCTTTTTGTTTGTTTATTCATTTGTTTCGTTTTTGAGATCCCGCATATAAATGAAATCAAACCGTATTTGTCTTTCTCTGTCTGACACATTGCACTTAGCATAATGCCCCGGGTCCATCTGTGTTGTTGCAAATGTCACACCCTCAGACATTTGAAGGTTCTGACCCAGAACATATCCCCAGCACTGGATGTCTATTACTAGCCTTTCCCCTTCCAGCAGTCACAACCAGCTTCCAGACTTTTCTCCTGAAGCTCTTTCCGTCTTCCCTGGAATCATGTCCTCACCCCCCTGGAAGTTTTGCATTCGCCAGTCCAGTCGTGGAGATCTGGTTCAGGACTTCTAACCATGGATAGCATGTACGGACTATCGTTAATAAGGTGGTATTGTATATTTGAAAGCGTAAAAGGGAGTAGACCGTAAAAGTTTTCATCACAAGAGACAAGTCTGTAACTGTGTGACTAGACTTCTTATGATCATTTCACAATATATACAACTACTGAGTCATCGAAAAAAGAGTTATAATGATGAAGGAGCTCGTTACAAGTGGTGTTGGGGGGGTGGCTCAGTCGGTTAAGGGTCCGAATGTCGATTTCAGTTCAGGTCACGATCTCACGGTTCGTGAGATCAAGCCCCAGGTTGGGCTCTACACTGGCAACGCGGAGCCTGCTTGGGGTTCTGGCTCTGTCCCTCTGCTTCTCATGCTCTCTTTCTCTCTCGAAAGAAATGAACTAAAAGATTTTTAATTTAAAATTGATGCAGGGATGTTAAATACCTAGCATTTTTCATAGCCAGCTCTGTGGCAGCAGACAGTTTGGTCTGGGAGCAAATGACAGAACAATGGCTGTGATGACGCTGGAGGCCAGCTGGCTGAGCAGGCGGCCGGCGGCTCCCAGTGCGTGTGTGATAGAGAAGTAACTACCCAGCAAAAGGAATGATTTCAGGTGTCTTTTGCACACAGGACTCTTGAACATATTTTGGTGGCATGTTTTCCGAGGGTAAAAGGAACTCCAGGAATCCTTTCAGCCATTTTATTGTAGATGTTGTAAGTTTGAGCTTACTGTATGTATATTGCAGAATAAAGCAAATACACAAAGCTGTTGGTGATGTTAGAATCCAAGATTATATCTATGTATATGTATATATATATTTTATAAAATTTATATATATACACACACGTATAAAACCTTGGATATACATCTATGTATATATGTTTTTCCTCAAAAAGCTTTATTTTTTCCATTTGGTCTGTGGCTCGGGAGAGGGCTCCAGGATGCTTATAAAGCTGCCTATTGTCTGCAGAGAGAGGTCCAGGCACCAGCCCTGGCATCAGGGGGCTGTCAGGGGGGCTTCAGAGGCTCCCGGTCATGCCTGAGAGGGAGCCTTTCGAAGAGATACTCGCCCAGCCCAGCCTGGGGGCCAGGCAGCCTGCAGAGGTGAGTCAGGGCGTCGCCCGTCTTCTCGATGACTTGGCGCCTCCTCATCCAAGAAGTGGTTCTCCGGGAAGTCACAGAGCCGGGGCTGCCTGCAGAACCCAGTGTGTGTAGGTGCGAAAGGGCCCGGTTCAGGCTGTTCTTCAGAAGCAGGGCGGCTTCCATGGCCTCACTCCTCTTCCGAGGGCTCCTGCACCTCCTGGAAGCGGGTGCGGCTGCCGCACTGGTTTTGCATCTTCAAGAGATGCTTAGTGCCCACGTGCTTCTTCCCACGCCTTGCAGAAGTGGCCCACGCCTTCCAGAGCCACATCGTCATGTGGAAATGGAAGGCCAGAGAGAGCTACGTGTAGGAGGCCCACAGGTGCAGGTTGACCAGGCGTGGACGGCGGCCTCTACCTTGGTAGAATAATTCTGACAAATCTGGGAGCTCCTGGTTGATCCGTAATAAAGAGCTCAGCTCAAAATAGGGTGTTGGTTAGGGGCGCCTGGGTGGCTCAGTCGGTTATGCGTCCGACTTCGGCTCCGGTCATGATCTCATGGCTCGTAAGTTCGAGCCCGGCATTGGGCTCTGTGCTGATGGCTCAGAGCCTGGAGTCTGCTTCAGATTCTGTGTCACTCTCTCTCTCTCTCTCTCTCTCTCTCTCCGCCCCTGCCCCACTCACGCCCTGTCTCTTTCTCTCTCTCAAAAATAAATAAACATTAAAAATTAAAACCAAACCAACCAACAAAAAAACTAGAGAGTATTTTTCATCTTCACTGTGTGTTGCTTCTGGGTTAGCAGGTGTTCTGATCCACAGGGATCCAGTGGCAGAGACTCCGTCATTTAGAACACCGCTGGTCTCTGAGGCGGTGGGAAGGAAGGTGCTGGAAAGTACACCCACACGTCTGCTCATGTTTCATCGGTCCACGTGAGTTATGCGGCCATGTCCAAATTTAGGAGGGTGGAAAAGTTCTGTCCCATTGTGGCAGATCCTGTAATTTTTGTAGGAAGTACTTTTCTCCTCTCCGCCAGGGACAGAGTAGCTGATTGTAGACTTGTTGTGGCTGAGGACTGTGGTGGCTGTGACAGCACGCTGGCCCAAAGCAGAGGCTGTAAGAGGCGTGTCGGGCTTTCACTTCCTCCTTTACATGCCTGCCCTCCAGCAAAAGAAGAGTGGGCCCCCAGGAGCCACAGCTCCTTCCTTTGGACGCCTGGTTTGGGCGACACGGGTCAGTGATCCAGAATCCGGAACCAAGCCCAGCAGAGCAGTGGCTGAATCTCGGTCCTGGGAGCTGACTGAATTTGTTGTGATAAGCCCCCATGATCTTGGATTGTTTGTTACTGAAGCCCAAACTGACTAATACACCTGTCAAGAACTCGGAAAGAAGAAAACAGAATGTTGGTGAAGAGCCCAAATGACTTCCACATTGACCGCCTGTTTTTAAAAAATAAGCTTACTTATTTATTTGAGAGAGAGAGAGAGAGAGAGAGAGAGAGACAGGGACGGAGAGAGAGGGAGCGAGAGAGGAGCCCAAGCAGGCTTCACATCATCAGTGCAGAGCCCAACTTGGGGCTTCTACTCATGAACCACGAGATCATGACCTGAGCCGAAACCAAGAGTCAGAGGCCACCCAAGTGCCCCGCGTGCTGCCGGCCTCTTAACGAAGGAGGCGTCGTGAACACCGTGGCACCTGCTGCTAGCCCACACGTAGGTGGAAGGCGGTAGGAATCGGGTATTTGGGTGAGGCTACGCACGGCGGACTCCTTGCTCTTTGCAAAGGGTTAAGAGTAGCTTTGAAGCAGAGAGAGCCGATCTCATCAAAGTCGGCCCCGCTGACAGTGGACGGCTGGCGGCCGTGTGCCCCTGCTGAGTGCACCCTTGCGAAATGTCTCATGCGTGTTTCATCAGGACTTCGGCCCACAGTGCCAGTATGTGGGGAGTACAGGGGTCACAGCGTGGTAAACCCCGGTACGAGAAACAGCACCTCGGGAATGTGGCCACTTATGGGGTGGGGGGGCGCTATTCTGGTTTAAAAGTGACACAAGGTATAAATAGGGGCGCCTGGGTGGCTCAGTCAGTTAAGCGTCCGACTCCTGGTTTCAGTTTGGCTCATGATCTCACAGTTCATGAGTTCGAGCCCCACATCAGGCTTCACCCTGACAGTGCGGAGCCTGGATGTGACTCTCTGCTCCTCCCCCGCTCCCTCTCTCTGTCACAAAAATAAATAAATAAACTTTACAAAAATTTCGTAAGTTACAAAAGGTACCAGTAAATGTCATGCTTACGCCTTGGTTGGGTTCTAGTTTGAAGAAACTACAAAAGCATCTGTTACTTGGTTTGGGAAATCTGACTGTAGCTTGGATGTTGGGAGGTAACAGGTATTTTTGATAATATTCCTAGGTGTGAAAAAAGTATCAAGGCCATTTGGAGATTTTTTCTCCCTATTCTAGGAGGTGCAGGCTGAAGGATTTAGTGGCTAAATATGATATCTAATCCAGTTTCAAATGGTTCAGCAGTAAATTCACACAGGTAAACACAGACCCGTATATAATATTTGCAGTTGAGGGGAAATGTTAACATTTCTTGAATCTAAGTGATGGGTATACAAGTGTTCATTATCTTCTTCTGTCAAATTTATATTTGGAAGTTTCCATAATATAAAATCTGGAAACAAAACAAAGCAAGATGGGAAGAGGGCAGTGAAATCCAAATCTGTGCTCAGAAGGTTGCTCTGGTCCAAAAGTCCACAAAGTAAACGCAGTCGTGACTTGTTTTGTCTTCCCTGCTTCTGGGCCATTTTATTTCAGGGATTCTGAGACCGAAGGGTTGCCCTTGACCTTGTTCATTCTCCATCTTTTTCTCTTTACAAAGAGCCATCCCTCGATTAGGGAGAGAGATCAATAATCGCACTTCACTTGACATACAGCCCGTCTGGAGGAACCGTACCTTACTGCTGGATTGTCTGCTGCTTCTTAGTTTTAGAAAGAGCAACATGATATTTATATGCATATGATGCATGTCCTTGAACTTGATGTGTTATTCTTTTTCCTGTACTCCCACCTATTGTGCCTCATGGGACTGAGCATTTCTTGCTTCTTGAAGGTTAATTTCACCTCTGCTCCAGACCACATCCTTTCCTGATGCCTCCGGCTCTGATCTGCTCCTGTGCTACCCTCAGACTTCACGTAGTCTCTTTTGACTCTTGGCCTTCAGCACAACACACACATATGTGCACACACCCACAGACACGCACACACAGTTACACACACATGCTCACACACACACATGCCCACACACACGCACACAGCCACATGCACGCACACACACACAGTTACACACACATGCTCACACACGCAGTTACACATGCTCACACACTCATGCAGATACACTTACACACATGCTCTCACACACACCCACACACACGCACACACGCAGATACGTGCATGCTCACACACGCACACACCCACATACATGCACACATGCAGATACACTTACACATGCACACATACTCCCGCAGATACACTCACGCACACACGCTCACACACTCATGCAGATACACATACGCTCACCACACACAGTGTTCACAAACTCACGCAGATACACTCACACATACATGCACACACACACACGCTCACACGGTCATGCAGATACACTCACACACATGTTCATATGCTCACACAGACACACACATGCACACACACAGATACACTCATGCACACATGCTCACACACTCCCGTAGACACACACACAGTGCTCACATACTCACGTAGATACACACACACACACACACATGCTCACACACTCACAGACACACATGTGCACACACAGATACACTCACACACATGCTCACATATGCACTCACACACATACACACACATTCACGCATGCACACTTGCACATACACAGACTCTCACACACATCTGTCGCCTCCATTTTAAAAATAATTTATTTGGGGGCACCTGGGTGGCTCAGTCAGTTTAGCGTCTGACCTTGGCTCAGGTCATGACCTCGCGGTTCGTGAGTTCGAGCCCCGCGTCGGGCTCTGTGCTGACAGCTCAGAGCCTGGAGGCTGCTTGGGACGCTGTGTTTTAGCCTCTGAGGCTAAAAGGAATGTAACCCATTTTGGGGTTTGAGGGCACTCTTGGAAGATCATACCCCAACTAACCGCCTCATTGCCTGTTGTCAAATTTCCTTAAGGAAGATCAACTTTACCTGAAACTTGGCTACAGTCCCAGCTCTCTTCCAAGAAACCTTCTCTTGCCCGCATCTTAGCCTATCCTAGCACAGCGTGGCCTCACTAATGTCTGGAGATAGAGATCACACCCTAGAGTGGGGACCATCCTGTCTCAAGAAAATGTGTCTGGGAAACCTCTGACCTCCAACTTCCTTGCTCATTTGGTTTTGCTGGGGTCATTTGCCCAGAATGGAGGAAATAACTGCTTAGTTTTACATTTGCATGGAGACTCCACCTTGACGGGGTTTGCATGACAAATCCCGAGGTATGATCACTGTAGTGGCCAAGAACAACTCTGTTCCTGACAGATGTGATGAGCTCTTTTCTCGTAGGGATTTGAATTCCAGACCGTATGCATAATGGGTGGCCCAAAGGTCTAAATCCGTGGTGGTATGACAATCCAAATTCTAGTCCTCCGTGTCCGGGGTGTAAGCAAGCTTTCTACCCTATTGTGTTCATTGGTGTTGATAGAACTCAGTCAGAGGCAATGCCAAGAACTGGCTAGCTCAGCACTATCGAAAGGAACCGTGAGTCCTTCCAAGACATTCCTGGAGAAGTGCAGAGCTCAGAAGGCTTTCTATAGCCTTCTAGAAATGAGACTGAGCACGTAGATGCTCAACAAGAACCTGTTGAATAAATACATAGATGAATGAATGAGTGAATGAACGAATGAATGAAAGGAGCCAATTTGTAGGTCTGCTATTTCTGCCATATATCACCTGGGAAGCTACTGACATTATCTCCTAACACGGTCTGTCAGATCATCTTGTACCTTATATCTGAGCCAATACCATGCTGGACGGTACCACGTGCAGGCCCCACATTTGGTACAGGGGACGGTTCCAGAAGAGCCAAGGCATTACTTTATGTGCTGCAGGCCCTGGGCCTGGGAGATTATCTCGATTTCCCAATAGACCTGGCCATGTCACTGTCTCTTCCTGCCACCTCACTGCCCCGTTTTTCTGGCAGGACAGTTAGCTTTCTGCTCGGCCTGGCTGTGCGGGTAACCATAATTGCAACCTGGACCTCATTCAAAGCTATCGGAATTTATTGGCCCACGTGGCAGACAGACTGGAATGTTCTGAGCAGTGGGTTTCAAACATCACACATGGCCTCAGCTTGCTGGGGGCCAAGAGTCTGGGATTTATTAGGTCTGGGGCGTTGCATTTCTAATATGGTTCCAGGCGAGGCTGACACCGCTGGCCCAGGGACCACACTTTGAGAACCACCAAAGGGTGAACTCCCTTGAAACTGGGAAACGAAGCAAAAGCCCTCTGCTTTCGTTCCCCTGCCCCTAAAATGTCTTTGGCTGGGGTCTCAAGTTAATGGGAGAAAAGCAGTTCAGGCTTGACCGAAACAGGAAACAGAAGAACCTGATGGGAGGGGCCCTGAACCCCTGCATTAACTGGGCCCTTTCTTCTGGGGCTTAGCACCTGGTTGCCCTGCAGGCAGCGATCAAGTTTCCGAGTGAAGCGAGCAGGTGGGGCCTTGGCCTTGTCGTCCTTCAGAACGGTTTTCCTCGTGTCCCGTTGTTAATAATGCAAAGCTTTACTGAGTCTGTCGTTCCACCCTCCCAAGACAAATAATCACCCCTCAAGCTTTGGCCCCAGGACCAGTCTGCTGTAGAAAGAGATCCAAGTTGAGTAAGGCGCCTGGGTGCGACTTTCTGGAAAAAGCTCTGGGGGCGCAGTTGCTAATCAGAAAATGAGTTACGGGTCTCTGTGGTGGGAGGAAGAGCTGGTATTAATTATGTTCCAGAAAAGGAAAAGCCGTGGGTAGTCTGACTTTAAAACCTTCAGTTGACTGGGAGAGTAGATGTCACCTTTTATGTTCCCACAATGGAGACCTTAACAAAGGAAATGCATTTGGCTGAGGCGGGAATTGGAATATGTTGTGGGGCGGCGGAGGGGGTGACCCAGACTGAGTCTGAAAGGAATTCTGAGTTTTCTGGGTGTGCTGGTCTGCAGGTGTCTTAATGACATGAGTTTATATTTGGAGCCTTTTGATTTCTGGCTGAAGGAGAGAGAAGTTTAAGGGCTGGGGAGTAGTTCCCAGGAAAAAAAGATGAGAACAGCAGCGTGAGAAAATTATTAGTAGGTTAACATGAGAGTGCAAAGCTGAACTATGCGTTATTCCTGCAATAAATGGAGTAGATGAACTTTCACGCCCCAAACTCAGGCAAGGGGCGTGGCTTTTTAAATGCTTTCTGTTACACATTTTAATTTCCATTTTCTGTGGTCTATCGATGGCAGACATTTTATTGCAGCCCATGTAAGACCGGACCCCATTTTTCCCACGGCTGTGTTCCTAGCGTTTGGGAAACGAATTCGACTCATGTGATAACTACCCTCTAAAATTTGCTGAGACATCTTTTAGAGCCCTATTGAAAATATAATAAATATTTCCAAATGTGCCGTCAGATGAAAGTTGTTAATTGCGTTGTTCGACTCTCCTGTGTCTTTGCCGAATGCTTTTGGCTGCTTGACGCGTAATTTATCGAGAGCGTTGTGCTGTCATCTACTATCACAGTGATTCGTCAGTTTATTCTTGCAGGGACCATCACTTTTTGCGTGTATCTCTACTGAGTCTATTTAATAACGTGCATCCGTGTTTAGAATTGTTACATTGCTTGGGTAACTTTAACCTTTTTTTTTAATGATTATCTTTTAGAGAGACAGAGAGACAGAGAGAGAGAGAGAGAGAGCGCGAGCAGGGGAGGGGCAGAGAGAGAGGGAAACACAGAATCTGAAGCAGGCTTCAGGCTCCTAGCTGTCAGCACAGAGCCCGACGCGGGGCTCGAACCCACGGACCTCGAGATCATGACCTGAGCCAAAGCTGGAGGCGTAACTGACTGAGCCACGCAGGTGCCCCTTTGCTTTCTTCATTTAAAAAATCCTCTCCTAGGATCAGTATTCATATATTTCCCTTGATCCCCGCTTCCTAAATCTCACGTCACAGATTCTGTGGGGATGTGCCATTTTCTTAAAGTCCAACCGAGTTGTTTCCAGATGCAGCCTTTCTGTCTACATGTTTATCAACAAGTTTTTTTTTTCTCTTTTGTAGATCGAGGTGAAATTCACACCATAAAATTAACCATTTTGAAGGGAGTAATTCTACAGCGTGTCGTACAATCACAGGTGCCGCAGCCACCTCTGTCTCATTCCAAGTTATAACAAGCTCTCCCCTTGTTCTGTTCTATGACGTACAGATGGTCCCCAACTTACGGTGGTTTGACTTGCAATTTCTTTGACTTTATGATGGTGCAAAAGCACCATACATTGAATAGAAACTGCACCTCGAGTTTTGAATTTGGATCATTTCCCAGGCTGGAGACACTCCCTCGTGATGCTGGGAGGCACCGTGGCTCACAGGTAGCCACGTGATATCCTGGGTCGACAATCAACACAGTGTCAACCATTCTGTCTCCATACAACCCTTGTGTTTTTTTCAGTACAGGATTCAATGAGGTCACATGAGATATTCAACACTTTATTACAAACTAGGCTTCATGGTGTTTCCCAGCTGTCGGCTCACGTAAGTGTTCTGAGTACTCATAAGGTTGGTGAGGCTAAGCGGTGATGCTCGGTAGGTTATGTGTTATAAATGCATTTTCAGCTTATGATGTTTTCCATTTACAACAGGTGTACCAGGATGTAACCCCACTGTAAGTCGAGGAAGATCTGTATTTTATTAGGCCTCATTCTGAGTTCTAATTTTGTTCAAAAAGAAATGATCTATGCATACCCCGTATCTTCTGGAGGAGGGGTGGCTGCCCTTGCCCTCAGTCCCCGTCTACTCTGCTGTTAGAATAACCATACATCTCAGCTGAGGTCAAAACGCAGATGAATGTCTCCAATCCTACCTCATCTGGCTGTGGTCGTTGTCCTGAGCTAGGGTTAACTAGGGTGGCTTCTTCTAACTCAGAGGAGTCCTGTCCTACTGACTTTATTTTTTAATTTGTTTTTGCTTTTCGAAATTGACATACGATTAGGGGGCCTGGGTGACTCAGTTGGTTGAGCATCTGCCTTTGATTTCGGCCCAGGTCATGATCTCACGGTTCGTGAGGTCGAGCCCCGTCTGGGGCTCTGTGCTGATGGTGCGGAGTCTGCTTGGGATTCTCTCTCTCCCTTGCTCTCTGCCCCTCCCCTGCTTGTGCTCTCTCTCCCCAAATAAATAAATAATACTGCTTGCTTGTTATAGATGCTGAGTGCTGGATTCCAAGAAAACCACAATGCCCACTTAGGGTTGTTGCTAGAGCACTGAGTGACTCTCCCCAGCTGCGTGCATTAGAGTGAGGGTATGTAATTCCCACTCATGGGATGGGACACTGCGGGGATCCAGCACCCTCCCCCCTTCCCCCCACTTTGTCCCCGTTGCCCTCCAGACATCCCCATAGGCAGAAAGGAGGGGGATGTGAACAGATGGCACTTTGGCCACTAAAATACAGACACACAGGAGGGGAAGGGTCTGATTTCCTCTTTCTGTTTGGTGCAGACCCCACTTCTGTAATCTGGAGCGGCAGGAATCGGGGGAGGGGCAAAACGTCTTCCAAAGGTTCTGATTGTAGGTGACAGGTTTGGGTGGTATACACCAGGGCTTCTGACTGCTCTTGCCGAGGTCAGGTCAGGTGCTCCCACTCTGGCAACAGGTTAACTGCCGGCATGAGAGCCTTGTGATTGTGGTTGTTTATTTTCGCAAATATTTGCATTTGGCTTTCTCGTCATAAATTCTTTAATCCACTGGAAAGTTGGGAGGGCTGCATCAGGAAATCTGCAGAGTTGTTGTTGCTGTTATTGTTGTTGTTAAATGATACTCTGAGGCCCACACACCCAGGTACCAAGGGCACAGCATGGTGGTTGGTGGGGGGCTGTCTGGAAGGTCGTCGAATTGGGGCCTTTCATGAATAAATGGTGCCTGAACGTTTGATGGCACTCAGGTTCTTGTTCCCGAACCCTCCATTGGATAAGGGGTCCTAGGATGACTCTGAAGGCATGTTTCATGCAGAGGAAGGGTCATGGTCTTAATCTCAGCCACCTGGTCGGACATCAGGAAGAGACTGAAGGGAGAACCCCCAGTCACCGCCGTGTCCTCTGTCCTGTGGGCCGGTCACTGCACAGCCATGTCCCATGACTTGGCAAGGTCACCGCCGCCCTGGGAAGACACACACACCGTGGGTTCTGGAAATTCTCACTTCTTCGCAGCTTCTGCAATACCGTTCCCTTCCTTCTCCAGGGGGGAATCACCCACAGCCCCCTGTGTATTGGCAGGTCCATCTGAGATAAGGGGGCAAAGCGACCGAACAAGAGAGGCAGCTCCGATGGCCTGAATTTCATTTATAAGCTCAGTCATTTTACTTCACTTCATTGATTTTTTTTTTTCATGGATCTGATCACCACCTGACACATATTTTTTTCTATTTGTTTCTCCCACTGAAATAGAAGTTTGCTTTTTTCTGAACTGTATCACGATTGCTGAGAACACGGCAAACTAAGTTAATGGTGACAAAAATCAATATCCGTGGCATTAAGGCAGGTCTTTGGGTGGCTCAAGTGGCAGTGGCGTAGAGCTGGTTGTCAGGATGCCAGACGCCCATCCACGGCCGGCCCCCTTGCTCCTCTCCTGAAGAATGGGAGAGTGCTCTCTTCTACGTTGGCTGGCCTTGGGCTCACTCTCCTGCTATGAGGAGCCATCTTGCTGAGCGTGTCAGGCAGAGTCAGCCCTGCCCACACCTCATGGCTCCTGGCTCACAATATCAGAGGAACGGCTTTTGGCTTTGGAGTTGGCATTGGCTGGAGCATTACATTTTTAGCAGCTTTTTTTGGTTAATGTTTATTTTTGAGAGAGAGAGAAAGAGACAGAGTGTGAGCAGGGGAGGGGCAGAGAGAGGGGGGGGGGACACAGAATCCGAAGCAGGCTCCGGGCTCCGAGCTGTCAGCACAGAGCCCGACGCGGGGCTCGAACCCATGAACCGTGAGATCATGACCTGAGCCGAAGTAAGACACTTAACTGACTGAGCCACCCAGGTGCCCCAATAGGCCACATTTTTAGAGGCTTTTTAAAGTCTACCCAGTCTCAGCCTGAGGGCACACTGCTTTTGTGCACATACCCTTTCCTGAGGACTTTTCTGACCATTCGGTATGGTTTCTGAGCCCAGGGAGAAGTTCATCTACATGTGACTTCCCAGTTGCTTCAAATGAAAAGCCAGAGGCCAGACTGGTTTATGAGTAGGGCCACTCAGTCATCCTGGTTTGCCTGGTTTGTGACTATTGTCCCAGTGTAATTATTATTTTTTTAAATTTTTTAATGTTTATTTTTGAGAGAAAAAGGGAGATAGAGAGACAGAGAGAGAGGAAGAGAGAAAGCATGAGCAGGGGAGGGGCAGAGAGAGAGAGAGATGGAATCTGAAGCAGGGTCCAGGCTCTGAGCTATCAGCACACAGCCCTATGCAAGGCTCGAACGCATGAACCTTGAGGTCATGACCTGAGCCAAAGTCAGAGGCTTAACCGACTGAGTCCCCCAGGCGCCCATGTCCCAGTGCAATTATTAAAGTCCCTCTTTTACTCTTGAGTGGATCCAGTTTGGACAAGAAGTTATGCCTCCTCCTCCTCTCAGGCTCTGCATGATCCGCCCACCCCTCCTGACGTATTTCTTTGTCCGTATCTCCTAATATCACCCCCCTTCCTCCTCTGCTGTGGCCACACTCAGCTCCCTACTGTTCCTTGAGCTTCTGGATGCGTTCCCTTCCCCCCCCCCCCCCCCCCCCACCTTCACAGGACCTGTTCCTATTTCTGTGAACCCTCTTCCATGGGTATCTGCATAATCAATTCGTTCAAGTCTTAAATTTTACCTTCTCCGCGAGACGTAGTCTGACCACCCGATGTAAAATTGCAGCCCTCCCTTCCTACATCACCGACCCCCTCATTCCACTCTGGTGTTTCTTACCTCAGTAAGTTTCTATAGCTTTATGTGTACCTCATGTTTATTGTTCCTCTTCCCACTAGGAAATGGGCTCCGTGAGGGTAGGGACCTCATGTTGTTCTGTTCCCCAGTGTAGCAGAAGATCCCAGAGTGCCTCACACAGAGCGAGCATCAATACACATTTGGTGAATGAATGAGTGAAGGAAGGAAGGAAAACTTACGTTGTCTGTGTTCTGTTTCCTCAAAGATGTGGCAGGTGACTGCCTATCTGTGAAGATCCAAGGCGTTACTAGCTGGTGACGACTTACTAGTTTCCCTAAACTGCATATAGCTTTTTCATTTTTATTTCCCAGGGGAGCTGCACCTTTTCACGGCATAGGGCTTGGCCGTTTTCTCACAGACCAATTTAGGGGAAATTCGGAAGAGAGGCAGATCTTTCAGAGCCCTAGAAACGATCCCACAGAAGCAACTCTCTATTTTACCTAAAAGACAGGCTGAACCAGCAGAAATGGTTCTGGAAGTAGAGAAAGTATCAACATTGGCATCATGCCATGCGGTTGATGGAGCTCTCTCAATCCCACTATCCAACGGAACCCTGATCGCAGCACTTCCTGCTATCCCTCTTTAGTTCAGGCGGAAACAGAGCCAGAGAAAACGATGACTTCCTGTATGATATATGGCTGGTTCAATGGCACAGTGGTGAAGTGGCAAGGGGACTTCACACACCTGGTTTAGTACCACACTGTCTGAGGTCCCTTTGTAACTTCTGTCAGGCCACCTCTGCGTTACTTGTGCCTTTTGGGGTCTTCGGGAAAGTGTACAAGACACAGAGCATGTCGCGACCCACAGTGTGTGAGAGGATGTCGTCCAGTTCCGGGATGGACACCAAGGGAGCAAGGCCATGGGCATTTCCTACCCAGATGCAAATGGACATTTTATGCAAGATTTTCATGAGAGACAGAGAAAGACTCTTTCTTGGGACATTTTGCAGTCCCCTCCTAGTGTCTTTCTACCCTCAGGATCATGACAACCGCACACACAATAATAACGAGACTTACCAGGTAACAAGCACTATGTGTTGTGGACTATTCTGAGTGCACTGCACCTGTTAATTCGCCTACATCTTACGTCAACTCTGTGTAGCATGATTATTAGCGCATTTCCCACGAAAGGTCCCAACAGCACATTTGAGCCCATGCCACAGCTAGAAATTGGTGGACAGGGGATTTCAACCCACGTGGCCCATGCTCCAGAAAAGCGCCTGCCGTCCAATTGAAATATAATGCAAGCTGCATGTTTGGCTTTAAAAAAAAAATTTTTTTTTAATGTTTATTTATTTTTGAGAGAGACAAAGAGACAGAGCGCAAGCAGGGGAGGGGCAGAGAGAGAGAGGGAGACACTGAATCCGAGGCAGGCTCCAGGCTCCGAGCTGGCAGCACAGAGCCAGACGCAGGGCTCGAACTCACGAACCGTGAGATCATGACCTGAGCAAAGTCGGACGCTTCACCGACTGAGCCACCCAGGCGGCCCACCGCATGTGTGGCTTTCAATTTTCTAGTAGTTACATTAAAAAGGGAAAAGAAACATCCATGTAGGTATCTAGGGAGTCTTATGCTGAGTGAAATAAGTCAGAGAAAGACAAATACCGTGTGATTTCACTCCTAGGCAGAATCTAAAAAGCAAGCAAACAAAAGCAGAAGCAGGCCCATCGATACAGAGGGCAAACCGGTGGTGGCCAGAGGAGGGGGGATGGGAAGAGATGGGCAAAATGGGGGAGGGGAATGGAAGGTACAGCTTCCAGCTCTGGAAGGAATAAGTCACGGGGATGAAAGGCACAGCAGAGGGAACACAGTCAATGGTGCCGTAATAGCCTGTAGGGTGACAGATGGCAACTATGCTCGTGGGGAACATGACATAATGGATAGAGATGTGCATTCAGTGTGTTGTACCCCTGAGACTAATGTGACATTGTGTGTCAATCATACCGCACTAACAAATAAGCAAATGTACAAAGAAACAAATGAAGTCAGTTTTAACAAAGTGTGCGATTTAACCCAATATATCAAAAAATGAATACTTCAACGCACAGTCATAAAAATTATTCGCATGATCGTTCACATTTTGGTCCTAAGTCTTCGAAGTATTGTGTGCATTTTACTCCTAGAGCACGTCTCAGCCTGGATTCTAAATTTTAATCAGAAATCCTTAATCTGTATTTAGATTTCATTAAATGTCTGGTTGAAAAGTAGATTTACATATTCAAGTTACTTCAATCGTACCCCAGGTATTCCAGTAACCGGATCAAGTACGAGTTTTTAAATTAAAATTAAATACAGTGTAAAGTTCGGTTCATCTACTGCACACGTGGAGGGTCCCATGGCCCCTGAGGTTGGTGGCTGCTGTGCAGGGACCACCAGCTCCCAGGCCCGCACCCCTGACACCAGACTGCTCTGATTTCTGGGAGAGCCCCCTGCCCCCCGCCACTGTGGCTCAGCCCCGACTTCCCCATCCCTCAGCAGCTCCTAGGATCTCCTCCCGAGCTTTTCAGATCTTCCGTCATTCGGCCCATAATCCCCATCTTTATTTTTAGCATTAACATCAAATGCCTTGAATTACACAGATGCCCACATCATGGGTGGAGAAGGCCGAACAACATCATAAACCTAAGAAACAACTATGTCGGTTTTCCCTGTTAGCTCTGCTTAACATATGCGAGAATTCAGGACGAGGTAGGACTATCTCTCACCCGCCCCCGGGGTGGAAATAATAGCTAGATTAGTTTGCATGTCAGAGCCTCTGCTTAACTAGGGTCCAAAATAGCTCCTTTGATGATGACTGAAGCTCCTGCACAGCCTCTCTGCGTCGGTGCGGGCGAACTGGGGAGAGGGAGACGACTGGCAAGAAATGGAAGAGAGGAAGCGACACCTTTCCGATCTGGTGTTCAGGGAGGAAGTCCTTGCCTTTCTGCAGCCGAGAGGGCAGAAAACAAGAAGAGAAGGGAGATCTGTCCAGCACTGGGAGGGTGGCTCCTGCAACTGGGGAAAGTACTTTTACTCTGATTTGATCTCACTCGGTTGTAAGTTCCAACAGCCGCATGTGGTCGGGGCCGCCACGCTGGGGAGCACACAGAGGTCTGTAGGGACAGACGAGGGACAGCGGCCCCTCTTCCGCTGTAGACCCCGCACGAACTGGACGTGGTTGAGCCCTACTGAGGTGAGATGGGGGCCGAATATGAGAAACTTCTGTTTCCCGGGACTTGGGCATCTGTGCCCCGGAGCTCAAGAGAATGCAGTCACTACCGTGTGTGAAGAGCCTCAGACGTGAGCGGGCAAAGCTGCAAGGGCCCCAGGTAGGTGAGTTCCTGATAGAAGACGCTCATTCTGCTTCTGCTCTGAACATTAGGAGACGTTCTTTATTTTTTTTTATTAAAATGTTTTTAATGTTTATTTATTTTTTGAGAGAGAGAGTGAATGGGGGAGGGGCAGAGAGAGAGGGAGACACAGAATTCCAAGCAGGCTCCAGGCTCCGAGCTGGCAGCACAGAGCCCCGTGCGGGGCTCGAACTCACAGACCGCGAGATCGTGACCTGAGCGGAAGTCGGACGCTCAACCGACGGAGCCGCCCAGATGCCCCAGGAGACATTCTTTAAAATGGACTTTCATGAATCGTCTGACGGTCTGTGAAATAAGAAACAAACAAACAACGAAGGCTGTCCCTCCCCGGAGTGGAACGCTACCTCAGAAGGAGAAGGCATGTCTTCTGATGGCCTTTCGTGATTGGGTGGCTGTTGTGCCTACGGTTCCCGAGACAGAAAACGGATTTGCCAGGGTAGCGATGTGAACCAGTGGGGTTTGAGCCACACAACAGGCACTGATCTGAGTGATTTATATGCATTCATCTGTGCGACCCTCAAGTTCCGCTATTATTCCATTTTCCAGGTAAGGCAATTCAAACATGGGTTAAGTGACCTGCTCAAGGTCGCAGCTGACGCAGCCAAGCCCAGGAATGGGGCTTGAACCCAGGCATCGCGGTCGCCTGGACAATCACTGGTTCCCTCTCGCTCTACTGAGTCCACCTCTCGGGGGTTTTGCTGTGGCTGTGACACTGTGTGTGGCTGTGACACTGTGTGTGGCTGTGACACTGTGTGTGTGCATGCGGGGTGAGCCTCCCAAAGACGGTGGATTTGTGCACAGCCTGGCAGGCGAGGAGCTGGAAGAACAAGGCACGGGCCATGGGTGCTGCCGTCGAGTGGGAGAGAACTGGCCTTGGAATTGGAGCCTCTGGTTTCGTACTACTGAGGTGCTGGGAAATATTACTTATTTCATTTGGCTATTGAGATTGCATAAAACATGCATGCAGAAGGGCTTTGCAAAGCATGCGTAGGATGGATACTGAAGAATCCGGAACACTGGCCCACGGGCCATTAAGGGATGCCAGAGACGTCTCGGAGACGACACGGTTACAGGACTTAGTGGTTTACCTAAGATTTGGGCGCAGTTCTGAATTTTTTACATCCTGCAGCTCAAGGATTCCTCCCCCTCAAGCGTGAAAGAGAGGCCTGAGGGCTTTCTTGTAATTTCAGATTTCCTGTGTCTTCGAGTCGCCTTCATATCAGGGCAACCAAACGTCTGGCTTGTGACCCCGATCGCAAGCAGCAAAGCGATTCAAGAAGAAAGGGATCCCTTTGTTTATGTCACCACAGGCCAGCACAGCCCCTCAGAGCCCGTCCCGGAGGCCGAAGTCACCTGGGTCCCGGGTGGGTGTCGCGTGTGTGTGTGGCTGCCACACCTCCGAGGCGCCACGCCTTCGTCGCGCCTGGCTCCCACTGCGACCCGAGTGAGGGGCCCTGCGCGCGTCCCCCGAGCGTGCCGCCATGCTGTTGTGGTTGTGGTCACACCTCGTGGAAGAGCTAGAAGGCCATGGACATACGCAGAGGGTGGGGAGGCTGCCTTACCAGCAATGAGTTTAAAGTGTCCCTTAAAGCTGGAAAAGGACACTATGGATAAGCTGCATCAAAACCCATAAAAAAAAGTTTGCAGTGAGAAATAAAGGGCAATTTATCAGATCCTGGAGGATCATTCCCTGGTTATACGTGACACAACGGGCAATGGTTAAGCTCAAACGGTGGGCTAGCCTTTGGGCTGCGGAATGTTGGCACGTTACCTTCCTCCTCTTCCCCACATTGCTGCGGAGTGGGTGCTATATCTTCCTTGACAGAGAAGACTCAGGCTAAGAGATATCCCCAAAGCCCAGAGCTGGTGACTGGAAGGATGTGTTTTTGTTTGTTTGTTTGTTTGAAGCACGTTTCACGCTTAGCGCGGAGCCCAACGTGGGGCTTGAACTCACCGCCCTGAGATCAAGACCTGAGCTGAGATCAAGAGTGGGATGCTTAACCGACTGAGCCACCCGGGCGTCCCCTGGCAGGATGCGAAGATATGTAAAAGTTATAGAGTCCCCGCTCTTTGCTCTACACCTGCTTGTCCGCCTTGAGTCTCAGGTGAGAAGCCTTGGGTAACCAGTTCTGGGGGATATCTCTAGCACGCAGTAACACCGTGGGTGGACAGCAGCAGATGACTCACCAGGTTCACAGGACAGCTTAGGGTATATCAGGGACCAGCCCCCTCTTTCAGTAGTAGAGACTTCTTAGTGCCAAGACCTACTCCACCAAGAGGAGTTCCAGTCTTGTGTATGCTAACGGAGGGAGAGTTTCTAAAAATGCATGGGTGTGATGTGATGGCTCACATTTTGTTGAGATTTAATATGTGAAACCCTGGTCCAAATTCTATATTCTCTGCAGTTTCTTCTCAGGTTGGCCCTTCCGATCACCATAATAGCCCTGGTTTGAACAGGAACGTCTACAGTCATCAATATGAAGGACAAATCTAGGCTGTGATGTTTTCCTTTTCGATGTTCTTACCTCCTTCTTAGGGAGTTCTTGATAGTATGCAATGTACAACGTTGCCAATTAAGTTATTAAAATTTTAAATGCTTCTAGCCATTACAGATTTCCAGGCACCCATCATGACATTTTAAGAGTAGGTCTGTCTACTTCAACGCAAGTGTGGTACTTAGAGAGCTCGAGTTACAGACACTTTGGGTATCAGAGGAACCAGGTTCAACATGGGCTGCAAAGGAGGAGGACAAACGGGGTGAGGCTATCGTGAGTGGAGCCTGGGAAAATAGAGGGAGCAGAGGGAGGTATCACGTGGACAGAGGCCTGCAGGCTGGGACGGCACCACTGGGCATGAGCCCTCTTGTCCTGTCCTCTCACTTCCAGAGCCCTGGGCACAGACAGAGCTTGTGGCTCAGCTCTGTCCGCACCGAGTGAGGCAACCACCACCATCCGATTGGCTTGGACCCTCACAGGGGCAGCTCTTCTCCATCTCGGCCCTAGTTTGGTAAAACAACGGGATTATTTTACGGATCCCTCAGGTCGCGGAGGCAAAAGACAGAGGGCAGCCCAGAATTTTCTGCACTTTGAATTAGATTGACTAAATACATTACATTAGATTAGAAGACATGTGTGACAAAACACCACTCTTCCCACGACTACAGGAACTCGTAGCCAATGAGGAAAATGGTCTGAAAGGCTTGCCACAGAAGGGTCACGGGCTTGTCTCTCTCTGGACGGTGGGTTATGAGTGTTGGGTTTTTGCTACTTTTGTTGGGCTACATTTTTGATTTTCAGTCAAGACTCAAATTGCTTTTGTAATAACAACAGAAAGAAAATGGCGTGCACTTAATGAAAGAAATAATAAAATAACCTTTTGATATTCAGGTGGTTTTACTTTTGTTTTCTAGCATAAACAGTCTAGAATAAGAATAAACTGGCTGAAAATAAATTGGACTTACAAAACAAAAAGGTAGAGCAAAATCTTTAATTTTGGAAAAATTTAAAAAACTGAAACCTTGGGGTGCCTGGGTGGCTCAGTCGGTTAAGCATCCGCCTTTGGCTCAGGTCATGATCTCAGGGTTCGTGGGTTCAAGTCCCGCGTCCGGCTCTGTGCTGACAGCTCGGAGCCTGGAACCTGTTTTGGATTCTGTGTCTCCCTCTCTCTCTGCACCTCCCCCATTCATGCTCTCTCAAAAATAAATAAAAAACGTTAAAAAAAATAAAAAACAAAAACAAAAACCTTTCTAAATAGCTGCAGGAGAGTGTTATGGTGTGCCATACCACCAATGCTAAAAAAAAGTATCGAAACCTTTGATTTTTCAAAATTGTTAAATACTGCATAGATACACACAGCACCTGCTTAAGATGCAAAAGGTATATCGGCACAATAAATATCTATGTGCCTGTCACCCGATTTATAAAATACAGTATTACCTTGATTTCTGAAGCTCCCCGGTTTCCCCTCCAGTCCCACCTACCTCCTGCTTCCCTGAAATAACTACTATCCTGAATTTTCTGTGTTTTTATCCCTCTGCTTTTCTTTGACGTTTTGTACCAATAAATATTGAATTTGTACATTTTTAGACTTTAAATAAATGGAATAATATTACATATATTCTTCAACAACTCACTAAGATTCATTCATGTTATTATTGTGACTGCAGATCTTTTCACAGTTGTATAATATTCCACTACGTGACTGTATGGATATACCACAGTTTATTTCTCCATTCCACAGTTGGTTACTTTTTTTTTCTTTAACAAACAGTGCTGCTAAAAAGCTTCCCTAGGACTTGGAGTGCAGTGTCAGAGGATAGGTGTATCTTTAAAATTAATACGTAATGAATATTTGTAAACCACACATCTGGTAAGGGTTAATATCCAAAATAAATAAGGAGCTCATACAACTCAATAGCAAAAGAACACATACTCCAATTTCAAAATGGGCAAAGAACCTGAACAGGTACTTAGCCTCGTCAAAAAGACAAGAGGTTACAAGTGTTGGCGAGGATGTGGAGAAAAGAGAACCCTCACGCACTGTTGGTGGGTTTGTAAGTTGGTGCAGCCACTGGGGAAAACAGTACGGAGGGTCCTCAAAAAACTAAAAATAGAACTACCACGTGAGCCAGTGATTCTACTTCTGGGTATAAACCCAAAGGAGAGGAAATCACTGTCCCGAAGAGGTACGTGCACCCACCGCGTTCGTTGCTGCATTCTTCACAAAAGCAAAAACGTGAAAACAACCCAAGTGTCTGTCAGTAGATGAATGCATAAACGTGCGGTGTAGATGCACGGTGGAAGGACATTCTACCATTTGAGGATGGACCCGGAGGGCGTTATGCTAACTGCAACAAGTCGGAGAAAGAAATATTATCTGACCCCACTTACATGTGGAATCTGAAAAAAGCCAAACTCCTGGTAATAGAGGTCAGATGTGTGGTTGCCAGAGGCGGGGAGTCAGGGGTGGGGGGACTGGGTGAAGGTGGTCAAACTTGCCGTGACAAGATAAAAACCTCCTGAACATGTAGCGTCCAGCGTGGTGACAATGGGTCGCAATCCTCTATTGTACATCTGAAAGTTGCTAAGAGAGAGCTTAGGAGTTCTCATCACAAGGAAAAAAAATCGTAACCATGTGAGGTGATGGATGTTATAGACCTATTGAGGTGATCGTTTCACAAAACATCCAACTATCAAATCATCATGCCATATGCATTAAACTTATAAATACTATGTCAATTTTATCTTTTTAAGTGTATTTATTTATTTTGAGGGAGAGAGAGAGAGAGAGAGAGAGAGAAAGCAGGGGAGGGACAGAGAAAGAGGATGAGAGAGAATCCCAGGCAGGCTCCATGCTGTCAGTGCAGAGCCTGATGCGGGACTCGAACTCACGAACTGTGAGATCACGACCTGAGCTGAAATCGAGAGTTGGACGCTTCACCAACTGAGCCACCCAGGTGCCCCGTCAGCTATATCTTAATAAAACTGGGGGAAAAAAAAACCAAATTCATAGATAACACCACAATATGTTCCAAACACGCTGTGTGGACGTGTTACAGCCTGCGGTTACAAGCTTTTCCGTGTGGCCACATCCTCAGCATATTTGCATTTGTCAGACCTATATTCGCGTCTCTGCCGATGGGGAAATACGGCCCCACCGTGGTTTACGAGTTCATGTCCTTGATGACCTGTACTGAGGTCGAACAGCTGCTCATGTGTGAGTCTCACAGCTGTGCCGCCCACACCCCTTGCTCATTTGTCTGTTGAGCTGTGTGGCCGCCTTCTTCGAGATTTATGGGACCTCTCTGTACGTCACGGGCCTGCACACGCCTTCTTCCAGTTTCTGGCTGGGTCTTCCCACTTTCTCTGACATGTTTTAATTAACAGACGGTCCCAATTTTAATGCCATATAATTTATCAACTTCTTTTCCCGTGGTTTTCATTCTGGATCCGTCACTGCCCAGCTGCCGTGAAGCTACTGGTTTATGTCTTCTCCTAAAAGTGTTATGGCTCTGTCTTTCTTAAGTTTTCAATCCACTTGAAACGGATTTATGCGTGTCGCTTCCTGTCTATTTCATATGGAAATAGGCACCGAACTGTTAACGCAGTTCCTCCGGTCAGACAAGCACTTACACAGATCAGGTTCCATAACTTCACTTGATGAAAATGGATTTTGCCAACTTCTGGTGCCTGGTTTTTTTCTAGTCCTTTTAGGTTATTTGAGACTTCTACTGTGCTAACCAACACAGGCAAGCTTCCCTTCCTTCTTTGTGTTTTCAAACATGTGTGTTGAGTATTTTCTGCGGCTCCAAGGGAAACACAAACAGCTTGATCGGAACAGAATCCGGTGGCAAGCCTCTGCAAATTGTTCTTCCAAATGGATTTCTCTCCACTAATCAAAACTCTAGAGGTGCACCTTTTCAAGCACCTGCAAGTTCACTAATCCGTATCACGAACTGACTTTCTTCTAGGTCATCTGTTGCAAAGATGAAGTCTAGCTCTCCCCCCAGAATCTGACGTGCCTGGCTCCGTCACTCCACTGACCCTCAGGAAATTCAGGGGACTTTGACGGTTCTCTAGCCAGGAGGAGAGCTGAAATCACCTGCTTCGCTCTGTGGAATCAGACATGCTTCCACGAATATTTTTTCCATTTGTGAATGATATGGGGGGGGGGGTGCGGGTGCGTGTGTCTGAGCATCTTCCTAGTATTTTATTTGTGCAGAAGCAGACTGGTATTTGGTTAAGATTTCAGGTCCCGGAGAAGGACTACTTGGGATCAAGTTCTTGTTCCTCTACTCGACCTTCGTGACCTTGGGCAGGGAATGTCATCTCTTCACATCTTACTTTCTCCAACTAGACATGGACACCAGAATTGTTGCCATCCGTGGGGGGATGTGGTTGGGCCTGGAGAATCCCCGAAATGGCGTGAGGGTGCACCCCCTCCCTCTCAGATCCCCCACACGGGCTGTGTCCCCAGCCCCCACGTCTTCTGCTCCCCGGAAGAGAACGCCTGCCTGCTCCTGTCTGATGGTGACGGGCTGCAGAGAATGGGATCCAGTCTCTAAAGTATGTCATGTGGGGCGTGTTTTGTTAGGGCTGAAACTGCTATGAGCTGCAACAAGGCTTTGCTGCCCATATATTCATGGCACTTAGGTCACCTTGTAATAACGCAACACGGTAAATCAGCCGTGTGACACATGTGTCACATTCTTCCACGGCCACTTTGGTGGCTAGTCTCTTAGTTCTGTGGGTTCAGGCATGTTTTCATATTTTACTGTTAGAATTGTGTTAGGGGGCACCTGGGTGGCTCAGTCGGTTAAGCATCTGACTTCGGCTCAGGTCATGATCTCATGGTTCGTGGGTTCGAGCCCCGCGTCGGGCTCTGTGCTGACAGCTGGGAGCCTGGAGCCTGCTTCGGATTCTGTGTCTCCCTCTCTGTCTGCTTCTCCCCTGCTCACGCTCTATTTCTCTCTTTCTCAAAAAATAAATAAACATTAAAAAATTACGTTAGGATGAAGAGCCGTTTATTCAAGTATGAGCTCACATGTGGGTTTCCTAAGTTAAATACTGACAAGTGGATTGCCAGACTATAATCATTTGCTCTCCCTTTTCGAGAATCTTTATTTTAATGCATTGTAAGACCCAGACCAATCTGGGGGTTTCACATCAGTCGTTTCCTTCCTTAGTTTGTGAGTTAGAAGCAAGGGTGTCTTTAGGACGTGTGTGTCTTTGGACAAAGCACCCTCTTTGCTCCCGCTGCCTCTGTCATATCGCAAAACTCCAGGGACACCGTTCACTTTCTGTTCTATGTGTCCCATAGAAGTCCCCTTTGTGACAGAACATTTTTACAGGTGAGATGGGTTTAAAGGTCCACCTCTTTAAGACGAACTTTTCAATGGAGAGGGACAAAGCCACTTTTGGTTTGGAAATTATAGGTATTTCGATGAACAGCACACACACACACACACACACACACACCCCACTGGTTAATAACACTTCCTTTACATTTTGGCCTCCTAAGGTACTTTCCAAATAAAAGGCAATCCAGAGAGGAAACCTTGGGCCGTTTGCCTTGATTCACACCCTCCTACAGATTGCTCCCCATACAGAGATAATGAGGTTACGTGCAATGATTGTATCTTATAAGTGTCTAGTTTTATTCATTGTCCTCGGTGACCTGCCATCTGCCCTCAAGCATACAGGGCGCTCTTGTAACTTGGGAATCTTCAGGGAGCACGAGACCTCCTCCTCCGCTTCCCCAGAGGGCACAGTGGGAAGGAACCCAGCCTATCACATGAAAATGGAAACATGGTATTACCGTGAACTGACTCTGCCCTGCTTTTTTCAGGGGTCCCGCAGCCACACACGGAAATAATCCCTTTGGAGAACAGCTTTTCTGTCCTTCGCACCTGTGAGGCCAAGACTGGCCGAATGTAGCAAATTTAACTTTTATCTCATAATTTCTTTCTACTGTATTTCTTACATTACTTTACCTTTTACTTTTTTTCCCCCCCCTCTTCCCTCCTAAGTTCACCCTTTGCTCAGGACGTCGCAAGCCGAGTTCTACAAACCTTAAGATTCAGAACGAGATGTCTCACTTAACCAATCGTCTTTGCTGCTTTCGCAGCCCGCGTTTCGAGTTGAAGAAGAAACTAGAAGGAAGGAAGGTTAGTGGGAAACTATTCCAGAAGAGCTGGAGGCTTTGAGACCGAGACCCTTCATGCCTATGTGGTTGAATAGACTGTTTCCTGGCGAACGTGTTTAGTATCCACTGAAAAGAGAGCCTCCCCCGCAAAGGAAGATCAAAAGTCACTGCCCCAGGAGTTTCCTAGAGTTGAGCCTTGCCTTACCCGTGTCCCATGCTGGCACTGGCAGAAAGCCCCGAGTCCCTAATCACAGCAGGGGACGCCAGATCCGCAGCTCAAGGCCAAAACAAAACGAACACACAACCTTCTAGGAAAGACAGTGAGAGTTTTCCCTGTGCAGATTTAAGGTACAGTTTTGGACTCGGCCTGGGGTGGTCACAGAAAACACGTAACGAGACCCTTTCACTGAGAGATTAAAAAACTGGAGGTCAGCCAAGTCAGGTGGCACGAAGGCCATTACGATGTCATCGAATGTGAAACCACCGCCCGCTTCTAGCGCTGCAGGACAAGGGCTCATCCCCCGCCGTCCGCGACTCGTGTTATTTCCACCTTCTGGCACGTGCCCTTGTGGTAAGCGCCTTCCTGCTGCGGTCCTGGCTTTATTTTAGGAGGCGGTTTCTGTAAACGCCGCGGAACCAGAGCTGAATATTGTCTCAGGCCGGTTCCCCAAGAAGCAGACAAGATTTGCTGGAGGAGGGCTCTGGGCAGGTGTGCTCACGACCCCTGGAAGGAGGCACGGGGGGCAGACCGGGCGGAGGGCGAAGGTGGACGGCGGTGCAGCTGGGACAGGGGCCTCGGCCAAGCTCCCTGGGTTCCCTGGAGTCGGGGAGGCTGGGACTTTGAGTTTCCACTAGACCCCTGGCTGCCGGCGGCTTCCAGGGTGGGGACAGGGCAGCTTCCTCTGGCTCCCCCCGCGGGCAGCCAGAACCAGTGCTGTGGTCGTGGGCTCCGGCAGCCGGCTGGCTGCAGCCTCCGGCCAGTCCCCGTCATGATCTGGTGATTCAGAGGCTCAGGGAAATGCCTTTGTCCGGGCCGCTGCAGGATTTGAATAACCAAGCTGAGCGGCCCTGTGTTTTGGGTTGCATTAGCTGTCCTGAGCGCGAAGGGATGAAATCAGGAAGTGTCTTCTTAAGGGAGAGCCGGATAGTGAGACTGAGCAGGGAAACTGGATGGAGCGGAGCTGGACTCACGACCCCCAAGAGGGGCCTCTTTAAGCAAGACCCACCTCTGGGTCTCCCACCTCCTCCTGGAGGTTGGTTCCTGGTGGGTCGAGTTGTACTTCTGCACACTGCCACCGGGCGGCAGTGTTGTGTAACCTTTAGCAGAAGGTGCTCCGGAGATCAGGCCCCGTTTCCACCCTGTTCACGTCACCTAAACCGCTATCACCTCATCTAGAAAGCGGGGATAGTAATATCGCTTACTTTGCACGGCCGTTAGGAATATTGATTGAAATATACTTGTAAGCACCTAGATGAATGGCTCGGAAATAGCTGGTCACTCAGGCCAGAGGGTGCTATGGAAAGCGGGTCCATCTCGAATGTGAGTGACAATCCTTAGCAGGTTTTCTTTTTTTTTTTTTTTTTTTTTTTTAAATTTTTTTTTTTCAACGTTTATTTATTTTTGGGACAGAGAGAGACAGAGCATGAACGGGGGAGGGGCAGAGAGAGAGGGAGACACAGAACCGGAAACAGGCTCCAGGCTCTGAGCCATCAGCCCAGAGCCCGACGCGGGGCTCGAACTCACGGACCGCGAGATCGTGACCAAGCAGGTTTTCTTAAGAAGGATGCTGTCTCTTCTGTGACTGAAAGACAGAGGTGGGAAGAGAGACGGAGTGGGTTGGATGATGGACGAAAATCACGCTTGAGAATGGAGATAAACTGAAGAACGGCTACTTTTATTTTTTTATTTACTTTTATTAAAAAATGTTTAATGTCTATTTATTTGACAGAGAGAGAGAGAGAGAGAGAGTAGGGGAGGGGCAGAGAGAGACAGGGAGACACAGAATCAAAGCAGGCTCCAGGTTCCAAGCCGTCAGCACAGAGCCCGACCCGGGGCTCGAACCCACGAACTGGGAGGTCATGGCCTGAACTGAAGCCGGACGCTCAACCGACCGAGCCACCCAGGCGACCTAGAAAAGCTACTTTTAGCCAACAATACGTAGGAAACAAGCTGCACAGCGTCATTGACCTGGGGGTATTTGAACAGCACAGCGTCATTGACCTGGGGGCTGGGCAGAGGAACAGCATTTGCCTCGTGGGAGGTGTATGCTTTGGGACTGAATTGGGATAAACCAGGCTGAAGGTGTAGGTCGCGCCCTTGATGTCATGACCCATCAGACACCAGGCTCCCAGCGCCTGCACACCTCCGCCCATGAAAAAACATCCTGGCCTCAGGGCCAGGGTATGGAGGGTCCAGGCGTCAGAGACACAACTGGCGTGCTGCACCTACACAGACGTGACTCCATCTGCCGGAGCCCCTTCTGTCCCCCTCCATGGTCAGCGAAGGCTCATCGTGTCACAATGACCCGATGCTTTTTTCTGTCCCGTCCCCTCTTCCCGCCCTCCTGATGTCCTGGTGAGGGCCGCTCTCCCCTCTTACCGCAGGCGGGATTCACTCAGTACCTCGTTTCTATTTTCCCTCAGCGGTAACAGAAATAGGAGAGGAGCCAGAGTAAGCTGGGAAGTTTCTGATGATGCAGAAAACCCTAGGGATCAAGGACCTTTTGGCCCTGCAGACGTCTGTCTGTGCGACTTGTCCCTTGTCAAGTTCAAAACTCGAGTCTCCAGAAGGACGGAGAAGCCTGGGGTTGCCTTTCGTAACACACAAATGGCGTGACAGATTATCACCATTAAAAATCCATTAATGCATGATTAATATGAATGTTGGGATGTAAATACCCGAATCACCATACTGCTCCCTCTGTTCTTGTCTCCGCACAGGATGGTTCCTTCAGACGGGCTTCCCCCGGGGGTGTTTAAGGGAGAACTTAGCATCAGGTAGGATGATCGTTTTTATTTATGAAAAATAAATATTTTTCCGGCTGCCGTCACCCCCACCCTCACCGGCCATGTTGACAGCTGTTCGTGTGAATGGTATTGGCCAGATGTGGGGGCCCAAGGAGGAGGGCAGAGCCGCACAAGACCGTGGGGCTGGCGTTTCGCCCGCTGGGGGGGGGTGGGGTGGGCAGTGGAGACTTCACGCACAGGAGGGGTCAGGAGGCGAAGGTAAGAGAGGCCCAGATCGTCGCTGATCCCGGATTTGCTGAGGTTGGATTCGTCATCCTGCCCCTGGGTAGAAAAGGCCAGTGTGACCTTGTGACCGCACGCCTTGTGTTTCCTGGTGGCGGGGACGCTTGGTCCTCTGCAAACGGGGTTATTTTTTACACGGAGTACACGGGAATCACATATTTCACAAATTTGCATTGAAGTCTTAAGATAGTCTAGCCCCTGTGCCAATTTTCTTTTTTTACTTTTGTTTTTCAACAGAATGGATTCAGTTTCTGCCCCCCCCCCCCCCCCCCCCCCCCAGGGTTTACATTTCGGTGAATAAGGTGGACAAGACATCAGGCCGCATAAATCGGTGCATCGATATGATGGCGGCGATGATGCTGATTATTGGCAACGGACTGCATCTGCCGAGAGCCGTGGGCTCTCAGTCACTCGGCTCAGTGCTTTAAGCGCATCGACTCGGTACGGTCGAGAGCACCTGCGTGGATTCGGCGCTCTAGGTTAGGAGACCGGCCCCAGGTCGCACGGTCGGGGGTGCGGCAGGACGTTTCACGCGTGCGGCGTGCGGCCAGCGCCCGGGTGCTTCTTTGCACGCTATTGCCATTGGAGACGTCCCGGGTGCGTGCGGATGAACGGGAGGCGCAGTCAAGCCAAAGTGAGGCTGGCAGGGTTTGAGCGAAACTCAAGGAGGGGAGTGGGAACTAGTGGGATGCAGGACGGTGAGATGGATGGAGGGGGCCACGCGGGCTCAGGGCGGCCTGGAGCTTAGTGCGCTGGGGTCCGGGGATGCGGGGAAAGGCCTGGGAGGAGGTGGCCGGGGGGAACAGAATGGCGACCACATGCCGCAAACACAGGGTCCCGAGCCCGCGAAGAACAGGCCCTGAGAACTCGGGCGAACGTGTAGGATGCAAAGGCCGGGAAAGCGTCAGGGTCTCCTCTCAGGCTGACCTTTGCGTGGCCCGTGCTGACCTTTCCCTGCTCCGGGTCAGTGCGCGGTGAGCCGGCCTGAGCAGGGCAAACCAGACGGAATCATGGAAGGCGGGGGGAGATGCGGAGGAAAAGGACAATTATGGAGCGACTCTTCCTCGGAAGGGTTTGCTAGGTCTCAACCTCGTCCTTCTTGAAACTCTGGCCTTCAGGGCCTCCGGAAGTCCCCCTGGCCTATGCTTCCTCCTGGGCCCGATGGCTTACTGTCCCAGCCACGGGGGCCTGTAGGCCCACCGTCTCCTCACTCGCTGGCCCCGTCCTGGCTCTCGCCCTGTTCTCCACCATCACCTGCCGCTGGAGTCATCACCAGGAGTCCGGGTCATGGGCTCCATTAAACACCTGCCTTTGCATACCTCACAGGGGCCCACCCCCAAGGACTCTCGCACCCCCCTTTCTCTGTAATGACCCCCCTCGTTATGGCTTTATAGCAGACACCTGCTGTGCTCGTGGGTGGCCATGGCCAACGTCTTTTACATACTTTGCATGTAGGAAGTTCACCTCCGCATTCAGAAGCCAAGCTCTCCAGCCCTATCCCACGCGGGAAGCACACCCCCGGGGGGCGAAGGCTTGCCAGTCCCTTCCTTCCGAGGGAGGCCTGGTTTGGAGGTCGCCAGGCGAGCCAGGCTCCACGCGGGGCTTCGGGCCGGCTGGTGCCGCTGGTTTCAGACGTGTCTGGGTTTGGGGGACAGCGGCAATGACAAGATGGGATCCCTGCCCCGGAGGTGACGTCAGGACTCACAGGTCTCACGGCAGGCGGGTCTCCACATCCTGGGTGTGGTGCAGAAGCGCTGAGCCCGCGTGGAGCTTTGCTGCCTGGTGTGGCGCGTCCTTGCAGGCGTGGGGGAGGGGAGGTGATGGAGGCACAGGCGTGGGTTTCCTCTGCCTTTGACTTGACTGCCCTTCAGCCTTCCCAGCATCAGAGAGGTTCATAGTCCCTACTAAAGCTGCTTTGTATACGTGCACTAAATCATCCCGTTGCACGCCTTTAAAAACATCACATGGTACCAAAAAAAAATTTTTTTGTTTTAGATAAAACAAAATGTTGCCGAACAGACCCTTGTTCGCAGCGGAATCTCCAACGGTTGGAGACTTTTGCTTCCTTCCCGCTGGTGGAGAGTCGAGCTGAGTGCCAGGCTGCCTAGCGGTGAGGGGTGTGGTGGGCATCGGCTTCAAAGGGCGGGTTTACTTCTGTTTTACCATCCCTTGAGGCTGTGTCACCTGGTGTCCCTGAGCCTGTGTTGTCCCTCTTAAGCTTCAGCCTCCCCAGCGGTTTCCCTACCAGTCAATTAGTGACAGTGCCCTTTATGCCACAGTGCCCCTGGTGGGGTCCCCAGGCTGTGACCCAGTGATCCAGCTGACGTGACTCAAGTCCTGCATAGCGCCTGGAAGTCTCTCAATAAAGAACGTCTGTCCGTCTTCCTGACCAGAGCGTGAAGCTCCGGTCTTGCCCACTGGGCGACTGGAGCGACTTCAAGGCCGTTTCTTTGTCACTCTCACCACCACCACGCCCTTGCAGCCAGCACAGCCTCTCTGTCCCCCCTGCCCGTGCACCCACCTCCCCGAAGTCCTCTTGTCTCTGTCCTTCGTGGAAGCATCTTGTTCATGTTTGTTTATTTATTTTGAAAGAGAGAGAGAGAATCGCGAGCAGTCTCCACGCTGTCAGCACAGAGCCCAACGCAGGGCTGATCCCACGAACCATGACATCATGACCTGAGCCAGAATCAAGTCAGACACATAACCCACGGAGCCACCCAGGCACCCCAACATTTTTTGTAAAGTTTATATTTTTTGGGAGACAGCACATGCAGGCACACATGCAGGCACGCGCGCGCGCACACACACACACACACACACACACACACACACACCAGCAACGGAGGAGGAGCAGAGACAGGGGGAGAGAGAGAATCTCAAGCTGGCTCCAAGTCAGTGCAGAGTCTGACTCGGGGCTCGATCCCATGAACTGTGAGATAGTGACCTGGACCTGGATCAAGAGTCGGACGCTTAACCGACTGAGCCACCCAGGGGCCCAGGGGAAAGCATTTGCAAAGGATGTCCACCCACAGTCTCTTTTAAGTCTGGAATCCGGGTTATCACCCCTCCCCCCACCCCAGGTAAAACTGTTATTTGTCACAGGAATATCGCTACTATATACCTACTTCCGTCGCGTTGGTACTGATGGCTCACTCTGATTGAACGGCTGCTCCCCCCCAGACTCTAGTACACGGTCTGGACCTGCACGGACTCATCCGATTCCAACGGTATCCTTCATTGCAGGTTGATAGCGTTTTCCCCGCTTTACGGTCGAGGATGTAGACGCTTTAGGGAGGCTGTGACTTCCCGGGTGAAACGCGTGTATGTAAATGGCCGAAGCAGGATTTGCCTCTACGTCTGTCTGACTATATTGCTGTCGGCCTTAGGAGGCAGGTTGACATGGCCTGAGATCCTTGGGGGATTCGGAAATCCTGGAGTGGGGATGGAGACCACCACTCTCGCCCGGCAGGTGCCACGTGGGGAAAACAGCGGGCGGGCCTCCTTCACACAGGGTGTGTGTCAAACAGGAACCCTTCTGAGGTATCGCTTCCTGAAGCAGTTTTCACTCCGGTCTTCTGCACCTCTGATTTTCTACCCCTGCCAGATCCTTCTCAGTGGCGTGAAAATACCTGCCATGTCTCCCTGGCTGGGAAAGCAAGCAGACCCAGAAAGGAGCCTCTCAACCCCACATCTCCCTCCTGCTTCCAGCACATTTGCTGGCCCCTTTGCAGTCCAAGCACTGGGTTTGCTAATCTCCTCCCTCATCTCTCTGCCTCTCCCTCAAGTTCGCCCTCGTTAACGGCACCCAGGGAGGCCACACTGCCAGTCTGGCATTTCTGTAGGCCTCGTCTTGCCTGGCGTATTCAGAAACGGGAGCGGCTTGGTCCCTTTATCTCAAGAACTGTCCCCTCTTAAGACCTCGTCCTAAGAGACTCGTAAAAACTGACAACAAACTGAGGGTTGATGGGGGGGAAAATGGTTGATGGGCATTGAGGAGGGCACCTGCTGGGATGAGCACTGGGTATTGTATGGAAACCAAGTTGACAATAAATTTCATATTAAAAAAAAAAAGACCTCGTCCTGGTTTTCAAACCCTCCCAGAGGGTGTGCCCCCCCCCCCACTTGGCTCTAACTCCTGCTATGCGTATGCTAATGACTCCCAAACTGGTCTCTCCAGACTAGCATTCTTCTGGGACTCTGCCTGCGCCCCTGAAAGGACGCCCTTGAAGCTCCGACAGACGTCTCAAGTTCACACTTCAAAACGCAAATTCCCGGACCCCCGACACACTCCACACCTGCTCCTCTGACATCCTTCTCGCTGCTCAGTCCAAACACCCAGCTGCTCCCCTTAACTCCTCTTGGACCCTCCACATCCACCCTCTCCGTAAGTCCCATCTGGTACAAAGCAAACCTGTCTGACGCCCCATCGCTCCTTAGACTCGTCACCGGCATGCACCCAGACCCGGGCACCCGCACCTGTCACCTGCGTCACAGCAGCCCGTGAACCGGCCGTGTGGCTTCTGTCCTGACCGCGCCTCGGCATATTCTCAGGCAGCCGGAGAGATGTGCTTGAAGACATGGGCCACGTCCACCGCGTGGAACTAATTCCAGAGAGCAAGTTGCTTACGGGGCCTTCGGGAGCTGGTCTAACTCTTCCTCTCTGGCTTCCTCTCCATTCTTTCTTCCCCTTGTCCCCCCCCATCCACGCCCCCATCCACGCCGATTTTAACCCCCTGGAGTGTTCTGGAAACACTCTCGACCAGGTGCCTGCACGTCCCGTCCTCTCTTCTGGAGCCGCGTTCCCCGTGAAGCCGTGGGCTTGCCTTCCTCTCCCCAGTCCTCTGCGTACATTTGGCTTTTCCCCTCTCCCGTCTCCATCTCTCTAGGGTACCAACCACAC
Organism: Leopardus geoffroyi; assembly: GCF_018350155.1. Lineage (NCBI taxonomy): Eukaryota > Metazoa > Chordata > Mammalia > Carnivora > Felidae > Leopardus > Leopardus geoffroyi. The sequence goes on along the minus strand of NC_059338.1, from coordinate 3,951,676 downwards.
CCGTTGCTGTGCCCGCTGCCCATGCCCGCGACGCCTTCCGCGTGGGCTCAGTACCATCCAAGCTGTTTTTTAATACTTGTCTGTGTGTTTCTCGTCAGTTTCTCCTCCCGGCAAAGACGCTCTGTGTGAGCTTACTTCTTCACGGTGCCAAGAAGCATATCATATCTCTGGCATTTGTTAAATATTTGTTGCATTTAATGAAATGGGGCAACAAACCTCTCATCCAGGCTTGCGAAAACACGCAGGTGTCTGCCTGTCTGTGAGCGTGTGTGCGTCTGAGCGACAAAAGCCAAACTTAAGGGTTGCAGACGATATTACTCAGCTGCATCACCTAAACCACAGACCTCTGTTAACTCGCAAGTTCCAACTCCTTTCTATTGTCGTTTCCTTCAGGGGCTGAAGCCCACGGAAGTCCTTAGCCCTTGGTGGCCGTGGCATGAAGGACCCAGCTCCCAGAGGAGTCTAGAATTTGTCTCGCTGCCATGGATCCAGTTATACACATGTTACTGCTGATGTTTTCTGGCCCCTCCTATCCCTCCTCCTGATAAATTCCCTGGGTTTGTACCATGGGCTGCCTGCCTCTGCTTCCCTGCTGGACATTCAGTCCTCCCGAGAGTGAGATTCTCCAAAGCTTAACTTGCCTGGCAAGTCCTCGACTCCCACCCCCTTACCCGCAGCCCGATTTCTTATGCACCTGCTGCTAAGTAAGATGCTTCTGTGAGAGGTCAGATGGCTTAAAGTCTGGCCCCGATTTCCCGCTGACTCTGAGTTCTACATCCTGCCTACACTCTTGGTTTAAATCAGCATTACTTCCTGCCACATCGGATCGTCCCTGTCACTGATACATCGTAAGCCAAACTCTCTTTTGCTCAGGGGGGCAATTGCACAGAAATCGAAATAGAGCGAGGGAGCCGGCTGTGCAGACGTTCCCGGCGAAGAGAGGTAAATGGTTTAGGCAAAGAAAAGAATGGCTAATGTTAGAATTTGAAGAGGGGTAGATATTGGGGCGGATGGGATCCTTTCACATGACAGTCAACAGCACCAACGTTTTCGTTTGTTTTGTTTGGTGCTTTTGTTTTTGCTTTTTTTATACAGGGAGTCATTTTACACTTTTTGCACACCCAAAAAAGGTAGATATCAATAGGAAGAGCACAAGGCCTGCATTCGAAGCCTTCGACTTTATACCTTCCTACTTCCCCTTACTATCTGCGTGGCCTCGGGTATGTCACTGCACTCGAGACACCGAATTCAACTGTAGCAACGGGGAGATGATAACAAATGAAACTGCTGTGTGTCAGGCACACCCCACCGAATGCTTACACCCCCCGTTTTCCAAGCGACCCTGAAAGATGGAGCTACTATCCCCATGTCAGAGGTGGACGGGTCGTTTTCCTCTGCGTCGCCCAGGCCCAGTGAAAGTGCTTTGTGAATGGTAAGCCACCTGCCAGTGGTCAGTCACACGCGAGGCCAGGTTGGTTCTCCGCTTCCCAAACCAGCGCGTGGGCTCCTGAAATCACGACGCTGCCAGAGATCCGAATGCGCTTGCGTTGGGCGTGAATGTTACCGTTTGACAAGTGTTTAAAAAACAGTTTTTAAGGAAACCGATCTTCTGGAGTACAATGCAAATTGTATATGTACAAGATAAAAACAAAACTTTGGAGAGACAGCGGGGCCTTTGTCTCCTTATACGGTATATAAAATGTATCAGAATGTGATTGCTATTATGTAAGAGGCTTCTGCGAAGATGAAATTCTTAAGGAGAAGGGGGAAACAAACAAAAAACAAGGAACTGGAGGGGCGCCTGGGTGGCTCAGTCGGTTGGGTGTCCGACTTCAGCCAGGTCACGATCTCGCGGTCTGTGAGTTCGAGCCCCGCGTCAGGCTCTGGGCTGATGGCTCAGAGCCCGGAGCCTGTTTCCGATTCTGTGTCTCCCTCTCTCTCTGCCCCTCCCCCGTTCAAGCTCTGTCTCTCTCTGTCTCAAAAAAATAAATAAAACGTTAAAAAAAATTAAAAAAAAAATAAGGAACTGGACGTCTACATATTGTAGACCCTCCACAGATGTGAGCTCCTCTTCCTCCTTTGTCCCCAGGACTGGGGAGCTTCAATGGCTTTATCACTCCAAGGATTTCAAATGGGTGTGTGAATTTGAAAATAGTTCTGAGAAGAGTTTGAGTTCCCACTTAGGATCTGGACGCGTGGAAGGAGTTTTCCTGTCGTCAGCTGCCTGCGGGGAAAGCATCGCGAGGACACAGTGACGGGGACCATTTGGATGACTCACTGATGGGTCACTCAGGCTCCCTTGAGGCCCCACCTACTATTGCCGGTTCATGACCATCCTTTCTTCCGTGGCTTATGTCCTGTGGCCTATGTTCTGTGGCTTATGCCCCATACGGTGTTGTTCTGGAAGTCACTAATTACTGGTGATGCCAAGCATCTTTTTTCTAATGTTCGTCAGACCTTTGACTAAATTGCTTATTTATACCTCTCTATGTGTGTTTCTGTTTCCTCCCTCAAAGATTTCCATGTTGCGTGCAGGGAAATCCGACCAAGTGTTTCTCTCTGCTTCTCTTTTTGTACCTGGAGGAAGAATCCTCCCCCACCTCGGGGTGTGAGAGTCTCCTGTGAATCCCTCAGGAGCAGTGCTGTTCTGATTTAGGGATTTGATCCACCTAGATACACATATTTTTGTACAATGCGAGAGAAGGCTTCGGTATTATCTGTCCCCATATAGATTGCCACTTGTCCCATTCTTATAGTTTCCCACTCTTTCCTTGTGATTTGTAAAGTCACTGAATTATATACCATTTTTATGCATTTGTGGTTCTGTTACCCCATTCTGTACCAATTAGTTGACTTTTCTCTGTGTGTGAGAGATATGATATGTAAACCACCATCATATTGCTTTAACTGTCACGTATTCATAGTAAGTGTTGATATCTAGTAGGGACAGTACTTCCCAATGAATATCTTAAACTTGTTTTGGGGTAGTTTTGTCCTTACTCCTTTAGGTAGGTCTTGGGCTCACCCTGATGAGCGCAAGGGGAAGCCCTCTGAAATTCTCCATGGAGTTTACGGGTTACTTTGACAAGCTGCCATTTTCGTTTTCCTGAATCTTTATTGGTTAAAAAGATCATACCTATCTTTCTTTACTTAGATCTTCATATAAATCTTTCAATGACATTTTAAATTTTTTCTCTTTAAGGACTTTACAAATCTTTTGTTAGATGTCCTTAAGTATGCCGTAGTTTAGTTGTTACTGGAAATTGTACTTTTCTATTCCAGATTTTTTTAGTTTCTTATTTCTTGAGTTTATTTATTTTGAGAGAGAGAGAGAGAGAGAGAGAGAGAAAGCACAAATGGGGGAGGGGCAGAGAGACAGGGAGTGCGAGGATCCCAAGCAGGCTTCAGGGCAGAGCCCGACGTGATGGGGGGCTTGAACCCACGAACCGTGAGATCATGACCTGAGCCAAAATCAAGAGTCAGACACATAGCCGACAGAGCCACCCAAGTGCCCCTCCAGATCTTTCTCTATTGGCGTCTTCCTGAAATAAAAAAAACGCCATTTTTGAATATTTGTCTTAATGTCTAGAAACATGGCTGAGTTGTTATTTTTAATATTTTGGGTATTATTTCGGATAGTACACACAGATAATAAAATTACTGTAAGGTGGTCTGGGCTCCAGGACAGAAAAGTCAATGGCACAACATAAGGAATCCGGACGTGGACCCACTCGTCTATGGACAACTGATTTTCAGTTGAGGGGAATCTGTTTTTAAAGTACCCGTAGATGATGTGCTGTTGTCTGAGAACTCCAGAGGCCTTGCATAACCTCCGGGGAGTCCCTTTCACGGCAGTCCCGACCCTCTTTCTCAAGAAGCTCTTGCTTACATTTCAACAGGATCTCCTCTGCTGTACCGTAAACATTCTGCTTCATCTTCCCTTTAAAAAGATACTAACCACTTACCGTGCTTTACTTTGAAAGGAGAATTCTCTTGGGTGGTGTGCCTCCGTGTGGGTCCCACAGTGGGGACCGGGAGTAACAGTGAGGAACTGTGTTACTTCCTGGCCTGGGCACCTCACTCCTGGGCAGCCGGGCAGGTGTGGGTGCGTTCTTCCCCGTGGGTTGAAGATCTCTTGTTCCCTGAGCGCCATGGCTACATCTGGCTTTATATCCGGATGAAAAACAGAGCCGGCCAAGGAGCATCCCCCCAAAGACCCCCCCAAGGAGAGTCTCCAAATGCAGCAATTCCAGGGTTCTACACGCGACTTTGGTAGCAAAAGTCACAACATCTCATACATAATATTTGTGTGCATACCACGTGAACAGCATGGCTTCTCACACACGAGCCTATAATGGGCGAGTGGCAAATGTAAGCGATGACGTGAGCACAGGGGCCACGCAGAACCACAGACACTTTATCAAAGCGGCCTTGTCCGGGAGTTTAGTAGCCTCCGCTGTCTGAAGTCAGAAGGTGTAGCTCTTGGACTTGGCCTCGAGGGGGCGGTAACGACACGTAAGAACCGACCCCACTGGCTTTTCTGATTCTGAGCTGAGGAATCTAAAAGTGTGGGCCGACCACAGGCTGACCACATTTAGGAACGTCTTTCGGTTTTTATCTCAAGAATTCATTTTCCCTGCTTGGGGTAACACGCAATTTCCTCTGTTGAAGACTTTCTCCATTTTGTTGTGTGTAACAGTGATCCTAGGATCTTATTATCCCAACTCGGTAAAAGCGACCCAATCTGGGACTGGGTGGGAGACAGGGATGCCTGGAGCTCTGTAGCCATAGAAGAAGTCGGCTAAGTTCCCGTTTTATAAATCTAAAATTCCTTCCCGGGTCATTCTTAGGCCTCCTTTGGGTGCAAACACTTATCTGTGATCCGTGCTGTTCTGAACTATTCTGGTAGAAAACCAGTGATTGTTGCATTTCCTGTGGGTCTCACCTTTCAACCTTTGTGGAATGTTCTCTCTGCGTAGCCATTGCCCGTCTGCACTCGGACTGCTGAGTGCTGTCCTACTCACGCCCTCACCTCATGGAAGGTGGAGGAGAGCTGGACAGACCTTGCATGGAGGGAGAGTCAATAATCAGCAGATGGAACAGGCTTGTACAGAAAGAGAGATGAAGGTCACCGAAGCCTGGAAGTTCAGAGGAGATACCATCAGTGTCTGTGAAAGCCGTGGAAGATGAAAGGAGAAGGTTGAAAATGATAGATGAAATGGCGAATACAAACGCACACCCGAATGTTAAGGAAAATGAGATCCTTGGGACCCCAAATACTTCCTTGGTACCACATGTGTGAGAAGAAAAGGGCTGCCATGCTGAGGGAGACGAGGAGGAGGAGTCCCTCGGTCTCTCTTGAGTCTGTTGTCTCTCCCACACTATCCACATGGAAGGGAGACTTGATCTGCATACCTCTCTGAGACACCTGTTTTGTGGAACTGACTTACCTTTGGAGGGTTAGTTTCCCTTCTTCCTAGAGCAGAGATCTCTCTGAATGGCCTGTGACAGAGCCCTGACCACTGTGTACTCTTGGAAAGGTAGTGACAGGGAACCCACCACCTCAGAAGACAGTTCGCTCTACTCTGAAACAGCTCTAATAATTAAATCCTTCTTCTTTCGAGTAAATTCAAAGTTAAATTTTTTTTTTTAATTTGATTTGAGACAGAGAGAGTGTGTGTGAGCGGGGGAGAGGGACAGAGGGAGAGACAGAGAATCTTGAACAGACTCCACGTTCCGTGCAAAGCCTGACATGGGGTTCGATCCCATGACTCTGGGATCATCACCTCAGCCAAAATCAAGAGTCGGACACTCAACCAACTGAGTCATCCAGGTGCCCCATCAATTCGAAGCTTAACTCCAAAGGTTGCCTTGTTATTTTTAACCCAGAACTACTCATTTCTATCAGAAACAACATCCAATAACCTTTTGCCCCTTCTGTCTGAGGGTATCTCAGATAATTGAACAGGACCATATTGGTGCATGGTATTTAAAAAAATTATCACTGGACTTTGGCTTTTCATGATGCAAGATAAGTTGGCCATCGACCTGGGGCACCCAAGGTGCCTATGATGGTGGCCTTGGTGAGCAGCGAGCCCATCACCTACCCATCCGTCCACCTATCCTTCCAGTAAATATCCATTGAGCTGCTAATAGTTAATGGGAACTCTTTTCAGTTCTGGTGATAAAATAGGGAGTTGTAAACAAATGCAAGTTTTGGAAACTTACGCTCTAATGAGGGAGGTAAGTCTTTTTCTAACTAATGAAAGTTAATGAATTAGTAAGCTGAGATAAGAGCTCTCTATGAAGGAGATGGTCATTGGGGAGCATGTGTCAAGGGAACATAACAAAAGCCAGGAGGAGGTGTAGGCTGGGAGGGGGTGTCAGATGAGGAGAAGGTGTCAGATGAAGCTTCTCGTGAAACGTGACCCTTCAGCTCAACTCTGAGAAATAAATAAGAGTGGACAGTGTCTTCAGTAGAGGGAACACCGTGTGACGAAGCCTTGTGGCAGAAGTCATTGGCTTACTTGAGGACTTGAAAGAAAACCTGTGTGGCTGGAGCACAGAGAGTCACCAGAGGGTGGTTGAGATATCCTTTGAGAGACAGACAAGGTAAGGCTGTGTGGAGCATGATTAGAATTCTCCTTGTTTTAAGAGAAATCAGAAGTGATCAAAAGGGGAATGATACCAGATTTGCACTTTGGATTGATCCCTCTGGATATCGTGGGGGAAAAATGTGACGGGCCAGTTTGACTTTGGGAACAACAACTGGAAGTCAGGAAGAGCTATCATGAAGTGGAAATGGAGGGAAATACACCGAGCTGAAAGAAACTTGGGAAGAGGGATTAGGATTCGGTGACACATTGGAAACGAAAGGCTAAGGAACAGTCGCTGTCAGGGAGGGTGTTTGGTTTCATTCAAATAACTAGGTTTTCCGGCGTGAAAAATACACATGCTGTAGTGGCTTTGGGCAGCCAATTCTTTTTTTGTAAAAGTTTGCATACAGAGCTAAAAGGTAAACTCACTCCAAACAAAAAATAATTATAATATCAAAATGTTATTGACACAGTGGTTTCCTGGAAGTGGATGGTGCCTTGCTTGTGTTTGATGTGGACCAGTGTCCCAGAACACATTATTGGAAAAGCTGGTGAAACCCCAAAGATCCATGAGTTTCAAGCTCAGCCCCTTGGAACAATTGTAAATGGGCTGTTTGCAGTCCTGAATATATACATATACACACACATATATATATTATATATGTATAATATTATATATGTATTATATATTATATATTATATTATATATATTATATATGTATAATATATACATATATATACACATATATATTTTATATTGCTTACTAAGACTAGCTTATTCTCCACCAGGAGCTTGGAGAAAACTTAGAAATTATTCATTTCCAACTTTCTTTAGAGAGAAGAAAACAACAACAGCAGCAGCAACAAAAAACCTCAAAACTAAAGAGCTGCATAGTGAATGTGCTAAAACCAAAATACATTAAAGTGTTTTTATTCTTGAAAAGCCTATCACAATCCCATTTCAACTCCTCCATCCTTGCAGCTTTTGAAAGAGGGACTACTTCAGACACAAATCGTGTCTGCCCTCTGGGTTATTTTTGCACTTTATACAAAGGATCTGTATTTAAGGCTACTAGTTTTGTGAATACACAATCAGTGCAGTTGAGTGATAAGCCAGAGTAACTGACCCGGAAGACGAATTGGTGGAGCAAGCTAACGAGCTGTGAGGCAAAGAAGAAGAAGAAGAAGAAGAAGGGGCATAGCTCAATTGGTTAAGCATCTGACTTTGACTCAGGTCATGATCTCACGGTTGGTGAGTTGGAGCCTCCCGTCAGGCTCTGTGCTGTCGGTGCAGAGCCCACTGGAGATCCTCTTTCTCCCTCTCTCTCTGCCCCTCCCCCACTTCTTCTCTCTCTCTTCCTCTCCCTATGTGTGTCTCTCTCAAAATAAATAAACTTTAGAAGAAGAAGAAGAAGGAGAAGGAGAAAAAGAAGAAGGAGGAGGAGGAGGAGGAGGAAGAGGAGGAAAAGAAGGAGGAGGATTAGGAGGAGGAGAAGAAGAAGAAGAAGGAGGAGGAGAAGAAGGAGGACAAGAAGGAGGAGGAGGAGGAGAGAGTCTGTGAGGAGAGCCCTAGAAGTGAGGACAAATGAAGGACCACAAGGAGGGATCCCACTCACTCCACCTCCATGAACCTTAGATGAGCCCTGCTGTCTTGGGGTTAGTTGCAGAGGAACCAATAGGGCGAATCTGTCCTTCTGGAAAATTCAGGCCAAAAATGACCTAGGTTAACAAGGTGATAGCCTCCATTCCAGTTTGGAGCCTTCAATCTGGCCAACCACCTGCAAACATGCATTCATTTAGTCCATTAAATTAAACCTAAAGAACTATCAATCTTTTATGTAACCAATCAACACCCTGCTCCCTTTTGACCTGTACTTGATTATGACTGTTTCTTGTCCGTGATTCCTATAGGAATGGCAAACTTTCCCCTTCTTCCTTTCTAGGTTCTTTGGCTGATCTAATAATTACATTGCCATGAGACAGGTGAATAGGAGAAAAACTTAATTTTGTATGTACTGGGGCCCCATAAAAAAATATGAGACTCTGAGATAGTCAAGCACGTGAGGCTTATAATGCCATCTTGAGCTAAGGAGAAGGGGGCAGGGGTCCAGGGCTTCAGGGGGAGCAAGGCAATTCATGGGAAGATGAGAAGACCCATTGTTTGGTTCACACGTGTTTGCCCTGCCATGCTGCTACACCTGTCTTTTATAAAAAGTTGTCTTGGGTAATAGCTCTTTTCTTGGCATAGGCTCCCATGGAAAAAAATTTTTTCATAGTTAAAGGAGATGCAAAAAGCTTTTCTTGAGTCTTGTGGGTCTTAATTGCCTTCAGCTCAACATAACCTATGTGTCAAAGTGGCACATTTTGGGGTGACTTTTTCTGCTCTCTTCATTCTTCACTCTTGGACTAGATTTTGCACCATCTGCTCGTGTCTCTCCTGGAATGGCTGCTTCAGGTGACTCTCCTCCAACCGTGGGATCTCCTTTCCGCTGCCTGCTCTGGTTACTGGCCCTGGAGAAACCCCAGCTTCTCCAGCTGTCAGTTATCGGCCCACGGGCCCTCCTGGCCTCCCAAAGGAGGGCAGCTGACAGACACAGGAGGCCATCATTCTTAGTAAGACAGTTATGTTTACCCGAATTTGCTAACATCTATTACATACACACCTGCCACTTTCAAAGCTGGATTTTTTTCTTATACAGACCTATGATGGTTAAACTTACATTTTTTAGACTTTATAACGGTGCAGGGCCGATACGCATTTAGTAGAGGCTGTACTTCGAGTTTTCAATCTGGGTCTTTTCCCAGGCTAGCGACGTGCAGATGATACTCTCTCGTGATGCTGGGCAGTGGCCATGGCTCTCGGGGAGCCGTGTGATCCCGAGGGTCAGCAAGCTACACACTGACAACCGTTCTGCCTTGTAAAACCTTTCCATTTTTCACATTCAGTACGGGATTCAATAAATCATGTGAGATACTTCAACGCTTTACAATCAAATGAGCTTTATGTTGGACAATTTTACCCAACTCTAGGTTCATCGTTCAGTGTTCGGGGCACGATTAAGGTAAGTGAGGCTAAACTGTGATGTATTAAATGAATTTTTAACTTCTGGTGGGTTCATCGGGATGTAACCCCATCACAAGCCAAGGGAGATCTGTCTTTCCTTCTGGAGGCTGTTGCTGGCACTTCTGGTATCTGACTGATGTGGCGTTTCTTAATCAGATGAGCAAAGGTTGGGCGTTGATTGATTTTTGCAGAAAACAGAAGAGTCATATATTATTTGACCTAAATGACAGAGCGGGAAGCATGGAAGCATTGATGCTTGGAAAACAGAACACGGTCAAACGTGAGGAAGGGGATATATCTTAACTTACGTTCTTTGAGCTGTCAAAAACGAGTAAAGGTACAGCTGAACTCTGGAGTTCACAATTTCGTTAAGGTGGGAGTTGCATGGAAAGTCACTCCTCCAAGGGGATGTATTTTGTATTTACTTTCACAAAGCTGGACAGGTCCTCTTGTACCCCTGCATCTCACGGACCTTAGGGATCTCTCTTCTCCAAAATGCATATCTTACATACACAGTCAAGAGGACATGGCTTTCTCACAAGGCAGAGACACACATGGAGGTGCCCATACAGCCCCACAGGGTTCATTGGAGACACTGCACGTCTAATGCAGTTTGCCCAAAGTTGGGAAGAGTATTCTGACAGATATATATATAAAAGTAGGTGCAGACCAAGACATTTTGAGGACGCATTTCTCAGAGTCAATCCAGCCATCCCTGCATCTACCGTAGTCCAGGGAAACTGAGTCAGGATAAGTCCCCTTCCTCTTCCTGTCCTTTGTCTGTCCTTTGCCACCAGTTGGCCTTCTTCCCCATGCCCCAGCATTGTTTGCACAGGCCCTTGCCTCCCTTTGTAAGAGTGGGAGTGCAGACAGGAGACAGTGGCACGTGCCCTTGTTAAGCAGGAGTGTATATCTCAGGCCAGACATAACTCAAAGAGAGAGATCCGAGAGTGAAAAATGAACTAGAAGGAAGGGAAGAGATCATTTTATGAGAAGAGAAGAAGGGTGCACTTTATGAGGACAGAGGCACTGTAAGCAGAGAAGGAGTGACTGATAAGCAGCTTCACAGACTGTATTTTTTCTTCATGCAGGTTATTAAGGGAAAAAAATTGAAATGAAAAGGATCAATTCAGATCAACTGCTCTAAACAGCATTTAATTGAAGAATATCTAATACAGCCTCTTCAACCAGACTGTGAGTTGCCTGAGAACAGCAGGGCTCAGGCTCCCCCCACCACTTCCAGATTAGCCAGGAGGGGGCCAGTGCTAGATAAATAACTCCAAAACCACAACATATTATCACAATAAAAGTTGATTTCTCATTCAGCACAGCCCCATATCAGTTTTAGTTTGGGGTAAGGATAGGACTTTGCTCCGTGTGGACATTCAGGGAGATTGTTGTTTTTCAATAAATGCCTTTGAATGAATAAAATGGTTAATAGAAAATATTTACTATATACGGTTACACACGTCAGATAATCCAGAGTTATAATTAACCAAATTCCCAGAGCAAATATGAAAGGCTCGTAGCATAAAAACATTCTCAACCTCACCAATAATCTGTGACACAATTAAATAACGAATAAGAGGACTCTGATCCTAGTTAGAATGTAGAAAAGTTAGAAAAAGTCTTGCTCCCACCCTCACAATAACAAATTTAAGTGGATAATCTATGAAAACCACAACTCTTTCTAAACCCATTAGCGAACTAAGGCTGCAGAGCAAGCATCTAATGAAAAATCTAAGGAAAGAGAGAGGACCCCTCCAAGGAGAGAAAAGCACTTGCTTATGTGGGAGCTGATGACAGACACTAAGTTCCCCACATGAAAGAAGAATTCAGCTAAAAGTTTTAATGGATTTCTCAAGGCTAATGTCGGACTAGCATAAAAGTGTAGAGTCCCTGGGAGTCTCAGCCACAAGGAGAGTTTGTGCGTACTTGTAGGTACTTCTCGGTGGGCCTCATTGGATGGTTATGAGAAAGATTGGAGATGGGGAGACTAACCATTGTGGGGCAGACATGGAACTCTGTCTGGAACCTTCCTTAGAGAACAAGAACCAACCAACCAAATAAAAAAAAACCAAAACCAAAAAAAAAAACCCTCTAGTGGAAGAGAAGCAAATTCTGCCATCTTTAGGACACAGAGGAAGACCTATTAAAACGGAGGGAGGGAAGAAAAAGTTGTTCTACTCTTGGAGAAAGGGTAGAAATAGGTTCTGGGAGCAGCGTGTAAAGCAGAATGCAAATTCTACACGTGAGGGAGGGACGGGATCAGCGGTGACAATCTCACCTGTAAGATGTAGGACAAAATGCCTACCAAAGACTGAATGATGCTGAGTCAGAACAACAGGAACTCCCCCATCACTCCTCCTACAACCTGCTGCCGACTGCCAAGACAAATAAGTACCAAACAACAAATCACAGCAGTTCGTTGCTAGGGGATGATCAACAGTACATAAAAAATATCTTCTTAGGTTCAGGTGTGAAGGGAAGACCTTAAGATAATGGTATAGATAGCACTAGAAGAATTTCAAAGCATGCGGTGCCCTGAGAGTAAATAGCACCAATAAATCTCAAACCCATCTCTACTCCTGACCAGATCAATTCAACAGGCATGGTAAGATCATCCATGCTCATTTCGAGGTATAAAGACTCTCTGCCTCAGTCTCCACCATCACAGATGGCTTTCAATAAAATTTGTGAGGCATGCAATGAAGTAGAAGAAAAAAAAATCTGTCAAGAGACTAATCAATCAAAAGAAATAAAATGTTGAAACTATCAGGTAGGGTATTTAAAACAGATGGACAACAAGCATCTTCAGGTGAGCAATTTCAGGAGAAAAATGTAAACAAGGAGAAAGAATAAGATGGAAATACTAGAAATGAAAAATACAGTCATAGGGATGAGGGAAGTCTACGACAGTATCATCAGTAGACTTGACATGACCCAGGAGGAGATAGATTAACAAAATGGAAACACAAAAAAGAAAACACTGAAAAGATTGGAATATCCAGGAGATATGGGACAATAGCAAGTAGTTTAAAATACTCGTAATTGGAACCCCGGAAAGAGAACAGAGAGAGATTGAGGCATGAGGAGTATTTGAAAAGAGACGGTGGCAAAGAATTTTTCAAAACTAATTATAGACAAATAACCACAGATCCAAGAATCTCAGAGAACATCAGGCAGGGTAATAGACTTTTGGCAAAAGTATAAAGTAAATAAGTCATGGAGATGAAAAATGCAGCATAGAGAGAGTATAAGTCGATAATATAGTCATCATGCAGTATGGTGACAGATGGTTACCTCACTCATGGTGAGCATCCAGCAAGGTATAGAATTGCTGAGTCAATATATTGTCCATCCAAAACGAATATAACATTATATGTCAATTATACTTTAATAATGAATTTAACTTTTTTAAAAAAGAGAAACGATATCAGTGGTGGTTAGGAGCTTGGAATTGGGGGAAGAGTTGACAATGTGTCCTATCTATTGATTTTGTACTGGTAAAACACCCGCACACATTGGTAAAAACCCAAAGAACTTTGCACTAGTAACTGAAGTTTACTGTATGAATATTATACCTTAATTAAAAAAATGGAAAATAGGTACTACATAGGAAGATAAAATTGTGGAGGTTTTTAAATACTCTTTTGATTGTGATTTTTGATTCTTCTGGAATAAGCACCCATTTTTTTATACTAAATAAGATGAAACTTTTTGTAATGTTTGTTTATTTTTGAGAGAGAGAGAGAGAGAAAGAGGGGGGAAGGGCAGAGAGAGAGGGAGACATAGCACAGAGCCTGACAGAGCCTGATGCCGGGCTTGAATCCACGAACTGCGAGATCATGACCTCAGTTGGACGTTTAACTGACTGAGCCATCCAGGCACCCCACGATGAAACTTTTTTTTAAAAAAGAACCATAAACCTGGATCAAGGATTTTATTTTTTTTAATTTTTTAATGTTTATTTATTTTTGAGACAGAGAGACACAGAGCATGAACGGGGGAGGGTCAGAGAGAGAGGGAGACACAGAATCTGAAACAGGCTCCAGGCTCGGAGCTATGAGCACGGAGCCCAACATGGGGCTCGAACTCACAAACCGTGAGATCATGACATAAGACTCTTACATAAGAGGAAGAAGGTGAAGACGATGAGTATGTAGCTCAGAATACAAACATCATTTCTGTGTGAAGCCTTCATGATCCTTAGGGTCCATAGATCAGGTCGGAGGTGGAGGAAGTGTCAAGAGTCGGCGACATCTTCTCTGCATGACATCCGTTCCCCAACTAGCTGAGGGACGTTATGATCTTGATGACTTCCCTCAATCTCTCTTCAGTGAAAACTTCAGTTTTCACATGGCGGATGGAAAAATGGGATTCTAGAACTTCTAACTTCCTTCCAACTCTGATTTTCCCCAAATGCCCCAAATGATATGAATGCTATTAGGTTGGCATTGTGCAGGATTTTTTTTAAGTATACACATTACTCTTGGCATCTAAGCCTCCCAGAATAAAAGACGCATTCAGAAAGGAAGCCGTACAGGGGAGAACCACTCATTATCTTTCCATGGACCTGGGCCCCAAACCATAAAGGCAGACCTGTAATGCCTCTTTTCCTAGATCAGTTGCACATGAACAGCCTTGGACCTTCGCGGAGGGAGACACCTCATTCCATTCTTCTCAACTTCCGCCTGATCCTCGCTCCCCTCCCCCTAACACACCTATCCCAACCGGGACCACGGCCTGATTCTCCATCAGGGACAGCGACTGACCACCCGCGTATCATTTGGGATGTGATTTCACCTTTCTCTTCCCTGTTTTTCTCACGTTAGGAGAGTGAAAAGGCGAAAACTCTCAACCATCTAGAGCTAGGCTGGAGATTGACACAAAATAATTGCAAAGCACCAGGAAGTGAGTATGTGATCAAGAAATCGATTGTAAACGTCCGGTTTTGGATACCTCCTTCCTGCCATTGAACTCCACAGTACGTGAATGATTCTTCAGCGCTTGCCTGAAGCGAGCGGGTCTCTGCCCGAGGCAACTTCCCGCTGGAATCCACGCAGGGGCAGCATGAGAGCCAGGAAACATGGCTGGAGAGCCACCAAGCTGTTGGGCCTTGAGTAAAGGAGCTCAACCAAGCAAGCCGCATCACACGGGGCTAGAACCACACGCAACACGTACGTGTCTTCCTGCAGATTGCCCGGAGGTGACTTATTTGGCGGAACAATTAGGCGTTATGCCCGCTCAGGGGCACCAGTTCTGAATCGACTCCCATCCTTCTGAGCTACAGCAATCCTTTCCTAGGAAAACAGGGCTTAGCAACTGCAGCTCAGAGAATTTCTGTGCTGACGTGCGCCCTCAGCAGGGTTTCTCTGAGCAGGGCACAGCCCGTTCAACATGCCTGTTCTTGACCCCAGCCTTCCTTTGTCAAGGTCGCACCCAAAGCATAAAAGCAAATATTGCTTGGGGCCTGTGTGCTCCAACCTGACCTGCAAGTCACACATGTTTGCTTTTGTTTTTTCGTATTATTTTCTTTTCTTTTCCTCTTTATTTTTTAAATTTAAATCCAAATTACTTAATATCTAGTGTAGTAAAGGTTTCAGGAGTAGAACTGAGTGATTCATCACTTACATACAACACCCAGTGCTCACCCCAACAAGTGCCCTCCTTTAATGTCCATCACCCATTTAGGCCACCCCCCCAACTCCCATCCAGCAACGCTCAGTTTGTTTCTGTATTTAAGAGTCTTTTATGGTTTGCCTCCCTCTCTGTAAATGATTCACTTGTAAGCAACGCACCAAATGAATTAGACTTCTATTCTAGCACTCCTTTAGCAAAAAAAAGTTTATTATTTTTTCCCAAATTATAAAAATTATACATGCAAAATATGGCATTAGGGTGTCACAGAAAAATATAAAAAGAAAATAAAAAGTATCCATTAACACTCTATTTCCTAGAATTAACAGCTGGTATACCTATCACTGAATTTCTATCATGTACATATATAGCTTTTCTGTATTTGGGTTTTATTTCCATGTACATCGTTAATGGCATCCAGGTTTTTAGAAGGACATTATGCTGGGGTTTTCATATACAAATCAGGGTTGAGTTGTTGTTTCTGGTTTTTCCTGGGCTTGATGACCTTGAAGAAGAAAGAAATGAAGTTAGAGCAGGTGAGATGTAGCTAATTCTGACTTTCTCTCTGCACTGACACTGTCCTCCAACCACCACTTGCATCCCATTCTCGTAAGGTTCTTCTCACTCTCCCCTGTCCCCTTCAATGAATTCCTGTCCTTTGAGTCACCTCCCACATTGGTTGAGACCCTAAAATGAGATAGTCACTCACCCACAGCATGAGTGCACGTGGAAGGGCAGGAGAGAGAGGAAGGAGCAGGTGTACTCAATGCCAAGAGTTGAAGGGATGGTTCTCACGGGGAAGACAGGTGGGAGGAGGGTGTGAGTCTGGAATGGAAAGGCTGGAAGGTTTGAAAGACTCAGAACTGGAGATATCTAAGAGTCTGGGCCTTGCTGTGGGTCTGGATGTGTCAATCTTTGATCTATTTCACTCTGGTACTAGCCTTGAAGGGTCTTCCCACAATCTCACGTGGACAAAGAGCGTGGAGTTAGTCCTGGAGGACCAATACTCTCTGTCTGTGTAGACCAGTCTGTGTATCTCATTAAAGGCAAGTTACTTTGTGTCGAGGTACTCAGGGGCACTCTTGATCATTTAGGTCTGGTGTGAGCTCTGTTTGCCTTCCTCTGGGATAGATGGCATTTCCCCCATATTAAAAGTGATGAACCTGAAGTTTCTGGTGCTTAACTTCACCAGCAGTTAGAAAATCACAGAACTAGGTTTTGAAAGAAATCGGCCTTAATGAAGCCCAAATTTACTACATAATCTCCCTGCTTTGATGCATTCAACCAATTTTGTAATATTTAGCTAGGTATTATATCCTTTCAAGGCTTCTCTGGGGTTTCTCTCTCCAACACAATTCAAAACCTCCTTCTTTAAAGAAAGAAAGAATGATAGAAAGGGCAGTCATAAGTCTTCCACATTGGAAGAATGCTATTCCCCAGAAGTCCCCACCTTGATGAAGCTGTGAGTTATAGATCTCAGCTGTCTTCGATCCCCACTTAGTTCAAAGCAGATGAGTGTGAGTTTATCGCCTTTCTCACAGTTGACTTTGGTCAGTCGTCCATACACCAAGACGTCCATCGTCCCCGTATCATCTTGTATTTCATACAAAGTGATGCATTGACCCAACACCATTTTCTGCAAAAGAAAATCGGCATGCTCCTCAGAACTGGATCAGGTTCCACGTCCATGAGAAACACAGGGTGTCAGTGGAAACTTTTGTCTCCGACAGGTTAATATGAACTGGAGGTCCAGAAGGAGGCATAGCACATAGCTTAGGATGTTTTGTTCAGAGATTCTCCTTATGAGTCTGAGAAGGATTGCCACTCATTCTCATTAAGTGGATTATGTCATTTCAGTCTCTACCTCTTTCCTGTCCATTCTCTACTCCCTCTTCCCAGTCTGCCCAAATCCAGAATCTCGATCATCTAGTCCCGTTGTTCTAGGTTCCTTCTCGCTCACTGTACTCATTAATTCTGCAAATGCACCTGTGTGCACAGCCACTTACACGGAGGGCACAGGAGACAACACAGGTAGAAGGAAAAAGCTGCATTTCAGGGCAGAATCATCTGTCGATTTCCTACTCTGGTTGTCACAACCAGCATCCAAGTTTGGGAGGGCAATTCTTTATTCACAATCAAGTTAAGCTGTCATTGAAAGGGATGAGACAGAACTCAAACAAAATCATAAGGATATGTGTGCTGATAGAAAGTCTGCACTGTTCTGGACCAGAGTACCTGTGAATGGATCATAGTATCTGCCAAAAACCAAGGATTTGGGGAAATCTCTTTCCGTAGAACTTACATGGCATTGCCTTCGGAAGAGGAATGTGAAGAGTTTTTCTAGCCCGTATCCTGAAGTGGGAAGGTTCTACCCAACTACCCTCGTCATTGGAGCCTTGAGTTCCTGTGTTTCAGAAGTGAACCAAACTGCACTTGGCAAGTTCAGACCTTTAAATTTGGGGGTTATAGATGCAATAGTACAAAACAATGGTGTGGGCTTACCTTATGCACCTGATACACCCCACTCACAAATGTTCCTGGCTCTTCCAAGCGAAGCTCCTTGATTTTAGGAGTTGCATTTGCATTTTGGATCAGTCTGCTTGAGACCTCCATCTTTCGGTCAGCACTGACATCAGACACAGAAGAGACATTGTACACTTCCAGGAACCCGTTGCGGCCAAAATAATCTGCTAAGGTGATGACTCTCTTTGGTATGAACTTGTCCTTCAGGCCGACATTAAAAACCTTCACTCGAAAGAACTGGCTCTCAGTAACCACAGTGGCGTGAAACATCTTTCTCTCCTCGCCTGTGATGTCATATGCGAATGGCTCTGTGGCTTTCAGCACCATCACTTCCTTGGCGCATGTCTGTAAACCCTCTTCTCTGGAAGCTTTTGTAGGTACAGACTTCAATCTTGGTTTCTACTTGGAAGTACACATCAGAAAGTGGCCCAGGTAAGAAAGGGAACACACAGTCCTTTCTAGTGACAGCCACCTTAAGCTTAATGTTGAGCCTCCAGAAAGGCTCAGATTGGATGGATTTGGGGGGAAAAAAATGAGCTAGAGAGAGAGAGCTGACCTAGTATAAGGTAGCTAGTGGAAGACATGGAAGAATTACATGTAATTGTACTTATTTTCTTCCTCGTTTCATACATTTGGGAGGAATATTATTTTTTCTGTTAAAGGCATTAACCCAAGATAAAACAACAACAACAACAACAAAACAATATTTCTCTGAGGAGAGCTCTGGAGAGCATAGAGGAAGAGGAAAATAGCCATGCTGTTGTGAAGGGATTCCCATTAGACATGAAGATAAATATATTATCTTAATTTACCAATCAGCATTTTAGTGAGCAAAGTAAGATAGCAGTAAGGAAGAAAATAAATCACCCTAACAGCACTGGCAGTGAACGGCTCTAGTCAGAAACCACAGATTTCATCTGGAACCAGTCCCAGTAGATGTCACAATTGAAAGAGGGAAACCATGAGCCCTTTTCCAAGAAGGGCTGTGCTAAAAAGAGATTAGTTAAGCAATCACTGGAGAAGCTCATGAACTTCCCTGATTTAGAAATGTTCTGGCTCCAGACTTGAACAGTAGAAGAATGAGCCTTCCGAAAACATGCTTCCTTGGCATAGAATTATTTGAACCCAATGATTCTAAAAAACAGCAGCATAGAAAAAGCTCTACAAAGAGAATAAAAATTCCCCTAAATGTTAAAGCTTTCAATCACAAAGCCTGGATTTGAATCCAGTACCAAGTAAATGCCTAGTGCACAGAAATGTCGTCAGCACTGTCTTTCCATGGTTTTTTCAGAGGCCTGTAGTCTGCTCCAATAAACAGATATTTCATGCTTTGTGTTGACCCTGTTGGTGGAATCTTTGTTAGAGGGATAGCCTTATAAAAGAAATTTCTCCATTTGGGTAAGCCACATATACTCAGTAATCTCATTGACAGGATCATGCTGAGCTATTGCCTTTTAAAACTCAGTTATCATAAACTGGTATGACAAGAGTGGGGCTTGGAGGCTGAGGAAATATTGGTTTGGATAATATTTTGAAAGCATAAACAGGTCATTTTCTCTCAGAGTATATTCTCCATTTCCCACCTTGTTCATAAATCATGCTTTTCTGTGCTATTCCCTTCATCATAGCAGAAATTGAAGGTGATAGTGATCTGTTTCTGGCTTTGAACCCAAAAAGCAAACCGAACGCACACCCTAGAGAAAATTGTTGGGAGACCCCATGATGAATAACAACAAGGCTTCCATTCTCACCTAAAGAAGCACAGACTGAAAGGTCAGACACCTTTTTGAAGGCCTCCTGTGCAGGTGGTCAGACCCCAGGGAAACACTGAGTCCATGGTGTGTTTATGTGTAAGAGGGTAAGGCACAAAAGAGCCTCCTGGGGTCCTGGTGCTCCATGGAGGATTCAGGGCAGCAGAAGGATTCTGACAGGAGGAAAAGTGACTGTGTCCCATGTATAGGCAGATGAGGACATAGAAAGTCACTTCCATAGAAAGTCACTTCCAAGCCAATACTCTACCCCCAAGGGTAGGCAACCACCATGGTCATGTCACGGTGGGACGGAGGTGAGCTAAGCGGGAGGGCATGCCTGCCTGTGCACTTGCCTCTCCATTCTAGTCTAGTCTTTCTCTAGAATCTGAGGTTATTCTCCCATAAAAGGAGAAGGTACACTCATTATAGTGGCGATAAATGCTGGAAAAGAAAAATAAAGGGACTCGTGAAATCGAGCAGAGGAAAGATGTGATGTATTGTTGGAGGCACATCAGTGAGGACCTGCCCGTTGGGGAGGGGAAGCAGTCAGGCTGATGTCTGAAGGTGGGTGTTTCTGGGTCAGTGAAAAAGACAGGAGTAATGAATTCCCAACCAGAGAAATATCTTTTGTATACATATTGGACGTGGGAGGGAGCCCCTAATGCTGGAAAAGAATCCAGAAGTGTGGTCAATAAGCCAGAGGAGAGGGACGAAAGGAGACAGGAGATGAGTTACATGCAATTGTTCATATTTTCCTCCTGTGTTCATCTTTAGTGGTCTGACCACCCCCTATTCTCATTCCTGCACTAAGTCAGTAACCCTCTTGAGATCAGGAGTTCTTTCAAAATACACATTTTCAAATAGCAAAATACACACTTTCTATTACACTGAAAACTCACTACCTGCATTTAATAAGCTAACAGGTGACTTTTGTTATGTAAGGAAATTACACATAGTAGGGAATTGCTGAGAAGCTCTTCCCAGGTCCTGATGATTCCTGTGCTATGTTGTAGAGAGAGGAACAAGTACGGGGAAGAGCAAGACGGTACCTTGGTCGAGAAACTGCTGCCCGGGGTTGGTGGAGGCATCCGAGGAGGCTGAGAGAAGGACCCAGGTGACAGGGCACCTGTGACGGAAGGTTGTCCAAGCTGACCCCATTCCGGCATTGGCTGCATCATCTCAAATTTTTCAGTTTTTATGGTTTGGGTTTCCATTTTCTGAAAATAGTTTTTTTCTCCCTGGTTAGTTGTCAGTATCAGGTGAACCACAATCCCTCTCTTCCTTCACCTCTCTCTCTCTCTCTCTCTCTCTCACTCTCCTCTCTCTCTCTCTTTTTGTCTTTCTGTCTCTCCGTCACACACACACACACACACACACACACACACACACACACCAGGATCCTCAATCTGGAATACTAGCACAGAAGGATACCTCCTTCTGCTCTCTGGCTTGGACCCCAACCAGGGTACAAACATCCCTCTGCAAATTTTAACAACACAGATGATTGAACTTTCATTGGAATGCTAGGCAATTCTAGTTCCACCTCTGCTTCCAAGGGCCCCATGTCAAGCTCCTCAAGACAACACGTGGATCGTGGCCTGGTAGAAAACCCTACCTGGCTCCAATGGAAACCTGTCTCAGAACTACTTGGCTGAACTTCGGGATGTTTTCTTAACCATGTTTTTCACTGCCTTGTGCTTGTGCAAATAAGCAAATTGGTTCCTACTCCTGTCCTTCAACTCAGGAAACCCTGTGAATTCTTTGTTTTCCATGCCAGTGAGATTCCCCCCGTTCATCATTCCAGAGGCAGGATTCTGCAGCAGGCCACCAAATCCCTCAGAGATCTCAGGGACAGACAAGCCTAATGAGGGTTTCCCCCAGGTTCTCCCAAGTCCTGGACTTTTATGATCGTTTAAGGAATTGCAGAAAGAGTCTGTAAACTCGTTTGCCTTGACTACCTGTCCTTTTACTAACGAAAGCCCAATTGGACCATCCTGCATCTGATATGCCCGTGCCACCATTCTTATCACTTTTAGCATCCATTTGACCACTTCATCAAGTGTCACTTGTGGATAAAGTTGTAGATGAGAGAGCTTCTGGAATACCTGCCTCTGGTAGGCGGCTCCTGATTAGAACCCCGTCGGACCAACCCCCACACCTCATTCCTCTTTTGCAGGAGTACAGAGCCTGGCTGTGGAAACAAGTCCACCCATGACTCTGGTTATTCACACATTAGAGGCATTAAAAAAATATTGTAACATCCGCACAGCTACGTGGATTCGGTTTGTGCCCGTGAAGAGCTCACGTGTTCACGCTCTGACACTCACTGTCTGTGTGACCTTTGCAGAACGTGTTTAACCTCTAGGAACCTCAGTTTTCTCAGAGGCGAAATGGCCCTAGCAACAGCATCCTGAGTGATAAATAATGAATGCCGTTATAAAGATGAGATGAGATCACGGACACAGAGCACACAGGTTCCGGGGTCGAACCCACTACGTGGGCAATACACAGCCATGTCGGCATTGTCACTGCTTTTTCATGATCTAGAGATTTTGGTCTGCTCTGAATTACAGATGCCTCATGTTGTATGTGGGTCCCTCCTGATGGCATGGGAAATACTTCCCTAAAGTAGCCTCTCTATTTGCTTCTGCCACAGGTAGCAGTTTATCCCAAGACAACCTTATCTTGATATTCCCTCAAAATCAGTGACACTGAAAGCTTCTGTCATAGCAGTAGGATTTAGATGCTGAAAATATTTTTTCAAGTTTATTTCTTCATTTTAAGTGCAAGGGAGCGAGAATGCAAAGAGACACAGAGAGGAGAGAGAGACTGAAAGACAGAGGGAACGTGTAGGGTAGAGGAGGCAGAGAGATAGGTAGAGAGCAAATCTCAAGTCAACGCTTCACTCTCAGTCCAGAGCCCAATGTAGGGCTTGATCTCAAAAGCTGTGAGGTCATGACCTGACCAGAGATCAGGAGTTGGATGTTGTATCGGTTGAGCCACCGAGGCACCCCTAGATGCTGAAAATATTCTTTTTGACTGGATAATATGAGAAAATAATAATTGATTTCATTTCCTTCATCACCCTGTCCTGTTGTAGAATCACGATGTCCTGAGCTGTTTGCTTTAGAAGAGACGTAGCTGTCAGAATCAAGGGCAAAACTGCTCTATGCCTGGTTTCGGGGTAAAAGTTGAACAGATCCCACATGGTAGAGAAAATCATTGGGAGACCCGATGATGAATCAGGGCAAGATTTTTGTGCTCACCTAACGAAGAAAAGACTGAGCAATCAGACACGCGTTTTGTTCCTGTACAGTGGCTGGACCCCAGGGAGGAATTCACTACATGTGTGTTTATGTGCAAGAGGCTGAGGGAGCCGATGAGCCTCCGTGGTCCTTGGGCTCCAAGGAGGATTCAGGGCAGGAGAACTTTGCTCATGGCAGTAGAAATTCTCATGGGAGTCATTTGTTTAAGGAGTCATCTGAGTAGGCCAACGGGACTTTGAAAGTGTCACTTCCAAGCCAGTATGCTTGGCAAAAGTAGCATTATCCTGAGCTGTGTGCATATGTCATTGTCATAGCAGAGAGACAGTGGCTGTGGTTATTGTCATTGTTGTGTAATGAATTTTACATAGTAGGGGAATTACTGAGAAGCTCTTCCCAGGTCCTGGTGATTCCTGTGCTATGTTGAAGAGAGAGGAACAAGTATGGGGAAGAGCAAGACGGTACCTTGGTCGAGAAACTGCTGCCCGGGGTTGGTGGAGGCATCCGAGGAGGCTGAGAGAAGCTCGCAGGTGACAGGGCACCTGTGACTGAAGGTTGTCCAAGCTGACCCCATTCCAGCGTTGGCTGCATCGTCTCAAATTTTTCAGTTTTTATGGTTTGGGTTTCCATTTTCTGAAAATAGTTTTTTTCTCCCTGGTTAGTTGTCAGTATCAGGTGAACCACAATCCCTCTCTTCCTTCACCTCTCTCTCTCTCTCTCTCTCTCTCACTCTCCTCTCTCTCTCTTTTTGTCTTTCTGTCTCTCCGTCACACACACACACACACACACACACACACACACACACACACACCAGGATCTTCAATCTGGAATACTAGCACAGAAGGATACCTCCTTCTGCTCTCTGGCTTGGACCCCAACCAGGGTACAAACATCCCTCTGCAAATTTTAACAACACAGATGATTGAACTTTCATTGGAATGCTAGGCAATTCTAGTTCCACCTCTGCTTCCAAGGGCCCCATGTCAAGCTCCTCAAGACAACACGTGGATCGTGGCCTGGTAGAAAACCCTACCTGGCTCCAATGGAAACCTGTCTCAGAACTACTTGGCTGAACTTCGGGATGTTTTCTTAACCATGTTTTTCACTGCCTTGTGCTTGTGCAAATAAGCAAATTGGTTCCTATCTCGTGTTCTTCAGCTCAGGAAACCCTGTGAATTCTTTGTTTTCCATGCCAGTGAGATTCCCCCCGTTCATCATTCCAGAGGCAGGATTCTGCAGCAGGCCACCAAATCCCTCAGAGATCTCAGGGACAGACAAGCCTAATGAGGGTTTCCCCCAGGTTATCCCAAGTCCTGGACCTTTATGATCATTTAAGGAATTGCAGAAAGAGTCTGTAAACTCGTTTGCCTTGACTACCTGTCCTTTTACTAACGAAAGCACTTTGGACCATCCTGCATCCGATATGCACGTGCCACCATTCTTATCACTTTTAGCATCCAATTGACTAGTTTGTCAAGTGTGACTTGTGGATAAAGTTGTAGATGAGGGAGCTTCTGGAATACCTGCCTCTGGTAGGCGGCTCCTGATTAGAACCCCGTCGGACCAACCCCCACACCTCATTCCTCTTTTGCAGGAGTACAGAGCCTGGCTGTGGAAACAAGTCCACCCATGACTCTGGTTATTCACACATTAGAGGCATTAAAAAAATATTGTAACATCTGCATAGCTACGTGGATTCGGTTTGTGCCCATGAAGAGCTCACATGTTCACGCTCTGACACTCACTGTCTGTGTGACCTTTGCAGAACGTGTTTAGCCTCTAGGAACCTCAGTTTTCTCAGAGGCGAAATGGCCCTAGCAACAGCATCCTGAGTGATAAATAATGAATGCCGTTATAAAGACGAGATGAGATCACGGACACAGAGCACACAGGTTCCGGGGTCGAACCCACTACGTGGGCAATACACAGCCATGTCGGCATTGTCACTGCTTTTTCATGATCTAGAGATTTTGGTCTGCTCTGAATTACAGATGCCTCATGTTGTATGTGGGTCCCTCCTGATGGCATGGGAAATACTTCCCTAAAGTAGCCTCTCTATTTGCTTCTGCCACAGGTAGCAGTTTATCCCAAGACAACCTTATCTTGATATTCCCTCAAAATCAGTGACACTGAAAGCTTCTGTCATAGCAGTAGGATTTAGATGCTGAAAATATTTTTTCAAGTTTATTTCTTCATTTTAAGTGAAGGAGAGTGAGAATGCAAAGAGAGACAGAGAGAGGAGAGAGAGACTGAAAGAGAGAGGGAACATGTAGGGTAGAGGAGGCAGAGAGATAGGTAGAGAGCAAATCTCAAGTCAACGCTTCACTCTCAGCCAAGAGCCCAAACTAGGGCTTTATCTCAAAATCTGTGAGGTCATGACCTGAGCAGAGATCAGGAGTTGGATGTTGTATCGGTTGAGCCACCGAGGCACCCCTAGATGCTGAAAATATTCTTTTTGACTGGATAATATGAGAAAATAATAATTGATTTCATTTCCTTCATCACCCTGTCCTGTTGTAGAATCACGATGTCCTGAGCTGTTCGGTTTAGAAGAGACGTAGCTGTCAGAATCAAGAGCAAAACTGCTCTATGCCTGGTTTCGGGGTAAAAGTTGAACGGATCCCACATGGTAGAGAAAATCATTGGGAGACCCGATGATGAATCAGAGCAAGATTTTTGTGCTCACCTAACGAAGAAAAGACTGAGCAATCTTTGTTCCTGTACAGTGGCTGGACCCCAGGGAGGAATTCACTACATGTGTGTTTATGTGCAAGAGGCTGAGGGAGCCGATGAGCCTCCGTGGTCCTTGGGCTCCAAGGAGGATTCAGGGCAGGAGAACTTTGCTCATGGCAGTAGAAATTCTCATGGGAGTCATTTGTTTAAGGAGTCATCTGAGTAGGCCAACAGGACTTTGAAAGTGTCACTTCCAAGCCAATATGCTTGGCAAAAGTAGCATTATCCTGAGCTGTGTGCATATGTCATTGTCATAGCAGAGAGACAGTGGCTGTGGTTATTGTCATTGTTGTGTAATGAATTTTACATAGTAGGGGAATTACTGAGAAGCTCTTCCCAGGTCCTGGTGATTCCTGTGCTATGTTGAAGAGAGAGGAACAAGTACGGGGAAGAGCAAGACAGTACCTTGGTCGAGAAACTGCTGCCCGGGGTTGGTGGAGGCATCCGAGGAGGCTGAGAGAAGGACCCAGGTGACAGGGCACCTGTGACGGAAGGTTGTCCAAGCTGACCCCATTCCGGCATTGGCTGCATCATCTCAAATTTTTCAGTTTTTATGGTTTGGGTTTCCATTTTCTGAAAATAGTTTTTTTCTCCCTGGTTAGTTGTCAGTATCAGGTGAACCACAATCCCTCTCTTCCTTCACCTCTCTCTCTCTCTCTCTCTCACTCTCCTCTCTCTCTCTTTTTGTCTTTCTGTCTCTCCGTCACACACACACACACACACACACACACACACACACACACACACACCAGGATCTTCAATCTGGAATACTAGCACAGAAGGATACCTCCTTCTGCTCTCTGGCTTGGACCCCAACCAGGGTACAAACATCCCTCTGCAAATTTTAACAACACAGATGATTGAACTTTCATTGGAATGCTAGGCAATTCTAGTTCTACCTGTGCTTCCAAGGGCCCCATGTCAAGCTCCTCAAGACAACACGTGGATCGTGGCCTGGTAGAAAACCCTTCCTGGCTCCAATGGAAACGAGTCTCAGAACTACTTGACTGAATTTTGGTATTTTTTCTCCACCATGTTTTTCACAGCCTTATGGTTCAGCAAATAAGCAAATTGGTTCCTACTCCTGTCCTTCAGCTCAGGAAAACCTGTGAATGCTTTGTTTTCCATGCCAGTGAGATTCCCCCCATTCATCACCCTGAGGCAGGATTCTGCACCAGGCCACCAAATCCCTCAGAGATGTCAGGGACAGATAAACCCAATGAGAATTTCCCCCACGCTTTCCCAGGATCTGGACCTTTATGATCGTTTAAGGAATTGCAGAAAGAGTCTGTAAACTCGTTTGCCTTGACTACCTTTACTTTTACTAACGAAAGACCTTTTGGACCATCCTGCATCTGATATGCCCGTGCCACCATTCTTATCACTTTTAGCATCCATTTGACAAGTTCATCAAGTGTGACTTGTGGATAAAGTTGTAGATGAGGGAGCTTCTGGAATACCTGCCTCTGGTAGGCGGCTCCTGATTAGAACCCCGTCGGACCAACCCCCACACCTCATTCCTCTTTTGCAGGAGTACAGAGCCTGGCTGTGGAAACAAGTCCACCCATGACTCTGGTTATTCACACATTAGAGGCATTAAAAAAATATTGTAACATCCGCATAGCTACGTGGATTCGGTTTGTGCCCGTGAAGAGCTCACATGTTCACGCTCTGACACTCACTGTCTGTGTGACCTTTGCAGAACGTGTTTAACCTCTAGGAACCTCAGTTTTCTCAGAGGCGAAATGGCCCTAACAACAGCACCCTGAGTGATAAATAATGAATGCTGTTATAAAGACGACATGAGATCACGGACACAGAGCTCACAGGTTCCTGGGTCTAACACACTACGTGGGCAACATAGCCAAGTCGGCCTTGTCACTGCTATTTCACGCTCTACTTAGAGATTTTGGTCGGCTGTGTTCTGCAGATGCCTCATGTTGTACGTGGGTCCCTCCTGATGGCGTGGGAAATACTTCCCTAAAGTAGCCTGTCTATTTGCTTCTGCCATAGGTAGCAATTTATCTCAAGACAACCTTATCTTGATATTCCCTCAAAATCAGTGACACTGAAAGCTTCTAAGATAGCAGTAGGATTTAGATGCTGAAAATATTTTTTACAAGTTTATTTCTTCGTTTTAAGTGGAAGAGAGCAAGAATGCAAGAAAGAGAGAGAGAGAGGAGAGAGAGAGAGGGAATATGTGGGGTAGGGAGGCAGAGAGATGGGGAGAGAGCGAATCTCAAGTCAACTCTTCACTCTCAGCCCAGAACCCACTGTAGGGCTTGATCTGAGAAGCTGTGAGGTCATGACCTGAGCAGAGATCAGGAGTTGGATGTTCTACTAATTGAGTCACTGAGGCACCCCTAGATGCTGAAAATATTATTTTTATATGCATATTTTTTAAAAATAATGATTGATTTTTTTTTTGCTCTCTAGATTATTCACTTATTCACCCTGTCTAGTTCTTGAAACATGATGTGTTTTTTTTAATTTTTTTTAATGTTTATGTTTTTATTTTTGAGACAGAGAAAGACAGAGCATGAACAGGAGAGGGGCAGAGAGAGAGGGAGACACAGAATCGGAAACAGGCTCCAGGCTCTGAGCCATCAGCCCAGAGCCTGACGCGGGGCTCGAACTCACAGACCGCGAGATTGTGACCTGAGCCAAAGTCGGACGCTCAACCGACTGAGCCACCCAGGCGCCCCGAAACATGATGTTTTGAGCTGTTTGCTTCTGGAAACACAGGAAACAAAGGTAATATTTGTCCGCATCTGGTTTTGGGGAAACAAAGGGACAGAACCCACGCTTGAAGAAAATCAGTGGGAGACCCTGTGATGAATCAGAGCAAGGCTTTCCTGCTCACCTAATGAGACACAGATGGAATGGTGGACCCATTTTTTGCGAGCTTCCTGTGCAGGTGGCTGGACCCTGTGGAACAACCGACTGCATGATGCGTTTATGGGAAGAGGCTGAGTCGGCAGATGAGCCTTCCCGGGGTCCCTGTTCTCTAAGACGTTTAAGGGCAGTGTGAGGATTCTCCCAGAATAGAAATGGCTGTGTCCCATATATAAGCAGGTGGGGACTGAGAAACTGTCACTTCCAAGCCAGGATGCAGGGTCAAAGCAGAGTTATCTTGAGATGTGCACATATGTCATCGTCCTAGCAGAGACACAGCGGCTGAGTTTTCATGACTGGAGAAGGACACATCCGCGGCCATCTGGGCCTGGGATCCAACAGGCACAGGTAGCTAGCTCCATCCCATGCATAAATCCTGGGGACACTGGGTAGGGATGATGAGTTTTGGTGCTGACAACAGCAGGATCCACAAGACACAACTTGAGAAAGATGTCTTTAGGGAGTTTGTCCTCAAGTGCTATGTGTGTGTTGGGGCCAGGGTACAGCCTGGGTCAGAGGGCAGCTTGGGGCTTGGGTGACAAACTACATTAGAGAATAGTGATTCAAGTGTTGCCTGGCTCATTCCTCAGGTGGGTATTGCTGTGGTATTTGCCACAGAATGGACATTACATCTCCCGAGTGTAGGCAGCCACCGTGGTCATGTCAGGGTGGGACAGAGGTCCGCTAGGAGGGAGGGGATACACATGTGTGCGCTCACTTCTCCACCTCACCTGGTTTTTCCCTATAATCTGAGGTTATGGTCCCACAAAAGGAGAACTTACACTCATTAGAGTGGTGATAAATGCTGGAAAAAAATCAAAGGACCCATGACAGCCAGCAGTGGGAAGATGTGATGTGTTGTTGGGGGCACATCAGTGAGGACTTGCCGGGGTGAAAGGAGTCAGGCTGGGGTCCGAAGGTGGGTGTATCTGGGCCAGTGGAAAGACAAGAGTCATGAATTCCAAACCATCGAGATAGCTTATGTTTACACACGTGACGTGGGAGGGAGCCCCGAATGCTGGAAATGAATCCAGATGTATGGTCAATAAGCCAAGGGGAAAGGGACAAAAGGAGACAGGAATGCAGGGTATAAACACCCTCCCATGTTCATCGTTAATGGTCCGGCCACCCCCTACCCCTACCCCTGCACCAAGTTGGTAACCCACTTGAGATTCGGAATTATTTCAAAATGCATACCTCAAGTAGCAAAGGATCTCTACTACACTGAAATCTCACTACCTGTATTTGATAAGCTAATGAGGGATTATTGTTATCTAAGGAAATTATACATAGTAGGGAGTTACGGAGAAGCTCTTTCCAGGTCCTGATGATTCCTGTACTATGTTGTAGAGAGAGGAACAAGTACGGGGAAGAGCAAGACGGTACCTTGGTCGAGAAACTGCTGCCCGGAGTTGGTGGAGGCATCCGAGTAGGCTGAGAGAAGCTTGCAGGTGACAGGGCACCTGTGACTGCAGGTTGTCCAAGCTTATCCCATTCCAGCGTTGGCTGCATCATCTCAGATTTTGCGGTATTTGTGTTTTGCGTTTTCTTTTTCTGAAAGTAGTTTTTTCCCTGGTCAACAGTTTTCTATATCTGATGAGCCACAATCTCTCTCTCTCTCTCTCCCTCTCTCTCTCTCTCTCTCTCTCACTTTCCTACTCTCCTGCTCACTCTTCTCTCCCCTTCATCTCTCTGTCTCTCTCTCTGTCTGGGTCTCTGTCTCTCTCTCTCTCTCGCACGTGCACACACACACACCCACACACACACACACACACCACAGGATCTTCACTCTGGAATACTATCACATATTAGTATACCTCCTTCTGCTCTCTGGCTTGGACCCCAACCAGGGTACAAACATCCCTCTGCAAATTTTAACAACACAGATGATTGAACTTTCATTGGAATGCTAGGAAATTCTAGTTCCACCTCTGTTTCCAAGGGCCCTATGTCAAGCTCCTCAAGACAACATGTGGATCGTGGCCTGGTAGAAAATCCTACCTGGCTCCAATGGAAACCAGTCTCAGAACTACTTGGCTGAATTACGGGATGTTTTCTTAACCATGTTTTTCACTGCCTTGTGCTTGTGCAAATAAGCAAATTGGTTCCTATCTCGTGTCCTTCAGCTCAGGATACCATGTGAATTCTTTGTTTTCCATGCCAGTGAGATTCCCCCCGTTCATCATTCCAGAGGCAGGATTCTGCAGCAGGCCACCAAATCTCTCAGAGATCTCAGGGACAGACAAACCCAATGAGAATTTCCCCCACGTTTTCCCAGGATCTGGACCTTTATGATTGTTTAAGGAATTGCAGAAAGAGTCTGTAAACTCATTTGTCTTGACTACCTTTACTTTTACTAACGAAAGACCTTTTGGACCATCCTGCATCCGATATGCCCGTGCCACCATTCTTATCACTTTTAGCATCCATTTGACAAGTTCATCAAGTGTCACTTGTGGATAAAGTTGTAGATGAGGGAGCTTCTGGAATACCTGCCTCTGGTAGGCGGCTCCTGATTAGAACCCCGTCGGACCAACCCCCACACCTCATTCCTCTTTTGCAGGAGTACAGAGCCTGGCTGTGGAAACAAGTCCACCCATGACTCTGGTTATTGACACATTAGAGGCATTAAAAAAATATTGTAACATCCGCATAGCTACATGGATTCGGTTTGTGCCCATGAAGAGCTCACGTGTTCACGCTCTGACACTCACTGTCTGTGTGACCTTTGCAGAACGTGTTTAACCTCTAGGAACCTCAGTTTTCTCAGAGGCGAAATGGCCCTAACAACAGCACCCTGAGTGATAAATAATGAATGCTGTTATAAAGACGAGATGAGATCACGGACACAGAGCTCACAGGTTCCTGGGTCTAACACACTACGTGGGCAACATAGCCATGTCGGCCTTGTCACTGTTATTTCACGCTCTACTTAGAGATTTTGGTCGGCTGTGTTCTGCAGATGCCTCATGTTGTACGTGGGTCCCTCCTGATGGCGTGGGAAATACTTCCCTAAAGTAGCCTGTCTATTTGCTTCTGCCATAGGTAGCAATTTATCTCAAGACAACCTTATCTTGATATTCCCTCAAAATCAGTGACACTGAAAGCTTCTAAGATAGCAGTAGGATTTAGATGCTGAAAATATTTTTTCAAGTTTATTTCTTCATTTTAAGTGCAAGGGAGCGAGAATGCAAAGAGACACAGAGAGGAGAGAGAGACTGAAAGACAGAGGGAACGTGTAGGGTAGAGGAGGCAGAGAGATAGGTAGAGAGCAAATCTCAAGTCACGCTTCACTCTCAGCCAAGAGCCCAAACTAGGGCTTTATCTCAAAATCTGTGAGGTCATGACCTGACCAGAGATCAGGAGTTGGATGTTGTATCGGTTGAGCCACCGAGGCACCCCTAGATGCTGAAAATATTCTTTTTGACTGGATAATATGAGAAAATAATAATTGATTTCATTTCCTTCATCACCCTGTCCTGTTGTAGAAACACGATGTCCTGAGCTGTTTGCTTTAGAAGAGACGTAGCTGTCAGAATCAAGAGAAAAACTGGTCTACGCCTGGTTTGGGGTAAAGTTGAACGGATCCCACACAGTAGAGAAATCATTGGGAGACCCCATGATGAATCAGAGAAAGATTTTTGTGCTCACCTAACGAAGAAAAGACTGAGCAATCAGACACTCATTTTGTTCCTGTACAGGTGGCTGGACCCCAGGGAGGAATTCACTACATGTGTGTTTATGTGCAAGAGGCTGAGGGAGCCGATGAGGAGCCTCCGTGGTCCTTGGGCTCCAAGGAGGATTCAGGGCAGGAGAACTTTGCTCATGGAAGTAGAAAATCTCATGAGAGTCATTTGTTTAAGAAGTCATCTGAGTAGGCCGACGGGGACTTTGAAAGTGTCACTTCCAAGCCAGTATGCTTGGCAAAAGTAGCATTATCCTGAGGTGTGCGCATATGTCATTGTCATAGCAGAGAGACAGTGGCTGTGGTTATTGTCATTGTTGTGTAATGAATTTTACATAGTGGGAGAATTGCTGAGAAGCTCTTTTCACTTCCTGATGATTCTTGTGCTAAGTTGTAGACAGAGGAACAAGTACGGGGAAGAGCAAGACGGTACCTTGGTCGAGAAACTGCTGCCCGGGGTTGGTGGAGGCATCCGAGGAGGCTGAGAGAAGGACCCAGGTGACAGGGCACCTGTGACAGAAGGTTGTCCAAGCTGACCCCATTCCAACGTTGGCTGCATCGTCTTCGATTTATCATTGCTTGTGGCTTTAGTTTTTCTTTTCTGAAAGTAGTTTTTTCCCCTGGTTAATAGTTTTCAATATCTGATGAGTCACAATCTCTCTCTCTCTCTCTCTCTCACTTTCCCACTCCGCTGCTCACTCTCCTCACCCCTTCCTCCTCTCTGTCTGTCTGTGTGTGTCTCTCTCCCCCGCACACTCACACACACACACACACCCCAGGTTCTTCACTCTGGAATACTAGCACATATAGGATACCTCCTTCTGCTCTCTGGCTTGGACCCCAACCAGGGTACAAACATCCCTCTGCAAATTTCAGTCACACAGATGATTGAACTTTCATTGGAATGCTAGGCAATTCTAGTTCTACCTCTGCTTCCAAGGGCCCTATGTCAAGCTCCTCAATATGACACGTGGATCGTGGCCTGGTGAAAACCCCACCTGGCTCCAATGGAAACCAGTCTCAGAACTACTTGGCTGAACTTCGGGATGTTTCAGTAGCCAAGTTTTTCACTGCCTTGTGCTTGTGCAAATAAGCAAATTGGTTCCTATCTCCTGTCCTTCAACTCAGGAAACCCTGTGAATTCTTTGTTTTCCATGCCAGTGAGATTCCCCCCGTTCATCATTCCAGAGGCAGGATTCTGCACCAGCCCACCAAATCCCTCAGGGATCTCAAGGGCAGACAAACCCAATGAGGATTTCCCCAGGCTCTCCCAGGACCTGGACTTTTATGATCATATAAAGTATTGCAGAAAGAGTCTGTAAACTCATTTGTCTTGACTACCTTTACTGTTACTAACGAAAGCCCATTTGAACCATCCTGCATCCGATATGCCCGTGCCACCATTCTTATCACTTTTAGCATCCAATTGACTAGTTTGTCAAGTGTGACTTGTGGATAAAGTTGTAGATGTGGGAGCTTCTGGAATACCTGCCTCTGGCGGGAGGCTTCCCGATTAAAACACCATCAGACCAACCCCCACACCTCATTCCTCTTTTGCAGGAGTACAGAGCCTGGGCTGTGGAAACAAGTCCACCCGTGACGCTGGTTATTCACACATTAGAGGCATTAAAAAAATATTGTAACATCCGCACAGCTACATGGGTTTGGTTTGTGCCCATGAAGAGCTCACGTGTTCACGCTCTGACACTCACTGTCTGTGTGACCTTTGCAGAATGTGTTTAACCTCTAGGAACCTCAGTTTTCTCAGAGGCGAAATGGCCCTAACAACAGGGCCAACAACAATGGCCCTGAGTGATAAATAATGAATGCTGTTATAAATACGAGATGAGATCACGGACACAGAGCACACATGTTCTGGGGTCCAACACACTACGTGGGCGATACACATCCATATCGGCATTGTCACTGCTATTTCACGATCTACTTAGAGACTTGGTCTGCTCTGATGTGCAGATGCCTCATGTTGTATGTGAGTCCCTCCTGGTGGCATGGGAAATACTTCCCTAAAGTAGCTTCTCTGTTCCATTCTGCCACAGGTAGCAATTTATCTCAAGACAACCTTATCTTGATATTACCTCAAAATCAGTGACACTGAAAGCTTCTATGATAGCAGTAGGATTTAGATGCTGAAAATATTTTTTCAAGTTTATTTCTTCATTTTAAGTGGAAGAGAGCGAGAATGCAAAGAAAGAGAGAGAGGAGAGAGAGAGAGTGAGAGAGTGAAAGACAGAGGCAATGTGTGGGGTAGGGGGGCAGGGAGACAGGGAGAAAGCGAATCTCAAGTCGACTCTTCACTCTCAGCCCAGAGCCCAAACTAGGGCTTGTTCTCAAAAGCTGTGAGGTCATGATCTGAGCAGAGATCAGGAGTTGGATGTTCTATCGGTTGAACCACTGAGGCACCCCTAGATGCTGAAAATATTCTTTTTGACTGGATAATATGAAAAAATAATAATTGATTTCATTTCCTTCAACACCTTGCCCTGTTGCAGAAACACGATGTCCTGAGCTGTTCGGTTTAGAAGAGACGTAGCTGTCAGAATCAAGAGCAAAACTGCTCTATGCCTGGTTTCGGGGTAAAAGTTGAACGGATCCCACATGGTAGAGAAAATCATTGGGAGGCCCCATGATGAATCAGGGCAAGATTTTTGTGCTCACCTAACGAAGAAAAGACTGAGCAATCAGACATGCGTTTTGTTCCTGTACAGGTGGCTGGACCCCAGGGAGGAATTCACTACATGTGTGTTTATGTGCAAGAGGCTGAGGGAGCCGATGGGCCTCCGTGGTCCTTGGGCTCCAAGGAGGATTCAGGGCAGGAAAACTTTGCTCATGGGAGTAGAAAATGTCATGAGAGTCATTTGATTAAGGAGTCATCTGAGTAGGCCGACGGGGACTTTGAAAGTGTCACTTCCAAGCCAGTATGCTTGGCAAAAGTAGCATTATCCTGAGGTGTGCGCATATGTCATTGTCATAGCAGAGAGACAGTGGCTGTGGTTATTGTCATTGTTGTGTAATGAATTTTACATAGTGGGAGAATTGCTGAGAAGCTCTTTTCACTTCCTGATGATTCCTGTGCTAAGTTGTAGACAGAGGAACAAGTACGGGGAAGAGCAAGACGGTACCTTGGTCGAGAAACTGCTGCCCGGGGTTGGTGGAGGCATCCGAGGAGGCTGAGAGAAGGACCCAGGTGACAGGGCACCTGTGACGGAAGGTTGTCCAAGCTGACCCCATTCCAACGTTGGCTGCATCGTCTTCGATTTATCACTGCTTGTGGCTTTAGTTTTTCTTTTCTGAAAGTAGTTTTTTCCCCTGGTCAATAGTTTTCAATATCTGATGAGCCACAATCTCTCTCTCTCTCTCTCTCTCTCTCTTTTCCACTTTCCTGCTCACTCTCCTCTCCCCTTCCTCCTCTCTGTCTGTGTGTCTCACTCTCCCCCGCACACACACACACACACACACACACACCAGAATCTTCAATCTGGAATACTAGCACAGAAGGATACCTCCTGCTGCTCTCTGTCTTGGACCCCAACCAGGGTACAAACATCCCTCTGCAAATTTCAGCCACACAGATGATTGAACTTTCTTTGGAATGCTAGGCAATTCTAGTTCCACCTCTGCTTCCAAGGGCCCTATGTCAAGCTCCTCAATATGACACGTGGATCGTGGCCTGGTAGAAAACCCTACCTGGCTCCAATGGAAACCAGTCTCATAACTACTTGGCTGAACTTCGGGATGTTTCAGTAGCCAAGTTTTTCACTGCCTTGTGTTTGTGCAAATAAGCAAATTGGTTCCCATCTCCTGTCCTTCAGCTCAGGAAACCCTGTGAATTCTTTGTTTTCCATGCCAGTGAGATTCACCGAGGGCATCTTTCCAGAGGCAGGATTCTGCACCAGGCCACCAAATCCCTCAGAGATCTCAGGGACAGACAAACCCAATGAGGATTTCCCCCAGGCTCTCCCAGGACCTGGACTTTTATGATCGTTTAAGGTATTGCAAAAAGAGTCTGTAAACTCATTTGTCTTGACTACCTTTACTGTTACTAACGAAAGCCCTTTTGGACCATCCTGCATCCGATATGCCCGTGCCACCATTCTTACCACTTTTAGCATCCAATTGACTAGTTTGTCAAGTGTGACTTGTGGATAAAGTTGTAGATGAGGGAGCTTCTGGAATGCCTGCCTCTGGCAGGAGGCTTCCTGATTAGAACACCATCAGACCAACCCCCACACCTCATTCCTCTTTTGCAGGAGTACAGAGCCTGGCTGTGGAAACAAGTCCACCCATGACTCTGGTTATTGACACATTAGAGGCATTAAAAAAATATTGTAACATCCGCACAGCTACGTGGATTTTGTGTGCCCATGAAGAGCTCACGTGTTCATGCTCTGACACTCACTGTCTGTGTGACCTTTGCAGAATGTGTTTAACCTCCAGGAACCTCAGTTTTCTCAGAGGCGAAATGGCCCTAACAACAGCACTCTGAGTGATAAATAACGAATGCTGTTATAAAGATGAGATGAAATCCCGGACACAGAGCACACAGGTTCCGGGGTCCAACATACTACGTGGGCAATACACAGCCATGTCGGCCTTGTCACTGCTATTTCACGCTCTGTTTAGAGATTTTGGTCGGCTCTGATCTACCGATGCCTCATGTTGTATGTGGGTCCCTCCTGATGGCGTGGGAAATATTTCCCTAAAGTAGCCTCTCTATTTGCCTCTGCCATAGGTAGCAATTTATCTCAAGACAACCTTATCTTGATATTCCCTCAAAATCAGTGACACTGAAAGCTTCTGTCATAGCAGTAAGATTTAGATATTGAAAATATTTTTTCAAGTTTATTTCTTCATTTTAAGTGCAAGAGAATGAGAATGCAAACAGAGAGAGAGAGAACAGAGAGAGAGAGAGAGAGAGAGAGAATGTGTGGGGTAGGGGGTGCAGAGAGATGGGGAGAGAGTGAATCTCAAGTTGACTCTTCCTCTCAGCCCAGAGCCCAGTGTAGGGCTTGATCTCAGAAGCTGTGAGGTCATGATCTGAGCAGAGATCAGGAGTTGGATGTTCTACCGATTGAGCCACCGAGGCAACCCTAGATGCTGAATACATTATTTTTGACTGGATGCAATGAAAAAATAATAATTGATTTTTTTCCCTCTCCAGATTTTTCACTTATTCACCCTGTCTAGTTCTTGAAACATGATATTTTGAGCTGTTTGCTTCTGGAAACACAGGAATCAAAGGTAATATTTGCCTGCATCTGGTTTTGGGGAAACAAAAGGAACAGAACCCACACCTGAAGAAAATCGGTGGGAGACCCTGTGATGAATCAGAGCAAGGCTTTCCTGCTCATCTAATGAGACACAGATGGATGGTGGACCCATTTTTTGCGAGCTTCCTGTGCAGGTGGCTGGACCCCGTGGAACAACCGACCGCATGATGTGTTTATGGGAAGAGGCTGAGTCGGCAGATGAGCCTTCCCGGGGTCCCTGTTCTCTAAGACGTTTAAGGGCAGTGTGAGGATTCTCCCAGAATGGAAATGGCTGTGTCCCATATATAAGCAGGTGGGGACTGAGAAACTGTCCTTTCCAAGCCAGGATGCAGGGTCAAAGCAGAGTTATCTTGAGATGTGCACATATGTCATCGTCCTAGCAGAGACACAGCGGCTGAGTTTTCATGACTGGAGAAGGACACATCCGCGGCCATCTGGGCCTGGGATCCAACAGGCACAGGTAGCTAGCTCCATCCCATGCATAAATCCTGGGGACACTGGGTAGGGATGATGAGTTTTGGTGCTGACAACAGTAGGATCCACAAGACACAACTTGAGAAAGATGTCTTTAGGGAGTTTGTCCTCAAGTGCTATGTGTGTGTTGGGGCCAGGGTACAGCCTGGGTCAGAGGGCAGCTTGGGGCTTGGGTGACAAACTACATTAGAGAATAGTGATTCAAGTGTTGCCTGGCTCATTCCTCAGGTGGGTATTCCTGTGGTATTTGCCACAGAATGGACATTACATCTCCCGAGTGTAGGCAGCCACCGTGGTCATGTCAGGGTGGGACAGAGGTCCGCTAGGAGGGAGGGGATACACACGTGTGCACTCACTTCTCCACCTCACCTGGTCTTTCCCTATAATCTGAGGTTATGGTCCCACAAAAGGAGAACTTACACTCATTAGAGTGGTGATAAATGCTGGAAAAAAATCAAAGGACCCATGACAGCCAGCAGTGGGAAGATGTGATGTGTTGTTGGGGGCACATCAGTGAGGACTTGCCGGGGTGAAGGGAGTCAGGCTGGGGTCCGAAGGTGGGTGTATCTGGGCCAGTGGAAAGACAAGCGTCATGAATTCGAAACCATCGAGATAGCTTATGTTTACACACGTGACGTGGGAGGGAGCCCCGAATGCTGGAAATGAATCCAGATGTATGGTCAATAAGCCAAGGGGAAAGGGACAAAAGGAGACAGGAATGCAGGGTATAAACACCCTCCCATGTTCATCGTTAATGGTCCGGCCACCCCCTACCCCTACCCCTGCACCAAGTCGGTAACCCACTTGAGATTCGGAATTATTTCAAAATGCATACTTTCAAGTAGCAAAGGATCTCTACTACACTGAAATTTCACTATCTGCATTTGATAAGCTAATGAGTGATTATTGTTATCTAAAGAAATTGTACATAGTAGGGAGTTACCTAGAAGCCCTTTATAGGTCCTGATGATTCCTGTACTGTGTTGTAGAGAGAGGAACAGGTACGGGGAAGAGCAAGACGGTACCTTGGTCGAGAAACTGCTGCCCGGGGTTGATGGAGGCATCCGAGGAGGCTGAGAGAAACTCGCAGGTGACAGGGCACCTGTGACGGAAGGTTGTCCAAGCTGACCCCATTCTGGTGTTGGGTGTGTCTTGTTAGATTTATTGTTGCTTGTGGTTTTAGTTTTCCTTTTCTGAAAGTAGATCCCAACCCTCTGGGTAATGGTTTGCAGTTCAAGGTAAAACATCATTACTACTGAGCCAATCGGTTTTTTAGTACTAGATTATAAAGATACTAAAACTTCTGTTCAGGAAACAGGGGACCATATGGAGTCCGTCCTCTGAGAGATGATGGGAGGCGTGCAGCCCACAGTGATGGGAGTTTCACACAACAGCTGGGAATCTCCCCTCCTCCCTGTGGCCCGAAGGATGCTACACCAGGACCTGGAAAATCTAGAATCGAATTGTGTCTCTTTGGTGAGCTGCCCTCCTGGTGAGACTTCCCTTTATCCCACATGTAAAGAGGGGTCCTGACTCCACATCTCCTTCCCACGGAGTCATACACACGAGTTATAGTGAACACCGTTCTGAAACATAACGGGTGATGGCCAACTACGGGTGGGTGATTGTTCACTATGGATTTGCTGACTCCAAACCTCATTTTCATTCTGCCCCTGGAATCCCTTTTTTCTTGATTCTTCTATTTGCAGATTGAGAAATGAAGGAAGAGCTAAGTGCCCCCAGGAAGCTAATCAGGGGAAGAGCCATAGGGGAACCTTCTTCAGCGGGACCTTTTGCATCTTACCTTCGACACAAGTGGCCGTGAAGCCTTGTTTGCGGTGGATGTCGATTCGTCAGTGTTGGACGCCTCCTGCTTTCTTTTCTTCACTGGAGCCAGTCCCTGTGTTTTGTACTTGTTCATAACTGAGGCAGCAAAGAGAACATGGTAAATCCAAAGAGGCCCGTCTAGCGCAACTGCATCACGTTCGGCGCTATTTCCTCGGAGCTCTGGCCTGTGGGTCTGAGGTGGCGTTTCTGTCCCCCCTGTGTCCATCAACCAGCCAGCCCGGCTACAGGTGCTGACTCAGTCTCGGGTGGTCTCCTTCCTTCCCCACGGGCACAAGCCCACCCCTCCATCGTCCAGACTCCCGGGAACCTCAGTCAAACCCTCTTCCAACCCATTTATCCTATATTTTCCTTTTAAGAATATTAAGTTTTCAAAATGCCGATGGTGGGTTAACTCCTATGGAAGGTCTATTTGAATTACAGGAAGCAGAGAAAGGAAATCCGATCTAATTAGGGACGTGACAAACTGGTGC
Organism: Leopardus geoffroyi; assembly: GCF_018350155.1. Classification (NCBI taxonomy): domain Eukaryota; kingdom Metazoa; phylum Chordata; class Mammalia; order Carnivora; family Felidae; genus Leopardus; species Leopardus geoffroyi. The sequence continues at coordinate 3,911,446 of NC_059338.1, read as the reverse complement.
TGCTTGACTTTTTAAAATATGTTTTTACCATCCAGTGATTTTATGGGAGCCAATGGTTTCACATCTGCGAGAGAGGAGTTTTTCTTCAAGCACTGCCTCACGTTTGTTGCTAGGGAATAGAGTAACGGTGGGATAAATATTGTGAGGGAGCAGTATACGCACCGTTTGCAGTATTTTTAAGAGTCACAATTTTTTCCTAATTTTGTCGTCACCCTGTAACCATCGTAATGTGGGGGAAGCCTCAGCCTTTGTCGTCAACTCTTTCTGCTTTTTTTCTTTACCCACATCCCCCAAATACACCCTGTAAAATACAGTGCCCCCCTTTGTAGGAAAGGAATTGTTCAACTGTCAACCTGTTGGCACTCGAAGGGCCACCTCATCCGGGCAACTGAGTCGTAAATTGGCAAAGGGATCTCCCTGCTGTGCCGACACCAGGGCTCTGCTGGGCACAGAGGGCGGGCACGTGGACAGTGAGGGCTCCTCTGCATTACCTTTTCTCTTCTCATTTTTAATAGTTTTCACGGTGTCTTCTAGTCCTTCTATGTCTTTGAGCAGCGTCAGGAGTTTGTTCACACAGAGAATCCCCCGGAACTTCTTGTGCATCATGTCAGCAATCTTGACCTTGGTATAGTCTTCTTTCATTTTTGGAGTCAGTCCCAAATCAGAGTCCAGCAGGGACTTAACCATGCTAAACTGGTCGTCGTTGAGGGGCTGAAGCCCTTTCAGCAGAAGAATTCTCTTGCATTCTGTCTCCATCTCTCAAGGTCTGTTTAAGCAGGAGAAAAATACCATAGGGCGTTACATTCTCATCGGAACGATTTAAAAGCCTGGTTGTGTCTATGTGGGTGAGTGGCCCATGTCAAGGTGTTGTCCTTGAGTGTGTGTGACAAAGACCAGGTGCATCACTGTGCAAAATGGGTTGAGATCTGCTGCATTCAGAACTTCTTTTTTAAAAAAAAAATTTTTTTTAATGTTTATTTATTTTTGAGACCATGTGAGAAACAGAGTGCAAGCAGCGGAGGGGCAGACAGAGGGAGACACAGAATTTGAAGCAGGCTCCAGGCGCCGAGCCGTCAGCCCAGAGCCTGACGCGGGGCTCGAACCCACAAACTATGAGATCATGACCTGAGCCGAAGTTGGACACTTAATCTACGGAGTCACCCAGGCGCCTGCATTCAGAACTCCTGAGAAAGTCTTTTCATTTAATGACGACAGTTGTGTCGGGTCAGGGCAGGTGTGGTGGCGGGAGGTCTGGAAAGAGGTAGTGTTTTCTGTGCGTGGAGTGTGGGCTGTACGGTGTCACAGGGCACCTGCTCCCGGAGACCATCCCCTACTGGGGCTGCGGTGTCTCCCTGGATGTCTGCTCGCTGGCTCCTGACCCTGTTACCCTCTCTGATGGCCGAGTGGACCGCAGTCTCTCACCCTCCGTGACTGTCCCCGCTACCGGGGCGCTCGCTTCCACACCAGGGACCCGCCCACGTCCACCTGCCTTCCTCTAGCCAGTCCTTCTAGCGTCCCCTCTCCCTGGGGCTTGGGCATGTCCTCTGTGTCCTCTGCGCCCTTGTCCCCTGCTGGCCTTCTACCTGCTTCCTCGTGCACAATCACAGCATTTTTTTTCTGGGACCATTTAGTAGTCCTCTCACTGGGTTCTACACTCCGGCTAGAGCAGGAACACTGCACTCTTTTGGCGCAATTATTTAGCAGTTCCTTGATTTTACCCTTCTAGGCTGAATTCCTCTGAACAGTTCTTTTGGAAAGCCAGATGTCCCTCTCTCCAGCCATGGCTCTGTCCCACTTGACAGCCGCCAAGAATTCCCCGGTTTGTTTTTGAAATTTTTCTTGCTCCCCACCCTAGCTTGGAGAGCCTTGAATAATCTGCATCTTTTTTTTTTTTTTTACATCTATGCCTTTTGTAATTCTTGTGGCTTATGCTCCAGAAATATACAACCCATCTCGCCTCTTCATGCATCAGGACTTTGCTAATTCCCTCCCTGCTGCCTAACAAGCGGCTCTCACCTTTCTTCCTCCGACTGACTCCTCGGAGCCTTCAGGACTCCGCTGAGGCTTTGTCTTCCAAAAGCCACCAGAGTCCCCCTGTTGGACCGAGGGTCCCGCCTCTGGGCCCCTTTAGCACCTCTCGTACTTCCTCTATGGTACTCAGTACATGGTACGGATTCCACTTTTCTGTTTAAATTCATCAGTTGTTCTTATTCGGGCACCGTGTGTTTGTGTAGCTTCTGTATAATTAGCATGTTCAAATCCCCAGGGCTGTGAATGATTCCTTCCTGCGAGGGTACGAGATCCTCGGATTGGTCAGGCTCATGGATTGAAGGATAAATCCACAAGATGGATTATAGCAGAACTGAAGATCATTAACAACAAAGTAAAAACTCTGAAAGCTTCCAGAAATGAAGAGCAGATTACCTGTAAAGATTCAAGGAGCAGCCTGAATCTGACACTCAGCAGGAAAGCTGTCCACCAACAGTAAAACAGGGTAATTTTCAAATAGTATTTGTTCAAATTCCATATCTGTTTCAAAGCTGAATAGTGTTTAAAATGAAATTTTTGTGTTGTGTGTGGTATATATGAGTGTGACAACATAATTCGTTTGCAAAATAAGATATAATACGATATAAGGTGACAGGAGGCTAGGTCTAATCTTTGTTCATTCCTCTTAAATATGAACGTGCATATTGTATTTCCAAAATATTAGTGTGTTTGATTTTAGAATAACCATCCAGACCCCTCTTGGGTTTCTAGTATTACAGTATTTGTTTTTGTGTCTTGTTTGTTTGTTTCTATTTTTTTAATGTTTGTTTATTTTTGAGAGAGAGGGAGAGAGAGCATGAGCAGGGGAGGGGCAGGGAGAGAAGGGGACAGAGGATCTGAAGCAGGCTCTGTGCTGACAGCGGAGAACCCCATGTGGGGCTCGAACTCATGAACCGTGAGATCATGACCTGAGCCGAAGTCAGACCCCCAACCGACTGAGCCACCCGGATGCCCTCTAATATTACAGTATTCAAAGTAGGTACACTAAATAGCCTTTCTGAAATGCCCCGATTGTGAATTTCGAAACAGATGCAGCCCCAGGGGTATCCTACATAGAGGGAGGGCAGAATAATTTTGAGAGCAGAATTCTAAGCTGGCCAAACTGATATTTAAATGTGGGGGCCTCAGAAACTATTCTCTGATATTCAAGGCCTTGTGGTTTGTACGACAAAGACCTATAAGGAAACGTCTATTGGAAATGATATTCGATAATAAAAATGACACATAGAGCCCAGAACTACTGCAAGCCAGAGCGAGGACTACCTTGGCGAGGTGTGCCTCTGTCTTAAAAGAAATGCAACTTCGACTAAAGACGAGAGAGACAGGAAGCATATCGACACGGTGGGGGAAGGGAGGAAAGTCAATGGGGCCCTTCGCTAATGTCTTTGTCTTAAAGGATCAGATAAAGGTATACGTAAAAACAGAAGCACGAGAAAGGAGCATTCAGAAGTGTCAGAAACGGGAACGAGCGTGGCCGAAGCCAAACTGTACCCCTTAATTATCAGCAGACACAGAAATGGCCCTAACGAGGTAAGTGGAAAGTGTAGTCAAATGGCATTTACACAATCTGCCAATGTATTGTTAAGAAAAGATCACTTAAAGGTGGGGAAATAAAAGACAAATATTTCATCATGCGACGAGCAACCAAGAGAAAACCAGCTTATCTATATTAGTGTAGCTTTAAATAGATCTGGAGACAAAAAAAATATCATCAAAGCACAACACAATGACAAAGCTGACGTCCCAGGGAAATAACACAGTTGTGATTGTGTATTTACTTGCTAATCGAAAATATATATTATTTTTGTTGTGATATCCCTTTAGAATGCTATAAATATTATGTAATTTATTTTATAACATGATTCGCCTATAATAATATAAAAACTATATTTGTAATATTATATCGTATGTTTTTCTCCATACATCCACACACACTTGTATATATCATCGTGTATGTAAATTTGACAGACGTACGGGACGAAAACCTCACAATGGCACGGTTTTTATGCGTGATGATTTTAATGCATCTAGCAATTGCGAAATGAAATTTTAAAAAATCAGTAAAGATTTAGAAAATCCGACCAACGCAATTAATAAACATAATTAACGAGGTTTATCTAACATACCCTAAATTCTGAAATCAGCATGAAAAATCTCACACTCTAACGAGAGCAAATGAAATAGTATTATAACAGGCCGTCCAGAAAGTTGCTCAACAATTCTGCAAGCAGGCAATAGAAATCTATGTATAACTGACTCCCTCCCTCTCCCTTGCATCTTGCCACTAGAAAAAAGTCAGTAATTTTGAGGGAGGCAGAAAGTAATACTAAAAGGAACTGAAATAATGGCTCTGGAGTATAAGATAAAAATTAAACTGTCTGAAAGAGGTAAAGAAGCTATGTTTTTGCATAACTGTGTCTGTGGAAAGGAAATTTTTTCTGCTGTGTGTGTGTGTGTGTGTGTGTGTGTGTGTGTGTGTGTATACGCATGCATGTGAGTTTTCTAAGATTAGGATAATACCATACAATCAACTTTAAATCCAAATGTGTGTTTTACTTCATATTAGGTTATGATACTTTCCTCCTTGTGCTTCTATCTTGACTTTTGCCCAGGACCCTGCCACAGCCACCACGTTTCCTGTGCACTTTCCAGGGAAGGAAACTAAACAGTTTCTCTAAATATAACTCATGGCAGTAGTCACCTAGGGAATAAATTTTAATATCGTCTATAGTCAAAATGTCTCTCCCTTTGTTCAGGCCTCAGATGTGGTAGAATGAGAATGTCTGTTTTTTGCCTGAGCTGTAAAGGATTAGAATCAAGCTACTGTTGGAGAGTCTGGGTGGCTCAATTGGTTAAAGCACGTGACTCTTGATTGCAGCTCAAGTCAGGATCTCACGGTTCATGAGTTTGAGCCCTGCTTTGGGCTCTGACCTGACAGCATGGAGCCTGCTTGGGATTCTCTCTCTCTCCCTCTCTCTCTGCCCTTCCCCTACTCTCACTGTCTCTCTTTCTCTCAAAAATACATACACAAACTTAAAAAAAAATAGAACGAAGCTACTGTTTTCATTTTTCTGACTGTAGTTGATAACCAGCACAACCCCCCCCCCCCATTCTTTATAACCGAAGCCCCCTGGATGTTTCCTGCTCAGCCAATAGGTGACCACATCTCTTGACAGAAAGCCCACGGTTCTCACCTTGCTGAAATTCCCCACAAGTCCAGATCTTGAGGTCTTCTTCAGAAATGCAGGGATCACTGCTTATTTTGTTTGAGGAGAAAGATCAATTAGGAAAGCCCTTAGAGACTGAACTGCAAGCTATTATAATCTCCTGAAGGGCGCAGGAAAAAGAAGTGTTTTGAAAGATAGCAAGCAGAAATGGCAGTGTGTGGAGTCACAATTTGACTGGTTTTGGTTTCCTCTCACTGTGCTGTCCCCCAGAGGGAGGTTATGAAACCATCCCGAGACTCCTCCCTCCCCTGTTCTTAGCTTTCGATTTCATTAGTCAGAGAAAATAAACAGCTTCCTTCCTGTAAACACTGAGTCAAGATGAAAAATCAGAGCAAAAATATAATTAAGGGTTTTTGTTACAAATGTCAGGAGAGGGAAGGAGTGCCAACGTTAGAACTTTGTTGTCCCGCAGACTTACGTGAGGGTCCTTAGAAATTATATTCCCTCCAAAAATGTTCAAATGTAGGAGAAGTAAGATGAATCACTGGGCCACTTATCCCTCACTTCCTGTTTTCAGAGTTCTAGAGTTCTAGGATGAAATGTTGAAAGAGGCATCTATCTCTACTGCGCACTTGACTGGACATCCTGCATATATGTACAGACAAGTCTGCTATGAAATCATTCTGGGTTTAAATAGTGCCTGAAGCAGTCACCCCGTTAGTAAGTGAGGTACTTGGAGGTAGAAGGTACCACAGAGGTAGAAGGTCATTAATATGTGAATCTTTCCTTAGATATATAGCAAGGAAGTTGCCCTCTCAACTATGACTAGGCTACTTTGCCTCACTGATTAAGTTAATGGTTACTCAAACTTTCTGCATTATTCACGCATAAACATAGCTGGGTAGCAAGTTCATATCATGACAGTGTTGAAGTCTTTGCAAATTCTGGATGAACACTGAGCCTCTGGACGGAGATGGGCCTGATTCACCTTTTGTTCCGCAATGGTTTGTTGTTGTTGTTGTTGTTCCCATGAAGGACAGCGGATGCATTCCAGAGTATCGGAAACTCTGAGATATCAAATAAATGGTACCAATCAACTGACATTATGGCTGTAACTCACCAGGTGATCTGCAGGTGGGATGACACCAGGACTGGGATCCCAAAGGACAGATGGTGTTGGTGATGATCTGAGGATATCTAAAGAGAAGAAAGCTGATTATTTTAATCCAGACCATAGTCGTGGAGTGGCTAGCTGAAGTCGAGATTTGAGACCATCTGAAAACACCACCAAAGCATGAGTAAGTCATGGGAAGGCGAGGGGGATCTGGAGGTGTCCATAAACACCTGGGAGTGTTCATTGCTTCCTTTCAAGGGTTTAGGTTGCTGTTTCATGCGGCATGGAGCTGGCCTTAAGGTAAGAGGTGGAGGGGAACATTAGGGAGGTCAGAGAGGGCCCCATCCCAGAGATCAGAGGGTAGAGAACATATGGGAAGAATGACCATATCAGGACATTTTCCTGCTCCTTTTCTTTGCAATCAGGTGATGTAATGTCCCTGATTGGGACTCCTGCACATAACACACAGATTCCTGTCATCAATAAGGACAGTTTCCTGCAGTGCTCCATAATTCATACAGTGAAGCTGGAATTTTAATAGCTGAAACAAAGGAATGCTAAAAACATGTATTTCCTCCTGGCTCACAGGCAGTAGCCAGACATTTGGTGGCTTGTGCGGTGATGCAGAAAGCTCACTAGTACAACATCCAAGAAACCTCGATACGGAGAAAAGTGGATAAATTTACGCCGAGTTTTTATTGTCTCAAGTATTAATTCACATGGTCAAAATCCCCAGGACAAGTCCCCACTGGATTGACGTTCCGTGGGCCAAAGCTAACACACTGGTTTTTGTGAATACAGTTTTATTGGGACACAGAGATACTCACTTATTTACGCATTGTCTACATCTGAATTCCTGGTGCCACTGAAGAGCCGATGAGCGACACGGTCCAGGTTCTCACTATATGGCTCTTGAAAGAAAAAAAGCTCGTCAACCTGTGCCCTTAGCCATCAGGCTGAGAGAGAGCAGAGAGAATCTACAGGGAAAAGCAGGAGTGAGGAGGAAAACAATCACATCAAGAAACCACAGTCAGACCTTTTCAAATCCACAGTAGGACCGCGGAGAAAAGCTTGGTGATGAAGTCTGTGTCTCAGAGAAAGAAACAGAAAGGGAGGGTTGGGGACTGAACTGTGTTCTCCCAGATTCACATGTTGAAGCCTTACCCACTCCCGCGACTGTATTTGGAAGGAGATAGAGCCTCTAAGGAGGTGAATAAGTTAAAATGATGTCATAAGGGAGGGGCATTAATCCAACGTGACTGGAGCTTTTCTAAAAAGAGGAGGTTTTAACACACGCGGAGACCAGGGATGCGTCCACACAGATGAAAAGTATGTGAGGACACGGCAAGGAAGTGGCCACCTGCAAGCTGGGACAGAGGCTTCAGGAAAAAGCAAATCTTTTGAGGCTTTGATCTGGGACTTCTAGCTTCCAGAATTGTGAGAAAATAGATTTCTGTTGTGTCAGCCGCCACCCCCCCCAACCCTGCCCCCAGTCTGTGGTAGTTTGTTATAGGAACTCTAGCAAAGGAATACAGGGAAGAGTGGCAAAATTCTTCTCCAACAGCTTATCCTGGGGGCGGGGGGTGGGTAGAAAGCTCGCTAGTGTGGGAGCCTCAGCTCGCTCAATAGATGAATTGACAGAACCACCCCTGCCACCCCGCTTCCCTGAACAGCATGCTTTCTCAGGGAAGTTGATTTCTCTTTCAAAGGAAATGCAAAGTGTGATGGAGGTTTCTATGCGGAATCAGTCTTGTATCCCTGAGATAAAGCAACGGTTCCAGGATGCATCATCACTTACCACATTTTGAGAGATTCAATTTTGAGGTATGTGAAAAAGTACTTTTACATTTATTTTCAGGAGAGGCATTGGCCTTTATTTCTCCTTTTGCTTGGTCTTTATCTGATTTTGGTACGACATCAGTGTTGGCACTCCTAAAAGCGTGCACGTGACGTCACTAATGCTTCCTCCTTAGATGTTTGATAGAATTCATCAAGTGTGTATTCCGGGAGCTTTTATTGTGGAAAGGTTTTTGTTACAACTGAATCTCCTTGCGTAGATATAGCGAGCGACATTCAGATGTTCTTTTTCTTTATGAGAGTTTTGGTAAGTTGTGTTCTCCAGGAATTTTGTCCATTGGATCTAAGTAACCGAAGTTACTGGCCTAAAGTGGTTCATAATATGCTTTTTGTGCTCTTTTAAATTTCTGTAGGCTCTGCAGTGTCCCCTTATGTTCCAGAAATTGGGCATTTCCACTGTCTCTCTATTGCCCTTATGTAGTCCCGCTAGACAGGTTTGTCTCTGAGGACAGGGACACAGGAAAGCCCAAGGCCCAGGGGGAATGGAAGGAGACCAGAGGGCTTGAAGCCTCTAGCAAATGCAGCGAGAATGAACATTAAACACTGCCCGACACTAAAGGTGTGTTTACCCCATTCCTATCACCTGACAAAACATGCCATGCTTTCGACAAACCATTATGGGGCATGTCTAAAGACAAGGACAAACAGTCTGAAGAGACAAGACTGGCATCTGAGCCAGACTCAGATATGACATAGATGTTGAAGTTAGCATACAGGGAATCTAAAGTGTCTCTGGTTAATATGGTAAGGGCTTGTGTTAGTTTCTAGAAACGCCACGAGAAAAATCCCACACATTGGTGGCTTAAATAACCGTACTTGATTTTCTCTGGGTTCTGGAGGCTGGAGTCCAAGATCAAGGAAGCAGCAGGGCTGGTTTTCTCAGAGGACTCTCTCTTTAATATGCAGACGGACACCTTCTTCACACAACTGTCCCCCTGTCCTCCTCCTGATGTCTCTGTGTGTCCACGTTTCCCCTACACATAAGAAAACCCATCAGACTGGATCAGGAACCAGCCATATGATCTCGTTAGCCTGAATCACCTCTTTAAAAGGGTCTATCTACAAATATAGTCACATTCTACTCTACTGCCTGTTAGGGCTCCAGCATACGAATTTGGTGCGGGGGACACAAGTGAGCCTGTAGCAGGGCTTTGGCAAAAAAAAGTAAAAAGCATGCCCCGAATGGTACTCTAAGCAGAAAGACAGAACCTCTAAGAAAGAATCAAAAGGAATTTTAAGAAATAAAATTGTTGAAGAGCGCCTGGGTGGCTCAGGACATTAAGCACCTGACTTCGGCTCTAGTCATGATCGTGTGCCGTTTGGTAGTTTGAGCCCCCACATCAGGCTCTGCACTGACAGCTCAGAGCCTGGAGCCTGCTTCATGTTCTGTGTCTCCTTCTCTCCCTGCCTCTCCCCTGCTCTCTCGCGGTCACCCCAAAATAAATAAACATTAAACAACATTTTTAAAAAAACTTTAAAAAGAAATAAAAATGTTGTGACACAAAAGATAGGTATTCAGTAAGTGAACACAACCAAGGAAAGGATCGGCGAGGATAGGTCAATAGAAGAAACTACTTACACTGAAATGCAGAGAAAGAGAGAAAGAAAAACCAGAATAGCCACCATCAGTGGCATCATAGCATAAGACACAGCATATGATGCATCTTAGAAATCCGAAAGGTAAAGAAAAAGGCAGAAAACGTATTGGAAGGAATAATGACAAAGAAGACGCCAAGATTAATGACAGACACAGAACCACAGAGACAAGAAGTTCAGACAATGTCAAACACGGTAAATATCAAAAACTTACCTCAAGGAATATCATTTTCAAATTGCGGAAAACAAAAGACAAAGAGAAAATCTTGAAAGAAGTCAAAGGAAAATACAACACCCTGTCTACAGAGGAACAAAGATAAGAATGCTGGGGCCTTCTTGTCAGAGACGGTGCAAGAAGAGGGTGAGGCGACATATTTAAAACGTTGAAGAAAGGGGCGCCTGGGTGGCGCAGTCGGTGAAGCGTCCGACTTCAGCCAGGTCACGATCTCGCGGTCCGTGAGTTCGAGCCCCGCGTCGGGCTCTGGGCTGATGGCTCAGAGCCTGGAGCCTGTTTCTGATTCTGTGTCTCCCTCTCTCTCTGCCCGTCCCCCGTTCATGCTCTGTCTCTCTCTGTCCCAAAAAATAAATAAACGTTGAAAAATTAAAAAATAAAATAAAATAAAACGTTGAAGAAAAAGCCTATCAGTCTAGAATTCTATATTCACGGATACTATCCCTCAAAAGTGAACGAGAAAGGCTTGCTTAACCAAACAAAAAGTGAGGGGATTTGTTGTCAGCAGACCTGCCCTGTGGGAAATGTTAAAAGTTCTTCAGGGAGGAGGAAAATGATACAGGTCAGAAATTCAGACCTACATGAGGAACGGAAGCGCATCAGAGAGGAATAAATAATGACAGCATGCTTTGCATTTCGGATTGTTTTGAGTTTATTTTGAGAAAGACACAGAGAGCAAGTGGAGGAGGGGCAGAGAGAGAAGGAGAGAGAGAATCTGCAGGCAGATTTAGGTTGCTTAAAAACCTGTCTGTACACTCTCAACTCCTGAAAATTTTATGAGTATAGTTGAAATGCTAAGAGAGGAAGAAAAATCAAACGATATAAAATGCTTAGTTAAAACCAGGGGAGGCAGTGGGGCGCCTGGGTGGCTCAGTCTGTTGAGTGTCTGACTCTTGATCTTTGGCTCAGGTCTTGACCTCATGGTGCGTGAGATCCAGTCCTGCATTGGGCTCTTTGCTGACAGTATGCGTCTCTCTCCCTCTCTCTCTCTCGAAATAAATAAATAAGCTTCAAAAAACCAGAAGGGAAGGAGACAAAAAGACAGGGGAAAGAAACAAAGAACGAATACAAAGAATAGAAGACAGTTAGAAACATGGTAGTTACCAATCTAACTTTGTCAAAAATCACTTTAAGTGTCCAGTGGTCTAAATACATGAAATAAATGAGATGGATTCAAGCAAAACAACCCAATTCTACATTTTCTGCAAGAAATCTACTTTTTTTTTTAATGTTTATTTATTTTGAGAAAGAGAGAGAGAGTAGGGGAGGGGCAGAGAGGGGTCGAGAACAGAATCCCAAGCAGGCTCCACACCATCAGTGTGGAGCCCGATATGGTGCTCGAACTCACAAACCATGAGATCATGACTCCAGCTAGGCTGGAGATTAAGTGACACAAAATAATTGCAAAGCACCAGGAAGCGAGTATGTGATCAAGAAATCGATTGTAAACGTCCGGTTTTGGATACCTCCTTCCTGCCATTGAACTCCACGGTACGTGAATGATTCTTCAGCGCTTGCCTGAAGCGAGCGGGTCTCTGCCCGAGGCAACTTCCCGCTGGAATCCACGCAGGGGCAGCATGAGAGCCAGGAAACATGGCTGGAGAGCCACCAAGCTGTTGGGCCTTGAGTAAAGGAGCTCAACCAAGCAAGCCGCATCACACGGGGCTAGAACCACACGCAACACGTACGTGTCTTCCTGCAGATTGCCCGGAGGTGACTTATTTAGCGGAACAATTAGGCGTTATGCCCGCTCAGGGGCACCAGTTCTGAATCGACTCCCATCCTTCTGAGCTACAGCAATTCTTTCCTAGGAAAACAGGGCTTAGCAACTGCAGCGCAGAGAATTTCTGTGCTGACGTGCGCCCTCAGCAGGGTTTCTCTGAGCAGGGCACAGCCCGTTCAACATGCCTGTTCTTGACCCCAGCCTTCCTTTGTCAAGGTGGCACCCAAAGCATAAATGCAAATATTGCTTGGGGCCTGTGTGCTCCAACCTGATCTGCAAGTTACACACGATTTACTTTTAAGCATCACACCAATAAATTAGACTCCTGTTATAGCACTCCTTTGGAACAAAATGTCTATTATTTTTTCCAAATTATAAAAACTTATATATACATGCAAAATATGGCATTAAAATTGCACATAAAAGTATTAAAAAAAATAAAAAGTACCTATTAATACTCTATCTCTTAGAATTGATAGCCGGTATATATATCTCCAAAATTCAATAATATTATATACTGTATATTATATATATGTAATATATAGATAGATACTTTTAAAAATATGTGTATATCTATCTCTCTCTATATTTTTGTTGTGCTTATATTTTATCTCCATAAACATCATTAATGGCATCCAGGTTTTTGAAGGACACCCTAGTGAGTGTGGTTTCCGTGTACAAGTAAGGATTGAGTGGTTGTTTCTTGCTCTTCCTGGGCTTGATGACCTTGAAGAAGAAAGAGGTGAATAGAGGACACTTGAGTTGCAGCTGATTTTACCTTTCTCCTTGCACTGACGTGGTCTCCCAGCCACCAGCCACCTCCCCATGAGCACTCTATTGTCACTGCCATCTCACATGTGAGATTACTGAAGCTCATAGGGTTTAAGTCTTCCTCAAGACCACAAACTTAGTGAGAGAGCCCTTAAAACCCAGCCTTGATGACCTCTAAAACATGAGCATTTGGTGGGCATACAATGCTTCCAGCCCCAAAGTTGCAATTGTTACAAGGGCTGCAAGTTGTTCCGAAAACAATTCACAGTCCAATGATCTGGTTCTTTTCCTTTTTTGATTTTCCTTAGCTCGGTTTCTGCAAGTCTAAAGAGGAAGATGTGCTTGACGTGGCTCACAGATATTTTAATCATTCCACCCACAGGGATTTCCAGTAGCCACCTCCTACCTCTCTGTCAATAGGTGGCATTATATGAATTAGATTACTGAACGCCAGATGGTAACTCAGTGGCAAATTAACCTCAAAATACGAATGTTAGAGAAAGGCTTTCATTAGTGATATTGAAGGTAATCGATATAATATGAGATTGCTCACACGTGGTATAAAAATCAATGTAATGGCAATGCCCTTGAATTGTGTTGACTATAGTTGACACAGCTAAAGGATTCTGTCTGTTGGATGCAGACTGCAAGGACCCCAGAATCTTTTCTCTGAAATTTTGGCTTCTAGCAAATTCCTCCAACAAGGTGATGATAAGATCGCACCAAAGATTGGGGAGCTATTATTTCCTGATAACTGAAGATCAGAGGACAGAACTAATTTGAGCATTTGGTTAATGGGCAATATATAGTTAATGAATGTCCGTGAGTGTGGAAGTTTCTGTTCTGAGACTTTTTCTTTATAACCTGGGAGGACTGTCAACTAAATAATACCCTTGAGAATTCTGTCTGCCCCAGTAGCTCAGGCCACTTTTAATCTCAAGTAGAGCAGGACCCATCTCAGAACAATGAAGTTTCAATCATGTGGTCCTTTGACACCTCGGAGGGAAGTATTCGATAATGGGGGGGTGGGTGAGAGCGGAGGAGAAGGTGAGTGCATCTGAAAACGTGCTATTATTGCTGAGAAAACGGCAGAGTTAAGATTCTGTTTTCATTTTCATTTTTTTAATGTTTATTTCTTTTTGAGACGGAAGGAGACAGAGTGCAAGTGGGGGAGGGGCAGAGAGAGAGAGGGAGACACAGAATCCGAAGCAGGCTTCAGGCTCCGAGCCGTCGGCACAGAGCCCGACGCGGGGCTCGAACTCACGGACAGCGAGATCATGACCTGAGCCGAAGTCGGACCCTCCACCGACTGAGCCACCCAGGCGCCCCCGAAATGTTTTTTTACTTGACCACCAGACGTGAGGTTAGATAAAAAAAATTTTCTAATACTTAGGAAATTCTCAAACCTACGTTGAAATCTTTACATTCTTCTGGAGTGCATGACATGTGCTTGTATACCAGGCTCTGTAGAAAGACTAAAGCATTTCACAAGGTAGGTAACCGATTAGACTCCAGCCCTTCCTTCCTAGAAACGTTCATCACCAAATTTGCCTGAGCCTTTGATGAAGGCGGGGAGAGGGACCAGGAAAGCCTGGGATGCAGTCGTGTCCCCATGGTGGCACAGACCTAGGACACTTAGGGATGTGCTAAGGTGCCCTGTACCCTTGGAGTGCCCTTGTGACCCTGAGAAATGTTCTACTCCCTGTGTGTGTGTGTCCTCATGTTTCGTGAGGTGGGGCTAATACCATAGAATACGGTTCTATGTCCAGATGCGTGTTGTTTTTATCTTTTTATTATCATTGCATAATGCTTTTTTCCTCCCACTGTCCTGTCTCCTACCCAGGCCGCCACCACAGCCACCAAGCTTCCAGGCAAGAAAGCCAAAGCCTTCGTCTAACTATACTCCTGTTGTAAACGCCCCCCCGAGTGAATTTTAGAGGCTGCAACAGTCAAATGCTGTGTTCAGGCCTCAGTTTTAGGAGAATACAAGATGTCTACTCTCTGCCCAGGTAAGTGAAGTATTAGAGGCCACTGAGGGTTTCAGGTTTCTTAGCACAGTTGATTCCGGCTTCCCTTCCCCATCCTCGCACCCCCACCTCGCACTCGGCTGATTCCACATGAGGCTTGGTTTGGGCCTTGTTAGGATGCATCTAGAGCTGTCCTCAGTCCACTCGTTGTCCCATATTGACTCCTAACGTGCAGCCTCCCTGCTTCGTCAGGGTGTTGTCCAGGTCGGGAAGATGCGTCTCTATTTCAGCAGCCTCCACCTTGCCAGCTCCCTGCGCTCTCTCGCACTTCTGCCCTGCGCTCGACCCCCGGCAGCTGGAGGCCTCACTGGTCTCACCCCCAAGTGCGAGCCAGGACTCAGCCAGTGAATGCCCGCCCCCCCCCCCCCCATCACTCTCTTCTCTCTACGTTCCCGCTATTGAGATGCCATGAAAACTGATGTTTACCGTCCTGGGCAGTGCGGCTGCCAGGCTCTGCACGGACACCTGCTCCCTAGGCGCCGTCCGGAAACCCTCCCAGGGGAGACCCGGGCGACTGTGGAACCTGCCTGCGGAGTCTGCTTTCTGGCAGGGATCCTACCCTTGTGCTGCCTATTGTTCAAAGCCTGAAACTGTCATGTCCTGATTGCCTCATAGCACGGCCTATGGGGGGAGGCTACTCTGCTCTCTCCGGAAACGGAAGTCACCCGGTATGTTTCAAATACTGACTTTAGAGATTTCATCTCGTTAAGTGTTATTTCCCATCATTTGGAGTAGATTTCATTCTCTATTCGTGACTCTTTGCTCTTGACATGTCCCTCCATGGGTAACACGGTTCAGGAATCTGCACATTTGAGATATGACAATAGGAAAATACAGTTGAAGAATAAATCATGCGATGTACCAGTAAATCAGAGGATGGGACTAAATATTTCATAGCACTAAGGGTAGGGATCCTTCCTGAGAGTATTTGTACCTTTGCATAAACCCCCAATTGTGCTTCTTCCAGAGACCCCAGTTAAACAAATGCTCCCCTTTGGTGGGGGGGTTCATTGCAGAAAAGGGTTATTTTTGTGGACCGAATAAACCTTTTCCCAGGGCACAGGACTCACTGAGTTTTATATTGTTGTAGGACTAACGTACATAACCTGAGACTGACTCCAGTTAGGGCCTTGCCCTCTGGAAGTCACAGAAGGTAGCCCCCCATATTGGTGAGGTCCGGTGTACCCCATCCTGTGTGGCTCACAGTGCACAAGTCAACTGCCCCCATGCAGCTCACTCCTGGATGAAAGAGACCACATCTGGCACTTTGGCAGAAGATGCCTTTTGGAAAAGCAAATTTTAGGGGCGCCTGGGTGGCGCAGTCGGTTAAGCGTCCGACTTCAGCCAGGTCACGATCTCGCGGTCCAGGAGTTCGAGCCCTGCGTCAGGCTCTGGGCTGATGGCTCAGAGCCTGGAGCCTGTTTCCGATTCTGTGTCTCCCTCTCTCTCTGCCCCTTCCCCGTTCATGCTCTGTCTCTCTCTGTCCCAAAAATAAATAAACGTTGAAAAAAAAGTTAAAAAAAAAAAAAGAAAAAGCAAATTTTATTTTATTTTTTTTTGTCCTACAAATGTGTTAGACGCGAAATCTAATCTGTTTGGTAAGTGCATAAAAACATGTTAATCTAATGCTTTTTTGAAGGAAGTAATGAAATCTATCATGCGGATAGAAGGAACTCTTAATGTGCTGGACCACTTTCCACCGAGACTATTCTTCATTGATATTCTCCACTTTGACAATACAATTAACGCCACTCGATGGATTCAGAGGAGAGTTCTTCACTGCAATGTCCAGCTTGAAAGTTACACTGCATGGTTGCTCTTTGCATCCGTTCCTCTTGACGACCTTCAAGGAGAGATAAGAAAGACACGATGAGACCCTAAGGGTCTACAAGAGGGTCTCCTGTGTGGCCTACCCCCAGCCCCCTGCAGCCATTGTCTCCTGCTCCCTAGCATCCCCTGTCCTGTCTCAGAGGCTGCTCATTCTCTGTTTCCCAACTCCCCCAGTGCCATCTTCTCTCTCTTCATGCCCTGGCGCCCGAATCTTTCCTGGTGCCCCGCCTAAGTGTCCACCGGGGTGGGGAGGAGGAATCAGGAAAGAAAGGGTGGAGCTGGGGCTTGCAGTGCTGAATGCCGAGTCCTCAGGGAGCACAGAAGTGACGGGAAGCTTCCGCGGGTAAGTATGTTTCTCTGTGCAGTTGCTCTAGAGGAGAGGAACGTTGATGAGCGCATCCACAATTCCTACGTGGACTTTGTGAGTATGTGTGTATGTTCCTATGTGCATGGGAAAGAGTGTGGTGTCATATGGGTCAGGATGTGCGCTGTACCACAGTGTGGTACCTTTGTCTCTAAGATACAGTTAGTGATTCAAGATCTTGGGGCTCCATGGGTCCTCAGTGTCTGGTGTGAGTTCTGTTGACCCTCTTTCTCCTTACACTTCTCTGTGACGCGTATTAGACACACTTTCTGTTTTCCCCTTGACCCCTGTGCTCACTTGTTTTCCTTCTCAGGTGTGAAGTATTTCACCCCCAAGAATCAGTTCTTCTCAACTCTTCACCCTTATGTGTCTGGGCTTTTCAGTGAGCATGCCCGCGAATCTGACTCTGGAACCCAAGCACTGGGGCCAGTGTAGGAATGGCGGGTCGACCACAGACAGGCAGTGCCAATTAGGGCAAGGGCCTACCTTTCTCTGATGATGATCATCAGTATGTCTAGCAATGAAATGGGAATAATGACGGTGTCTGCATCCCTGCTTCAGTTCCCAGCACACAAGAAGCACTCAGAGTTTTCTTATTGGGCCGCCTGGGTGGCTCAGTCGGTTAAGTGTCCGACTTCGGCTCAGGTCACGATCTCACAGTTCGTGGGTCTGAGCCCCGCATCAGGTTCTGTGCTGATAGCTCAGAGCCTTGAGCCTGCTTTGGATTCTGTGTCCTCTCTCTGCCTCTCCCCCACTCATGCTCTGTCTCTCTCTCTCAAGAATAAACATTAAAAAATTTTTTAACAAAAGTTTTCTTATTATATCAATATACATGTTATCACCTTGAGATTTCTCACAAGCAGCATTGTTACACCCATGACTTTAAGAAAGATCTCTAACTGACAAATATTGCTGCTTCTGCTTCGGTATCCTTGTCCCTGAACCTCGCCTCTCTCCCTAATGCATCTGTCCAGGTGGTCACGACAATATGTTTTGCTAAACTCTCAAAGAGATCAAGCATTCTTCTGCTCCCCCAACAATTTTTCAGGTTGTCACCTATCTTCACAGGGATTTTTCCACTGGTTTCTGAAACAGCGCTATGCCACCTGCTCGGCCGACTCCTCCGTGTACCTTTCTGGCCTCCTCTTCCCACTGTGTTGACACCTGCTAGATTTTCCGCTTGTACAGAAGTCACGTTGTCTCTCACACTCGTGAGGAAACGCCTGAATCACTTCCTCTGCCTAGAGCGCTTTCCAACGTCCTCTTTGCTGAGAAAAACACTGCGACTGCAGTTTGATTTCCCTTTTCTGCCAGGCAGTGACATAACGTATATGTACGTTTTCGCTGAACCAGGCAGGGTCTTCCGTTCACCCCGTGAGGCAGAGACTTTGACCATTTCAGACGACCGATCAGGACAGATTGCCAACATCAGGCAAGCGGTGAGTGCTGGACCCAGGACTCAAAGCACGACTGTCCTATCCAAAGCCTTGCTCTCAGCCACCATGAGAAATTCCTTTCTTTCCCGCCTTCCTAATTTTTCCCAGTGTTTGCTTGTTTCACGTAAGTATCGTGTCCTTTTGAAATCTGTGTGAATGTCATTTCCTCAGAGCCTCTTGAAACTCCTCCACTTAGACATGAATGTCAGGTATGGTTCTGTTCTCCTCCCACCGGCTGCACCCCGTGTGTAAGAAGACAGGAGTCTGGTGCTCTCAAAACCCAGGCCAAACGATTTGCCTCCCGGGCAAACGAATGTTGTTCCACCAAGGTCTCACCTCCATGCAGCTGTACTTTCCACTTGTCAGTTTTAGCTTCTCCTTAATTTTTTTCAGATAAAAGCAGAAGAGTCGAACTGTGTCTCCTTCCGCACACTCGATGCCGTAGCATATTTCACTCCCCACGACCTCCATGGTTCCCGTATCGTCTTGTATTACATAGACTGTTGTCTTCTTGTTATCTTTTTTCTGTAACAGAAGTTGAACATCCCGTTTCTCTTTCGGCTTTGTTCAATGTTTTATTATTTATTTTTGAGAGAGAGAGAGACAGAGACAGAGCACAAGCAAGGGAGGATCAGAGAGAGAGAGGGTGACACAGAATCCGAAGCAGGCTCCGGGCTCTGAGCCGTCAGCACAGCGCCTGACACGGGGCTCGATCTCACGAACCGTGAGGTGGTGACCTGAGCCGAAGTCGGACGCTTAACCGACTGAGCCACCCAGCCGCCCCCAACATCCTGTTTCTGAAGACATCATAACATTGATATTTGAAGGAAGACCCCGGGGACACAGTGAATACAAGACATAAAAAAGCAATTAGAGGAACAGATACACATACAGCTTCGGCAAGGTCTTCTCCAAGAACTTTCGGCTTATGATCTTGCTTTGATAGTTTCCCTTTTCTTGTTCTAGATATTTTCTATCTGGCAGTCCTAGAACAATGAATTTTCTTCCTATTTCCTACTGCTTCACCACCAGGGAAGCTTTGATTCCTTCAAACACTGGAATCAGAGGAACCCGAGGGCTTTCATGGACTCCTTTACCTCCTGTCGTTCTGCAGAATGGAATGGACATGACTGCAAGTCTTGATTCAGTAGATTATACAGAACCAACAGAACAAGTAAGGTTCCAGTAACTCACTCTTCTCCAAGTCTTATCTCCACTGACCTGGATCTTGCAGTTCACAAACGACAGTCTCACTTCCTTAAGTTGTAACTCATCCATTCTAGAAATGCATTTCTCTTAAAGACAGAGTTGGAGGGTAATGTAGGTAACTTAAGGGGCTCTCCCAGAAGACGGATGTGTAAGATTATGAAGCAGTCAATCCTACAAGATGCCAGGTAAGTTCATGAAAGTTTGTGAATTCTGGGGAGACCTGAACACATCATACTAACTATTAACCTGAATTTGGACGTGCCGTACAAGTAAACTTCTCTGACACACGCACCCCCTTTTGGGGGATATAATGGAGTTGGACTGCCGTGTTTTCACCATATCTTGCGATGTCAAACCTTAGTCTTCAACGAACTGTTTAAATAACGTGTTAAATAAATAAGCTAGAGGAGACAGCCTTGCCCATGTCTATCGTTTGCCTACGTGGTAAAGGTATTCATATTCAGGAGGACATGAGCCGATATATTTATTACTTTGATTATGTGTCCCAACCAGAATGAATCTTTGGGAGGCTGATGGATTATTCAAAGATTTAAAAAAAGAGAAAGATAGATTTATACAGTTTTGGAGGAGCTCAGAGATAAGCACATGCATACTGATTCATGCCCTGATAACAGAGGCTGAAAATAATCCTGACCGGGGACACGACAAGATTTCTGGTGACACTTTTTCAAAGAACTTGCATGAAGGTATCTTGAGTACAAGACTACCAGGTCACTAGTCCCATTTCCTGTCACGTGGCTCTCTTGACCACCTACCCGTGGTCAAGAGACAGGCCTGAGAACTGGGCTCACCCGTCAGTCAGCACACACAGAACCCGGCGATCAAAAACAGTTAATTTCAGGTGTGGGTGGAGAACATGAAAACGAATGTGAAGAGATTACCTTCTGCAGGAGAAACAATCCAGACACGATTGTTGGAAGATTACCCGGATCTTCCTGGCAAAGATCTCTGATCTTGGGAGGGGTTTTTGCTCTTTTCCAGATGTCGTTTGGGACCACGATCCTCCGGTCATCAGGAGCTTTCTGCACAACCGACCTTTCGTTTATCTCCAGGACATTTTTGTATCGAACGTATCCTGACATGGTAATGACATTCTTTTGTTTGAATTCCTTTTTCAGCTTGATGTTTAAAACCTTCACTTGGAAAACTTGATTGGAAGTAGCCACCGTAGCAAGAAACACTTTTTTTTTCCTCTGCCCTGGGAATTCATACTCAATTGGATCTGTTGCCTTCAGTACCACCACTGTTATGGGGTCCTTTTGAAGGGTAGGCCTCCTAGGAGCCACCTGATTTGGGGCTTGCATAGCTGGGTTCTGTGTTGGACAGAAATAGGAGAACAAAGGTAGAAGTTTGAGCATGGAATACCAGGTCATTTACTCGTGAGTGACACTTCGCTTATGACACCGGGGCCACAACAACCCTCGAAGATCGTTGGAGCTGGGGCCAGGCTCGAAAGGAGTCGCCTAACAGAAAGGAAAGGCTAATGAACTGAGAGCTTAGGTAGTAAAAGTGTAAGGCAGCAGACTGGGATGAGAGTCCAAACACCCTCAGTTGAACAGAAGAGCCTTTCCGAATTTAAGCACGATCCTGAGCCCGAGACATGCACAGAACTGTGGATGATAAGAGCATCGGCCTGAGCTAATGAGGGACAGATTCAAATATTTCTTTGACAGAGCAGATTCAGAACGAGCAAATAGAAAATGAATGTCAGGCATGTCTGGGCACAGCTCAGACTGCCAATGTGCACATGCCGTCAGTGGGAAAAAAGAAAAAAATTGACATGTAGCGTGAAAAGGAGAAAACGTTTGAGGAAATAATGAGATAAACTTCTTGGAATGAAAGTAACATGAACATCTTCAGAGTGACTGGCCAAAAGAATGCCAAAAAGGAGAGTAAAGGAAAAACCCGTGTCAGGCAGGACGTAATGTTGAGACCCCGGAAAATACCTAAAACAGCCAGGAAAGTTTGATTCCCAGAGAAAAAGTACAGATCACTTAACAAAGTTGCAGAACCAGATTCTCAACAGCAAAACTACACTGCAGGACCTTTGTACAGCATTCTACCCAAATTCCATATCTGCGGTTTGGAAATCCCCCAAAAAAGGGAATCCAAAAGGGGTGTGTGTGTGTGTGTGTGTGTGTGTGTGTGTGCGCGTGCGCGTGTGCGCATGCGTGTTAGTTAGGTGACAAAACTTATTAGGAAAATATCTGATATGAGGTCTCAGGAGCCTATGTATATATTTTTTAAAAATCCACATGAGTGTGAGGGCACATACATCTTGCTACATAAACATGACTGCATGTGAGCTGAGAGACAGGACTCAGATCTTCCTAGATCGTCAGTATAGTACATGATAGATAGTGTGTGCATTTGTTAACCGTTCCTAGGTCACTCAAATTCTGAATTCCACAACATATGTCAACCCAAAGGCCTCAGAGCGAGGTTGTGAACAGGTATTGAAGGGAAAAACTAATTTTGAGACAAGAATTTTGTAGCAAACTGAAAATGGCATTTAAATGTGATGTCCTATAGGTGAATCTCTGATATTGACCAACATGATGAACAGTCAGAAGATTTAGCAACACAAAGATACCTATCAAGCACTCTTTTGGAGATAATATTCCCCAAGAGATTAAAGGAGGTTAACATAAAAACACGCTGCAGACTAAAAAGGAAGTGAGGACAAGACCTCGGTTGAGTCTTTCAAAGTTGTAAAAAATCAATAAAGCCCCAACGGAAGAGAAAGAAAACAGAAAGTAGGTCAACACAGTGGGGTGAATAGAGGAAGGAGAGATGGTATCTGTTCACTGAGCTGCTTGCCCGGGAAGAGGAGTCAGAGACATTAACTTAAAACTATTGTTGAGGGGCGCCGGGGGGCTCAGTCCGCTGAGCATCCGACTTGGGCTCAGGTCATGATCCCATGATCTCGCAGTCTGTGAGTTCGAGCCCCGTGTCGGGCTCTGTGCTGACAGCTCAGAGCCTGGAGCTGCTTCGGATTCTGTGTCTCCCTCTCTCTCTGCCCCTCCCCCACTCATTCTCTCTCCCTCCCTCCCTCTCTCTCTCTCTCTCTCTCAAAGGCAAATAAACACTAAAAAAAAAAACAAAAAAAACCTGTTGGTGAAGAAGACAGCAAGACAACACAGAATAAGCACTCCAGAAAAGTGCTCTGAATTAATCAAAATGGAGTATTTCACCGAATGGACATAAAGTGATAAACCCATTAAAAGACAAGATTTCAATGTTCAAGTAGCTTTATTATTTTTTTTTATTTTTTTAAATTTATTTTTCAATATATGAAGTTTATTGTCAAATTGGTTTCCATACAACACCCAGTGCTCATCCCAAAAGGTGCCCTCCTCAATACCCATCACCCCTCCCCCTCCCCCCCCCCCCCCCCCCCCCCATCAACCCTCAGTTTGTTCTCAGTTTTTAAGGGTCTCTTATGCTTTGGCTCTCTTCCACTCTAACCTCTTTTCAAGTAGCTTTATTTTTTTTTTTTAATTTTTTTTTTCAACGTTTATTTATTTTTGGGACAGAGAGAGACACAGCATGAACGGGGGAGGGGCAGAGAGAGAGGGAGACACAGAATCGGAAACAGGCTCCAGGCTCTGAGCCATCAGCCCAGAGCCCGACGTGGGGCTCGAACTCACAGACCGCGAGATCGTGACCTGGCTGAAGTCGGACGCTTAACCGACTGCGCCACCCAGGCGCCCCTTTTCAAGTAGCTTTAGATGGTCCTTAAGTCAAAGACTAATCTGAACTGAGCTTTGCTGCCCAATGATAAAAGTTTTCAATTCCAGACAGATGCAACAGTTTAATTACATATTTGCCTAATAGTTATAGGTATATGTTATTTATTATTAGTTTATATTATCCTCATTATTATGAATAGTGTTATGACACAAGCACGTTCCCCTCTCTCTCACTGTACATTCATATATGTGTTAACAGCTGAGAGAACCACAGGGAAAAATGGACAAAATCATGATTATACGTTGGTGCTCCCCTATGTCAACTACTGAAAAAAGCAAGAAAAAAAACCACTTAGAAAAGTTGACCATCACTGTTCAACTTAAGTAAAAGCTTGATGTAATATTTAGAAATTTCTGAAACCAATATTTGAAACATAACATTTCTCTCAAAAGCACACGACATGTTTGAGTACCAGGCTCTACAGAAGGACAAGCATTCCAAAGTGTGGCTCCAGATTTGTCTCCAGCCACCTCTTTTCTACAAACTGCACTACCCCATTTGCCTGAGCCTTGGAGGGAGGCTCGGAGGGGGTCCTGGGGGACCCGGATGCAGCCCCGCCCCTAGAAGTGGCAGGGGACTAGGACAGGTGGGAAAGTGCTAAGGTGCCTTGTACCCCTGTGAGTGCCCTTGTGAACCCGATCGATGCTCTATTCCGTGTGTGCGTGTGTGTGTGTGTGTTTGTTCCCAGGTTTTTTTGAAACATATCC
Organism: Leopardus geoffroyi; assembly: GCF_018350155.1. NCBI lineage: Eukaryota > Metazoa > Chordata > Mammalia > Carnivora > Felidae > Leopardus > Leopardus geoffroyi. The sequence goes on along the minus strand of NC_059338.1, from coordinate 3,887,590 downwards.
AGACATGGTTTCTATTGAGTATCATCGCATACTACTTTTTTTCCCCACCCTGTCCTGTGTCCTGTCTCCTCTACCCCGGACCCCACCGCAGCCGCGAAGCTTCCAGGCAAGAAAGCCAAGGCCGTCTTCTAAATAGTTACTCCTGTTAGAAACACCCGCAGCATGAATTTTAGAATCTACAACAGTCAACATGCATTTCCCTTCTTTCAGGCCTCAGTCAGATGGAACGAAAGATGTCTGGCATCTTCCCCTGGCAGAGAAGGCTTAGAAGGAGCCACTATGGTTTTCAGTCTTCAGAACACAGCTGATGGCAACCCCCCTCCCCTGCGCGCTACACACAAGGCTCAGACACTCACCCTTCCCCCGTACCTCGTGGTATCATCGAGCTGCCCAGATGTCCCCCACAGAAGTCCTGGCCAGACTCACCTCACTGACGACTCGCCACAGTCGTCCAGCTATGGAGATTTTCTTCCGAAATACAGCGATCGATGTAGGTTTGGTTTGAGTAGGAAGATATCACAGCAAAGCTCTCACAAACTGAACTGCAGGATTCTGCAATCTGAAATGCTCTAAAAAAATGGAATCCTTCCAAGACAACTTGGGAAATTGCCATTGGTAAACGTCACACAAGAGCTAAAGCCTGGAGCCCGCCCAGTGTTAGGAAACTTTTCCTGAGGCTCCTCCCATCCATGCCTTTAGCTTTGTCTTTTCTTTGTGAGAGAATGTGAGTCAGAGAAGCTTTCTCTTAAACATTTCAGTGACCATGAAAAGAGCTAAATTATCACGTTTTTATTTTATTTTATTTTATTTTGTAAGAATGTCTGAAAGGAGTTTCAACTTAGAACTTTCTTATCCCAGCGGACTTTACTGTTGGTCAGTGGACCCTGGAGCCCCTTCAGTGAGGCTCAACTATCAAAGAGGAGAAGTGAGTCACCTACCCACAACTTCCTGTTTTCCTGCTTACATGGCACTCGATGGGAGGGAGGAGATCTTAGGGAAATTATTTCCAAATAAACCTAAGTGACTAACAGGTTCATATCCTTGCTGCAATGAATCATCAAATCCCGGCAGATCAGGAAGATTCTAGAAGAGAGGAGGGCCTACTAAAAAGGTTGTCTGCAGTGTTGTGATCTGTATAGGACTGCGGGTACAATTTGGAGAATTGTAACCCTGAGAGGTCAACTAGATGGAACCAGGCAGCATCCTTGTATGGAGATTACACACCATCTGACTTGCAGGAAGGCAGAGTCAGTGAAATGTAAAGGGGTCCCAAAAGCAGGGCACGTGAAGGGAGGGAGAAGAAAGCTGATGGAGACAATTGAGGCAATTGGAACTAGGTTTGTGGAGGGGAGAGTTGTAGTCTGTGTCTGAAAAACATCTGCAATCAATGAGTGAGGCAGGGATGCAGGGTGGGGGCTGGCAGGAGTCCCCAAGGCTCTAGTGGGTTGTCACAATTCTTTATTCCAGACTTAAGTGCTGCTTATATGGATGCATTGAGCTCTCTTCACATTAAGAGTGGAGGGACTTCAGGGAGACCAGAGGGTCCCCGACCAGAGACCAGGAGGCAGAGGACAGGAATATGGACGACTCAGGACATTTTCTTCCTGTTGAACTGGAAACTACCTTATGTGGAGCGATGCCCTCTGATGCTTCCCCCTCAGAGAACACACACGTTACTGGCCCACACAACGGGGAGTCAGGACAATGCTCCGACATGCATGTGTGCGCTTAGGGTCGTAGAAGATGAACCAGAGCGACCAAAAACAAATGTGCCTTTTCCCTGACTCTTAATCAGTGGTCAAACATCAGCGACCGGGGCCGTTACAGAGATAGATACAAGGCGATCGATCTGGCCCTCCACCCACTAAAAGATCAGTGTTCCCTAATTCGCAAAGCTTCATCAATGTAATGATAAGAGCCACCTGGGAACGGAGAGAACATTCAACATGGGGGAAAAGCCTGGAAAACGCTTGTGGACCCGCTGTCATCTCTAGTTCTGGTCTCACGTACTATTTTAGAAGATCGCTGAAAACCCCCAGTCAAGAGTCACCACCAGGTTGATGTGCTAAGTAGGTCTCGCTGTTAGGAGATGCTTCCTACGGAGAGGAGCTCAAGCAGACACAAGAGCACCCGCCCCAAGAAATCACAGGAAGGTCCTTAAAATTCCATATTCAATCTTGGGTTAAAGGTATAGGGTAAGTGCTGTCCCTCAGAGAAGAATATGGGAGGGGACGATGGGCTGGATGTAGTCCAACCACCTCCTACTCTTCGGGGCCAGAATAAACCCTATTACTGTGTGAGCCTGAGCGGGCCAACGTGATTCACCCATTTACCAAGTCGTCAGTCACCTGAATTTATATTCTATAAGAACCTACCCTTGCCTGTATTAAAGTTATGTATGGTTTTTGTTTATTTTACTGTTCGTTTGCTCTTCTTTTTTGTCTGTGTAGCTGCATTTTACAATATACAAAATCAATTCATGTATCGACCTCTTCTTATAGCTCTGTTATTTCTTTTTTTTTTTTATATATAATATTTTTTTTTTCAACGTTTATTTATTTTTGGGACAGAGAGAGACAGAGCATGAACGGGGGAGGGGCAGAGAGAGAGGGAGACACAAAATCGGAAACAGGCTCCAGGCTCTGAGCCATCAGCCCAGAGCCCGACGCGGGGCTCGAACTCACGGACCGCGAGATCGTGACCTGGCTGAAGTCGGACGCTTAACCGACTGCGCCACCCAGGCGCCCCTCTGTTACTTCTAAATACCATTTATTGTTTGCTTTGCTCCATTTTTTTCCTAGTGGTAGGAGACATAAATTTATATGAATTATATTAGTACTCTCCTCTTTTAAAATTTTTTTTTTCAACGTTTATTTATTTTTGGGACAGAGAGAGACAGAGCATGAACGGGGGAGGGGCAGAGAGAGAGGGAGACACAGAATCGGAAACAGGCTCCAGGCTCTGAGCCATCAGCCCAGAGCCTGACGCGGGGCTCGAACTCCCGGACCGCGAGATCGTGACCTGGCTGAAGTCGACGCTTAACCGACTGCGCCACCCAGGCGCCCCAGTACTCTCCTCTTTTAAATGAAAACACTTAAAGTAACATTCTTTTCTGGTCAGGACTACTTTTGCTTTGTTCCCTATGTCCTATGGAGTCTGGTCGTATTGCCCCTCGTGATCCTTGGCATGTATTAAGAAATGGCTTATTTTAAAATTTGTTATGTCATGGGGCGCCTGGGTGGCGTAGTTGGTTAGGCGTCCGACTTCAGCCAGGTCACGATCTCGCGGTCTGTGAGTTCGAGCCCCACGTCGGGCTCTGGGCTGATGGCTCAGAGCCTGGAGCCTGTTTCCGATTCTGTGTCTCCCTCTCTCTCTGCCCCTCCCCCATTCATGCTCTGTCTCTCTGTCCCAAAAAATAAATAAACGTTGAAAAAAAAAATTTAAAATTTGTTATGTCATTTGAACAAAGTTGTACCTTTTCTAGATATCTTATTGTTAACTTCCAATTGGGGTGGTCATTAAAGACACTGTAAGTTTTCAGATGTGAATTTTACTGAGGCCAACTTAAGTCCCTGCATGTACTTACTTTGGTGAGCATTCCATGTACACTTAAAGAGACGATGTGGAGAATTCAGTTGTTTTTTACGGCGTCCTCTAAATGAAAATTAGATCACACTGGTTGAATTTGGGGCTACATTTTGCAGTATGTTCCTGGTGTTTTTCTTCTTCTTCCATCACATATTGCATTGGAGGCTTAAATACCTATCCGTGATTGTCGATTTATCTTGGACCACATCAGTGCTGTTAGGTTTTATTTTGCAATGTGAAGGTTTCATTAAATGGGTTGCTAACATTGTTACGCCTTTCGGAAGAGTTCGCCAAGCTCTTTCCCGAGCTTCTCTTCTTACCACACCTGTAACCAGCTTTCTCTGTCTTGCGTCAGAGTTTGGCTCAGGCTTTATTTAGGTGGATTTGCATGAATCTTACCATGTTTCCCTCGTCCTTCTGATGCGTTAGAACTCAAAGTCTGAGTCAAGTCAGGGATCCGTTTTGGGCTTTGCTAGTGTGTGTTTCATACCAGTCCCTTTTCTGGTAGTTGGGCCTTCTTTCTAGGATTCAGTCTTGCTGGTGTCAAGCTGGATGGCAATGGCAGTGAGCTTACATCTCTACCTAAGCAATCGGCACAGGCCCCAGCACTGTGTGCTCTCTTGCCCCTCTGTTGTTTTTCAGCCTTGTTGAGATAGAATTGACATATAACACTGGGTACCTTTAGGGCATGTGTGTTGATTTGTTACCCTTATATGTCGCAAAGAGCAAGATTTCCTTCTTTCTTATGGTTGATTAAACTTCTATTGTGTATTTACATCGCGTTTTCTTCATCCATGCATCCCTTGATGGACACTTAAGTTGTTTCATATCTTGGGTACTGTGACTGGGTCTGCATTCACATGGAGATACAAGCATAGCCCTTTGATATCCTGTTAATACTTTCGGACGTACACCCAAAAGTGGGATTGCTGGATCATACCGTAATTCTATTTTTAATTTTTTGAGGAATTTCCAATCTGTTTTCCAAAATGGATCACCTGTTTGCATTCCCGCCAACAGTGCATGAGGGTTCTCTTCTTTTCCACATCTTCACCAGCTTTGGTTATCTCTTGCATTTTTAAAGAAAATTCTCTGTATTTATTTTGAGAGAGAGAGAGAGAGAGAGCGAGAGCACACTAGCAGGGGAAGGGGCAGACAGAGGGAGACGGAGGGAGTGGGAGAATCCCACGTGGGCTTCACACTGTCAGTGTAGACAAGCCTGACGTGGGGCTTGATCTCAATCTTGACCTGAGCCGAAATCAAAAGATACGTGCTTAAGGGAATGAACCACCCAGGCCCCCTTGTTTGTTGATCATAGCCATTCTAACAGGTGTGAGGTGATATCTCACTGTGGTTTTGATTTGCATCTTCCTGAGGATGACTGATGTTGGGCACCTTTTCATATACCTGTTGGCCATTTGTATGTCTTCCTTGGAAACAGGTTAGTTCCTCTGCCTGTTTTTTTTTTTTTTTTTTAATTTTTTTTTTCAACGTTTTTATTCATTTTTGGGACAGAGAGAGACAGAGCATGAACGGGGGAGGGGCAGAGAGAGAGGGAGACACAGAATTGGAAACAGGCTCCAGGCTCTGAGCCATCAGCCCAGAGCCTGATGCGGGGCTCGAACTCACGGACTGCGAGATCGTGACCTGGCTGAAGTCGGACGCCTAACCGACTGCGCCACCCAGGCGCCCCATGTTGTTTTTTTTTTTTTTTTTTTAATTGGATGGTCTATCGCGGGGTTTTTGTTTTTGTATTGCTGTTGATTTGTATGAGTCTGCATACATTTTGGATACCAATTCCTCATCAGACATACGGCTTCAAATATTTCCTCCAATCCCCTAGGTTACTTTTTCGTTACGTTGATTGTTTCTTTTGCTGTGTTTTCATTGGAGACAGTCCCGCTTACTGAGTTTCTGCTTTTGCCGCATATTCTTTGGTGTCATATCAAAAATTATTAAGGGTCTCGGGGCGCCTGGGTGGCGCAGTCGGTTAAGCGTCCGACTTCAGCCAGGTCACGATCTCACGGTCCGTGAGTTCGAGCCCCGCGTCGGGCTCTGGGCTGATGGCTCAGAGCCTGGAGCCTGTTTCCGATTCTGTGTCTCCCTCTCTCTCTGCCCCTCCCCCGTTCATGCTCTGTCTCTCTCTGTCCCAAAAATAAATAAACGTTGAAAAAAAAAATTATTAAGGGTCTCTTCTGAGTTTTCACCTTGGATTTTCATGGTTTCAGGTCTCTTGTTTAAGTCGATACTCCTTTTCAAGTTCTTTTTTTTTTTTTTTTGAGTGGAGTAAGGAGTCTAGTTTCATTCTTCTGCATGTGGTGATCCAGTTTTCCCACAGCTGGGGTTTTTTTTTCTTTTTTTACTTGTGAAGTTTTATTTTTCTTTATTTTTCTTTTTTTTTCCTTTGTGACCTTATGGCAGATAAAGATTTCTTTTCTTTTTTTTTAAATATGAGATTTATTGTCAAATTGGTTTCCATACAACACCCAGTGCTCATCCCAACAGGTGCAGCCCTCAATACCCATCACCCACCCTACAGCTGTTTATTGAAAAGACTACCCTTTCTCCAATCAGACAAGGTACCCTTGCCTCTCTTGCCAAATATTCGGTAACAGGGGTTTATTATTGGGTCTTGATTCTGTTCCATTGATTTCTGTGTCTATTTTTATGCCAGTCCCATACTATTTTGGTTACTACAGTGTTGTAGTATAGTTTGATCAGGAAGTGTGATACCTCCAGCTTTGTTCTCCCACTTCAAGATTACTTTGGCTATTTGGGGTCTTTGTGGTTCCATTAAAAAAATGAGGGTTTCAAAAATTTTATCTGTGTGAAAACACCATTGTAATGTTGATAGGAATCTATAAATCGCCTTGGGTAGTATGGACACACTAAAACTATCGATTCTCCTGCTCCATGAACACTGAGTGTCTTCCCATTGACCTGTGTCTTCAATTTCTTTCACCAAAGCCACAATCATGTACAGGTCTTTCACCTTCTTGATTACATTTATTCCTAAATATTTTGGTATTGGATACTATTTGAATGGGATTGTTTTATTTCTCATTTAGATAGTTTCTCATTTAGATAGATTGAGAAATGTGACTAATTTCTGTGTTAATATTGTAACCTGCGATCTTACTGAATTCCTTGATTAGTTCTAATAAGTTTTTGGTGAAGTTTTTAGGATTTTTCTCTAGAAGACCATATCCTTTGCAAAAAAGACAAGTTTACTTCTTTCGTTCTGATTTGCACGTCTTTTATTTCTTTGTCTTGCCCGCTCACTCTGGCTGGGAGTCCCAGGACTGTATGAATAAAAGTGGACACCCTTGTCCTGTCCTTATCTTAGAAAAAGGTTTTCAACTTTTGACCAGTGAGTGTTTGTTACAGGATACAAACTTGTGGGTTGAAGACAAATAAGTTCCGGGATCTAATGCACAGCATGGCCACTGTAGTTAATAGTACTGCGTTGTACACTTGAGAGTCGCTAAGAGAGTAAATATTTAATGTTATCAACACGCACACACACACACACACACACACACACAGAATTATGGGAGGTGATGGATGGAGGAGTTAACTAATCTTATTTTGGTAATAAATTCCCACTATACACATGTATCAAATACTTGTATCAAACACTTCAAAATTACATAATGCTGGGGCACCTGGGTGGCTCAGTCGGTTGAGCGTCCGACTTCAGCTCAGGTCACGATCTCACGGTTTGTGGGTTCGAGCCCCACGTCGGGCTCTGTGCTGACAGCTCAGAGCCTGGAGCCTGCTTGGGATTCTGTGTCTCCCTCTCTCTGCCCCTCCCCCACGCACGCTCTGTCTCTCTCTCTGTCAAAAACAAACATTAGAAAATTTTAAAATTAAATAATGTCATATAGCAATTATATCCAGAGGGAAGTGGAAACTCCTCCCCACAATTCAGACTCATTTCTTTTTTGTGATTCCGCATGAGGCTTGGTTTGGGCCTTGTTAGGATGCGTCTAGAGCTGTCCTCAGTCCACTCGTTGTCCCATATTGACTCCTAACGTGCAGCCTCCCTGCTTCGTCAGGGTGTTGTCCAGGTCGGGAAGATGCGTCTCTATTTCAGCAGCCTCCACCTTGCCAGCTCCCTGCGCTCTCTCGCACTTCTGCCCTGCGCTCGACCCCCGGCAGCTGGAGGCCTCACTGGTCTCACCCCCAAGTGCGAGCCAGGACTCAGCCAGTGAATGCCCGCCCCCCCCCCCCCATCACTCTCTTCTCTCTACGTTCCCGCTATTGAGATGCCATGAAAACTGATGTTTACCGTCCTGGGCAGTGCGGCTGCCAGGCTCTGCACGGACACCTGCTCCCTAGGCGCCGTCCGGAAACCCTCCCAGGGGAGACCCGGGCGACTGTGGAACCTGCCTGCGGAGTCTGCTTTCTGGCAGGGATCCTACCCTTGTGCTGCCTATTGTTCAAAGCCTGAAACTGTCATGTCCTGATTGCCTCATAGCACGGCCTATGGGGGGAGGCTACTCTGCTCTCTCCGGAAACGGAAGTCACCCGGTATGTTTCAAATACTGACTTTAGAGATTTCATCTCGTTAAGTGTTATTTCCCATCATTTGGAGTAGATTTCATTCTCTATTCGTGACTCTTTGCTCTTGACATGTCCCTCCGTGGGTAACACGGTTCAGGAATCTGCACATTTGAGATATGACAATAGGAAAATACAGTTGAAGAATAAATCATGCGATGTACCAGTAAATCAGAGGATGGGACTAAATATTTCATAGCACTAAGGGTAGGGATCCTTCCTGAGAGTATTTGTACCTTTGCACAAACCCCCAATTGTGCTTCCTCCAGAGACCCCAGTTAAACAAATGCTCCCCTTTGGTGGGGGGGGGGGTTCATTGCAGAAAAGGGTTATTTTTGTGGACCGAATAAACCTTTTCCCAGGGCACAGGACCCACTGAGTTTTATATTGTTGTAGGACTAACGTACATAATCTGAGACTGACTCCAGTTAGGGCCTTGCCCTCTGGAAGTCACAGAAGGTAGCCCCCCATATTGGTGAGGTCCGGTGTACCCCATCCTGTGTGGCTCACAGTGCACAAGTCAACTGCCCTCTTGCTGACATATCTTTTTGAATTAGTGTTTTCATTTTCTCTGGGTAAATACTCAGCAGTAGAATGACTGGATCATATTGTATTTCTATTTTTATTTTTTTGAGGAAACCCCATATTGCTTTCCACAGTGGCTGCACCAATTTACATTCCCATCAACAGTGTACAGGGTTCCTTTTTCTCCACATCCTCAGCAACACTTGTTTTGTCTATAACATAGAATGTAAGAATATACAATGGAGAAAAGACCGCCTCTTCAACAAATGGTGTTGGGAAAACTGGACAGCTACATGAGAAAGAATGAAACTGGACCACTTCCTTATACCATACACAAAAATAAACTCAGAATGGATTAAAGATCCAAATGGGAGACGTGTAACCATAAAATTCTTAAAAATTATACAGGCAATCGTCTCTTGGACATTGGCCTTAACAACACATTTATGAATATGTCGCCTCAGAGAAGGGAAACAAAAATCCGATGAACTATTGGAACTACACCAAAACAAAAAGCTTCTGCAAAGTAAGGGAAATAATTGACAAAACAAAAAAGCAACCTACTAAATCGGAGAAGACATTTGCAAATGATTTATCCAATAAGGGGTTAATATACAAAATATATAAAGAACTCATACAGCGCAACACTAAAATGGCAAATAATCTGATTAAAAATTGGCAGAGAACCTAAATAGGCATTTTTCCAAAGGAGACATCCAGATGGCCAACAGACACATAAAAAGATGCTCAACATCATCAACCATCAGAGAAATGCAAATCAAAACCACAATGAGATATCACCTCACACCAGTCAGAATGGCTGGTTAAGTGATTTTTGACACACGTACCAAGACCTTTTGATTGATAAAGGACAGTTTTTGGTGTTAGTTTCTTCCCCAAAATGATGATGGGCCTGGGGCCCCTGGGCGGCTCAGTCGGTTAAGCGTCTGACCTCGGCTCAGGTCATGATCTTACGGTTCATGGGTTCAAGCCCCACATTGGGATCTGTACTCACAGCTCAGAGCCTGGAGCCTGCTTTGAATTCTGTGTCTCCCTCTCTTTCTGCCCCTCCCCTGTTCACACTCTGTCTCTCTGTCTCTCTCAAAAATAAGTAATAAACATTTAAAAAAAACTTGTAAAAATGACGTTGGGCAGTCAGGATATTCATATGCAAATGAATGAAATTGGACTTACACCATATACCAAAATTAACTCAAATGTATGAAAGAACTAGACATAAGGGATAAAATGGTAAAACACTCAGAAAATATTAGAGAAAAGGTTTATGACAGTGGACTTGGCAATGGTTTCCTCAATGTGGCACCCAGCGTACAGTCAAGAAAAGATAAACACAGAAATCTGACCACATCAAGTTGAAAAACTGTGCATCAAGCTACAAAATCTACAGAGCGAGGAGGAAACCTTTTCCTTTGGAATGACAGAAGCCATTTGCAAAATATATATATCTGCTAAGGGGTTAATATCTAGGCTATAAAAAACCCTTACAACTCAGAGAATAACAACCTGATGTAAAAATGAGCAAAGAACTTGAGTAGACTTTTTTTTTAAATGCTATACAAATGGCCAATAAGCATATGAGAAAATGCTCAATGGTAATCAATACTCATTATAGAAGAGTCATCGTGGAAACTGAAGTAAAACAAAACGAGATACCATACCACATCCGCCAAGATGGCTGCTCTCATACAGAAAAGAGCAAGTATCAGTGAGGATGTAGAGAAGTCAGAACGCTTGTTGTGCCACTGCTCGAAATGTAAAATGGTGCCATGGTTGTGAAAACAATATGGAGGACCCTCAAAAAATTACAAATAGCATTATCATGATCCGGGAATTCCACTCCTAGGCATATACCCACAAAGAAGTGAAAACCGTACCTCAAAGAAATATCTACACACCCATGTGTATTGCAGCCTTATTCACAACAACCAAAACATTGAAGCAATGTAAGTGGTCGTTAGTGGGTGAGTGAATACATAAAACGTGGTATATGATACAATGGAATATTATTTCACTTTAAAAAGGAAGGGAATTCTCATCACAATAAGTGCATTCTTTTGCCGTGGCTTTAATTTCTTAATTTTCATTTATTTTTTTTTTGAAAGAAAGAAAGAGAGAGAGTGCATGTACACAAGTGAGAGGCACAGAGGGAGAGAGGGAATCTTAAGGAAGCTCCTCGTTCAGCACAGAGCCCAATGTGGGGCTTGATCTCATGACCATGAGATCATGACCTGGGGTGAAATCAAGAATTGGACGCTTAACCAACTGAGCCACCCAGGTGCCCCAATAAGTGAATTCTTAACCCCTATCACCCATTTCATCCATTTCCTTCCTGACCTCCCCTCTGGCAACCACTGGTTGGTTGTTTATATTTAAGAGTCTGTTTTTTATTGTACATCTGAAACGCATATAACACTATATGTTAATTATACTTGAATTAAAATAAATGAATAAATGATTGAATAAATAATAAATAAATATGTTCATTTATAGCAAAAATAAAATAAAAGGAGGGAAATTCTGACACCTGCTGCAGCGTGGATAAACTTTGAGAACATTATGCTAAGTGAAGTAAGACAGTCACAAAAAGACAAATACTTACATGATTACACTTGTATGAGGTACCAAGAGTATTCAAATTCATGAGGAACGAAAGTCATATTTCTGGTGTTTGCCAGGGCCTGGGGGAGGGAGAATTGGGAAAATGTTGTTAGATGGGGACAGAGTTTCAGTTTTGCAAGATGAAAAGAGGTCTGGAGATTGGTCACATAACCATGGAAATGTTCTTAACACTACTGAACGGTATAGTTAACAATGGTTAAGATGGTACATTTTATGTTACATGTATTTTACCACAATTAAAGCAAAATAATTCTCAGATTCAAAGCTTCAGAAATTTTGCGTAACAAAGACCCATGCCAACAACTCATTGGCAAGAACTATTTAATAGAAAAGAATAAATCTACGAAATGTTGGAGGTCAGAAGGAGAGTAAGCATTAACAAATACCTTCATCAGCAGTCTTACAAATAAGTGAAGCCGGAATGAAAGAGAAGAAAACAGGAAGTATATCAACATAGTAACCGGAGGTCAGGAACCAGAGGATATGAGAGTGTCCTAAGGCATTTGTATTTGAGAGAAGATATATTAAAAAAATAAAATAAAATAAAAAGCAAAACAAACTTCTTTCCAGTAGATAAAAAAATTTTAAGGGGACTTGGCAAGAAGGGAGAAAAAGAAAGCAAATTGAAATAAACTAAGATGGCAGAATCAAATTAAAACATCGTCATATACCATATGTTTTCACTCTTATGTGGATCCTGAGAAACTTAACAGAAACCCATGGGGGAGGGGAAGGAAAAAAAAAGAGGTTAGAGTGGGAGAGAGCCAAAGCATAAGAGACCCTTAAAAACTGAGAACAAACTGAGGGTTGATGGGGGTGGGAGGGAGGGAGTGTAGGTGATGGGCATTGAAGAGGGCATCTTTTGGGATGAGCACTGGGTGTTGAGTGGAAACCAATTTGACAATAAAGTTCATATATTAAAAAAATAAATAAATAAAATAAAATAAAGCTAAACTTGGAAAATATAAAAAAATCGTCATAAATACATACATACGTGAACTGAAGTCAGCAGCTCAGAGACCAATGTTTTCCATTTGGATTAAAAAACAAATCCAGCTACACATCATTGACAAAATGCACATAAAGCATTAAGTCACTTCACAAAAACTTAGAAAAACTTATATTATTCAAGCCTTACCTTGAAGAAAGCCAGGTTAGTAGGGTAGCTTAAAATAAAGATTTACCAAAAAAAAAAAAAAAAATGTCAGTACAGGTAGTTTCACTACAGAAGGACAAATTATTCAACTCTCAAAATTAAATTATGTTCTAATATAATAAATAAATATATATATATAATTTATCACTTTACATTTATGGCAGCATTAATCAATTTGTTTCCTTTATTTTCACATATGCACACGTGGTGTATATACTTGTATAGGTATGCAAGCTATATATAAAAACATATGGTTGGGGCGCCTGGGTGGCACAGTCGGTTAAGCGTCCGACTTCAGCCAGATCACGATCTCGCGGTCCGTGAGTTCGAGCCCCGCGTCAGGCTCTGGGCTGATGGCTCAGAGCCTGGAGCCTGTTTCCGATTCTGTGTCTCCCTCTCTCTCTGCCCCTCCCCCGTTCATGCTCTGTCTCTTTCTGTCCCAAAAATAAATAAACGTTGAAAAAAAAACCAAAAAAACAAAAAAACATATGGTTGAAATCAAGAGAATGACAATGAGAAACTGACAAAATCACCATTAGAGGTAGAGATTTTATCATCTCTCAACTGTTGAAAGAGCAAATTAAAAAAAATAGTTGAGATTTAGATTTAGAAGATTTGACCAACACAATTAACAAGCTTAAGAAACTTTAACCTACAGGATTCTGAATCCCACACTTATAAACTCTTCTCAAGCCACATGAAATAATTCGAAAATATTCATCGTGTACCTGACCATACGAAGTCAACAGACACTTTTCTGAGGAAGACATCCAGATGGCCAACAGACGCATGAAAAGATGCTCAACATCTCTCATCATCAGGGAAATAGAAATCACAACCACAATAAGATACCACCTAACACCTGTCAGCGTGGCTAAAATTAACAACCCAGAAAACAACAGGGGTTGGTGAGGATGCGGACTGCTGGTGGGAATGCAAACTGGTGCAGCACTCTGGAAAACAGTATGGAGGTTCCTCAAAAAGCTAAAACTACAGCTACCTTACAATCCAACAATTGCACTATTGGTATTTACCAAAAGGATACAGAAATACTGATTCAAAGGGGCACGTGCACCCCAATGTTTATAGCAGCACCATCAACAACGGCCAAAGTATGGAAAGAGCCCAAGTGTCCATCAGCTGATGAATGGATAAAGAGGAGGTGTTATGTCTACACTATGGAATACTACTTAGCCATCAAAAAGAATGAAATCTGGCCCTTTGAAATGATGTGGATGGACCTAGAGTGCATCACACTAAGCAAAATAAGTGGGCGAGAGAAAGACAAATACCGTATGATTTCACTCATATGTAGAATCGAAGTACCCAAACAGATGAACATAGGGGAAAGGAAAAATAGGGAAGCAAACTAGAAGAGACTCTTAATGACAGAGAATAAACCGAGGGTTGATGGAGGGAGGTGGGGGAGGGAGTGGCAAGCAGGCGATGGGCATTAAGGAGGGCACTTGTGATGAGCCCTGGGTGTTACACGTCAGTGATGAATCATTAAATTTTACTCCTGAAACCAAAACTATCTGTATGTTAACTAACTTGGGTGTATATAGAATCTTGGAGACAACAAAAAAGGCAAAATATATACCAAAGCTAAGTGACTCATTTAAAACTCTCCCTTATCCATTGGCACCACTGAAAGTTGTCCGTGACTAAGTAAAGGAGTTTCAAAAGTGTTGAAATAATGCCTCTGGCCCTTGTCATAGAATAAACCTCGGAATAAATTAAACAGACTCGTGACGAAGAAAAGAAGCCCCGTTTTGGTGCAAGCTTGTTTGTGGAACTTAGAAAGTATCTCCTCATGCGTACTCTAAATTCCGGATAACACCACAGTGTTAATACCGCAGAATAGAGCTTTTACGTCCTGATTCTTCTTTTGCTTAATATTAGCTCATGATGATTTTCTCATGTTAATGTCCTGTCTTTTACACAGGTCCAACACCAGTCCCCAAGTTTCCTACTCATCCTCCGGTGGACAAAACAAAACTTTCCTCTAAATGCCCACGTACGTCAGTACACACGTGAGAATGAATTTTCAATTTGTTATAGACAAAACACATTTCCCTTTGTTCAGGCCTCAGGGGCGGTAGAATAAGGGATGTCTATTTTCCACCTACATAGGGGAAGGATTTGAATCCATTTGCACTTATCTGCATATTGTTGACACAGCCCTTATGCTCCCAGACAATCCTATGATTAATTCTCCACTGTGATCTTGTGGTTTCTGACTCTACCCCCTGGGGCTTTTCTGGAGAAATTTTCGCAGACCGCACCTCACTGGATGCATCCTCCACCCCAGTGCTCAGAAATGCAGATACCACCCTCTTGACTGAATGAATAAAATGTCAGAGAACCCCTGCAGAGCACCTTCAGGATGCCATCATCTCCGGAAGGGCGGAGAAAATGAAGCTTTCTGAGAGATAGCAAGGAAAAATGAAACCAGCCAGAAAAAACCTGGCAAAAAACCTGGTTGTTGACATCTGTTTCACACCGTGCTCACTTCTAAGGGGAAAGAAGTTACATATTCAGGGAGCGATTTTGAGGCTCCACACCTCAGGCTTGTAGATTTCTATCTCAGCAGCCAGAGAAATCGAAGTTTCCTGTCTGTAAATAGTAATTCTGCCACAAGGAGAAACAATAGCTAAGTAGTTCCTCTTTTGCTTTTTTGACCTAAAAATATCAGGGGCTGAAAGGATTTTGAACATTAGATTTTTCTTTTTCACCTCACTTACATGTGGGTCCTGAGAAACCCATAGGTCCTAGAATGAGACCCAGCCTATTGTCGGGGAAAGGCATGCCACCCAGCTACGTCCCCGTATGTTCCCGTTCAAGGACCAGCAGTGACAGGAGACACTGGTTGAGGCACCTATATCTACTAGTACTTGACTGCATCTTCTGGAAAGGGGGCGGGCCATCTGTGACATTGTTTTGGTTCAAATGGTACCTATGCATTCACCCGTTTTTAATAATTGGCAGACTGGAAACTTCAAAGACATAGAAGGTCATTATAAATAGAAGTTCTTACTCAAACATATCAAAGGAGTTTGGCACTAGCTGCCTCTTGACTAGGCTGCCTTATCGCAATGATTAAAATCTCGATCACACGCGCTTTCTGCATTCATCGTGAGTAAATACAATTTCTCTTTCCCAGGGAGCTTCTTGAAGTTTCGGGGGCCTGATGAACCCTTTGTTCTGTAGTGTTTTTTTTTCTGCGACACAGTGGATGCATTCTGGAGTACCATAAACCCTGACATGGCAAATAAATGGCACCAGCTCACAGACGGTATTGTGGCAAGCCCCCACCTGATCCGCAAGACGGATGAGGCTTCCCAAGAGCTAATGTGGGCAAACGTTCTGAGGCTGTCTGCAGAAAAGAAAGCTGACTGTCTTAGTCCAAACTAACGTCACACATACATTCAGACAACGGACCATTATAAACAGCGATGAGCTGTGAAGCCCTGGAAGGATCTGGAGGTGACCTAACTGCACGTTATTAAATGGCAGGAGCCAATCTGCAAAGCCTACATACTGAAAAATTCCAACCGTGGGACATTCTGGAGAGGACCAAGGTGCGGACCCAGTAAAAAGATCCGTGATTGCTAGGGAGTAGGGGAGAAATGTGGAACACAGCGAAACCACAGCGAATGAGACTGCAATGGATACATGTCGTTGTACATTTGTCCAGACCCACGGATGTGCACCACCAAGACTGAGCCCTAATGCAAACTATGGGCTTTGGGTGATAACGATGCGTCATTATCAATTGTCATAAACGGGCCACTCTGGTGCAGGACGCTGACGGTAGGGGAAGCTATGCATGTGTGGGGCAGGAGGTATAATGGAGATCTGTAATTTCTGCTCAGTTTTGCTGTGAACCTAAAACCTCCCTGAAAAAAATAAAGTCTCTTTCTTTTTTTAAAGAAAAGGCTGTGCTATGTTATTCAAAGGCAGCTGAAGATTTCTTTGCAACAGAACACACAGGAAGACCAGAGCTAATGTGAAACCCCGTGGGCAAGCTGAGAAGTGATCGAACTGTGGTGAGGGGGGTGGGGGAGTGGGGAGGGTGGATTTCAGCAGCCTGGGCATTTCCAAAAGGAGAAGAGACAGGGCCTTAATACTGACTGAACTTCAGCTTTGGTCAGGGTCCTTTCTCACGCCCCTTGATTCCTCCCGATAACTCATGAAGGCTGACGCATTAGTTGTGATGCCCTATGTTCTACGTGGGATCTCCTAGAAAGCATTCTGGTGTGCTTGCCTCTTGTCCGGAGCAGGTAGGATCCTAGAAGGGAACAGTCTGGCTCAGTGTCACAAATGGTTCTGACCGCTTTTAACTAATCTCTGTGTGACCGTAGGACTTGGGAAGGGACACGCTGACTCCACAGACCTAACACTCGTTTGGATTTATGCCCTTTGTCAAACGCTTCAAAGGACTGCTACTCAACAGATGTCAAGAGTCATCTCTTTGGTTCTGTTAGGAATTGGGTGCGTAAGTACAATGCGGATAATAACAGCAATTGACCAAGTTCAATGTTGTTCTTGCAGCACCTAGGGCAGGCCAAGGTAAATGATCCCAGTTCCTGCGACAACCTTCGAGGTAGGCGTCATTGACATTAACACTTTTCAAAATGAGGCCAAAAGGGGTTCGCTAAATCGCACAACATTTCATAACTGCTGATTTGTGCACAGTGGAATTCAAACGCAAGGTTTTCTCGACTGCGTGTTCTTCCCTATGATTACTAACACCGAACGCTGCCCTTGTGGTTCTGATGGCTGAGTCGCCCGGAGAGCCGGGAGACTCAGTGCCGTGTATGCGTGAATAGGTATACAGACAAGCAGGCATGTGCTGACAGGCAGGGGACAGGAAGGGGACCAGACCATTTCATTTTTTTCTAGAAGGAAATTATAATCTTTTTTTTTTTCTTAAAAAGGAAGTGAGAGTTTAAAAAACTCTCTGAAAGGGCAAACAAGTGTTAGCAATTCCTTCCTTTGGGCTCAGATGGTATACGCCCCTCTTTTGGGGGGAGCGGGGCACACATTTGTCTATCATATGCCCTGTGTCTCTTTCACTTCCCCCACCCTCAAGAAACTTCTTCTTCTTCTTTTTTTTTTTTTTAAAGCATAAGTTAGTCTACTACTCTTGATTCTTGATGCTGTTTTCCTGGGTATCAGAACAAAAAACACATTTATCATGGTTGCTAAAATTAGAGTTCAAAGAAGCCACGCAAGTCATAAAATCCGACCTCCACGTTTCAGGTGCTACGAAAATATAGGTCAGGGAACGTGTGTGGCCGCCTCTGAATCTGTTAGGCAGAGTCTGAGCCTAGATTACAACTCAGGCCTGCGGAAGCCACACCACATGCACAGTGCCTCGTGTGACAGTAGGGCCAGTTCAGTGTGGCTCAGGCGAAGCTGGGACCCTGGTGTCTCCTGACCGGGCCTGGGGAAAAGTCTCTCCGAAGTATGGTGTTCTGAGGCTGTCTTTTTGACATCCTGGGTCTGCGTTCCCATGTTCCCAATTAGTGTTAATTGAGGGAGGCAAGCAGAAAAGAGTCCTCCGCTCACAACTCCGGCGGGGTGGGGGTGGGGGGGGGCGTGTAGCAGGATGGAGGCAAAATGCTGCTAATTACCAAAGTTCAGGCCGGGCATCATTAAGCAGCAGAGGCCCCTCCGGGGAACAGGACTCTTGCCTCACCCTCTGGCTTCCCCAGCTCAATTAAACAGCTCGTTTGTCTTCTTATTAGCAAACTTGTTAGCCCCTTACTCTGTCCCCTGAGGTGCTCAGAAGAAAAGTGTCGTGGGAGGGATTCCTTGGCTGGATGGGGCTGGCTGTCAGGCTTCCCTGGGGGAATCCTAGGTACCCAGCTCCTTCTGACAGGATGCCTGTGGCAGGGGACCGTTCAGCGGTGGCCCCAAGGTGCCTCTGCTGGACCAAAGTGGGCTGGTTAAGGATATGGAAGGTCAGCAAAACTGCGTGAGATCTAACCGAGAAGCAGGGCAGTGTCTAAGGCTTGTTCCGGACACACTGCTCCAAGATCGCCAGGGCCATCTCACGCTGCTGGCGTGAGCAGAGAGGCTATTGACACGCCCCGGGATCCGTGTCAGAAGTGGCAGAAACAAGACCTGCACTAGTATATCGGAGGCCTCAGTTTCCCCCTCCTCTCTGCCCTCTACCATTAATAGGCATTTTTAACTGACTTAGGCCATCATCCAGCCCTTGGATGCTGATCCTTCCTAGGGAAGGATTCCCTTAGGCCCCACATGTGGGCACAGCTCTGTGCTGCCCAGCAAACACTCTCCTGCCTCTGGAGTGCTTCTGCACCGAGGCGAGGAGGACAGGACACACGTGGCCTCCCCATCTCGCAAGTAGAGGCCTGAGCCTCTGGGGGCTTTCCCAGAACAGACACTGACTATGTGGGTTTATTCTTTGAGGTCAGTTGAAATGACATTCAAGGTTCCCGATCTCTCAGCCCATTCAGACCAACCATCAGTAATTTTTAGTCCGTACCTACATATTTACCGCCGACAAACTAGTTGTAATAGATAGCAGAAATATTACTTATTGAGTGCCCCCTCAAGTGGGGATATAACCTTATACGTGAGAAAACTGAGGTTCAGAATGTTTTGACTAGTCTAGGCTACTAGAAAAAGGACGGATCTGGTGTTCATGCCGGGGGCGGGGTGTGGGGGGGGGGGAGGACATTGTTTGAAAAGGACCCATATAGGTAGGTAGGAGATGGTTTGCTGATTTGGGACAGTCTAGAATGGATGGAGAGGAAGGGCATATAAGCAGGGGGTAAGTGGGAGATGTAATTCAAGACAACAGATTCAGAAAATGTCAGAGCTCATCGCTACCCCAATTCTCCCTTCCCTGGCCTGTGGCTCTCAGATCTACTAACAGACTCATCTCTAGTTTCTTAGTGCACCCAGTTTCTCAGAAACAGAGGAGTCATGAGTATATACCAGAGGGCTCAGACCTGCCTCAGTTTCTCCATCGTCAATGCACCTCTCCCCTGGCCTTTAGTAGGGATTTTAAACTAAGTTAGGCCATCATTCCTGATGGGCCCTGATACCCAGACCCCAACCCATACGCCCGAGTCCCTACTCTTGTTGACTCTTCCCGTGAGGACAGCTGCGTTGTGTTACCTGTTTAGAATGTATACTTGTCTGTGTCCGCCGTGGGTGGGCGGGCAGCCGGGGATCGGGGACGCTTTCCTTCTTCATGTCCGTCCCACATCCTGCGGCCTAGCCTGATGAGAAGCAGACGCTCTTCAAGAAACAGCAGAGACACCCAGGAAATTGTCTGATCTCCCGTTTTCAAACAAATGGCCTTAGAACGTAATACACGAAGCAGACACGCACCAAAGTGGAAAACAGACGGAAAGGGAAAGTAGAGATGGGGACTGGAAGCCCAGGCCTCTCCCTGCACCCTGGTTTCTCCCCTGGCTCCCAACTGCTTCCTTGGCTGAGATCATCTAGGTCAGTCTTTTCACTTTTCAGACCAGTGAATTGAGGGTCAGGGAAGTGACAGGCCCCGCTGTTCGTGACAAAGACATGGCAGACAGATCACTGTCCTCGTAAACTTGTTTTTAATAGTTTTGCTGTAAAAATGAAAAACAAAAACAAAAACAAAAACCCAGAACAAAACGCCACAAAGGTTCCGGGACTTGCTGTGAGAAGACACGGACCCAATCCCTGGTCAGCAGTTCACCGGGCGGGCATGACCTTGGCAAGACCTGCGGCCTTGTCCTCCCTGCAGCGCGTGGCCGGTCACATCGCCTCCTGCTTGCGGAGGTTTGATTCCACGACTGCAACACTGCTTACAGAAAGCAGTGCCCAAACGAGGCCCCTGGGGGTCAGATCTGGACATCCAGCACGGAGAGGGGAAGGTGCTGGCCCAAACCCCATTTCTTTCACTTTCATTGATGTCACTAAAACACACAACCTCTCTGCAAACATCCATTTTTCTCACCTTCTACATATATATCATTTCCACCACACAGTTCTATCACCATGAAAAGAAACAAAACACGAAAGGTGCCGAACACTTCAGTGCTCCCGATGGCGAAGAGGTGTTCCACGTGTAATGAAGAAGCCTCGCTATCCTGGAGGCAGGGCAGGGTCATGGTTAGAGAAGGGCCTTTGAGCCCGTGTCCCTGATTCAATCGATCATTGTCTCTACCACTTTCCTGCTCGGACCAGGCACTCAGTCCCATCTGGAAAATGGGTTGCACAGTGGAATCTTATTTAAGTAATTCTTGGGAGGGTTAAATTATTTTGTACTTGCAAAGCAAACAGACTATTAAACACTACGTAAGCGACGGTCATTATTCCAATTTGCCACATAGGTTTCTGCAGGGGGATTCCTTTCCTTGGAGAGGGCCCAGTGTTTGTTTGTTTGTAATGTTTATTTATTTTGAGAGAGAATGCAAGTGGGGGAGGGGCCGGGGGGGGGGGGGGACAGAATCCGAAGCAGGCTCCAGGCTCCGAGCTGTCAGCATAGAGCCGGAAGCGGGGCTCGAACTCACGAATGGTGAGATCATGGCCTGAACCGAAGTTGGAAGGTTAACTGCCTGAGCCCCCCGGGCACCCTCGAGCACGCCCTGTTTTTTCTGTATTTCTCTTTGCTGTCCCGTGTGAGTCAGTGGACCTGTCAAGACTCCAAATCAAGTGTTTTCTCCTGGCCTAGGTTCCCAAATCAGCCTGGAACCTTCTGTGTGTTTCTCCCTGCCCTTGCAGAATCTACACTTTGCCCTCAATGCCTGGATTGGGATCTTCACCCTTTTCTCTTCTCCTGCATGGTGCTCTCTCAGTTCTTCTTCCTGAGGGGTGGTCATGGGCCAACGCATTTCCCCAGCGATGGTCTGAAGGCCTTGCTGGCCATGGTCCAGGTCCTTGCAGGGAGCCCTGGGGCCTGTAGTCCTCTTGTGGGGACATGCATGCCTACCTGACAACCCAGGGGAGCCCAAAAGTCACCGCTACCTTCTAGCATGGGGTCTGCGTGTCTGCCCACTGCTGAGTAAGAAAGGAATGTGTGATTGGATCCTAAGGATTGAGCCAGGGTGACAGGGACCAGGTCCCCTTCCCAAAGCCCGGCCAGCAGCCATCCTTCTCACCCACATCAGTGTCACGCTCCAGACTCACCCGCCTCCTCGCTTCATAGTGTTTTCTCTCCACAGCCTTCTGAGGCCCTTCCCTTCGGGTCTTCTTAGAGCCTCCTAACAGACGCAGACCTGAGGCAAGCGGCTGACCCCTATCCCTGCGCCTCTCCCCTGGAGCGGTGAGAGAGAGAAGAGAGAGCCCGGGGAAATCACCTCCCCTGGGTGGTCTACAGGGCCAGCAAACGGCCTTTCTGTTCACCCCATTGTGTCTTAGGAACACCACTGTTTTTCTTTTGCTGTGATGTGGAAAGAAGTCAGAAGCAAGACATCCATGCGACTCATCGGGTGGATGTCTCAGGGCCAACTCTTTGGTTACTTCCTTTTTCTGTGTTGCCATCAGGGTTCTTACTCTAGAAGGAAAGAAATAAGAATATACACCTATTTCTTTGTGCTATCTATGTATACTTGTTTCTACATATACTCTATATGTGTACCTATTTCTATAGACTAAACTATTTATACACTTATATATAAGTATATATGTATATACTTATGTCTATATACTATATCCTATATACATCTTTTTCTGTATACTATATATATATACTCTAGACATAGATAGATATGTCTATACAGTAAAACCTTGGATTGTGAGTAACTTGCTCTGCGGGTGTTCTGCAAGACGAGCAAACATTTCTAACAAATTTTAACTCGATAACGAGTGATGCCGTGCAATATGACATGATGTGCGTGATGTCAAATGTCACGTGATCACAACTGAGCCAATGGTTCTTCTCTCTTGCTGAGGGATTGTGGGTGATCGTCTCCCATGCTCACATGCTCGGTCTCAGGCCACGGTGTTTGGCAGAAATCGCCGATTTTTTCAGAATGTTGGAAGGTGCCCACAATGGCACTCGTGTATTTTTTGTCACTTCAAAGCACGTAGGGACAGTCCTTTGCTTTTCCGTACGAGAGTAAGCTTAGGAATGTTTTGCTTCCTTCTAGGTCAGGCTGCCTGCAGATATAGACCTTTTCTCTGATGCCTTATTGCCAGTTACGTTAAATACAGCCTATGACAAGAGTTTATTGCTATTGTACTGTAACCAACATCTGTTAGTGATAGTGAAAGTCCTACACGATAACCCTCCTCTCTCTTGTCTCCCCCACACCATTCACAAAGGTTTTCAGTGGTAAGTGCAGGTTAACTTGTTTATTTTTTTTTAATATTTTGTATTTTCTTTATTATTTTGTATTATAATCATTTTAATATGAATATTTTGGGGTTTGGAATGAACTCTCAGAGGTTCCATTATTTCTCATGGGGAAATTCACTTTGATACACAAGTGCTTTGGATCACAAGCATGTTTTCGGGACGAATTATGCTCGTAAACCAAGGTTGTACAGTATTTTATTGACTTATTTCTCTCATTCTGTAGTGATAGACTGTTGTCAGCACAGAAGAAGGAAGGAGCCAAAGCATGATGTGCACAGGTACACATACACATTCAGACCACAAACTCTGTGGAAGCATTAAACCTAACACTCCATCACCCAGAGGCTTATATAGTTTCCAGTTAAATAAACCCAAGTACTTTTCAGAACGAAGTGGGGCTCTATGGATAATTATCCCTGAAAAACAGTCATTGACTGGAACTCACCTGGGCAAACCAGGATATACGATTGCACGGTGTCGCTATAATGACATGTCTTGGTATTACAAACAGAATCACAGTGAAAACCTCTGTGTCCATGTCATTTCACATATGTGCGCACGCATATCTGTAAGACAGATTCTTAGAGGTGGGATTGCTATGCGGAAGTGAATGTGTCGTGTACGGAAGCATTGCTAAATTTTCCTTCAAATTTCTTAACCATTCTGTCCTCCTGGAAGCAATGCGTGAGAATGTTTCCCTGCAGCCTTGACAGCAAAGGGTATTTTTAAACTTTTGGATCGTTGTCAAAGCCGATGGTGAGGAAAGTACCTCGATGTATGTAAATTTCTATGACTCTTAGGATGAGTCAGGTTGAATACCTCTTCATACACTTAAGTGCCCATGTTCTTTTATAAATGCCCATTTGGGGGTCTGTCTCCCTCACTCCAAATCAAGCATCTTGAGGAAAAGGATGTTTTATACACCTCATGCTTTCCCTAATAGGCAGTGTGGAAAATAAAGAGCATTTAATAACTTAAATATACCTAATGAATAACAGAATCACTGTGATTTTTTCCTCTCTTCATATCATTTCAGCTGCTTTTGATGACAACTTTTCTAACCTTTGGATCACTTTTTTCTCTTGGAGAACAATATTACATCTACATATGTCCATAATACAGAATATTTATGAATAAAAATAAAAAATCACTTATAAAATGATTTTATTTATTATTATTATTTTTTTACTATTTATTTTTTATGAGAGAGAGAGACAGAGACAGAGAACAAGCAGGGGAGGGGCAGAGAGAGAGAGACACACACACAGAACCTGAAGAAGGCCCCAGGGTCCGAGCTGTCAGCACAGAGCCCGATCGGGGGCTCGAACTCAGGAACTGTGAGATCATGACCTGAGCCGAAGTCGGATGCTCAACCAACTGAGCCACCCAGGTGCCCCATTATAAAATCATTTTAAACACTTACTATCTGTTATTTTTCATCTTTCCCTGCCCAAAGGCTTTTTAAGAAATATTAACCATCATATTGTAAAATGTCGGCACTTTGGAAACCCTACTTTCTTCCCTTAACACCGTAATAGGGTTCTCAGTAGTCTTTTTTGCTACATTATAAATTTCTTAATGGAGGCATCAGAAGTTGTTCTTTACTCTTGCTCAGTTTCTAACGCAGAAAAAATATTCGGTGAGCCCACCCTGCTGGTGGAGGATGACCCGAGAAGAAAATAAATACCTTCCTGAGCCAAGCAACCCTCCAATTTTTATTTTCTCTCTTTTTTGCGATTAGGTCAAACACCTCACTTCTTATTCATATACACTGCCAAGACTTTGGCACATATTATTGGATTGATCTGGGTTTGTTTCTTACAAACACATGTGTGTGTCACATTGATAGGTTTCTGAAGGCAAGCGCACAGTTATTATAATATACTTATTGCCAGACCAGGTGATATACAGCTGGGCTCTACAAAGCGTGGGGGAACTCTGTCTCAGAATCCTACAGATCTATAAATAAGACTGCAAATCAGGGGTATTTTGGTGTTTGGGACTACGGAGAATGCAGAAATTTTGTCAATGTCAGTTGCAAACATCCATCCTGGAGGAAAGTCAGGTGTTCAGATGATGTGGAATATAGGCTCAAAACTGGAAAAGACTGAATGAGAACCCCTAATTGCCCAAGCACCAGAGAATTTTTTACTCAGGTCGAGATTCTTCCAATCTTGAGGTTACAATGTCACTCCTCATCAGGGAAATACAAATCAAAACCACATTGAGATATCACCTCACGCCAGTCAGAGTGGCTAAAATGAACAAATCAGGAGACTATAGATGCTGGAGAAGATGTGGAGAAATGGGAACCCGCTGTTGGTGGGAATGCAAACTGGTGCAGCCACTCTGGAAAACAGTGTGGAGGTTCCTCAAAAAATTAAAAATAGATCTATCCTATGACCCAGCAATAGCACTGCTAGGAATTTACCCAAGGGATACAGGAGTGCTGATGCATAGGGGCACTTGTACCCCAATGTTTATAGCAGCACTTTCAACAATAGCCAAATTATGGAAAGAGCCCAAATGTCCACCAACTGATGAACGGATAAAGAAGTTGTGGTTTATATATACAATGGGATACTGCCTGGCAATGAGAAAGAATGAAATCTGGCCTTTTGTAGCAACATGGATGGAACTGGAGAGTGTTTTGCTAAGTGAAATAAGTCATACAGAGAAAGACAGATACCCTATGTTTTCACTCTTATGCAGATCCTGAGAAACTCAACAGAAGACCATGGGGGAGGGGAAGGGGAAAAAAAGTTATAGAGAGGGAAGGAGGCAAACCATAAGAGACTCTTAAAAACTGAGAATAAGGGGTGCCTGGGTGGCTCAGTCGGTTGAGTGTCCGACTTTGGCTCAGGTCATGATCTCAAGTGAGTTCAAGCCCCGAGTCAGGCTCTGTGCTCTCAGCTCAGAGCCTGGGGCCTGCTTCGGATTCTGTGTCTTCTTCTCTCTCTGTCCCTCCCCCACTTGCGCTGTCTCTCTCTGTCTCTCAAAAATAAATAAATGTACTAAAAAAATTTAAAAAAAAACTTAGAATAAACTGAGGGTTGATGAGGGGTGGGAGGGAGGGGAAAGAGGGTGATGGGCATTGAGGAGGGCACCTGTTGGGATGAGCACGGGGGGTTGTATGGAAACCAATTTGACGATAAATTTCATATTAAAAAAAAAGAGAGGTTACATAATTTTCTAAAGAAACTTCTCGAAACCAACTAAACAACTCCAGCTCTCTCAAGATTTTCTAGGTGGACCTGAAGAGAGTTTGTTCTGCATTTATGTGGTCTATGCGCAAATCTTTCATGGTGAATGTCCTGATAGTCGGGTTAGTTTTGCTATTATCTTGTCCTTTGCTTCTGATTCCTAGATGTTAAACCACATTTGAATCCACAGACGTAGGTGGTGGACATCCAGTAGTCTCCAGGGGATTAATGCTTTCAGTCTACTATTTATATGGCCTCTCTACCCGTCCAGTGCAGGCAAGTGCATGGTGTCCAGTTGAGGTCAGGGTGCCACAGCTGACTGCAGGACCTTTATGACGATGATCCCGGTGGTTATAAATGGAACGTGATGGTGGGAAGTGGGGTCAGCAGCACGTGGGTGTCCCGTGTCGTAGTCACGGCGGTGGCGGTAGCAGTGATGGCCGTGTCTGCGATGGTGCTGGGAACACAGTAGACATGCAGTGCTGGGGGGCTCAGTGAATGAGTAGTAGCAGATGTGCTCAGGAAGGAGCGGTGATGCTTGTCGTGGACAAGAAGAGAATCGTGTGCAGCTGATCTTCCTCAAACCAGGACAAAGCTAGTTGCGGGCAAATTCATGGCTCAGTCCTCCGGGGTCACCCAGCCCTTGTCTTTGGTGCAAATGAAGCTGATAGAGAAGTCTCTTACCAAGGCAGTTTTTAGGAAGGAGACACTTCTGGGGTCCCCAAGGTGTTACTGTCCGTGTGTGCCCGAGATTATGGGGGGTGGGCTCTCTCTCCTTGGAGAAAGCTCTCTGGAACTTGAAGACACTGGACTCCAGAGCCCAACAATCAGGGTTGCAGGGCTGAGAAAAGGTGTTTGAGAAACAGTGTGGATCTGCTTCACTTTTCCCGTGCCCCACTTCCTGCCCCAGAGGAACCCCTTGGAGACGGCTAGTCACACCCGGCAACCCCAGGGAGCACGCAGCAAGGAGCCCCAGGGGGACCAGTGTGTCCCGGAGCATGAGATATAAGTAGGGCAGAGTCTTGGGGGGCAAGCGATGATGAGGAGGGTGCCATGAGTGTTATGTCATCCACACGGTCAGGTAACGGGCAGGGACAGGGCAGCAGGGGTGCGTGTAGTAGAAGCAGAGGACCAGGGGAGGGCGTCGATCTTTCCTAGGGGAGGTTCGTTAGGGTGAAGGGTGTGGGAGGAGAACTCTGGGCATGTTAGTGTAGATCGCCTCCCTCCCCCTCCCCCCAAACCATTTTTCGGGGACCTTAGGGGACCATAAATGCTCTGTGTTGTAAGAGTCTTAGAAAACATCTGTTCAACACTGTTTTTTGTTTATTTTAGGGAAGTTGAGGGTAGGTGAGGAGAAGTTGCTCAGCGCAGGGTGCCCTGCCGGTCAGTGACAGAGCAGGTGCTAAAACCAAATCGCTGATTCAGGGAAGGCTCTTCTTTCTATGCTATAGGACTTCTTGCTTGGGACTTTTGACCTAATGGTTTTCCTCTCTAAGACCTCCCAGTGCACGTCTCCTGTGGAGATCATACTTCAAAAGACATGGTGAGTCTACCAAGGGAGGCCCCGTCGGGCACCGCGGACCTCAGATGTCAGGGACTGTTGTCAGAGTGCCCCCGTCTCTGCCATTTCCCACCTCTCCTTCCATGGGCACAGTCTATAAACTCCAGTGGGGCTTCCTCAAAGAGGCCCTGGAAGTCACCTTTAGGGGATGACTCCATTCTTCTCCACAGCCCAGCTTTGCTGGTTGTTTCATCATCGGAAACTATAGGAAGGATAGAGGTAGGAATTTTCTTGCCTCTCCTACTTGCTGATGGGGGACTAGAGACAAGATCCAGATGCCCAAGTATCTAGAACCCAATATTATAAGTTAGAGAGGATTCAACTGGGATCAGGAGCCTTGGTTTCTAGTTCCAGGCCTGTCAACAGCAGATTCTATGATGTGGGTCCGTCCGCTTCCGCCCTTGGGAGTGCAATTCCTCTATTGTGAAGGGACTGGCATTGGTTAGACCATGTCAGGTTGCTGCTAGGTGCTGACACTTCGTGTTCTTGGCACCAGGAAGACTTTTCCAAAGAGAGGAAGATCCTGAAGTACTTCCTAGGTATCATGGATCCGCTCAACCACACGTGGACCCAGAGTTTCATCCTCACTGGTTTCAGTGTCCCCGGAACCCTGCGACCTCTTGCCTTCTTGGGGACCCTGTGCCTCTATCTCCTCACACTGTCCGGGAACCTGTTCATCGTTGTCCTGGTCCAGGTGGATGCTGGACTGTCCACGCCCATGTACTTCTTCATCGGTGTCCTCTCCTTCCTGGAGCTCGGGTACGTCAGCGCCACAGTGCCCACGCTGCTGCACACGTGGCTCCGTGGGCGCTCGGCCATCTCGGCAGCGGTGTGCTTCATCCAGCTGTACGTCTTCCACTCCCTGGGCATGACCGAGTGCCATCTGCTGGGCGTCATGGCGCTGGACCGCTACCTGGCCATCTGCCGCCCGCTCCGCTACCGGGCACTCATGACCAGAAAGGTCCGGTTCTGGCTGGCAGGGGCCGCTTGGGTGGCTGGCTTCTCAGCGGCACTGGTGCCAGCCAGCCTCACGGCCACCTTGCCCTTCTGTCTGAAAGAGGTGGCCCACTACTTCTGTGACTTGGCACCGCTGATGCGGTTGGCGTGCGTGGATGCAGGCTGGCACGCTCGAGTGCACGGGGCGGTGATTGGTGTGGCCACTGGCTGCAACTTCGTGCTCATTTGGGGACTCTACGGGGGCATCCTGAGGGCCGTGCTGAAGCTGCCCTCGGCTGCCAGCCGGGTCAAGGCCTTCTCCACCTGCTCCTCCCACATGATCGTGGTGGCCCTCTTTTATGCCTCCGCCTTCACGGTCTATGTGGGGCCACCTGGGAACCGCTCTGAGGGCACAGACAAGTGTATCGCCTTGGTGTATGCCCTTCTCACTCCTCTCCTCAACCCCATCGTCTATACCCTTCGCAACAAGGAAGTGAGGGAGGCCGTGAAGAGGGTCACTGTCAGGGTCAGGACTATTCTGAAGGGACCCTGACGGGCTGAATTGGTCACAGCTCAGCTGCTTGGCCGCAGTGGGAACCGGCCCGTTGGTTGGTCAATCATCTGGTCAGGGTTGAAGTCCACACCAGTGAACGAATCCATCAGATTATTTGTCAAACGTGCTGCAGACGCGCACTCGGGGGGACGTACCTGGGTTCATCAGACGTGAACATGTAGGGAGAAGGGAGGAGTGTGTTCGATTCCATTCCAATCTAACGGGGGAAAAATGCCACAGAGGAGAAAGGAAAAAACCAGGGACCCCATGCAAATGCTTCTGCTGAACTTCCAACCTGGGGAGACAGAGCAACGCTGAGCAGATGAAGATAATCTAAAGCTAAGGCGGGGGCGGAGGGTTGCCCAGAAGAAAGGGTGGGAGAGTGGAAAACAGGAGCCCAAAGCTATGGCTCCCAGGTGTGAGCACACGCAGAGCCAGGGGTGGTGGGCTATTGGGTGGGGGGGGCAGCTCTGTGGGGGGAGAACACCCCCCACCCCGGGAGCAGGAGGCCGGAGGCTGCATTTTACAGTGTGCTCTGTACTGGGGCAAGAGGGAGATGGTGACGACGGGGGTGTTGTCTGAGTTCTCGCCCAATGTCACGGACCATTCCAGAGAAGGGATCCGCAGCCGTGCTAAGTAAACAGCAACAGAAACAAAACCCGAGCAGCAAACAAAGAGCTTTGCAAATCTTGCGTACTAAGCACTCACCTGCGAAGTAGAAAACAGGTTGAAAGAGAAAGTAGGGTCACGTCCTGTGCCTTCCTCCCCTTGGCTCTTCCTCCTGCCCACCCCCCACCCCCACCCCAAACCAAGTCCTCTGTTGAGCAAAGTCTGAATCTGTGCCTTCCTCCCCTTGGCTCTTCCTCCTGCCCACCCCCCACCCCCACCCCAAACCAAGTCCTCTGTTGAGCAAAGTCTGAATCTGTGCCTTCCTCCCCTTGGCTCTTCCTCCTGCCCACCCCCCACCCCCACCCCAAACCAAGTCCTCTGTTGAGCAAAGTCTGAAAGTTAATGCTCAGGTTCAACCTCTGGACTCTGGTGACATGTAGACTGAAGGTCAAATGCCTGCCAAAGCGTGTCAGAGGGTGAGAGACAGGACCCAAATTTTGGCAGAGCTGAGGCCGCTGTATGGCTCTTGAATACCCTATCTATTTTCATTTTTATACAAGTAACTGCTAAAAAACTCAAACCAATTATGTTTGGTACGTCTGCCCTATTTCAGAACACAGTGCTAGCTTCTCTCCAATGTATGCCTTTAACCTTCATAATATCCCTCGGAAGAAGGAAGAAGCATCCGAATATCTATGTGAGGAAAACAGTACGATTTCTAGGCTGTGGTGAAGAGACACGGGATCCGTGGGGCCACGGGTCTGAGGGTCAGTGGGTTCACCCTCATGGGCATGACCTTGGTGAGTCGCACGGCCTTGTCCTCTCTGCGTGAGCGCGTGGCCATTCATATCCCTTCCTGCTTACGGAGCTTTGATTCCATGATGGCAACACTGCTTAGAGAAAGCAGGGCCCGAAGGAGGCCCCCGTGGGTCAGATCTGGACATCCAACACAGAGAGAGGAACGTGTTGGTCCAAACCCCTGGTTTTGCTGCTTTTCGACTATGTCAAAAAAAGACAGACCAAAAAAAAAAAAAAAAAAAGTAACTTCTTTTTTACTTCTTTTTTGTTTTCCTTAAAAAATTCTATAACCAGGAGTTCTAAAAATTAAGTGAAAGGACGCATCCTAAGTGTTCAATATATAAGTTAGCCGTATTAGTCTAGAGGCAGGGCAGGGTAGTGATTTAGAGCGTGGGCTTTACTGACGATCTGCCTGGGCTCGGACATTAATTCTACCATTTACTTGCTGTGTGACCTCAGCAACGCACTTAACTCCCTGTGCCTCAGTTTCCTGATCTGCAAAATGAAGACAATACTAGAACTTTTAAGCACTGTGTAAACACTTACTGTTCCCCCACATACAGTTCTGCAGCGGAAATTTCTTTCTGTGAGGATGCTTCGTCTCACACAGAGCTCACATTTTTATTATGGGCGACGGCAGTAGAATTGGTAACATGCCGAGCGAGGCATCTTCTTTGGACCTAAGCCTCCAACGTCAGCGCTGCAGGAAGTCCGTGCCGCCTCCCTAAATGCAAGGTGCAGCACTCCGTTCTGCTGGCCGGTTATGTCTTACTTTTCTGCTCTGGTCTTGTCTCTCCTCTGTACCTCTTTTCACTCAGACAGCTCTTGTCGAAGGTGCGGTCATGAGCACAATGGAAACAGCTTTGTTTCCTGCGGGGGCAGCACCAGAGAGTAGCTGGGGGCCGCTTGCCCTTGCAGTGGCTTGGGTCATGTTCATTAATAGCCCTGGGGATCCTGTCCCTGTGTCTACACTCTGCAGTGTGCCTGGGGGCTCACAATCCTGTTTCGGAGACAAGCAGTTAACAACTCAAGGCAGCATCATTGATTTCTAGCACAGGGCTTGGTGTTCGATGATTTATGAACAAATCAATGGATAAACGGATGAGAGTCCCAGGAGCGTCATGGAGACTGAGCGCCCCTCTTTGAACCGCAGACGGAGACAGGGCCTTACTTAGTCTCTCCACAGCTCCAAACTCCCCTCGCCTTCATTTTATCATCTTTCCCCTCTTGCAACCTCGGGTCCTTCCTTCTACAACCTGCAGTTTGGATCATCCCTAGTGCCCTTTCCCCACTGATACAAAGAACTGGGGTGCTGAGTTGCTGACTCCTACCTCTAAAACCTGCCCTTTGAGTGGTCCCGTGGGGCCCGAAGGGGCTGGAGTCCCGGCCTGGCTGCCTCTGGCAGAAACCCAAGGGTTTTCTACAGATAGCATCACTTTTAATGTGTGCTATGACGTGAGAAAAATGTTTGAGAAGCAATGCCTGGTTGGGGTGAGCGCTGAAGGCAAGACCTGACTTTGTCCACTTGTCCCTCGGTGACCTCCGGAGAAGACTGTAGCAGGAGAGGCGGTGAGAACAAGCCAGCACCTATGATACCAGAACCAGGCTAGCCGGTCTGCACGGGTGTCAAGGCTAACATTCTGGCGTGCAAAGGGCTTGCCACACCGGCTGAATGCATCTGACAGCAAAGGAGGGGTTACTAGTAACTACTCTGGAATATCAGGTGTAATAAACCAGAGATGTCTGGGGGCAAACAAGGACATATGACCGTCGCATATCATTGACGTAACAAGTTTTTTAAATATATACTTTTTTTTTTGCTTCAACAAATAATATTCCTGAAGGGCTTGTAACATTTGCCCTGCAGGATTAGTGTTTCTATGTGCAACGCTCAGAAGATGACTATATTTCATAGTCCCCGATTCTTAGGCGTAAGGCCCCACGCCATACATTTCATTCCACCCTTCCTTTCCTTTTTCTTAATGAGAAATCTCAGAGATCTTTCCATCTCCTTGTAGAGAATGCTTTCCATTTTTTTTTTAAATATTTGTTTTTGAGAGAGAGAGAGGGAGAGAGAGAGAGAATGGGGGAGGGGGAGAGAGAGAGACAGAGAATCCCAAGCAGGCTCCGCACTGTCCGTGCCGAGCCCGCGCTCGGGGCTCAAACCCACGAACCATGAGATCATGACCTGAGCTGAAACCAAGAGTCAGACACTCAACTGACTGAGCCCCCCAGGCACTCCTGCTTTCCCATTTTAAAATTAATCCCATCGTACTCCATTGTGTGTTTAATCTGACTGGTACTCTATTGGAGGACCCTTGAGTTCTTCCAATCTCTGCCTATTAAGTACAGACCTACAGGGACAATCTTGTGTATATTTCACTTCCCATATGTGCACACACATTCCTGGGAATGCGGCTCCTGGGCCATAGTGAGGCTGCACAGAGTCTGGGTAAATATTCCTAAATTTTCCTTAAAAGGGATTATGCCCTTAGTTCTTTCTCCAAAAGTGGATGAAGCCTTTTTTTCCCACAGCAACATCTATAAAGTGTGCTTCTAATCGTTGGACCTTCATAAATATGAAAATTTAAAAATAGTATCTCAGGGGCGCCTGGGTGGCGCAGTCGGTTAAGCGTCCGACTTCAGCCAGGTCACGATCTCGCGGTCCGTGAGTTCGAGCCCCACGTCAGGCTCTGGGCTGATGGCTCAGAGCCTGGAGCCTGTTTCCGATTCTGTGTCTCCCTCTCTCTCTGCCCCTCCCCCGTTCATGCTCTGTCTCTCTCTGTCCCAAAAATAAATAAACGTTGAAAAAAAAAATAGTATCTCATTGTAGGTTTTGTTTTGGTTTCGGTTTTGGTTTTTTTGAGAGAGGGAGAGAGAGGGAGCGTGTGTTGGGGAGGGGCAGAGAAAGAGGGAGACACAGAATCCAAAGCAGGCTCCGGGCTCCGAGCTGTCAGCACGGAGCCCGATGTGGGGCTTGAACCCATGAACAGTGAGATCATGACCTGAACCAGAATCAAGTCGGATGCTTAATCGACTGAGCCACCCAAGTGCCCCTGTTTACTTCTAATTTCTAATAAATATATACTGTTTCCAAATACAAACAATGATGCCATGAATCTTCGAACACATTGAATCCTACTTTTTTCACTTACGTTCTAAGCATAAATAATTTTAGATGTCATCGTCCTTCCCAAATCATGAATGACTTAGTAGAGGCATGAGGTCTTGTGCCTTTCTCTTGTTCCATTCCTGATACAGAATAAATGCCAGGGAAGCACTCTCTACACAAAGGGGATGACATACGGAGAGGAAACAGCTTTCTTGGGTTGGCCTGTATTTAGAAGCCTTTGGCCCTTCAATATATATTTTTATTTCTACATGACTGATTCCAGGTAACGTCTACAAGTCTTTGTTCAGTCATTTGTATCACACTGACAGCTTGCTAATCTACTCACTTAATGCCAAGACAGCCGGGGGTACAAGTGGACACAGCAAATAAGGAAGGAAGTCTGTTTCAGAGTCTGGCTCATAAAAGGGGATGTAGGAATATCAATGTGATGTGATACAGAGACAACAAAAAATAAGAATTAACGTGACCACTCTGGGTCCAGCCTGATTATTCATTTGAAGAGTCTAGACAGATGGATAATCTGTATAGACTCATGAAATGAAGGTAAAACGGGAGAGTCTTTTGGTATTTGGGACTGTGGAGGGTGCAGTGATTTAGGAAGAGGGCAGTTGTAGCTCCCTACCCTGTAGAAAGTTCCGTATTTCACAGGAAGTGGGATATGGGCTCACTGCTGGCTGAGCCTGACCGCGGCTCTCTGTCCAAATACTTGAGATTTCCGCCCCCGCCCCGCCCCTTGCCCCAAAGGGACTCTTCCAGTCCTGGAATTACATTAGCATTCTCAAAGGCCTCAAATGCATTCTCAAAGCATTTTCTTTTTTGCTCAAAAATCTTCAGCTCCCGTAGGAAGCTTCTCCGCTTGGGTCTTAGAACATTCAATGATTCCCTCCATTTCAGTGTTGATGTACTTGTTCATCTTCTACGGTTACCTCTTTACCTTAAATTTAAGTTAGCATTTATTTTGTCCCCTCCTTTGATTTTAAAAAAATAAGTACATTTGGATTTATGAATGATTCACGTGCATTACTTTCAACAGATAAATGCTTTTATTCCATCATTGTTCTGAATTCCCTATTTATTCAAGTATATACTCACAAGTAGTGCCCAACTGAGATCAGAGCTCAGATGCTAATCCCAGGGCTTTTGATGAAAATATTGGGGATATGAATATAAGCGAAAGTAATCATGAATGAGTAGATAAGCCTCATGAGGAAGTCCGGGGTAATCATAATGGAGACCGTGTACGTAATGGTAGCCATACTGTTAATGGAGATTTGGAACATGCGATTAGAGCAGTGTATTAGGTGTTTAATAAACCATATCTGAAACAATGAATGACGACACGGGGCACAACAAATGTGACAATAAGGAGGTGGTGACGTTGGGCACAGAAGTGATAGTGGTGGCTAAATGGACTGTGCTCATATGGTGCTGAGGTTAGGGGTGGTCAGAAAGAGCAGCTGATTGAGGAATTTCTTTGCAAGGAGAATTTTGAAAAGACAAAACTTCTGGGGTCCCCAAGGTGTTACTGTCCGTGTGTGCCCGAGATTATGGGGGGTGGGCTCTCTCTCCTTGGAGAAAGCTCTCTGGAACTTGAAGACACTGGACTCCAGAGCCCAACAATCAGGGTTGCAGGGCTGAGAAAAGGTGTTTGAGAAACAGTGTGGATCTGCTTCACTTTTCCCGTGCCCCACTTCCTGCCCCAGAGGAACCCCTTGGAGACGGCTAGTCACACCCGGCAACCCCAGGGAGCACGCAGCAAGGAGCCCCAGGGGGACCAGTGTGTCCCGGAGCATGAGATATAAGTAGGGCAGAGTCTTGGGGGGCAAGCGATGATGAGGAGGGTGCCATGAGTGTCATGTCATCCACACGGTCAGGTAACGGGCAGGGACAGGGCAGCAGGGGTGCGTGTAGTAGAAGCAGAGGACCAGGGGAGGGCGTCGATCTTTCCTAGGGGAGGTTCCTTAGGGTGAAAGGTGTGGGAGGAGAACTCTGGGCATGTTAGTGTAGATCGCCTCCCTCCCCCTCCCCCCAAACCATTTTTCAGTAGGTTTAGAGGACTGAGGTAATCCAAGGCTACCAAGACATCTACTTAAAGTTTTTCATTTTAGAGAAGAGGAAGTTGAGGCAAAGAAAGCAGAAACGGCCAGGCTCGATGTTCATTTTCAGCTAATGGCAACACAAGTTCAGAAAGCCAGTTCCAAAGGAGAATGAGTTTTCTCTTATGCCACCGCCCTTCTAGAACCCTGCCATAGAGTCCTGACTTCATCGGTTCATAAGCGCCTGCCTTAGGGACTTCCCAGTGCAGAATTCTCCCTGGGGACCCTTCCTCAAAATGCACTGTGTCTACTCACTGATTCCTCTTCGGGCCTTACCATTCTGAGCTTTGTGGGGCTCTTCTGAGAAGACTCACATTTCCCTCTTCTCTCACTGCGTCTTCCTCCAGCTCTTACTGAGAACATTCTGGAATTCCAGAGGGGCTCCTCCAGGGAGACTCAGCAGGTGCCTTTCAGAACGTGAGTGTTTCCTTCTTCCACAGTTCCGCACAACTGACTGTTGGATATGGGGACTGAGGTGTGGAGGCTCTAACGAATCGAGGGATGTTTCCTCTGGACTGAAAGGGAGTGAGTAGGAGGATTCCCGATGGGGTATGTGGGAGGAAACACTGGAACCTGACTCTAGGGTCACATTCCATCCCCCCAGAAAAGCACTGACTGTGCAGCAAGAAGCTGGACTCCACTCCAACTGTCAGCAAGACTGAGATGCAAACCTCTTCTGCCTTCCGAAAAGTGAGGGCTTGAAAAGTGATTTTATAACATTTATGTCATTTTCAGGTTTATTCCTTCTATACTTTTGGCTCTGGGGAAATTTTTCAAGAAGCAAAGTTCTGAAGCAGTTAATCTTCTGTTTCTGCCCCAAAGAACCACTCTTCACCTGCTCCTCCACATGACCATGGTGGCACTATTCTTTGGCTCTGCCTTTGTTGTCTATGTGGGGCTGCATGGGAGCCGCTCTGAGGGCACAGACAAGCATATCGCCTTGGGGTACGCCCTTCTCACTCCTCTCCTCAACCCCATTATTTATAGTCTTTGTAACAAGGAGGTGAAGGAGGCTGTCAGGAGGGTTACGCCGAGGATCAGGGCTCTGTTGAAGGGACCCTGAGGGTCTATGGAGTCATTTGGTGACCGTAGGGCTCAGTTCGTTAGTTGCTCAAACAATCCATCAAATAATTTTTTCAAATGCACTGTGTATTCTAATGTATATAAATAAATTCCAGTAGATGTTCAAACACCCTGCATATTCCAACAGACAGCATCTTGGTTTGAAGCAAACTGAGAGTTGTAGAGGTCAAGCCAACATGGCCTCTGAACCCTTTCCTGTCCAATACGGGTGAAAAGACACATCTTATAAAAAATAACCAAAAGTAAGGATGTGGGTGCAGATCTTTAGGCAGACTTAGAACTTAGGGAGAAATGGAACTATGTTTGTAAAGATTTGGAAGACCAAAGTCTGACTGTGGGATTATGTCCAAGATGGGGTCCTGGAAAAGCATGGAGAAAGGAGAAAAACAAGGCTAGCAGAAGAAAAGGAAACGAGCTTCTCGGGCACGTGTTCCGATGTGGATCAGGAAACCATGGGAAGGGGGCTGATACAAGTATGGGGTTCCATGACCCCAGGAAATCCCACAGTCCAAGAGACTTTGACGCTGGAGCTGGGAATTTATTCTCCAAAAGGGAAGATCGAAAATGGGAGATGAGAGTTCTGGGGGTGCTGGTGGTTAAAAGCGAGTTAGAGGAATATGCCCTGCGGTGTGAATTGGGAATCATCAGTTAGGCATCTGGGCAACCCCACTGACCAAGTCCCGTGAGTGCAGAACTAGCTCTGGGAACCAAGAGGAGGTAATCAAAAGGAGGCATCATTTACGCTTCCAGAGAGCTTACCGTTTTGTGTTGACGAGTCAGTCCTCCTTCCCCCCCCATCTTTCCCCCTCTCTCACTCTCTCTCTCACACACAGCACCACCACCATAAGTGACATAATGACTAATATCAAGAAATGGATGTTTCCTTTTTGCTTTTCGCTCCATGCATATCTGTGGTGGTGGGAGGTCATGAAGGTAGAGGGAAGTGGTGGCAGGATTGGCAGAAAAGGGCTGACGGAAAAATAAGCAGCTTCACAGTTGTTGATTTTGATAAATCCCCCCAAGCCTCAGACTGTGGAATCCTAACCTCCTGGGTGCCTAGTTGGGACTTCTCTGAAAGTTCCCTTCAGACCAGACACGGAACTGTGGGGTCTGCAGAGGGGACGCCTTGTCTGAAGAGAACAGAGCAGCATCTCTACTGAAAATACGTAAAGGAAACTTGCTTTCGAAAGAGTTCTTCTGGGCAGCATTTAAAACAATGGTAGAATGAATGATATGGGGGGTTTCTTGTTTTCTCCTAATGATGTTGAGATACTTTCTTTCTAAGGCAAAGATGACTTGGTGTTTATTTTAACTTATTTTTAGTGGAAGGAAAAGGTATGTGGGGAGATGTACAGTGACACTGCCCTCCTTCCCAAATCAGTAATCCTCACTAGAGCCATAGAATGTTCTGGAATCTCCACTTATTTCTTTAATATGTATCTATTTATTTTGAGAGAGGGAGAGAGAGAGAATCTCAAGCAGGTTCCACACTGTCAGCACAGAGCCACACACAGGGCTTGATCTCATGAACCGTGAGATCATGACCTGAGCCGAAACCAAGAGTCGGATGCTCAAGGAACTGAGCCACCCAGGCACCTCTGGAATCTCCATTTATTAAATGGAGATGGGCTGTCGAACTTGAGGTTTTTCTGACAGCAATGTAACCTTGGCTTCAGGTCAGCTCCCTGACCATCCAGCCCAGATCTGGACTACATTCTCTGCTCTGACCTTTGTGGGGGTCCTGAGTGAAGAGAAACCCATTTTAATACTATTAAAGCATGAAAGCTAATCTTATGTGTGGTAACAACAACAACAACAACAGTGGCAGAACTCAAAGTGTCCCAAGGGTCCCCAGGCAACGTGATTGTTGTTTTCTTGTGGGAGTGGGGTGGGGTGGGGAGAGGCCTGTCCTGGTAAGACAACTGGACTAGGTTCAAGTCCAGATTAAGCCAGCACAGGATTTACGAAGACTTACTCGGAGCAGACACCATCTGCAAGTCCCTGCCACCAGGAAGTCCCTGAATCACTGAACTTCTGAGTTGGGCGGGGCCTAGGCAGCCATGTGGCCCAAACTCCTCTGTCTTTATGGAAGATAAAAGTAAAGTCAGTGGGTGGGAAACGCCCTGCCCACGGTTACATGGGAATTGAGAAGTCGTCTGGGGATGGAACAGTACCAAGGGTTTCTAACTCTTCCCACTGTACCACTAGGCCATGTGGCCTGTAAGTGGCCTTGACCTGAAGCAGAAAGTCCGTGGCCCTGACTGAGCACCACACAGCAGGAGAAGGGGCAGTGGTGCAAAGCTGGTGTGTCACAGGTGGTCCGTGGCGGGGTGAGGGGGGGCTGCTTGTCTCCTCCCACATACAAAGAACGTGGCCTGCCACGGGGTATATACAAGGCTTTCTCTGGCCAGCGCTAGGGGCCCGGCCTCCTGCCGTTTCTACTTTGCCTTCCAGAGGTAGGAGTAGGTTCCACCCTTCCCGAAGCCTTCCTGAGCTCCTACCCAGCTCCATAGTCTCCTATGCAGACGTACCATTTATACTGGACTATTTTGTGTCCGTTTTCTCACCGAATTTCCCACGGCGGGAAAATGGGTGAATGACTTAGCAAAATCAGTTAGTAGGTGAAGAGTCTGAACTCATTTCAAAAATGTGAACTCTCCTGAGCAAGAGGAAAGAACAACAGTTAACAAAACAGAGTCTGGTTGTGCTGAGTTTTCACTTTCTCTGCCACCCCTGCCATCTGTGGACCTTTCAGAGCCTGTGGGCACCCAGAAGGGACTTTTCCTTAAATGTAGGCTAATTGCAGAACAGACTTTTAAACATGATTCACATGAAACTGCAGAGTCATTACTGGCAAAGTGTTTTGCTCTCTACAATCATAAAGGTCTAAAAATAAGAAATTATAGGTAACAACTCCAGGTCTTTGCCTCACTTAGTGAACAAGTCACAACACGTTTGAGTTTTCCCAAACACGGGGCATTGATTAGCCGTGGCATAGATGAGGCTCAACAGCTCACCTGGAATCTTCGCAGGTAAACCGTAACCACAAATAATGAATTTTATCCTAGTGAGAACGTGCGTCCAAGAACTACCTAAACGACAAAGCTTGAGGGCAGGACCTGGCAGTTTGTGTTTCAACAAGCCTCAGGATGCTTTGGAGCAAAGTCAAATCAGAACCACTGATCTGATCTGATTGGTGAAATTGGGAGATGTTGTGGGAATGTGTGGCCCACCCGTTCCCTCTGCTCCCGTCCTGGGTCCCCCCCCCCCCCAACCACCACCAGTTTGCATGTTCTCTCTGCCAGGGAGTGGAAGGGGACTGTCCTCATGGACGACGTCCAGTAATCAGACGGGGGAACCATAAGCAAACTAATCATAGCCACTGTCAAAGTAAGATATTCGAAAGCCCTCTCCTGAGTAAATAATGCATCCGGCTGATAAATCATAAATAAGGATATAAAACATTTCATGAGAGTAATTAACACAACCCACCCACTGAAGGCACATGAAATCCAGATCAACTTCAAGCACGCACGAATTAAACTCATTCCAGGCTGTGAAATAAGGCACACTAAAGTTGTGTGCCCTTTGTTCTGGAGATCTATTGCACAGCACGGGGACCGTACTTAACGATACTTTATTGTATATTTGAAATTTGCTAAAAGAGATCTCCAGAGTTTGCTCCACAAAAAAAAAAAAAAAAAAAAAAAAAAAAGGAAAAAGAAAGAAAGAAAATAGTAAGTATGCGAGCTGATGGATATTTAATTAGCTTGATTGTGGCCATCATTTCACAGTGACTACCCCTTATCCATGGTTCCAGGAAGCCGTGGTCAGCCATGGTCTGGAAATAGAGGATCCTCTCTCTGACGGATCATCAGACGGCCACTAGTAGACTGACGCTGTGTCACAACGCCTCCACCCTTCACCTCCTCCATCTCATCACGTAGGCATTTTATCATCTGACACCCATCCTCACAAGAAGGAGGGAGAGTGCAAGATAGTCAGGTGTTTTGAGACAGAGAGAGATAGAAACCATACTCATATAACTTCTAGCCCAGTATATTCTTCTAATTGTCCTATTTTATCATAAGCTATTGTTGCTAATCTCTTACCGTGCCTAATTTATAAATCAAATTTGATCCTAGGTATTATGCACAAGAATAAATATAATAATATATTTGCAATTTCAGGCATCCGCTGGGGGTCTTGCAACATATTACCTACAGATCAGAAGGGGCTATTGCACTTGTAAACTGAAACATCAAGTTGTACACCTAAATACACGCAATTTCTACTTGTCAATCATATGTCAATAAAGCTGAAAATAAGTTAAAGTAAGCCTCCACACAGTTAAGAGAGTTAATATTATATAGATAATTTTTATAAATTTTTATTTTATTTTCTTTTTTAACTTTTAATATTTTTAATTTGAGAGAGAGAGAGAGAGAGAGAATGTGCATCAGAGTGAGGGAGGGGACAGAGGGAGAGAGAGAGAGAGAGAGGCTCTTCCCTGAGCCCAATGCAGGGTTTTATCCCATGACCATGGGATTCTGAACTGAGTCAAAATCAAGAATGGGACAGTCAACCCAATGAGCCACCCAGGTGCCCAATAGACGGGTTTTTAAATTACAATATAATTTAGTTTGTAATAAACAACTATATGATAAATTTTAAATGTCCATATGTTTGACATTTTAAAGGGCACTTCTAAACAACATATGAATCTAAGAAGAAATTGTAAAAGAAAGTGGAAAACTTTCAGACCCAAGGGATAATAAAATTAATCATACTTTCAAAACTTCAGGATAAACTTATAGTGCTTCTTGGAGAGAAATTCATAACCTTAAGTGTTTACATTGTAAGAGAAGGAATGTGCAAAATTGATCTAAAATAGGAACTTAGAAAACTAATATCAGGAGAAAAAAAACAAGGAAAAGAAGAAAAAGATAAATATGGGAACAGAAATTAATACATAAAGAATAAACAAAGAGGATATATAAATTAAAGAGTTGGTTCTACAGGGTGCCTGGGTGGCTCAGGTGTTGATCTCATGGTTTGTGAGTTTGAGCCCCAAGTGGACATTCTCTCTGTTTGGGATTCTCTCTCCATTTCTCTCTGCCCCTCTCCTGCTCACCGTTCTCTGTCTTTCTCAAAGTAAATAAATAAACTTAAAAAAATAAAGAGTTGGGGCGCCTGGGTGGCGCAGTCGGTTAAGCGTCCGACTTCAGCCAGGTCACGATCTCGCGGTCCGTGAGTTCGAGCCCCGCGTCGGGCTCTGGGCTGATGGCTCAGAGCCTGGAGCCTGTTTCCGATTCTGTGTCTCCCTCTCTCTCTGCCCCTCCCCCGTTCATGCTCTGTCTCTCTCTGTCCCAAAAATAAATAAACGTTGAAAAAAAAAAAATTAAAAAAAAAAAAATAAAAATAAAGAGTTGGTTCTAGGAAAAAAAACAAGACAATTAAAATAATATAAGGGGAAAAACAAGTAAAGAAGAAAAAGATAAATATGGGAGCAGAAATTAATATAATAAAAATACAACACAGAGGATATATAAATTAAAGAGTTGGTTCTAGGAAAAATAATAAAATAATTAAAATAATATCAGGAGGAAAAAAAACAAGGGGAGAAAGACAAAGATAAATACAGGAGCAGAAATAATATAATAAAAAAAATACAACAAAGATATATAAATGAAAGAATTGGTTATAGGGAAAATATAATGAAACAATTAAACTCCTGATAAGACTAACAAACAATAAAAGGGAGAGGGGGTAAGAATATGGATATTAAAAATGAAAAATGGATAAACTGTAGGTTTAAACTACAAAGTTTAAGTTGATAACTATTGTTTAAAGTATTTTTTTAAGTTTATTTATTTTGAAAGAGAGAGAGAGAGAGAGTGCATGGGAGGGGTAGGGTCAGAGGGAGGGAGGGAGAGAGAAAGAGAGAGAATCCCAAGCAGGCTCTGCACTGTCAACACAGAGCCCAAGGCAGCTCAATCCCACGAACCATGAGATCATGACCTGAGCCAAAATCGAGGGCTGGACTATGAACCAACTGAGCCACTCAGGCGCCTCCCAGATGATAAGTATTAACAATATATGCCAATTAATTAAAATGTAATTAGCTAGACCCATTTTCGGGAAATTTAAAATCACCAATGTCAAGTTTGGAAGCACTAGAAACTCTTAACAGTGAATTAGTTAAAAATATTACTGTAAAAGAAAACGTCAAGCCCAGATAGCTTAACAAGTGAGTTCCACCAAATATTGAAGAAAACGGTAACTCCTACTTTTAACCCCTGCAGAGAACAGAAACCTGGAAATTACACTCAGCGATGCTTTTTATGAAGCTCGCCTGATGCCTGATGCTGATTCCAAAATAAACAAAACCAGTGGAAGAAGCTGACTCAGAGGCCGACTCACTCGTGAACATCAGTGCCAAATTCTCCCTCCACGTACTCCTGAGCCAGATTCGATCATGTGCACTAAGTGGTTACGGCTGAGTTTGGTTTATCTCAGGAATTCAAGATTGATCTAACATTTGAAAAAACAAATAATGTAATTTATCATGTTAACAGATTGAAAGAGAAAGAAGGATCATCTCTTTGACGCGGGAATAAGAAAACCATAGTCATTCATAAATGTAAAAATAAGAAACAACAGTAAAGCTACAAATAGAAAATACAGTTCTTGATAAAGGCACTTTAAAAAAGTCACGCCGTGGATCTGAGAGTGAACTGTGAAAAGCATTTCCTTTTTTTTTTTTTGGGGGGAGGCTTCCATATCTCAACATTCCCATGCTTTCTTTTTTTTTTTTTCCATATATGAAATTTATTGTCAAATTGGTTTCCATACAACACCCAGTGCTCATCCCAAAAGGTGCCCTCCTCAATACCCATCGCCCACCCTCCCCTCCCTCCCACCCCCCATCAACTCTCAGTTTGTTCTCAGTTTTTAACAGTCTCTTATGCTTTGGCTCTCTTCCACTCTAACCTCTTTTTTTTTTCCCTTCCCCTCCCCCATGGGTTTCTGTTAAGTTTCTCAGGATCCACATAAGAGTGAAACCATATGGTATCTGTCTTTCTCTGTATGGCTTATTTCACTTAGCATCACACTCTCCAGTTCCATCCACGTTGCTACAAAGGGCCATATTTCGTTCTTTCTCATTGCCATGTAGTATTCCATTGTGTATATAAACCACAATTTCTTTATCCACTCATCAGTTGATGGACATTTAGGCTCTTTCCATAATTTGGCTATTGTTGAGAGTGCAAGCACTTCCTTTTAAGGAACATTTAAGATCGAGAGCAAAACAGGATTAATGGCTAACACAACTTCCATTCAGCGTTGGAGGAGATAGTGGCTATTGCAGCAAATAAACAAAAAAGTTTAAAGAAATTAAAAGAATAAATA
This sequence comes from Leopardus geoffroyi, assembly GCF_018350155.1. Taxonomy (NCBI): domain Eukaryota; kingdom Metazoa; phylum Chordata; class Mammalia; order Carnivora; family Felidae; genus Leopardus; species Leopardus geoffroyi. Next base: position 3,843,409 of record NC_059338.1, on the reverse strand, counting down.
CTGGGAAAAGCTGTAACTATTGGTAGATGTACTCTTACTTGTGTTGAAGCATCATAACCACAGATAAATTATTAAAATTAGTATGGAGTGTCGACCAGGTTGCTGGATAAATTCAATTCAAAAAGCCAATGTCATTATCGCATAATGACAACAATCATAACATATAATTAAAGAGAATTCACAACAGCAATAAAAAATATATAAAGTACTTAACAAAAGATGTTCAAGACGTTTGGAGAAATTCTTGTGAATTTGTATTCAACATCATTACCTAACACTTCTATATAAATGATGAGACTGAACACATTTGTGTGAAGGGAAATCAATATTAGGAAAACCTCTCCTTACTCTGTATTGGCCTTTTGATAAGACAAAATCTCATACAAGTTCCGGAAGTGGTGTTCATGGAATTTGACAACCTTCCCCAAGGTCATTCCCCAATGAATGAGGAGCTGAACCATGTTCGGCATCTGGAATCCTCAACAGGAGGTTGTAAGGTGTCCGCCATAGTTTATAAAAAACTCCACATAATTTCAGGTCAAAAATTGCCAAAAGAACTTTTATTTTTATTTCTTTTAGACTCCTACAAGTGTGAACAGAAGGGAGGAAGAGAGTGAACGTGATTACCACGTTAGAAATCAAGAGCTGTTGTGAATTTTCATAATTTTTTTTACCTTGGAAAACAAAGGCTATTTTTTCTTTGGTTTGGTGCGGAAATACCCCCTTCAGATATAGCTGAAATGATTAACCGCCCGTACAGGTCATGAGCCGATCCTAATCCCTCATGGTGGACACACTTTACGATGCCCTCAGATCTATGAAATAATGTGGATGATGCAAATTAACCTAGAAACAAAACAGATACGGTCTGTGCGGGTGGTAGACTTCTGGGCAGCATTAGCATGAATCTTGCTTCAGTGTGATTCCTATGCACAGTGGTCTAGTTTCCAGGGACTTACATCTTATATACTTTACACACACACACACACACACACACACACACACACACACACAGTTTTTTTTTTAAGTTTGTTTTTTTTTAAGTTTGTTTGTTTGCTTATTTATTTATTTATTTATTTTGAGAGAGAGAGAGACAGGGAGAGAGTGCACATGTTGGGGAGGGGCAGAGAGAGAGAGAGAGAGAGAGAGAGAGAATCCCAAGCAGGCTCTTGGTCTCTGATGCGCTCTCAGTCTCATGGATTGTGAGATCCTGACCTGAGCCGAAACCAAGAGTTGGACACTTAACCGTCTGCAGCACACAGGCGACCCTTTTTGCTGGGTCATCATTTTCGTGACATCATTATGTCTTTATGCTTCTCCTATTAACGATCATTAGGAGATTTATTAAAAAGTTTCTAAACAAATTTTGAGGTCCAAGCGATGGTTTTGTAGTTTCAACTCTAGCTAATTTCCTTCCTCGTGGGCTGGCCACTCTGAAATTTTCATTTTTCTTCTTCGAAAGGGGGCTAATGCGACAGGCCCACTGTGACCCTTGCTCTCATTAGGGCTTGTGAGTGCATCTCTGCCATGCAGAGCCACAAAGGGCTCTGCCTATGAGCTCTAAGTGACAGGGTGCAAGGTGGGTGTGGGCTCTACAAGTTGTGACAGGTGACCTGAAATGGGGTCACTTATGTCAGGGGGTTTACAATGGAGCTGGGGGGGGTCACTGGGGAAGTGGGCTTCGTGCACGTCCTCACCGAGTGGAACCACGAACATTCGAACTGGGCCAAACCACAAATATTCCAAGGACTCTGCACGAACATCTACAACCTGCTACATATCGGATTTGCTTGGCGAGAGCCAAGATGACTTTCCTGCTGCCGACACCGATCCAAATTCTTTGTAAACAACACACACACACACAGAGACAGACAGACAGACACACACACACACACACATACACACACACACACACACCTCAGTTTTCCTTAAAAGTCCCTCCTGTTTGTTCCCTAGGATGACACAATCTCAGTTGCTACCTGAGTCTGTGCTCTCCAAATCACTATTGTGAGACCCCAAATAAATGCTTTCACTTGTTTTATTTCAGCTCTGCCTTTTTTTTTAATTTTTTTTAAACATTTATTTATTTTTGAGACAGAGCATGAATGGGGGAGCGTCAGAGAGAGAGGGGGACACAGAATCTGAAGCAGGCTCCAGGCTCTGAGCTGTCAACACAGAGCCCGACGTGGGGCTCGAACTCACAGACCACGAGATCATGACCTGAGCTGGAGTCGGACTCTCAACCGACTGAGCCGCCCAGACGCCCCAATTTCGGCTCTGTCTCTGTTCTCGGTGGGCGACATTTATATTTATAGATTGCGTTGAAGCTCACATAAGAGAAAACTTGTAGAAGAATATCTGTTTGCTACATACACTTGAGGATTTTAGGCTGTATAAAGCCTTTCTGGGATTGGGCGAGATACCTTTTCAGGGGCGATGGCAAAGAGAAGCAGCATCGAAACACTGGAGTCGGAGAAATATTATTCAATATAAAGCGTGTGCGTGTGCGCGAACGTGGAAAGGGTTTCCAAACTGTAGCTCCAGATCCATCTATGCTTCATGGACCCAATGGGATCTCTAGCCTGTTTGTGGAAACAAACTTTGGTTGGAACGCAGCTGCTTGCATTCATCTGGGTATCGTCTATGGCTACTTGTGTCCTACAAATGCAGACTGAGTGGCTGTGTCGGAGCCCAAAAGGCCTGCAGAGCCTCAAGTATTTACCGTGTGGCTCAAGAAAAAGTTTGCCCATGCCTTTGTACAGTATTTACATGTTATCCTATGAAGTATAGACTGGGAAACTTTAACAGGTTACATTATAGTTCTAGGGCAAATTATATTCTTAGCACAAATTAATGAAGTGTTTGCTTATCGTTTTTATATTTGTTCGCAATTTGGCATCTCACCACTGGTGGCTCTGGTGCGGAGACAGCATCCTTAGATGTGTTGCGGAACACTTTTATTATTATTATTATTATTTTAAATATTTTTAATTTTTTTAACGTTTACTCATTTTGGAGAGAGACACAGAGCATGAGTGGGGGAGGGGCAGAGAGAGAGGGAGAGAGAGAATCCCAAGCAGGCTCCACACTGTCAGCACAGAGCCCATTGTGGGGCTCAATCTCACAACCCTGAGATCACAATCTGAGCCGAAATCAAGATGCTTAACCAGCTGAGCCACCCAGGCACCCCAAGAATGTGTTTTACATAACTTTGAAGAAAAGGATCCAGGGCTTGGTCACAGGGATCTTTACTCAGTCAGCAGTGACACTCAGAAGTTGTACTAATAACCTCAAAGGGAAACCTAAAGAGTATATTCATCAAGTTTGTAGGTCACATGAAGTTGGCAGATGACAGAGTCAGGATCTAATAGCGTCTGAAAGCACTTGGGAAACAGATGAGTGACACAAGATAGACTGTAATGGAGGTAAGGAAGGGTCTTGTGTCTGGGCAGCAAAACAAAAACAGAAATTGCAATAACCACAACAAACCCTCCAAACAAATATGGATAGGAAAAAAAAAATCTTTGTATCCATTCATTAAGGCATTATTAGGGTCTTCTCTATGCCAGGCACTGTGTTAGAAAGAGGGATTTAGTGTGGAACAGACAAATATGGGATAGACAAACATAATCTCTGCCTTAATGAAGCTTACAGTTCCATTTGGAAATAGATAGTGGATGTAAGTTACTAGAAATGAGATGAATTCATAAATACAGAGTTTTCTGGAAACATATAACAGAAGAATTTGGCCTACCCTGGTTGTAAACATTGAGTACATTTATGGAGGGTGGATGGGGGGGGACAATTATCCGGGAACCCTTTTTAAAAATTCTTATTTATTTTATTTTTGAGAGAGAGAGAGAGAGAGAGAGGGAAAGAGAGAGAGAGAGAGAGAGAGGGTGAGAGAGAATCCCAAGCAGGCTCCACACTGTCAGTGCACAGCCCAACATGGGGCTTGAATTCACAAACCATGAGATCATGACCTGAACCAAACTCAAGAGTCAGACGCCCAACGAACCAAGCCACCCAGGTGTCCCAGGGAACCCTTTCCTTAATTCACACAATGAACAGTAATTGAATATCTACTTGGTCTCTGTCTTCACTGACTTTGTAATTTAATGGTACATAGCAAGAAATAAGCATATAAATCAATAATTAAAATGTGTGCTATGAAAAGAATCTCCTGGTTGCAATGACAAAATAAAGGTTGGAAGATAGGGCGTTTATGTAATGTGGTCAGGTAGGACGTCTTTGAAGAAGAGACATTAAGGTGGAGACCAAAGAATGAGGAGGTGCTACCCTGGAGGAGGAGACAGAGGTACACAACAATGGGGTTTTGTTGTAGAATGTTCCAAGCAGAGCGGAGTGTGATTCCAAAACTTAGGGGATGTAGCTGATTTCTCTTTTTATGTGAAGTCTTTGTAGCCTTGTTGCTGTTTTCAGTGCCAAGGCAGTGACAAACTCAAGCCCATCTGGGATAGGGTGACCGGTATGCTGAAGGACTTTGAGGAGGGACAGTCGGAGGTCCTTCCGCTAGAAGCAAAGATAATCAAGTCAGGACATGAAAGCCGTGCTCTAGCGTTGGTGAAACTAGAGTCGTATGGGGTCCAGAAGGTCACTTCAGGACCAATGTGTGAGAGTGACAAAGAGATGAGTTTCAGTTCCTGGAAACTCACATTTCAACAATTCAGATTGGTACTTTTATTTTGTAACAAGTCAACTCCTCAATCAGGAAACTATAAATTAACGCTGGACACACTAGACAGGAAAATGGTATAATGGCAGGGAGGGGAAGAAACTTAAAGTATATGGATCACCTAGTGTGTACTTTTACGCGCTGCCTTTTATGTATTTTATCGGAGAAATGGAAGACATTGAAAGGCAGCTATGGTGTTCTCACAGGAGACCAACATCAGACTAAGCCACTCTGTGATCGTGATGATATGAGGAAAAAAAAAAAAAAAGGAGGCCACTTAATAATCTTGTAGAAGCATGTACAAAAATGAGATCACCATACAAACTATAAAAAAGAATCTCCCTCTCCTAGCTAATATGAGTGACTGCTGCTTCTCTATCAATTACAGCTTTTGCCTGACTTCTAGATAAGATTCATTAAGATGCCCGCTCATAGATTTATGTCCAGTAACTGATGGGGTTCACTCGAGATGAAGCCCTGCTTCCAGGAGACTGACCCCAGATCACCTAACACGTATCCATGAATCCTTTGGAAATTCCACTGTGTGACCCCCCTCACGGCGGTGAGTCAGTAGAACCCATTCCATTAAACAACAGGTAGGTGGACACATTTTAGAACGAATGTAGTTTCTTTTTACAGTCCTCTCACGTAACCCTCACCACATACATTTATACATAAGAAAATACAGACTCAAGGACACAAATGACTGCCTAAGGGCAGGCAGGCAGAGAGCGGGGGTCAGGAGTACAAGCCTTGGGACAGTCACCACTTGGGACTTGGGTTATGTCTCTTCAACCGCTACCAACATTCCTGAGCTTAGAAGTGACGAACAACGGTTCTGAGGCCAGAGCGTGGGCGCTTATAGCTGTGTGACCTGGGGCACATCATGAGAGTCTCTGTGCCTTGGTTTCCTCAAACGTGAAACGGAGTAGCCACGGCACCAACCTCACCAGGTAACTGCGAGGGTTAGTGCAAGGACTGTGCCGAGCAAGATACGTGTGACCTAGCAGAGGCTCAGTAAATGGGTATTTTATTAGAGCTGCGGTTGAAGTGAATGTTTCTGAGGCTCCGAAACCCATGCTTCCTCCGACCCCCAGAACAGGCAGCTCCAATCAGAGAGGCATCTCAAGGGAAGAGAGATGTAGGGTTGAATCAGGCACACGATCGGGGAAGTGATTGCTCAGAAAGAGGTGGGGAAATGCGGTCTCTTCGGGCCTGTGAGGTGAGACAGGAAATGCAAGGGTGCATTGGTTATGGGAAGGGGGGTGATAGGATGGGGCTGTGTTTTTCAGAGCCAGAGTCCAAGAGTCTGTGTGCAGAAGTCAGTGGTGATGGGAGTGGGGTGGGCATGGAGGAAGCGGTGACAAGATAGGGAGTGTTTGGGGACAGCCTCTTGGAGCCCAGGTGGTGGAAGGCAACATGGCATCTGTCCGAGTGCCTCCCAGGAGGCTGGCTTGAGCTGGATTCTCACTTGCCTCTGGGGCTGGAGGTCTCTCCCTTGCCTGCGCCCCTTGTGGCCTGAAACAGTCAGAGTGGGCTCAGGGGACCCTGACCCATGGGGATAGGACTCTCTGAAGAGGAGAAAAGGCTCCTGGAGCCAGTCTTGGTCTCCCACGTATGTCTGAGCCAGGAAAGACGGAAGCAGATGTGGGCGATGTTCAGCTGCTGGTAGGTGAGCCGACCGCCACACTAGCTATGCGATTCTGGGACCCAGAACACGGGATTTGAAAACAGCTAATATTTTGAAATCAGAGAGTTGGCTTAGTGGAAAGATGACTGAAATAAGGACTTGGAATGTCCTATTGTGAGAATCGTAGACTACCACATTGGAAGAGACTTTGAAGGCATCCTGTCCATCGTCCTCCCCATTCGATACTTAAATTCACTCTATAACCGAGAGAGTGGCTAACTGTGCTAACACCTGCTTTGAAAATGTTGAGAGACAGGAAGCTGCCTTGTGTGTGCTGCATGGAGGGCAGAACGTGGGGGCTCCTGTGAAAATTATTCATGACACAGGAATGGTGAATACAAAGATCATGAGGTGTTTTATCATCTCAGAAGCAGACGTATTTGAAAAGACTTCACCCAGAGGCGCTTGGGTGGCTCCGTCAGTTGAGCGTCCAAATCTTGATTGAGGTTCAGGTCATGATCTCAGGGTCTGTGGGTTTAAGCCCTGAGTCGGGCTGTGAGTTGCCAGCATGGAGCCTGCTTGGGATTCTCTGCCCAACCACCACCCCTCTCAAAATAAATAAACATTAAAAAAAAAGAAAAAGAAAAAGAAGGACAAAACTTCACCTAGAGAGGGGCGTATGCAGTGTCTCTAACTGGGGGGGTTAAAGACACTTGCTGACATAAGAATTTTAGATCCAGAAGGTGGGTGCTTCTGGAATTATTCCATGTTTGCAAGACCTTACCGATCTACACAAACAGTTGGTTTCAGAAAAGTTAATTGGCAGAAGGATAAAACATCATCAATAACAATTACACACAAAAGAATAAAGAATACTTGTTGAATTTAACTTCTCTGGGTGGACAAGGGTAATGGGTTCTTCAACAGGGTTACAGGAAGCGATGCAAGAAAAAATTATGATGCTAACTTCCTGTAGAAAAAAAATTAATGTTTATTTATTTTTGAGAGAGAGAGAGAGAGGGAGAGAGAGAAAGGGAAAGAGCACGAGCAGGGGAGGGTCAGAGAGAGAGGGAGACAAGAATCCAAAGCAGGCTCCAGGCTCTGAGCTGTCAGCACAGAGCCTGATGTGGGGCTCGAACCCACGAACCGCGAGATCATGACCTGAGCCGAAGTCTGCCCCCTACTGACTGAGCCACCCAGGTGCCCCATTAAGTTCCTTTAGATATATGGAGCCCATGATGCCATGGGGACAACAAGAAGGATGTGTTCAGGGGCAATTAAAAAATGTAAGTTAAATTCAGGCTACAAAAAAGTTCAAGCACATTAGAAAAACATTAACGAGTTCATAGGTTTGTGCTTTGTTATTCTGGGCATTGGTGCGGATACACAGCAGTTAATTAAGTACTACCTTTACTCTCAAGGATCTTGCCAATTCATGGGGAAGAGCACACTCATTATAAAGGTACTACAGCGTGTTTAGCAGGCACTGTAAACATTACGAGGACATAGAAGAAGGAACAAGGGAGTCAGGAAAGGCTTCACTGAGGAGTTGACACTTGACCTAATATTGAAGGATGAGAAACAGTGGCCAGGTGGAGAAAAAAGAGAGAGGGGCAAACCAGAAGGGCATGGTTAGGAGGGGCACAGATGTCAGAAATGCAACGAAGCAAAGATTTATGTGTTAACATCATTTGTCTCCTATAATTAGAGAGGTGAATGCGCGTTCCCTGCAGATCCAAGAGGTCCAAGAGAAGTGCCTTAAACACTGATTGCTTTGAATCAATTGAGCATTTTAAAATCTCAAACTCAGAAGTTTATTTGCACCGCGGGGCACTTGGGTTTAGGAGTAACATTTGAGTTTGAGTGAGTGGTATGGGCTGAAGGCAAAGCGTATGGGCTGCGTTCATTGTTATATTAACTAGTTTGATTTAAAAAATGGTTTCATTGAATACCTTGAATGTGAAAACCATTGTCCCAAGTATTAGGACTACAAAAAGAAGACACAGCACCTTGTCAATATGGAAGCTAGAGTTTGGACAGCCCTCTCCAGAGGCACTGTGACCTCTACCGGGCATGACATGGCTGACACTGGCCACCATTTTTATGCATTTGTAGTCACATTGCGATGTTTTGTGTCGGTGGTTTCTTTTCTCTCTCTCCCTCCCCCTCTCCCTCTCCCTCTGTCTCTCTCCCTCCCTGTCTCTCTGTATCTGCTGCACACTGTGCTTGAAAACAATTAGAATGCGCCACACTTTTTTGGCATTCAATTTCACCAAGCCAGCTCTGTATCCCCAACCTCTAGTCATACAATCAGTTTTGTGAAAATGCAGGATGTATGTTTCCTGCCACCTGATCGGTTCTTTTGGAGTCCGCAGTCTCACCAGATTTGTGAACCACCCCACTCCTCTTTCCGCCAGAAACACCCACAAGGCAAATTCACACCTTCACCTCTGAGGTTGAGGTTAGAAGAGTTAAACATCAGTGATGCTTTAAAAACTGCATCTGATGATGCCAGCCATCTGGCTGGCATTCTTCCTAAGGGGGTAAAGTCCCAGGTCACTGGGGAACCTCCCCCGTTGCCTCGCCATAGAGGAGAGCACGCATTTCCCTAAGTCTGGCTCTCTCCCGCTCAGCATTTGCCCATGTACTTCTTGTCTGAACTGTCTATTTTCTTCATTTCTCTAACTAACTGCTACTGTGCCTGGAAAGTTCTGGAGCTTCCTTCTCTGAGAAGCCTCTCAGTCACCCTGGTCTGAGAAACGAGGGATTCTGTGTCTCCCTCTCTCACTGCCCCTCCCCTCTCACTCTCAAAAAGAAAAACACATTAAAAAAATTTAATGAAAAAAAGAGTAATAAAATGCGGCCTTTAAATAAATTTAAAAACACAATAAAGAGAAATGAAGTGTTGAGTTGGGCTTGGCGGTCACCTCCACTCAGTTTCTTCTCCTTCCCTTCCCCACCCCAGCCTCCCATGGAACGGAGAAACCATTCGAGCCTGGCCGAGTTCGTGTTCCTTGGTTTCCCCAAAGTGGGACATGTCAGGGGCTGGCTTTTTGCCCTGTTGCTGTTGGCATATCTGTTCACTTTCTGCGGCAACTTGCTCACCTTCTTGGCCATACGACTGAACGCAGCCCTGCACACACCCATGTACCACTTTGTCAGTATACTCTCCTTATTGGAACTGTGGTATACAGCCACCACCATCCCCAACATGCTAGCCAATCTTCTCCGTGAGAAGAAGACCATTTCTTTTGCCGGATGCCTCCTTCAGACCTACTTCTTCCACTCTCTAGGGGCCTCTGAATGCTACCTTCTTACAGCCATGGCCTATGACCGATACCTGGCCATCTGCCGGCCCCTCCGCTACCCTGCAGTTATGACCCCGACACTCTGTGGCAAGTTGGCTGCTGGTTGTTGGACTTGTGGCTTCCTGTGTCCCATTTCTGAAGTCATCCTGGTCTCCCAGCTCCCCTTTTGTGGCTATAATGAAATTCGACACATCTTCTGTGACTTTCCACCTCTGCTGAGCCTGGCCTGCAAGGACACATCCACTAATGTCCTTGTGGACTTTGCTATCAATGCCTTTATCATCCTCATCACCTTCCTCTTTATTATGGTTTCTTATGGAAGAATCATCAGTGCTGTACTGAAGATAAAAACAGCAGAAGGAAGAAAGAAGGCCTTCTCTACCTGTGCCTCACATCTCACTGTGGTTCTCATCTTTTTTGGGAGTATCATTTTCATGTATGTGCGCCTAAAGAAGAGCTATTCCCTGACCCTTGACCGCACACTTGCTGTAGTCTACTCTGTACTAACACCACTCGTCAACCCAATTATCTACAGTCTTCGTAACAAGGAACTCATTAAGGCCATCAAGAGGACCATCTGCCAGAAGTCAGGAAGGGCTCACCATTGACTCTCTACCAAGGTCCTTCTTCCATTTTAGGGTTGGCCTCAGAAACGTTCTATGTACCTTGGTCCTGGCCTTGAATAATCTTCCCATTACCACACATGCTATGGATCCCATCTCCTCTTGCCTTCTCAAAGTATGTTTTTCTTTTATTTCCTACGTCTTTATGTTTTCCATTTTTCACTTGATCAGTGCTTTCAGCATTTAAGAATACTTTAGAATCTTCCTTGTTAGAAACAAGCACACATATTTCCCTGGGCACACATTCCCAGCCAGCTACAGGTCTATTTCTTATGCTCTCATTTCCAGTTAAACTTCTCAACGTGATTAATGACACAGTCTACCTCCTCGTCTTCACTCCCTACACATTTTGCAACCCACTGCCATCTGGCTTTGGCTCAGAGCTTTCAAAAAATATTTTGTCAAGCTCATTAATAACCTCCATGCTGCCTTATCCGTTAGACTCGTCTTGTCTTTCCTCTTATATATTTTTATTTATTTATTCATTTTAAATTTCAATCCAAATTAGTTAGCATATAGTGTGATAATGATTTCAGGAATAGAATTTAGTGACTCATCACTTACATATAACACCCTTGCTCATCCCAACAAGGGCCGGCCCGTTTAACCCGTCCCCCCACCCCCAACGCCCCTCCGGCAACCCTTGGTTTGTTCTCTGTATTTAGGAGTCTCTTGTGGTTTGTCTCCCTCTCTGTTATCTTATTTTTGCTTCCCTTCCCCTATGTTCATCTGTTTTGTTTCATAAATTCCATATATAAGTGAAATCGTATGATATTCATCTTTCTTGAGCTCTTGATATACATGACCAGTTCTTCTTAAAAAAGTTGGTCTCTTCGCTTTGATTGCATCATTATCTCTTGATTTTCTCCTTCTTCACTGAATCCGTCTTTCTGTCTTTTTTTTGTCCTATCTTACTTGATGCTTGAGGTATCCTTATGGCTTTCAATTTCATACCTATGCCAGAACTCTTCGAATTCTTCAAATGCATTAAGACTTGAATGGATCCGAGAATTCGCACCGATTTCCCACCAGACCTTCATTTGGTTCAATCCTTCTCATTGTGTGAGTTTCTGTTCAAATGTCACTTTCAAGTGACATTAACTTCTAGAGGACTTCTTGAACGCCCACCTAATGTATGTCACTCATTTTTTTCTCTTTTGAATTATGTTTGCTTTCTTCAAAATGTGTTCTACAACTTATATGTGTATATGTAGTTAGATAGGTATAGATATTGGTATTATATAGATATTATATGTCATTCTTTCCTACAAGTCCATAAACTGCATTTGGTCTGAAATCATGTCAGTTATGTTACTCACTGTATGTCCAGAATTTAACGAGTGTTTAAACGTGCTGAGTGTCAATAAAAATGCCAAGAATGAAAAATGTAATCAATCTTACCTACTCCTATCACTCACACATTTTGATCCCTACTTTGATCACTACTGGAACCCACTCTTTTCTAGAATGCTTTGATCCACACCAGTTGAACTCACCCGTGTTTCCTACACAGCCAGCCTCAACTTGTCTGTAACCATGTAACACTTTGCCATTTAACACTTTTTGGCTAATAACTGACAACTAACCTTTATTAACCACTAACTGTGTGCTGCTCTCAGTGATTTTTCTGGATCTCTATTTCTTTATTCACAAACGGTGGTGGGTGAGTAAGCCAGCGTTAGGTGACGTTCCCTGCTAACATGATACAGTTCTAAGACCCCATTTAACCCTTTACTTTCTTAGATGTTCTTTGGGGGGCCTGGAATTCCAAGGCTAGTAATTTATCACAAACATAAGAGTTTTTTTCTGAGTCACAAATTTCCCAGAATCTTTTAAGATTCCTCATACATTTATTACATTTTCTAGGTGTTCAAACAATTACCTCAAATATAAGACCTTTCTTAGCCATTCAGATTAATTGAACATTGAAACTATTTTTCTTATGTATAGCATATGGATATGAAGTTATAAAAATTCTTTCCCTCTCTCTCTCTCTCTCTCTATATATATATATATATATATATATAGTATGCAAACATATAAACACACATATATATGTAACTTTCAAAACTCCCCAGAACAAAGAGGGAAGAAATCATGATCCTCATTTATAGATGAGACTGCTTTAGTATTTCTTTGCCTATATTTTAGTGCCTCACCTTTCTTGTTTCTGTATCCATTTTTCTCTCTATATTATTGTGTATTGCAACTATTACTTCTCTATATGGTCCTTAGACATGTATGGGGAGCAGGAAGCTTTCACACTACCCCTTCCTACTTCCTACTTCTGAGAAAGCCATCATCTTCCTTTCTCATCCAGCTCCTCCACGCTTACGTTAAATATAGCAGAACCAAAATTTCCATGGAAAACAGAAAGCAAAGCATTCAGAAATGAGAGAAGAGAACATTCTCCTTTCTTCTGGCCTGTTTCCTAGTTTGTTTTACACCCACTCTGATTTTTTTTTTTGTTCTGCTACACTCGAGTAAATTATGACCCACGTGCATCCACTGTCTTTGGAACCACAACCCTTGTATTACGTGGAATCTACAACTTGGCAAAGAAATGAAAACGTGCAAGCTAGATGGTAGACCACCGATATTCAAAGGCATTGAAATTTACATGCAGAGAACCATGGACATAAATGTGCCACGCTGTGAACCTCCACAGGTTAATAAACTTTTATGTAAGGGACATTCAGAACAGAACTTTGGAGACATCTCCAAAATTTCCCCCACGCTCCTTCACATCCGACACAACTCCTCTCCTGCCCCAGGACATCTAACCCGACATCTAACACTGAAGGTGGGTTTTACATGTTCTGGTATTTTATAGAAATTGGTTCAGATCATTTATAGCCTTTTGTTTCTGCTTTCTTTCACTCAGCATCATGTTTACGCGATTCACCTCTACTGTCTTATTTTGCTGTAAGTTCTTTTACTTTCTCGGCTGCTATAGAATACGCCGCAATTTGATGCTAGTTATTTGCCTTACGCTTTTTCTTGTGCTCTTACGTTTCTTTGTGTGGTTTGAAATTTCTATCTAGTATTGTTTTCCTTCTGCGTGAAGAGTTTTCTTTAATATTTCGTGTAATGCATGCCTACGGACAGTAATTTCTTTCACTCTTTTCCTGAAAATGTCTTTATTTCACCTCTTTAAAAATGTTTATTTTCTTTATTGTGCTATAGCTTGCATGTCATACAGTTCACCTATTAAACCGTGCAACTCAGTGATTTTTAGTGCATTTTCAGACTTGTGCAACAATCATAGCAATCTAATTGTAGAATATTTGCCTCACCCTATCCTCCCGCAGCCCCCTACCCCAGGCATTTGCCTATTCTGGCCATTGCATAGCAATGGAATCATATGATATGTGTTCTTATTTCAATCAGCTTCTGTCACTGAGCGTAATGTTTTCAGAGTTCATCCATGCTGTAACATAGATTTTAATCCAGCCACATCGATACTTAAGTTAAATGCTAACATACATTTAATGCTAAATAATCTTCCATTGTGTGGATATACCATATTCTATTTGTCCATCCATCATTTGATGGACATTTAGATCATTCCCACTTTTTGACTATTGTGGACAGTGCTTCTGTGTACGAGTTCTGCTTCCGTTCTCTTGGGTAGACGTGCCTAGAAGTGGAATGACAGGGTCATACGGTGGCGGCAGGTTTAAACTTTTGAGAAACCGTTCAACTGCTTTCCAAGGTGACAGCGCCATTTTACATTCTCACAGCGGTACCGAGGGTCCTAATTTTTATATCCTCACCCCCACTTGTTACTGTCTGTCTTTTGCTCATGGTCATCTCAGTGAGTGTCATATGAGGCAAGTTGTGGCCTCTCCCTACGAAATACAGGAAATCAAACCCTCGTTGAGCAGCCAATGCCACATAAATAGCCAGAAGAACAACTGAGATTTAAATCCAATATTCCGAAGCAAGGCTCTTTTCCGGGCAAGGTAACAGGAGAGTAGAGGGGTGGCTCCCGTGTGCAAGTGAAGATAAAGCCACTGCAGGTAGGAACAAAGGGCAGGATCAAGGGTCTGCTTCGAGGGTTGTGTCCTCAGCCCATCCCTGCCCTCACTCAAGGTCCAAGAAGCCAGTCACATTTTAGAAAGACCCTGTTATGATTGGAAGGTATGTGCTTTCTCGCAGGTCCCACAAGAGAAAGAGGTTCTCGCAGGACCCTGTTTGCCGCCCAAACCCCCACCCCAATGACTGTATTGTGTCGAAGCAAATCATCTCCCTGAGAGATGTTCTATCTCAAGCCGGGCGGGTAGTTCCTATTACTGAGGTGAACTCACAGGTGATGAAGGACCACTGGTTAGTGAACTTCCTGTGTCTCAGTTCCCTCCCTGAGAGAGCACTTTGAAAACCCCAGGAGGGCTGCTCCGAAGGCCCAGGGGCTTCTGTCTCTATGAGGACCTATCAAGGACACGGTCACGAGAGAGGAGTCCCTCATGCTGGGACGGACTCCCACGGGCCCCATCAAAGTGCTTCACTCCCTTCCAGCCCCAGGAGTGCCCCATGTGACCATAAATGAGAGGGGAAGAAGTGAGCAGAGAGCTTTCTCCCAGCTCCAGACTCTGAGCCATGACTGGACTGCCCATGGCAAGACGTGCAGAGTGCTCCCCACCATTGGGCTCTGGGTAAGGATGCTGTCGCTCAGGCACATTTGCCCCCAGGTCCTTTTCTGGTTGGGGCACTGGGAAGAAACTGAGGGAATTCAGAAATAAGGAGAAGTATCGGATAATTAGGGTCCACAGACATATCATTCAGAACACGAAACCTATTTAAAATAAAACATACACAGATATTCTGCCTTCCTAATGCTGTCGTTCAGTCTGCACGCAGAATGAGCAAATAGGGCTCTTTTAAAACTAGTATGATCCTGCGCAAGCCATCTCCCTTGTCTGGGTCCCAGTTTCCTCTCTTGCGCCATGAAGACACAGAATGAGATCATCTAAAATGGAATCCCCGGGGCGCCTGGGTGGCGCAGTCGGTTAAGCGTCTGACTTCAGCCAGGTCACGATCTCACGGTCCGTGAGTTCGAGCCCCGCGTCGGGCTCTGGGCTGATGGCTCAGAACCTGGAGCCTGTTTCCGATTCTGTGTCTCCCTCTCTCTCTGCCCCTCCCCTGTTCATGCTCTGTCTCTCTCTGTCCCAAAAATAAATAAACATTGAAAAAAAAAATTAAAAAAAAAAATGGAATCCCCTCCTGACCCAGTGCTTTGGCCCTATGCCTAAATAATTAGATACTATGGAGAATGCAATGGTGAGAACTAGAGCATAGAATGAAAAAGATTTGTTCTAAAAGCATTTTGGAGTAAGAGGAACACAGTATGTTTGAAAAGGACCCACGTAAGATAACTGCTAATTCATACATGAGATGCACGTGTTAGGTTTTATGAGAGATCTAATTCCAATATCAGGAGACCGAAGGGAGGAGATGAGTAGTTGTGAGATAAGGGTCTGGACAAATCATCCTGGCTGCCATCGATTCTTTCATTTCCTACCACAACTGAGACACCGGTCACTGTGCCAAATCCTCCAGGAGGTAGGGCGTAAAGTGAGACATCTTTAATTTCAAAATCCTCACAGAAAGTTGCTTTGGAATAAAATAATGAATGGAAAACACTGCAGCATTTGACAGGGTATAGTTGGAGGCAAAGTGAGGAAGGACTACTGGGAATTCAGCAGGGGAGATTGGTGGGGGAGACCGGTGTTCACCGTAGACGCTCAAGGAAAGACAGTGGTGGACTTGAACCCCCAAATGGTTAGATGTCTACAGACTGACTCGGGAAGAAGTGTGGTCTTGGGGGGATGCATTGCAAACAAAAAGATTACAATGAAGTACAGGGACCCATTTGGAAAACGGTGAAATTTCTATGATGATGGTGAAAACAGTGTCTAAAGCACGAATCTGGACCAGAACGACAGGGATTTTCCGTAAGCAGAACTAGGGATGATGGGTGGATCTCAGACTTCAGGTCACTGGAAGGACTCAGTTTACAGACTGAAGTTCTTTGACAACAGACAGAATTGTCTTATGGGGCAAGAAACTTCAGCCTCCTTATTATTCTTTTTTTTGTGGTAGTGTTAAAAGATCTTTTATTTTTATGAATTGATGGGAATGTCTGATACAGTTAAGATATTTTTCATAATCCACAATTTCTGACAACTGATGAATGGATAAAGAAATTGTGGTTGATATATACAATGGAATACTACTTGGCAATGAGAAAGAATGAAATCTGGCCTCTTGTAGCAACATGGATGGAACTGGAGAGTGTGATGCTAAGTGAAATAAGTCAGACAAAGAAAGACAGATACCATATGTTTTCACTCTTATGTGGATCCTGAGAAACTTCACAGAAGACCATGGGGGAGGGGAAGGAAAAAAAAAGTTAGAGAAGCAGAGAGCCAAACTGTAAGAGACTCTTAAAAACTGAGAATAAACTGAGGGTTGATGGCAGGTGGGAGGGAAGAGAAAGTGGGTGATGGGCACTGAGGAGGGCACCCATTGGGATGACCATTGGGTGTTGCATGGAAACCAATTTGACAATAAATTTCATATTTACAAAAGATATTTTTCATGATCCAATGAAACCCAAGATTGTGGGAGCTCCAAAGAGAATTGGTACTTCCTCAAGTTTCTTCCAACACTGACTTAATATCTCTCAGTTTTGGAAACTGAATTAAAACAGTAATTAGAAATATTAAAAGAAAATTAAATAATAATTTAAAAAAGACAGTGTAAGGAGAAACCATCAGTTTTTTGTTGTTGTTGTTGTTTTTTGTTTTTTGTTTTTTTTGCTATATTGGGTGGGGTGTGAGGGAGAGAGATGAGTAGCCAGAATCTCTGTGAATTGTGACCTGGGGATTGAAGCAGGTGTGGGGAACTAGTTTCAGGGAGAAATAATGCTTGACCTGGTTATGCTGACTTTGATTTCCCAGGTGGAGTATCCAGGGAGTGAATGTCAACAGGACGTCAGCGAGCAGAGAAACAAGGTCCTTTATCTCTAGAGGATACGTTCCAAGACCCTGAGTGATGCCTGAAACCACAAATAGTCCTAAATCCTATATATGCTATGTTTTTTCCAATACATACATACCTATGATAAAGTTTAATTTATAAATAGAATTAAATTCGTAATTAACAAACAATAAGAGTTACCAACAACAGTAATCAAACAATTATGACAGTGATGTGCATGTGGCTTTTCTCTCTCTCAAAATATCTTACCGTACTGTACTCACCCTTCTTGTGATGATGTGAGATGACAAAATGCCTAGGTGAAGAGATGGAGGAGGTGAATGATGTAGGCGTTGTGACACAGCATTAGTCTACTAGTGGCCTTCTGACGATAGGTCAGAAGGAGGACCGTCTGCTTTCAGACGGCAGTTGACCACAGGTAACTGAAACTGTGGAAAGGCAAACTGTGGATAAGGGGGACTATTCTGTAGCTTGAGACTAAGTCTTTGGAGTCATGTGGAAACCTTACCCTCTGAGGAAGGAAAGGGCAAGACGTTGCCTTCCATTATTCAACCTTGAGGCCAGCCCCCATGTATCTGGAAGTTTAGCTAAGGTCACTAAACAATTCATCTTGAGTGTGGTTGGGAGGCCGGAGATGGAGCAGAAACTTTATATTTATACTTGGAGGGGAAGGAATGTAAAAAGCCTAGAATAAATATGATCGGAGCTGGATAGAAATGTTGGGATAATGTTTTATAGGAGGCACATCTGCACCTAAGATTTGAAGGAGGTAAAGGCAGAATTGGACAATGGGCAGGTATGGATTTGAAGCAAAGAAAACTAAGGCAAAGGGGAAATCTCTAATATTAAGATGGTTATTAGGGCTTTGCTGAAGCAAGATCACTCAGAAGGATCCTGCCCGGAAATGGTCTTCTGACATCTTAGGAGAGAGACATCCTATCTTTGGAATGAGAAAGTTTTGGCACAAGAAGACGGCATGTTGCCTGGGTTTAGAAGATGGTGCAGCCAGGAGCAAGCAGGGTAAATAACGTAGGTTTGGATGGGATGAGAGGGAGAAGTGAAAAGCAGCTTGGAGAACAGAGGAGGAGACTGGATGCGTTTGTAACACTTTGCCTTTGAGCAAGTGTTCCTTTCTGCCTAGAATACCTTTCTTGCTTTTTTTTCCACCTGGCAGTTCTGACCCTTTACTTTAAATAAAAATGATGTCTTCTGATGTGCCTTGGTGGCTCTGTTGCTTGGGCATCCAACTCCTAATTTTGGCTCAGGTCGTGATCTCATGGTTGATGAGATTGAGCCCTGCATCAGCATGGAGCCTGTTTAAGTTTCTCTCTCCCCTCCCCACCTCAATAAATAAATAAACTTAAAAAAAAATGATGCCTTCTGTGAGGTGGTCCTGATCTCCACTTCCAGCCCAGGGCTCATTCATGGTTCCTCCTGCATATGCAAATAAGCAGTTAGCTACCTTACCCAATTTGCTTATTCATGTAACAAATATCTCTTGATTCATTCATTATCGTAGTCCAGACCCAACTGTAAGCACCTAAGATTCATCAGTGAGCAAAACAGAAAATCTCCCTGCCCTGGTGGAGCTTGTGTTGTCATAGGGGAGAGAAACCACAAATAGTTGAGATGACAAGTGAGCTCATTTGTATCGTTAGGACACGTAAGAACCGTGGAAAGGATTAAATGGGGAGTACAGAAAGGTGGCGCTAGGACAGGACCTGGGCGTGGGGAAGGAGGCAGACTCCAGTTCTATTTAGGGCAGCTCAGGCAGGGCTGCTGGGGAGGGCAGATCTGTACCAAGGCTTGGAACAAATGAAAAAGCTACCCAAGGGGAGATTTGGCAGAAGATGGCTCGAGGAAGAGAAAGCTACAACAAAGACTATAAGCTGTCAGGTCACTGAAGAGGTTTGAGCAGCGAAGGCAGGGCCTGACTTGAAATGGAAAGGACAGTTGTGGCTGCAGTGTCGAGGAAGGCTCCAGATTGACCAACACAAGTAGGATCTGTTAGGAGACCAATACAGTGATGGAGGTAAGCGAGGTCATGGCTCGAACCCAGTGAAAACTAGCTCCTGGATTTGGCAGAAATACAGAAGCAACGACAACTGTGAGAATTTGGGTCCATGAGCTGCCAGACTGTGACGGCCCATGGGGGAGAGGCGAGGCCTAGTAGGGGAGACCGTGTTGGCTGGGGAGTCTATTTAGAAAGCTGTCTAAACATCTGTGGTGTTTTGAGTCATGACATTAGATGGCATTGACCAAGGAGTGAGTTTACAGAGAAAGGAAAAAAGGAGAATCGACACTGACCGCTGTGAATTAGGAAGGTAGGTCAGGGAGAAAGAACTAGCAAAGGAGGTAAGGAGGGACCGGTCAAGTAGGAAGAAGCTGAATGATGGCACTCTGATAGGAAGAGGTAGCCCTGAGAACCAATGATGCGAGTGTGTCAAAGGGCAGGACAGGGACCTCTGTCAAGGCTGGAGGATAGCTTGGGCAAGCTAAGGAATGGAAACTGGATGTGGTAAATGTGAGATAACGCGTGTGTGTGAAGAGGGGTGGTCTGATGGAGTGGTAGGTGGTGAAGGTCTGACTGGAACGGTTTAAGAGAAAACAAACCATTAGGAATGAGAGTGGAGGCAGCTCTTTGGGGGGGGGGTGTTGTTGCAGGAACAGGGGAGGAAACGGACCAGTGGCTCTGGGATAAGTGAGTCAAGAGAAGGAATTTGGGGGGCTTGTCTTTTACTTGTTTAACAAGTGACAACAGGAGCACGTTTCTGTGATGATGGAGTGTTCCAATACAGAGCTGGTTGGCAATGAGTGGCCTTCTCTATTTTCTCTAGTAGAATATTAGTTGCCTAGCTTCACTTACTGTTTTAGCTCCTGTTCTAAGAACAATACCTCCAATACAGAAAATGTTCAATAAATTTTTGTCACATGGACCTCTCAGTACAAGTTAAATATTTGCCATCTAAAAAGCAGTAAACCAGAAAACACATTCCAGGTTGGTGGAGGAGGAAAGCGGAAGGAAGGACCAACAAAGTGGCCACAGCCGGGAATAGAAATGCAAAGACATAGATTTGCCTCCTTGTTTTCTGTGGCTCTTTTTTTTTTTTTTTTTTTTAATTTTTTTTTTCAACGTTTATTTTTGGGACAGAGAGAGACAGAGCATGAACGGGGGAGGGTCAGAGAGAGAGGGAAACACAGAATCGGAAACAGGCTCCAGGCTCTGAGCCATCCGCCCAGAGCCTGACGCGGGGCTCGAACTCACGGACCGCGAGATCGTGACCTGGCTGAAGTCGGACGCTTAACCGACTGCGCCACCCAGGCGCCCCTTCTGTGGCTCTTATATTAAGTCAAACCCCCTTGCCTTGACTGCGATTCACCCCCGTGTCCGAGACAGGTGAAACCCTGACCTCCCTGCTCCTGGAGGATGCTGCCAGACCCGAGTCTCCATGAGGAAATGAGAGGGAGCCGAGGGTGAAAGGGCTGATGCTTTGGTATCCAGAAACTTGAGGAAGAAAATAAACTGAAATTACAAATCAAAACATATAACTGAAATGATGTAATCTTGGTCCAGTATACTACGGATATTTTATCAGTATAAATGACAAGGAATATAGGTAAATAATAAGATAAACCTTGGATGAGGAATA